>NC_049901.1:8200827-8854900 GCF_001411555.2 Juglans regia | reverse complement strand
AGAAAAAGGCCTGAAGAGCGGCCTGGTCAGAATTAAACATGCATGCTAGCTAGCTAGCTAGCTACCGACTATATATATATATATATATATATATAATACATATCACTAGTATATTAATGAATAATGGCCTCTCTCTCTCTCTCTCTCTCTCTCTCTCAATAATTGTTTATTTGCATGATTTAGGAATTTAGAGTAGGAAGGGGACCTCTCTATATATTATCCAACCATATAGTACTACTCATCTCTTTCCATTCCCATCTTCAATAATATAAAGCTTCTTTCTTTCTACGCTCGATAACATGAGGACAAAAAACCCTACTTATAATGTCCCACCCTATCCCAATCTCATGTGTCTCTTTATTTGCACTCCAACACGCTCCTATTCCCTCTTCTCCAGTCCTTATGCATCATGTCTTATCTTCTATATATATATATATGATCAGCCATATATACCACGCTCCAAGCATATTAATAAATAAATAGAAAAAAAATAAAGGCCCATAAACCCACATTACTTATTAATTAACAATTTGGCCTATGCTGATATATATATATATATATATAGCAGGCAGCAAATTAATTAAAACTAGCATGCCCGCATTGTTATTATATATGTGAAATTAAAGATTAAAAGTTCGTATCTGTTATATATTAAATGGTGAGAGTTGTGTTCCTTTCTTCTTAAATTTAAAAGTTAAAATATTAATGAACTCTTATGATGATCTTGCATAGACCTACCTAGGTAGCATTTACATATTTTAATTGACTCTCTTTTAATTTGGACACCGCGAAGTACAGGACCACTTTGAATTTCAAATACATCTCTCTCTCTCTCTCCAGAGATTCAACTTAGAATTTAGAGCAAACTGCAGGTCTTCAGGAATAATGTGTAGGGGGGAATCTGCCAAGTTTTTCTCAAAAACTGAATCTCATGACCTCAGGACCCCCTTGATAACTTAACGTAAATCCAAAATAGGATAAGATTAATTAAATCTCCTCCCACCAAAAGAAAATAAACACAATATAAATATATATAAATATATATATATTATAGTAGTACTTTGTTCACGATCGGCATATGATTGTTATTATTAGTTAATCATATCCAGGCGAGATAACTAAATATATATGCAATACAGATAACGTGTGTGATCTCTAGCTTCAAGGCTCAGCGCATTGAGTTTCGTGCATTTTTTTCATGTTTTTCTCAACAACGCACTGTAGTCTATATATATAGCTAGCTATAAGTAGTACTGGTAATCCTGAACTATTCCATTGGTTAATTAATACACTTATACTAATCTTCCTAATCTTAATGCAGTATATATATATAGACTAATTATAACAAGATTTAGCATTATCGATCTGCTTCAAGATGGCTGATTAATTAGCATTTTATAATTAAAAAGAGTATATTAATATAATGTTGGGGCATCTTTCTTTTACTCCTAATTATTAACATAATTGGGACCACGTTATATAGTAATGTTCATGATCTCAACCCACGCCATCTTTCTTTCATATACACAAAGCCAAGGGACATGCTGAAAACTGCTCATCTTAGGGAAATGGGTAGGAATCATGCAAGATGGTGTCATATCAGAAAAAAGAATAGAAACATTTGAATAGTCGTGGTCCCCTAATGTCTAAATGCAATGACGGGATTAGGGGGACCGGTAGGGCCAACAAGCTAGCTATATATATCTAGGCCCCCAAAAAGTTTTAGAAATTATATATATATATATGTAGTTAATTTTTTTGTTTGGTGATCAGTTTCTTGATAATTAGTTTCTGGGCATTATAGTAAGAAATAAATAGACTTAATTATTACAGGTACTAGTATATATGGATGGTCTTAGACGTTTTAAAACTAGACTCATGACCACTTGTACTAATTGTTTTCTTTTCAAGTCAAATGGATAAACATGCATGCATGAGAATTGTCATTCAAAGTTAGTTGATAACAACGACTTTAATTTTATCAAAATTAAAGTAATATGATGATCTGTTGGCTTCATGCATGCATGCATGTATATATCTATATTTAAACTGACGAAAAGAGATATCATCATGATGTTTTGTGTGGGAGTATACTGTAATTAGGTGCATATGGCCGACGAGCCCCAATGATCTGAGTCAAGAGGGATTTTATTACGTGGGGTGCCTGAGAGTGATGGGGATAATATGTTGCAGTGGCTTCTTCTGCAAACACTGTAACCGCGCGGGCTCTCTCTCTCAACAACTATCACATGCAGGCCGATGGCTGATGCACATAGGCTAAAATATGATGGGTCCGGCGCCATTTCTGTGAAATAGAAATTTTGAAATTCGGCTACTCTTATGCGTACGAACGTACATACTTCTGTACCAAGAACCCATTTTACCATAGAAAGAGACTGTAGAAATTTGACATTCCCTCAAATTGCCTAGACAACTTATAACGATTTTATATGTTTCGATTTCTTCCCCCATCATATGCATTATATATGAGATATGACTGTACGTACACCCCGATTTCATCCAACCACTCTAATTAAGCTTTCATCCCAGTACGTACTCGATCGATTTGTCTTTTGCATATATATATATGGAGTACTAGTACTGGTGGGACTTTCACTAGATAAATCATGATCGATCTTGAAATTTTTATAGATCCAGAGCAATTATAAATACATAAATGGATAGAGTCAGAATATAGATGATCAATATAAGATCTTTAAAATAACATTACCCAAAATATAGCCATGCTTGCATGCACGCGCGATTAATACCGGCCGTCTGATCAAGGTTTTATATATAGAGTAAACAGGGAGCTCAAACGAGAGTCAGCTGAGGCCTTTCTTTAATTTGTTAACATGTTGTCCTAGGCGAGGCTCAACCCAATAAATGAGTGAGATATCAGTGAATAGTGAATGTTGTGGCTACGTTTGGTTTTTTATGACTTGGTTTAATTTGGGTTTCATTTGAATATTAATGCAACTTCTAAATTAAGTGTTGAGCTTGTAATTACCACAGTATTCTTTTGTTATAAATGAGGATCGATCTTTTTCAATAAAATTGAGATATATAGTCTTCTTCGAAACATAAAAAATAAGATAATAAAAAGACAAATAAGTTAAATACGCTAGAGAATTCTACATGCATCATAATTCGGAAATAGAAGAGGATAAACACTATACACATCAAGATCCCTCATATGAGAGAGAGATATATATATATATATATGTATGAAATGAATCTTGCAATAATTAATGAATATTTATTTAATTTTGTCTAGTAAATTTACATGGACAACAATAACTGTTGTATAACTCAGTACTTTATATGTCTATCTCTATGTCGCTTGAGACCCTCAAATTCATATAATGATTTAAAGAGATCTTTTCCCATACCATACAAGCCAATTCACTTTGTTTTTTTTTTTTTTAATCTATTTGATTCAAAAAATATAGCTTTGTTTCAAACCTAACGTTATGGCCTATGGGAGAGGTATGTAATTCCAGGTTGAGCAGAAAAGATATGCAAAACGAGAGCATATACAATGTCTATTACATCAATATTTTACTATGAAAAATAATATTTATAGTCTTAAATATGTTAGTTTCGTGCATACACTACTTTTAAGAAAAATAAGAAAATCTGAAATTTCCATCATAAAATTAATTTTTTTTAAATAGAATTCACTTATTTTCAAAATGAATACAAAAAAATTACAAGATTATATTTGTCATCACTCATTAATGGTTCGTTTGTTTTCGTAGATTATATGAGTTGAGATTAAAATTAAAAAGTTGAATAAAGTATTGTTAAAATATATTTTTTTTAATATTATTTTTGTTTTAAAATTTTAAAAAATTGAATTATTTATTTTATTTTATATTAAGAATTAAAAATAAAAATAAAATGAAATGAAAACACAAGGCGTAAGTGTATATCAAGATTTTATAACACTTGCATTGTAAGCAAGGAAGGCGTTGTACGCCCGTACGTACGCTTCCTCCTCTCAGGGCTGGCAAATAGAGAGGTACGTAGTCATATCGTCATAGCTCAATTTCTTTACCCGTCTCAATTCCCAATGACTGTCAAAGAGAGGGCAGTGTTGGTTCTGGTATAACGTGGGAGTGAGTGTGAAAATCTAGGATAAAGATAAACAGAGATAGTGAAAATATATAGAAATAAAAGGTTTAAAAAAAAGGGAAAGGGGGAAAAAAGATAAAGAAACTCAGACAAATAGTTTCACTGTACTTAATTCCTCAAATCAAACGGGCCTGTTTTATGCTTCATGGATCCGCTTTTCTCGCTTCCTCGCCTGCATATCCCACAATCTTTTTAGCTATTCTCTCTCTCTCTCTCTCTCTCTCTCTCTCATACATAGTCTCTTTGTGTGAGCTAAGACTGCATCTTTCTGTCATTTTCATTCTGATTTTCTCTTTGTTAGAAAAGTTCTTTCCAGACCATATTTCTTGTCCACGGAATAGCAAGCTAAGAGAAGCATTAAGAAATGGGTAGGGAATGGTATTGGGGCGGAAGATCCTCCAAGAAATGTGGTGCTGGAGGAGAGAAAGATGCCTCTTCTTCTGGTTGCATGAATGCTGTCTTTCAGTTCTTTGACTTCCATCAGTTTCGGTTCGCTTTGCACCACCGAAAACCCTCTTTCGAGCCTACCTGTATCCTCCCAGAGGAACCCACTAATCCCAAAGGTTCTCTCTCTCTCTGATCTCTCTGTCTCTCTCTCATACATTCTTAAACTTCGATTATGGAATATCTGTGTAATCCAGGAATTGAAGCACCAAGAAATAGCTTGCAATCGGAGGAGCTTTCGTTATCATGTATTACAAGAGAAGGAGAAGAGGAGGAAGAAGAAGATTTTAACATCCCTGTAAGTTATTCTGTTACAAAATTATTTTACAATTTTCCAGGTTGCCATGCACCCTCCTCTATTTTATTTTTTTGCTAAGATTCTTGTTTAGTAAAGTGCATGAGTTATGGTGATGATAATGATAATGTGGAGTCCCTAATACTGTTATAAGATTTTTATTTCTTTTTTTGAAAATCCAGATAGGTATCCAAATTAAAACAAGTGGACTCAGAGGAACAAAGGCTGGAGCTCCAAATGATTGTTCCTCGGAAATCAGCAGCTCTCCCGGAATCAAGACCCCGAATTTGGTAGCAAGACTCATGGGTCTCGACCTTCTTCCCGAAACTCGCTCTCCCTTTTCTTATTCTTCAGCACATGGAACACAAAATCCTCTTCCCAAATCACATTCTCACCGTCTTCGTCCACCGCAACCCCTCCAAAGCAGGCTAAGAAATATCTTAGACTACGATATTATTACTGGTACTCGGTCTTTGCCGGAGACTCCAAGAATATCCTCAGCTAGAAGATCCAACGTCGATCACAGGCTCTCACTTCAGATCAACAAAGAGAACTTGAGCGCAAGTGAGGACTTGGAGTTCTCTCGATTTTCATATCTGAGAAGGAAAGAGCGCAGAGTTGAAGAGGAGAATAACAGAAGTCCGAGCGAGTACGCTAGGCAAATTGTGAAGCAGATGAAAGAAAAGGTTAACAGGAAAGTCGGGATGGACATTACGAACACTATCACGAACAGAGACCAAGGAAGATCAACTGAGCTTGTTAACCAATTCAAATCGAGGAAGTATTCCAAGGCTTTCACCAAAGTTGTGGAAGATCAATATTCAAGTCCAGGCAAGCACTCAGCACCTTCTTGCTCTCCAAGGCTCAGATTCTCGGAGCCAAAGATCAAATCAAGCATGACACAAGTATCCAGCAAAGATAAATCTTTTAATTATCCAAAACCATCGTCGTCTTCACTGTCTTCATCACAGAATGTCCAGCCGCAACCGATTAAAGTTTCAGTCATGAAGCCGAAACCTCAACCACTGCAAAAGCAGCAGCAGGGCCCGAAAACAATCCAAAAATGTGAAAAGCTCGAAGGTGAAAGGTTCCGTCAGAGGCTAAAGAAGCCTCCACAAACTTCGGATATAATCCGAAACAAGCAAGAGGAACCATTTGTTCGGCGATCAATAGCCACCAGAGCCAACATTCCAGAGAAGAAATGCAAGAAAACCCCTTTGTCAAATGACCTTCTCAACATTACTGTCCCAAACCTTCTCACAGTGAAGAAAGAACCTTCCCCACAAGCAACCAAGATTCCTCAAAAACAGGTGCTCTATTCTCGATTTTCTATTACCTTTCGAAGGAAAAAATCTGTTGTAGTAAACCAAGCAGTATTCCTTTTTGCTTTTAATTTTTTTTTGGGGGTTACTTATCGTTTAGTCTATAGGCTTATTTTGTTTTTGTATTATGGGGAACACAGTTTCAGGTATTTGACGCCCAAGAATCAAGATGTAGCTCACAGTTATCTAGTTGTACGAGCCAGAAGTACAAACCAGAAACGACGGACAAGCTCATGGCCCGAGAAAGCAACGACGACAAATTTAACGGTGACTCCACCACCGGAGCTTGTGGAGCAGAATATGAGTACGTTAGCAACATCCTAAGGCGTACTGGTATAGACAAAGAAACCTGCATAGTGTCCTTCTCCAGTTGGTTCTCTCCTTCCCATCCGTTAGACCCGGCTATCCTTCACGAACTCGAATATACTGGCACCGATACATCTAGTACTGTGCATGCCATCTTTACTACTGAGACTGAGAGTACTGGGATCATGCCTGGTCAATTGGGTTTAGGGTGCAACCAAAAACTATTACTGTTCCATCTTGTGGATGAACTGTTGGTTGAGATTTTGAAGCCTAATTGCATAGACATGAAGCCATGGGCAAGTTCGAAGAGCGGACCTGGTTTTTGTCACATGCAAGGGTCCCAACTAATTGAAAAATTGTGTGCGAAAATCCGAAGCTTCCCATGTGCCGATTGTCGTGTTCTGGATGACATTGATGCTTTGATCGACAAGGATATTCCGAGACTGAAGCTCCAAAGTGCGATGGCATGTGAGGAGGAAGGAGAGGAGATAGTGAAGGAAATAGAGAAGGACATATTGGACACGCTCGTGCATGAAACGGCTCTGGAGTTTTGGTGAGGGGTGTTGGGGACTTGATCGTACGACACCGTTTGGAGGAGAGACACAGAGACAAAGAGCAGAGGGGCTCACATGGGTGATTCACGTGATGAGACAGTATTGCGGTTGGGCCACTGGTTGGGAATTGTAAAGAGTTTTGAGGGTTCCACGTGGGATTTGAACTTCCGACAGAATTCGCTTTCTGATTGGTCCTCAAAAGGCATTGCTGGCAGAGGAATCCCTTTCTCTCACTCCTCTCATCCCTTGTATATTGTTTTCATTTGCTACTCTTTCTTTCTCTTTTTAAAAAAGAATTAATTTATTCTTAAGCAATACTGATCTCCAATATCTCTCTTTGTTTTTTCTTTAGCTTTTTTCTTCTTTAAGTTGTATGGTTTAAAAAGAACTTCTGAATCTTTAGTAGCAGTATATTATTAATTAGGTGCAATAATTATTGAGTTTGGCTTGATTTTTTATTGAAAATATCATTCCAAATACTTGATTGGCTATTGCTTGATCCTGCTTGACTGTGGCTCGGCCTAGGATCGAGTGATCCTGGCTTGACACTTAGCTCGACATTCAGTTTGAGTGAGAAGCTAACTTGTGAATTTGCTCGACACTCAATTTGAACAAATGTCTGTCCTAAACGTTCGCTTGACACTGCTAGAGTGAAAGTTCAGTTTAAGGACTTCTGCCGAGGACAATACATATATACATACTTTTCTCATGTATTTTTTAACTCATTAGTAGCCGTCTACCATACTTTAAAGTTGCATTAATACGACAATGGTACTTAAAAAATGATGACTTGCATGCAGCCGAGACATGAACGTGGATTCTATTTCAGAGGCACCCTAAAGTTACAACCAAGTTCGACCGAAAAATAAAAAGTTGCAACTATTGGCAGAAAAGAGATCAGATGGTACGGTATTCAATTGGACATCCTTGGATTCTGTTAATTTATCGTGGATAAAGTACATTAATTAATAAATGAGAAGTTTAATTTGAATTTCATTGTACGTACGTACAACGTGTAAACAGTCGCCAGGCCAGTTTAAATGAAGACATTTTTTTGTAAATTGACCATTAATTACCAATTGATCTCTTTTTTTTTTTTTTTCATATATATTTATATATATATATAATGTGTGTGTTTGTGTGTGTGTGATCTGTTCTGACATATAATTTATATGAGTACCATATATTCCGGCCCACCATAAATATTACGTGTCAAAAAAATAAATAAGGCGGACATGAAGTTAAATACCACTGTCTATGAACATAAGTGCTAAGATTCCTTTATTTTGAAAATAGGTGAGCTCCAGCTGAGACTCCGTTGTAAGATGTCAGAATAGAAGATGATGGAGAGGATCAGAATAACATTGATCTGGAAAAAAAAAATTGAATATGCAATATGCATGGGAGAGAGAGAGAGGAGATATCAGAGTGAGTGAGAGTAAATTGTCATGCATTAAAGCTCCTACGATATATATCATTACAGAAATGCTATGTACAACTGGTATATATAACTTTTGTATAACCTCTCTACCTCTCCGTCTCTCTCTCTCTTGTTCCCTGGTCAAGTCCTTCGTAACCACACTGTGCCACATTTATTTCTATCTTCCTCTGACTCTATATCTCGCACGGTATCTCTCTCCAAAACCCACCCACGCTTCTCTCTCTAAGAAACTCACAAAAGGTGGGCAAATGGTGCAAGCTCTAGATTTCAAGTTTGGGGTGAGTTTTATTATTTTTTATTTTCTTTCAAACTTATCAGAACGACATGGCCATCTTAGAGCACCAGCATCTGTCTCATCAAAGAGGAGTTTTCATCAAAATTTGATGATTTGGAGATTAAAATGCTGGCATTGGATTCGGTATACTATCAAAGCTCAAGTTTTGAGCTACAGTACCTTCATCTTCATCTCTATATTTAAAGACCCACTATTCATTCTCTATTCCTATTATTTTATTATAAAATGTATTTATTACATTTCCTATAATTTGTGTAATGTAATTCTTTCATCTTTTCTTTTGAGTACCTTTTTTACTAACATTACTGCATGGTGGGTGTTGATGCATTTTCTGGCCTTAACAATATAAATGACCCTCTAGTTAGTATCAATAATTTAAGTATCAAAATAAATTATTAATATATATATATATATGATTAGTGTAATTGTAAAATATGAAAAAAAAAAGTTAAAAATATTATTATATTATTATTTTGATGAATCTAATGGCTAATCCAATGTGGAGTTATGGATAAGGAAGTTTTGAATTTATGAAAAATATGTATTTTTCATCAAATTTTGAAGATAAATTTGATGAAACCAATATTAATGCTCTTAGTAAGTGGATAGTTATTAAAATGAGTCGTTTTGGGCCAAATCAATATCAATAATGCTACGTACAACCCATCGCTCCTTATTTTGCTTGGAACAGAAGCAAACCATGGTAGGCCATCACTCACAAAAGACCCAAACCCGATGCTAACCTCCATCGCAATGAAATTCAAGTAAAAAAACTTCTTCAAACAGTGAAATTGTCCCCATTACTCGACGAAGGGCTTCAATCAGATTCTGGGCAAACGAAGAACAACGTCAAGCAAACCAAGAGTCAAAATTTTGAACAAAAATGTGTGCAAACTGGTTCTCTTTTGTTGTGCTTCGTGGTTTCGTGAGGAGATTTTGGGAAAGTTAAAGTAAAACACGCACCCTCTGCATTCTCTCGGGGTTCATGGTAGTTGCTGAGGTTGTCTCGCACACGAGTGGGGAGAACAAAAAGAAATATGAAGGGGAGTTTTTGATATTATTATTATTATTATTATTTAAAGCTATAACTGCGTGCGTGGATTATGGAAATTAATAGAGTTTTATGTATTTTGTAAGAGCAATATTCAAGTACTGGAGGGGTATATATATATTGAATAAATAGATGATGGAAATTACACTAGTTAATTAGCATGCACATAATTAAATTAATTCATGCATTAATGCTCGACCTCGATCCACTTGTCTTAGAATGTCTGAGCAATATCATCATGTGGAATATTATAAACTTTGAGTCTTTCATGTGAACTGTGAAAGGAGTACTTCAAAACATAGTATTAATAAAAAGTTATCTTCCTCCATGCATGTTAATCCTGGTTAATTTGCCTCTTATAAATGCAATGTCAAGTTATTTAGTTTATAATTTATTATGGAAAATACTATAGATACAAAGGAATCCCATAAATAGATGTGGCACACCAAGTGTCTATTTTTTTCTTTTTTCCCATCTCCCCGACGTCTCTTTGTCTTTTTTTTTTTCTTTTTCTTCCTTTTTTCTTTCCTCTCTCCCCTTCTCCCCTCCTCCCAGTGCCTCTCCCTTCCTCCCCCCTTACCCTTACAAAGGCCACTCTCCTCAGCACCGCCGACGATTGTGACTCTCCCCGCCACTCTCCTCACTACTAGCCGACAATGCACGGAAGCCCCCCATCCACCACACTCCTCACTGCCAGCCGACGATTGTGACCCTTCTAGTACTCCCGACGAGATTCTTTACCCAGTGACGTTGCCGATGTCTTTTCGGCGTCAACCCAGTACCACCGTCCCCCATAACCAATGTTTTGAATATCGTACTAGACGCCGTATCGGTCAAGGTACTGGAACAAAATATTTCAGCTGGTACAAGCCGAAATATAGGCCAGTACGGCCGGTATTTGGGCCGGTACGGTACGATATTTGAAACACTGCCCATAACCCCGTCGCCGACAACCCACTCTCTTCCCCCGCTGTCCATTCCTCTGTCGCCGGATACTTCTCTATGTTTGGTTGTTGAGAAAATGAAAGGAAAAATTTTGTTTAGTTGTTGAGAAAATGAAAAGAAAATAATATTTTTTCTCTATTTAGTTGTTGAGAGGGAAAATCGCAGCTTGTTCTTGTTTGGTTGTTGAGAAAATTAATGGAACATAAAATTTGTTTTGTGTTTGGTTGTTGAGAGGGAAAATCCTAATCTATTTGTTTGTTGAGAAAATTGCAAAGGAAAATAGAATGAGTATGAGAGAAAGAGAGACCGAAAGAGAGAGAAGTCTGTTGTTTGTTGCTGGTGAGGGATGGGAACGGCGGCTAAGATGTCGGCATCAGTGGTTTTCTGGGGCTGGCTCCGACAAACGCGCTAGCTCTTTGCTGGGGACAATAGTGTGGGATTGCAACCGGGAAGGGAGGGGGAGGGGAAAGGGGGATTGGGGCTAGGAAAAAAAAAAACTTAACTAGGTGTGGTACTGATACGTCAGTTTGTAGGATCACTATGTGTCTCTAGCAGTTCTCATTTCTTATTTCGGTGATGATTATTTTAATTCTGAATATAACTATATATATTTTATACATGTTTTTAATTATTTTTCATGATCGGTTCTTAAACTTAGATTGGAATTGATCTAGAAAATTGAATAGACCAATACATGCATGAATATCTCATAGTGATCTTTCATTTGTGTTGTTTGAAGGCGTTTAAGGCCTTGTTTGGATTAAGAGTCATCTTATCTAATCATTATAATTTTTTTAAATTTTAACACAATCTTAAACTTAGTTCGGAATTGATTGAGAAAATTGAATATAGACCAATACATGTATGAATATCTCATAGTGATATTTCCTTTGTGTTGTTTGAAGGCGTTTAAGGCCTTGTTTGGGTTGAAAGAGTCATCTTATCTAATTATTATATTTTTTAAAATTTTAATATAAAATATGATAAATAATTTAATTTTTTAAAATTTTAAAATAAAAAGAATATTTTATTCAAATTTTCATTTTCATTTTCATTTTACGTTATCTATTCTCAAATCAATATCCATGCCTTCCTAAAGCTTTTTCTGCTCTTGTCGTGATTTTTCCTGATGTTTCATCACTTCATGAGTTTAATTTCTACTTTACCTGACTCTGCCACATCAAAATTAATGATTTTGTTTGTTCTCTCTGGGGATCGAATGGCCTGAATATCATTATAGGTACGACGTGTGGCATCGTGATGTGGTACCCAGTAATGGTTGTACGTACTGTTTGTGGTTAGTACTCTATTTTTGTACTTTATTTTGAGGTTGTGCAGCGACCTTTCATGCTAATCATACTTCCTTATGTACGTTCATTCACATGTGGTACGTATTCATTATTATATATATATATATGAATATATATATAATTATATGATTTATATAAGATCGATCTATATAGTACTTATGATCATCGTCTACGTACATGTACACTATGGACAGACGATTAGATTGATCATACGCTTCAACCGGAATTATACTTTACCACCATGTAATATATATATATATATATATAATGAGTAATTTTATATACAATTATAAAATACGTAAGTACTATACAATTATTTTAAAAAAGAGTAAAATTTATTATTAAAAAATTAATTTCTTTTTATATAAGTCTCATATTTATTTATTTTTTAAAAATAATTATACAATACTTACACATTTATGATTATAAATATCATTTCTCGTATAATATTATTCCACCTAATATTTGAAATATCGCATGAACACTTTCAAGATCTAATATTTTTGAGTTTTCACAACCAGTACTGCATGAGTACTAGCTAGCTGTAAGAGTGATCACCAACTGCATGCTATAATTAAGTGCAATTAGCACACATATTAAAAAATTATATATTAATTATAATTACGAAAATAGTGAGAATAAATAATATGAATTGAAAGATTCGTTATATATATATAAAAAATAAAAAACACATGTTATTTTTTATAATATTTTATATAATAATATTTTAAAAAAATAAATATTTTGTAAAATATTTTATAAAATTAATATTATTTATAAAATTATATTATAAAATATGTTATGAAATATATCGTGCCTATATTATTAAAATATATATACACGCGAGCGAGCTCGATACTGTTCGTCTTACGTACTGAATGATCATGATCACCATCATCGCGTCAAGGGATCTTTTCTAGGATTATTTACGTGAAACTCCAAAAAGTTTCCACGCGATACTCATTGGTATATTGATATATCTAGTCATGTATGCGTGCACGACAAACGATTTATCCTATTCGAACTGTGAAACAGACCATCGAAGCAGACTATCATTTTCTACAGACCGTAGCTAGAGAACGGCCCTGGTTCAGTAGCCCTGTGGCTCACTATTGATTTGACGTTCCTTTGACGACTTTCCATAATCATTTTCTTTCTCTTTCATTTGAATTTTTTTTAAAAAAAAATCAAAATGACTTTAAAATAAAACAGATCCTGTTATCCATAAGAGCATCCGATGCATCCGAATGTCTTAGGGGTGAGTTTGGTCTCAACTCATTTCAAATCATCATTATAATTTTTTCAAATTTTAATATAAAATATAATAAATAATTCAATTTTTTCAAATTTCAAAATAATAATAATATTAAAAAATAATATTCTAACAATATTTTATCATCTCAACTCAACTCACTTTAACATCCAAACACAACCTATGTTTGGCATGTGAAAGTATTTTAAGTATTTTTATTATTATTTTTTATTTTATTATTTTATTATTTATTGTTTATTATTTATTTATTGTTTATTATTTATTTATTGTTTATTATTTAATATTTTATTATTATTTTTTCATTACTATTTATAAATATTCTCAATACTTTTCACTATCCAAACGTATCCTTAAGTTTCTGATTCTCTAAAATATTGAAAAAAGAAATTACATTTTTTAAAAAAAATAAAAACTCATATTCATCCGATTTCCTATTTTAAAATAAAATAATATTATACATCATATTATTATCTTATTTTATTTTTATTAATTAAGATGTAGCATATAATAAATAATTATTTAATAAATATATCACATTTTCTATAATGAAATGAAAATGAGATGATGATGTAGTGTATATATAAAATTTTCCTTTAAAAAAAGATTTTGGAATGTGAAAAGTGACTTTCTAAATATGGAGAGTTACTATTTATCTTTAAATAATTTTTTTATAAATATTTTATTATAATAAATAAAACAAATTATTCTTTCAATCATCTACACTTTCCCTTATGCTTATATTTATTATAGTTTTAAATAATAATTTTAAAATAATTAAAATAATTACAAAAATGTAAAAAAAAAATTAAAAATATTATCATGCTCACAAAAAAAATAATTTAAATTTTTGTTTAAAATATTCGCTAGAGAGTAATAACTCAAGATATAAGAAAAAAATAGAAAATAGTAAGTAGTTAAGTTTGTAAATAGAAGTGAGAAAAAGTAATAAAAAAGTAATAGAAAAAATATGATTTTAATATAATAGAGAAATGATAATAGAAAATAAGATGTAAGAAATTTTTTAAAGATGAATAAAATTAAAGAAAATATTTTAGAAAGTGTTTTTAAACAAATTTTGGAAAAATTTATGAGAAACACAGCGTGAATTATCTAATAGTGCCAATTGCACAAGTTAACGCCATATATAACAAAATCTTATTTATTATCCAAGTTCAATTGTACTATAAAAAGCCGGAGAATTTCCTGGTTGCATGCACCAAAATAAAATATTTTGTTCTTTCTTCCGAGAAGGCCCCTGATCAGTTGATTCCCCATAAGGACGTATTTTTTACTTCAAACCTGACATTTTTAAAGCTAACGTTAGATGCAGTACTCCGACTGCCGTTCCCGGCCTAGAGTTATTCATATAGATATATGTTGACACATGGTATATTTCTTTCAAAAACCTATATATGATCAGAAGTTTTATCTGATCAAGCATATTATTTCGATCTGTGGATTACTACTACTTTAACGTTATCATGATTTTGTTTTGTCCCTGGAAACGTTCAGATCATTCAACATGCAGATATGTTACGGTTCTAAATTAAGATCGAGCTTGCATGAGATATTTATTATTCATCGAAAAACGTCTGTTGCAATTGCAAGCGTATGGTGTAAACAATTTATAAACGTGACTGACGTGGAGATATTTGATGAGAGGGAGATCGAGTAGATGAGAGACCGAACTGATAAAAGAAATCTGATAAGAGAAGAATAATTTATTTTAAATGTAATGTAATATAGATGACTGCACGTAGATTATGGATAATTCTATGCATCAGCCTACACACTTCACACACTATGTATTCAAAATTTTTTTTTTTTTTTAAACCTCAATACACTAAGTGTGTTGAGTGTGTGATGAATAGTAGGCTGATGCAAATATTTTTCCCGTAGATTATATCAATAACTGTACATAAAAGAATTGTTATTCATCACGTCGTATGAGTAAGGACAAGGTTTGAAAAGATGATTAACGCCGTTGATCGAGTACGTATATATATAATTAGTTAATAATTCACCAAGGGAAAAACAAATAGTGTTTTCCTTAAGTAACTGTATGAACATCATGTTCTGCGGAGGTACGTACGTAGCTACGGCCTCTCTCGGGGTCTCTGCGATAATTAAGTACGATTTTCTGATCTGACCCCAGTCCTGACGAGTGTTATAACTTTCATTAATTATTTTCAACAGCAATCTCGCTTAGATATCTTGCAGATCACAAATCTAGTATGGCAGTGAACAACCAGTGTGCTAGCTAAGATCATTACTGATCAAGCGGGAAATTCAAATGCAAATGCAAATGACATGCATCATGTGATTGATGGTACTGGTACTGGATCGGTCAATGTGAGGTAATGGTTTAATTGTGGTCAGGTATATTAATGGTGGTGAGATGGGAGGTACGTACTCATGGATTATTTCACGAGGGAACACCTTTGACTTGGTCGTTTTAATTATTTAATTAATCATGCATGATCGATCAATGTTGGGGTTGTTTGAGGCAAGCTGACTTGTTGCTAATTTCCAAGATCCTATTTATTCTTGAGTTTTCTCTCTTGGGTGTGTGATCCAATTTCGTGGAATTTGTGTACCATTTCTTCAATTATTTTTCAAGTAATTAATGAGATTAATGATTGATGATCGTAACGACGACAATGTCGACAGATCTGATGAGAGTTTTGGTGTAACAAATATATTTATCGACATACACTATATGCTATTTAATTATGCAGAAAGACACTTGAAAAAAAAAAATTATACACGACACAATCAATTAAAAATTAATTAAGTGATGGATAATATTTTATTCCTACTCATTAGTTTGAATATGACATTCTGAATACAGTGATAATATTAAAATGATCAGTTTGTAATCAAATTTCATGAAACACGTTCTAATTTGAATTTTTTATATACTAATGTCACTTTAATTTATTTTTCAAAACATATATAAACAGTTATGGACCTATGGTGTAACTATTTTTTTGTTCACCGCCCTGGTGTATTTTTATTTTTAATTAATGTTGTATACTCATTGAAAAACTACTTTTTGTTCACCCAAAATTGATTATGAAGCCGCGGCCATCTTTAATGGAAGTAATTATATATGAAAAATGATTTACACAACATTTTTTACAATATCTTATATAATTATGTTTTAAATAAAAGATATTTTTATAAAAAATATTATAAAAATAACATCATTTTATAAAAATATTTTTATTTTATAATATTATTATATAATGTGTTGTATATATTATTACTAATTTTTTATCAATAAAGATACGTTGTATTTGTCTTAATATAAGATGACGTGACATATTATTCAAAAGTAATATTTATATAAACAATTTTAATAAGAGAAGTTTTGTAGTCATCAAAAGATTTTATAAAAATAAATTAATATAAAAACGAATCATGTAATTTAAATTTTAATGTGATAGGTTGCAGGTCTCTTCGGCTAACTCGACCATCCCTTAAAAGTACAACTTATTTAACTCCATTAATGACGTGACAAACAAGACCATCTATACAGCAAAAAATCTAAGAGAAACTACAGTTGCAGGCTATATTTAAAGAGAAAATCTACCGGCTGCCAGAAGTTTTTAATGGAAATGTTTATGAACCCCTAGCTAGCCAGGCCTTGACCCACGACTATTTATCTGCAGAATTGCTGTGCCATTCTGTAGAATTCCATCCATTCTCACGTTCCTCCAGTTAAGCTCTTGCTGTACGATGAAGGTGTCATCTATCCATGCTAGCTACAAAGTAGCTAGATAGGTAATGTACTGCCCTAGCTCACCGTAGAGCTATTAAGAGAACAGATCATGAACAATCAAGGAGACCATGCATGCAGCTTCTTAATGACTAGCTAGGAGGGTTAGTTGGAAAATTATTGCTGAAATTATATAAGTTCCTTCTTTCCAGCTACTTTGAATATGTGTTGGATGTTCATCAATTAGGATTGACAGCATGCAGTCGGTTAAAAAAAAAAAAAAAGTACGTGCGTAGAGCTTTGACTGTTCCTGTGTTTGATCAATTAGAGACGAGTTTTAAATTTTCTCGGGAATATCCCTCTCGTGCTTTTCCATCCATAGAAATATCAATTGTTTGTATATGAATAGATAAAAAACATCTGAATGTACTAATGATATGCCCAGAGAAAAATAAAAAAAACGACTTAGTAAGTAAAATAGATTTGGGTTGAAAAAGAAAAGAAAAGAAAATAATTGAATTGGCTCAAAGCAAACATGATAATAGAAGCTCCAAAAGTTTGTACTGGGTAGATCAGAGTGTTGTTGGAAACCCGGAAAGAAGAGATTCCTGGACGGCCCTTTTAACCAACTTAATTCAGTAAAAGTGGAAGCTGGAATTGACGTTCCTTTGACCAAATCATTGTAATATTTGAATGTATTCAACCAACTTATTATGCTTGTGTTTAAATTATCGTTAATGCACAACTTTAAAGAGACGCCATTCCCCGGTCGCAAGTTAGGTCGACCAGGTCAGTTCGGCCGGAGTACTGTACGTAGTACTGCTGCCTGCTAGCATCCTAGCCCTTATTTTTCCCACAACCTATTCATGGTCAACTATGTTTTGATCTTTGTGCCGTATGTATGTATGTATGTATGGTAATGATGTATTTACATTTTTTATTATTTGAATTTAAAAATTAAAATTTTTAAAATATGATATTTTTTTTATAATTTAGAAGATAATAAATTTAATTAATTAACGTAATTATATAATTTAATTGTAAATAAATTTAATTTTATAAAAATTAACTCAAAGAGTACAAGATATTTAATTTTTATAAAATTAAATTTATTTTTAATTAAATTATATAATTATGTTAATTGATTGAATTTATTTTTTTATAAATTATATAAAAAGATTATGTTTTGAGATTTTTAATTTAAATTTAAATAATAAAAAAATAATTAAATAATAAAACATTAATAAATGTGGTATAAGAAATATCATTAACTATGTATGAATAACAATAATCTCAAAGCTGAAGAAATGCAGTCCCCCAGACATTATGAGATGCATGCGCGTAGATGCTTTTTCAGAGATGGGTAAAATAGTGCTGAAGAACAGTATAAATTTCATTATGATGGAAGAAACCAGTGAAAGATGCTTGGCAATTCGGGCCAGTCAATGCGGTTTAATTCGATTATGTGTTTTATATATGAATAAATATAAATAGAAGTTATTATTAAAAATATTTATTTTACACACATAATATGATATCATTTAGATTATACATTTCTCTAAATGAGTGTTAGAAATAATTAATTAGAAGTAGTCACACAATGAATATAAAGTATACACTGTTATAATAACTTCTCTCTAATATTATTCTTTTTATATTAAGGATGAAGATACATGTCTTCCCCTCAAACAACAACTCAAATCAACAAATTGCAGGCACCTCATCATCATTATATGATAAAAAATATAATAAATGATCATTTAATTGTAATAAATATACTACATCTTATTTAATAGGATAAAAATGAGATAGGTGTATAGAATTTTCCTAATTGATTCCATAGCCCCATTTTTTTGTTTTTTGTTTTTGTTTGTTTGTTTGTTTTTATTTTTATTTTATTTTTTTTGCGCTGTACTAATTGAATGGGATGTTTGTTTTGGAATTCCACCCTCTCACGTATCTCGTTCCGTTTTATTAATAAGCTGTTTGCTTAGGAAAGAAAAGTGAAAGATGCCTGGGATTGGACTGTTTTAGGTTGGGTATAAGCCAGAATCAGATTATTTGAGAGAAACAAGTGCTGTTCACCTTACCCTTGCAGAACTCAAAGATCCTCCTAATTTCATGGAAGCTGCTGAATTCTTTGCTGTTCTTGCTCTTTGCGTTGGACAGTTCATTCTGTTTTACTAATCAGATTCTTCATCTCTCTTAAAACAATGCTCAAATCTCATCAGCACTTCCCCCATTTTTTTCCCTTTATTTACATCACTTGAAGAGCCCACAAACCATATTTCATAGGTCTGCTTTCAAAAGCAAGAAGGCACTTCTGCGGTGATACCGCTAATAAAAGATACGCTGGCTTGCAAAAATTAAACAAAATATAATAGGAGAGAAGGCATTCTACAAGTTGATCGGAAACTAAATTTCCAAGCAACTCACTGATGCGATTCATGATCACAAAGGCAAATTTTCAACGAGCAGGAAAATCTCAAGAGAATTTGGTCATGATGATGATCAGAACCATTGCAAACGATGTTATTAATTCTTGCTTGAAATACTATGTTAGTGACATGAGATTCAACTTTCAAGTGTCCATGAGAAGTCAGAAATTTCAGATTACATTTTCTTATCAACAAGCTCATGTAGACAACAACAAGAATTACATGGAAGGTAAAACATCAACCAAAGAATGACGAGTAGTCCAGCAACAGTGGCGATCCCTGTCCTATGGCTCTAGCAAAGAATCTGCATGGAGTGGTGCTCCTAGGCTCTACTACCATCCACATCAAACCCAGCACCAGTCCAACCAGGTGCGGGAGGTCCTCTACCCTTAGGCACAGCCCCAATT
Organism: Juglans regia; assembly: GCF_001411555.2. Taxonomy (NCBI): domain Eukaryota; kingdom Viridiplantae; phylum Streptophyta; class Magnoliopsida; order Fagales; family Juglandaceae; genus Juglans; species Juglans regia. The sequence goes on along the minus strand of NC_049901.1, from coordinate 8,834,961 downwards.
CCCTTTCCTCTTCCTTGGAACTGAGTTTTCTTCTTGCCTCTTCCTTCTCCCTCAACAGAAGGCTGTTGATTTTGCCCATTCGATACAGCAACATTTCCTCCAGCACCTGGTTCTGTTGTTTGAGGAACTGCCGCATTTGCGACTGCGCTATTCTGGGGAGGTCCTGCTGGTTTCCCATCCTAAACATAATTCCGAGTGCAAAATTATAAAAAAAAAAAAAAAAATTGTTTTATTGACACTGCTATTATATATCAGTGCTTGTCACATCAGCAGAAAGTACATGACGGATGTAAGAATGCAACAAAATGAATGGAGTTTGTTAAGCTTAATGACAAATAGCAGCAACCAAACTAACCCCCCCCCCCTCCCCCCGTCCTTCCCTCATCCTTTTCTTCCCCTCCACTGACTAACCCACCACACACTCATGCCAGACATAGACAAAAGCAATGAACCATCCCAAAGACATCACCATTCAAATTGCAAAGCTTCAGCATTTACACCGTCGGCAAAAGCTGCCTGTCCAGTACCTCGTACTTGCTCCACCTCTGCCATTCTTTTGTAGATTTCCTTTTATTTGACCTAAAGCCCCTCCAATATATTGAACATCAGTATTTCACCCCATGACAGCCTTAATATAGCAGTTATCCTATCCTTAGATATTAGAAGAACAATATATGTTAAGAAAAAATTGGGTTAAACTAAGGGGCAGCAAGATCAATAGATACAGTTGAGAACACGTAGTGCAAGCTACAAGCAAGTTTGGTCACAGTTAAAATGGCTTAACTTGAAGCTGACCAGTCATTATTGAGTGAAAATATGAAAAAGTTGAAATCAAATGAGAATCAATAAATATGTACAGCAAACTCACTAAGTTAAGTTCAAGTCGACAGGTCGAAGTGCCTAAACCTGCACCCAACCATTTTAAGATGAAGATGAGCTTGGAACAATCCAAAGTCAAAATAGGGTCATGACCTCAAAACCCTGATAAAAAAAAAAGCAACAGGATCATAGAGGAGTCTAATCGTACAGAAAAGAAAAAGTAGAAATTTATGGATGAGAGAATTCTTACAATGACTAACCACTAATATGTTTTTCAATTTCAAAGACATTTTATTAGTTTCTTGAATGAATAGATGGATCACTAATATATTTCCCAATCACTGTATTTTGGTTAGTGACTTGGATGAGTGGAAAAGTCCTTGAAAAGGCAGATCAAATCGAGAAATTACTAATGCTTTCTTCTTTCTGCACTTCCAATTCTTTTACTTTCACCCCAAAAAGTGTCTAAACTTTGCAGACTCCCTTGCAAGTCAATAGGGACATAAGCAGGACAAACCCAGGTTAACATGCGTCTGAATCTTCGTACTTTTGCAATCTGGACAGTAGATTATCTCGCCGCAGATCAAATGAAGCAAACATATCCATAAAAAGTGATAAAGAATCTCTTCACAAAACCAAAACCATAATGAAATGGACAAGCTCATCACAACAGCTGCTGCACAAAGTTTTATTTATATAACAAATATACACACAAGACTATTTTCTTTTGGCTATAACTTTTTTTTTTTTTTGATAGGTTAAAAAGAAACACAGAAATAGCAAAACTGATCATCACAAAACAGAACAATCCAAGCAATCAATAGCCATAGGGCCCCATCCAAGCCACTGACTTTATATTAATATAACAAATAGAAAAAGCAAGAGAACTTACAAGAGGAACAGACGTGGATGCTCTACTTGGGTTCAAGGCCTCTAGTCTTCGTTTTAATTCCTCCAGCCTAGAGAACTGTATGCTACTGCTTTCTTGAACCTATCAGAGATAATAGTGTCAAAAAGACAAAGTTTCAACCAGTAACCATTCAAATACACATGAGGCAGAGATATATACCAACTGGCTAAGGTCTTCACATAGCTTCTGCTTAATTGCTTCCTCATCCTGCACAGCCTTTGATGCTTCTTCCCACACCTGAAGTACACAAAAAGAACAATTTATTAGACAGAATGGAGAAAAAAGATATGCCCTGGAAAAATGAAGTGATTAGAAAACAATAAGAATTTCCAGTAACCCAAAAATATCTTAACACTTAAAACAAAAGCCCTCTCTGATGTCAAAGAAGGAATACATGCATTGAGAGTTAAATAGGCACATGTAGACATACTATAAATACACTCGTCAAATTTCACAAAGTTTATCTTGTTCCATGTGCCCTCCCATTTTTTGGAAAAAAAAAAAAAAAAAAACAAGAAGATCAGATTCTTTAAGACACCAAAATTCTCCCAATTCAGTATGGCTAAGGACACTTTCTTATGAATATACGCACATATGCACTTAGTGCATTTTGAAATCGAAAAACTAGACCAAATTCCCACTCCTGAAGAATTTGATTGTTAACATTCTCAATAAAGCTTGATTGACTTGAGTAACAACTTGGATTTTCAGAGGCACTTTTGAAGAAGAGGCCTTCATAAGCTATTTAAATGATGTCAAACATTATTTCCACTATCTGAAGGGTATATATAAAATCAATCAAGCATTAAATGGACAAACCTTTCGTGCTTGGTCTTCCTTCAGCTTGGCAACACGAACTCTCTCTGTTGAGATTTCTATTTTCTTTCTCAAGTGTTCAAGCGCTTAAGGCATGCGTCATACATGACAGCAACAACAAAATCAATCAACTATGCACATTACTGAAGAAAAAAAATCATATTTCTGCAATAGAAGAAAAACTAAAGATGGCAACCTACCAACCTGCTTTTTTGGGCCCAGCAGTGAGTTTCATCTCCAAGTTAAGATTTGCTAGCTCTCTTTCCACATCACGAATTTTAGAATAATTTTCTTCAATGTACCTAGGAGAAAATAGCATAAAAAATTAAGTAAGACATTCTTTGTCTAAATTATTTATTACATGGCCAAGAATTATGAAGGAAGCAGCAACACTAAATTACATGATAGAAGACAGAGAAACAGAAAGCCATTGTATTAAGGCAAAAAAATCCAGGTACACTTTAAACTTGTCGATATCATTCTTATAATTATTATTACTGCCGAGAGGCAAACTATAAGCAAGATATCAAAAGGCTAATGGCAAAGATAGCAAAAACCGCCTCCAATACATGTCTTACCACTACCATGCTGTCGCTTGCATCATATTGCTAACACCAAAATCTCACCATGATAAACATGCCATCCCAAAACAAATACCACCAAAGTACCTATTGCTACTAACTATGCAGATACTTACCACCACCAGCATGCAACAAGCACTACCAGTTACTGTGATCCTCACAGCTAATAGAATCTAGCATCACCAGCTTACAACAATCACCAGAAAGTAGAGCTGTGACCAGTGATAAGCCACTACTATAAGTGGTAACTTTACCATAACACAGCAGCAAGCCTTAGAATTGACCCACAATCACCACCACACCTTCATCACCATGTCACCACAACCATCACTTTACCACCAGTGCAGCTACCTCCTCTAACCCGCGGACCACCCAGCTATGCTGACCTAACAACACTTTTTACCAATCAACTCGTCATGTTTCAACTCCTTGGCATTCTTGACTCACTCATTAAGGGAAAAAAATATGATTTAAAAGACACCAAATCTTATCATAATTTAGGTTTGAAAACATGTATTAAAGAGTTAAAGAAGTTTGCTATATACTACCCATATATCTCATTCCCGTCATGGCATTTTATGAAAATTGTTTGCAGGCTAGATTAAGTGCAAATATTTCACCAAGGTATATAATAGTTATGGTTAAAAAACTAAACCATTCCATTTTACGAACCATGATAATTACAGAAGCTTGGAAACTAATAAACACACAACTTCACATACTTTCAAACTTCCAACAAGACGCTTATTACTAGTCCTAGCATTCCTTCCATTTTGTGGTGGAGGAAAATTTAAAATAAACACAATAAATTGCTTGTCCAACTAACCCTAAAGCATTGTGATCTCTTTTAGAAACAACTATTTTTTTTTTTTTTTTGTGAATACATATTCAATCATTCAAAATATGCTACTTGGTTTTTCTTTCCCTGCTTCTCTATTTTCTCCGCAGCCAAAGAAAGCATGCCGCGCCCAGCCGGTGGGGGGGGGATGTCGGGGGGCGCGGGCTGGCGCGACAACATCCACCATCCAATCGAGATCGGTCATCACTTCAAGGTTCCATTCCATCCCCAAATTTAAACAAAAGAACCATCACTTAGATCATAGACGAATAAAAAAACCCGATTAAAATAAAGATACACCAAAGTTTATTATAGATTGAACAACAAACAGTTACGGGTCTGAAAACTTGAAATTTGGGAAATGTACGTACTTCTTTAATTGAAGCTGCTCTTCCTCAATTATCTGCCACACACCCAAAAATATATATCACAATCCCATTCTGCACAGAGCGAGAGAGAGAGAGAGAGAGAGAGAGAGAGAGAGAGGAGAAAACCTTTTCGGTGTAGGCAATGACGGGGGCTTCACGAGCGAGGCCATCCGGTCCGATTTCGGGTCGGAGAGAAGGATTGATAGCCATTTTCCGTTTCCCGGAATAATTTTTGAAACTAAAATGCTTTTCAGATCTCTCCCTCCTCGATCCAACTCTTGCATCCGATATATTACCACGAACTCATTATCTTTTTATTCTCAGTGGGAAATGATATTGGCGACAAATGAGATTTTATTGTTTTTTGTTTTTTCAAAATTTTACATTTTTTTCCAATAAAAAAATGATTACTGATTTTTCTTCTGATCAATAGTATTTGCCACTGCCCCGTTGGTATCAAGGAAAACGAGGAGTTCCTTTCTTTTTTCTTCAATTTCGATTTGCTATGTTTGGTTTTTATTTATCAGTTTCACAAATACATTGCAAATACTTTCTCATTTTTCCTATCCACTTTCACAAAATACATTGCAAAACGCATCTCAAAATGTTAAAAATCTTATGATCCAATATGGCCGGTTCATCGACCATCTCATAGGAATCACGCGAGAAGGAATGAGTTTGCTTTTTTTATTTAATAAAAAAGTTATTTTATTATCAAGTTATTAAACATGTTCTATCCACGTATTTCCTTTGAAAATATAATTATTCTTAATAAAATTCAAGACATTTAAATTAGCACCCAAAAAGAGATGACGTTATCATGTGATTCATGCAAGATGTGATCCCCAGCTCAGGTCTCATACTCCTCAACAAAACCATTTTTTCCTTTTTGTGACTAAAATTGCATCTTTTATTTTCCTTATAACACTTGTATGCTAACATAACAAATGGGTGAATGGAAAGTTCCATACTGAGTAATGCAGTACACAACAAATGGGAGCAAGTTACACTGGCAAGGTAACTCATTAGGTTATCTTAATTCAAGAAATGAAAGTACATGAACTAGTATTTCATGCAGCAACCTTCGGCAAGAATTGGAGAACTGCTTCTTTTGTGGGTAGGGCAGGAATGGCTCCCCTCTCTATCACCGTGAGGGCCCCACAGGCATTGGCAAAAGCTAGAGCTTCTCGTAATCGCTTCTCATCCTTTAAAAATAAAAGTTTACATTAAGAGTACATATATTCACATTGAAACCCAAGTTTATAGCTTGTCAATTAACGAAAGTGTAGATTAATTGAATAAATCTTCTTAGGCTTCACAAAATAAGTTCACTAAAAAACCAACCACTATATAGAATCATATGATATAATGCACCTATGCATTTAAAAAATTTAATTAAATGCCTCATTGAAGCTCCTCTACTACTATAAGATGGTTTACAATTATATCAAGAGCAAGTATTATTCCAAATGGCCTGATATGTCAGGAACTCTCACTTCTTAGGCATATTACATTCTTGGAGATGACCCAGAAACATATAACTATAGTACTAATTGTCCTGCATAGCAAAGATCGCACAAACTACAAGCATTTGACGTAGATTTAAATAGCAGCAATGTAATGCAAACATTATAAACAGGGGAAGGAAAAAGGATGCAATCAAAACATTTCATTAGTCTCTTCAATAACTAGAGGTACCTGGATAAGATTTAGGTCAGAAGCTAAGCTGTTCAGAATGCCACTGACAAATGCATCTCCAGCACCGGTTGTGTCAACAGGTTTAACTTTAACACCAGCAACCCTGCCCCTGAATTCCTGCATAAAATCCATTTGTTGTCAATGTTCTTGTAACCTATCAACAGGATATAGAATAAAAGGATCAACCATCTGAAATTATTGCTAACTGCAAGTACATTCATTTTTCCACAAGAAACTAATCATCCTAGGTCTCCTCTGCTAGACATTTAGTACATTATCCACTAGTACTTACCTTAGTGTAATATCTGCAACCCTCTGACCCTTCAGTTACAACCAAAAGCTTAAGATTTGGATGGAAAAGCTTCTTTAACACCACATTATCATCATAAGGGTCATCACCACCAGTCAGAAATGTAATTTCTTCCTCACTTATCTGCAAATTTATATAAGAAGGCTTGATGAGTGCCATGTAACAGATTATTACAATGAACTAATATTATTTCGTTTACACCAATGTGGTAGCAAACAACTCTCATATTAGAATCCTATATAATCGGATATAACACCTTAATAATATCTGCCTGGTCCCATATATTCATTATGCCCTTCCGAGCAGCCTCTGCTGATGGCCATAATGGCAGTCTCAAGTTTGGATCATAGGAGAGGATGCAACCAGACTTTCTGGCAATGCTCATCGCAGCAAGATGGGTTGATCTGCATGGTTCATCAATCAAACTAATTGAACCATAATGGAAGATCCTTGCCTGCAATTATACGTTATTTGGATGTTAAATTTTCTGCAGAAATAAGCATCTGCGGTAGAATCGGTAACTTTTGTTATCATTTTCATTATAAAATTCAAAAGGAGAGACCTGCTTAATAAGGTCTATATCAAGTTCTGATTCATGAAGAAGCATATCAGCACTTGGATGACGGAAAAATAAGAATTCACGTTCACCATCAGCTCGGAGTGTAACAAAAGACAGTGCAGTTCTTGCATTGTGGTCGAACCTCACGCCTGAATTGTCAACATTGTTTTGTTTTAAAATGTCAGCCAACATATACCCAAACTCATCGTCACCTACCTGTGATAGTAAAGTCAAGAACTTAGAATTGGTATTACTTAGCTTAAGTTGAAGCAATGAGCCATTGATAAAAAAACTTGTATGCCATATGCAGAAAAAGTATGAGGATTGAGTTAAGCAGTAAAAAAGGCACGAGTCAAGAGGGACAGAGTTTTCCTCCAAAGCCATTGATAATGCACTGAGGTCCCAAAGTAGTTACTGCAGAAACAGTGAGAAGATATCCTTTGAGGCATCATTTTGGAACCACATAGGAGCTCACAATGGGTTCATATAAAACAGTTGGTCAAAAAATCATTCTATTATTGACTGAAACATCATAGTACAAGAAAACAAATTTAACAAAGCATTTAAATTTTTAGAAGAAAGTTTTACATAATCAACCAAATTTCATTGTCTTATTAAAACTCAAAAGCATTGTGCTCTGTTCCTTTGAATCTTACTCACACATCTTGCATCTTTGTATGCATCTAAAGTTTAATATTAAAATTCTTAGATGAAAAAAAAAAGAGAGTTGATAATACACCTTGCCTATAAAAGCTGATGAACCACCCAATCTGGAAATGCCAACAGCCACATTAGCAGGAGCACCACCGGGAGCTTTCTTGAAAGCGGGTGCTTCAGCAAGTGAAACTCCACCAACTGTTGGTACAAAGTCAATCAACATTTCCCCAAAGCAAACAACCAGTGAATTGTTATCCCGAGTCCCCTGTGTATCTGAGGGAAGATCTTCAGAACCACCTATACAAATCAAATTGGTTCAAATTAATAAGAGTCGTGGTCTGATGGTCATATCATTTCTACAGTATTTATCAAGAAAGCAGAAAAGTGAAACACTGTCTTTTACTATGTTAAACAAATATGTTGCATAGGCCTTTTGTGCCCAGATAAACATATAAGGTGTTGATACAGGAAATAAAAGGATGTAAAAGGATACCAGCGAAAATGCAAATCAGATGGTTAAAAATCAAACATTAAGTCCAAGAGGGAAACATGTCCTGCAGTAATCCAAGCTTTCTATTTCTTTTATTCTCCAAAAATCCCATATCACGTTAGAGCAAAAGCTTCAAATTGTGTGATTCAATATTCCCAAAACGTTATATCTGGTCGGAAAACTGATATATTATCTGCTGAACTTGATTTGTTAAAATTCCATTCTGAACTAATCCTTTTCAATCAAATTTCATAGTTTTTGCAAATGCCCCCCTTTACCACTTCCCAATAAATTATCAAACGTCTGTGTCCCCACAAAACTTAAGGTCTGGTGAACACATACAGAACAAAAAACTAGTTTTACAAACCGAAAGCAAATAGAAACAATCGATTAAAATGACTGTTTTGCACTAATTAAGCAAAGACTGACAATGGCATTTTATTTAGACGTAACGAACTGAAATTTCACGTTAAGGCGTACCAGAAACAGTTCTTACGACTGTCCCAGAAAGATAAAATACTACACAACCAAGAACAAGCCATGAAACAAACAAAGAAAGAGTCGCAAGACTAGCTGAATCTAGACAAACCATCCCAAGAAAAACAACGATCAGATTCGAGATATATACCGATAATAAGAAAAACAATAATCAGATACTAGAAAAGATACCGATAATAATCTTAGAAACCCGTAATAATAACTAAACAATCTTTTACTGAAAAACCTGGTATGACCCAGATATGAAATCTCTGCATAGTAAAACCAGAGAAATATAATTCTAATAAAGGATAGATATTCAATCAAGAACCATCATTGTATCAATGAGCAATGGAAGAGATGGAAGTAAGTAGGTGGAACCTGGAGTTGGATTCGTAGCCATTGGAGTGATGCAAGTAAAAAAGTGATCGAACCGAGTATTACAACAACAATTGCAGAGTGTCAGCGTTAAAAGAAGAGAACAGGAGAAAGGAAGAACGCGGTTGTGATCTGGAATGAAAGGATTCAGCTGACAAATGTTGAAATGGAAATATATCACGGAGCAGCCACGAAAAGATAACGGAAATTTTACTGCCAAACAAGAAAACGAAACAACCACGAAAATTACTTGAGGATGGAAAAAAGAATACATAAAATTTATTATTATTATTATTATTATAAATCTTAATTTGCATTATATACATATGTAGACACTTATTATTATTATTATTATTATTATTATTATTATTATTATTATTATTATGGTCGTCGTCATCGTCGGCGTCGTCAAAAGTAATAACCACCGAATTTGGGCCGCAAGTATTTTAATATAAGCTCATGGGTTTGCATATATGTATGATGACTTTTCTGTAAAGTATTATAAGCTTATTGGGTTTCACGCCGTAGTTTGTGGATAGGTCAGTAGTTGGCCACCTAGGTTTAAGCTGTCCCATCCTAATTGCTTCTAAAATTAATTCGCTGTACTTGACATATATATAACGATAGAAATTATAAGTAGAAGTCTCAAATAAATAAATTTTATATAATTTTTTATAAAAATATAAATTTTAATTTTAAAAAATGTAAAAAAAATACTTTTTTATTAATAAAATCTATTTTTTATAAAAATATTTATATAAAATCTATCTATTTAAGATTTATAATACTTTTTTATTAATAAAATCTATTTTTTATAAAAATATTTATATAAAATCTATCTATTTAAGATTTATATTTAACATTAATGATATGATTTTTAAAATTCAGTGCATGTTAAAGTTTGAAAAGTACTTTTATTCTAGAACTTTATTTAAAAATAATAATATGTTTAATAAATTTATAAAAAATTATTTTTAGCATCTAAATATAAAGTCCACTCTTCAAAAAGGCATTAATTTTTATATTTTTAAAAACTTATCGTAATTAACTTTAAAAGTATTTTAGATGCATGTTTATTAAATTTTTTTAATTATAAAACCTTATAATAAATACTGAAAGATGCCAATATATTAAACGGTAGGCTTCGACCATGGACTATATCTTTTCAGATGGATGGAGAATCAAGCTGGTCCAGCTAGCCCTAATTGGTAGAATATTTTACTTAGAAAAATTCTGCTCACCATTATCTCACCACATGACATACATAATTTTTTAATTTTTTTTTCTCTTATAAAATATGTGGTATATAGATGATAAATAAAAGAATTCAATTAGTTTATAAAAAATAAAATTAAAAATTAATAATAATAAAAATTAATAAGTATGGTGTGTGCGTGGTATATAAAGATGATGAGTAGTAAATCTGTTCTTTTACCTATGCTTGGTTTTGCTCTACTGTTCTTGTAGTAACAATAGGAATAATTGTCACTAAAAAAAAATTGTTTATTTGTTACCAATTATTTTCTGTAAAAAATAATTATTTTCTGTCAAAATAAATCTATTCTGATCACAAATAGTTATTTTTGTCGCAAATAACTCATCATAAATATTCATTTTTCTTGTAGTGTGTATTTCTATCAAATCTTTTAACTAATTGCCAAAAGGCCCCAAAAAAACAAAGTGTCTAATATAATGATCAGTACTTTAATTCTTCCATCCGACACAAAAACAAGGGTATGAGAAAAATCTAGTAACGATCTAACGGTCCCATAATTTTTCACCATATTCGAATCGATCATGCATCAAACTCTTCATTTTCAATTGATCCCTACATGCATGGGTACGTAAATAATTTATCAAGCCAAAAAACATGCATTAGATCACAAATTGCATGAAAAGAGAAAAAACCAGGGAAAAAAAATACGTTATAAATATACAAACTTATATGCAAACAAAATGCAATGAAACTTTATGCAATATATACATATATATATATATAAGATTTTTTATATAAATCTTTGTTTCTAATGCATGCGGCCATTAGTCTTAACTGAGAATTCAAGGGTACTGAAACTTGTCCAATTAACATTAATGTTTGGAGAAGCCAATTGGATATATATTTACCATGCATGTTCTTAATCGGGACAACTATATATCCGTATCCGACACAAAGAATTAATTGACCAGGCTTTAGTTGTGATGCATTCATGTCCATGATCTCCAATGAACAATATTCTTGGATGGTCCGAGAGGAGTAGTACTGTTTTTCCAAGAAAACCCATGGAGCAATATTAGGCTTGTAATTTGTAAGGGTATTTGATGATAAACACATGCAGGAGAATGCATATAAAACCAAATCATCGAGTAATAAAATTTCATAATATATCATGTTATCCTGGTGATCTGCATGTTGTACTCCTATTAATCCAATGATATATTTCAAGTGAAAATCACAGCAGCATGCATGATCACCATTTTTCATAGGACAATTAAACACAGATATTGATTATAGTAATAAACATTTACGCATGCAGCTTGGTAATCCCAAAGCATTATTAACATGATATACATTGGCTTTTTCTTAGATCCGTGCACTAAACGATAAGGTTTTTGTAATCTTGAAAGAGCAACGAATATTTACAATGAGACAATTCTTCCAGCTGCAGTTCCAACGAAGGAATATGAGCCGTATGGGCTACTGCATGCATGCATGGCACAAAATTAGGAAAATGTTCAAACGTTATATGTCTGAAATGGAGAGATATATCAAGTAGTGCACTGGATTCTGATGCCTTCCGTGCCGTATCTGTAACACGACCCGTGTACAAACTGTTTCAAGGGTCGACAAAAGTGGGTTGTACATTAATTATATCGATCGATCAGTTCTCCTATATATCTGGGGCAAAAAAAGAGACTTGTACTATAGTTGTATTGCATTTGTTCACAGAAAGAAATGAGAAAATAATTAAAATGATGCTTTAATTGAAGTTCATGTGGTCGCTGGCTGGCATATAATATATGTATAAATGAATGATATTGACATAAAAATATGATATTTCAGTGTGAAAAGGCAGGAGCTTTCTTTGCATGTGTCATTATCAGAAAGCTGCTTTACACGGCTAGCTAGCCAAGAACAAGCCTCGGGTCACAGTGCAGACAGCTGGGTTGCAACCATGCACAGTTGTACTTGAGCTAGACGCTTGGTTTTGACCAACTTTTCAAAATGGGAATATTCCACGTCAGACCACTGGCATTGGCTTAAAAAGTGCCCATTTATTACTGCCACATTAGTATTTTGATAAGATATAACTCAGAATGGTGGGGGCAGAGTTGCAGAGGCAGGTGTCAAATTGGTACATGATTCCGAAAATGTCTGGCTACTACAAAAATTATGCCCAATATTGTATTGTGACTCGCAGACTCACAGATAGATAAAGTTGTGACCCGATATTTCCTAGCTTAATTATATTTTGTTTGAAAGTTTAGAAAAATTATAATAATTAGATGAAATTAAACGAATTTATCCAAACAAAACCTAATGTTCGGCAGCTTCGATCGGCGTCCGAGGCAAGAAGCAAATATGTAAGCCGAGTTAAAAGAAAATAGGGTTATTAATTGTCCCTGTAATTTCCTGTGCTCAAAAGTTGGAAAACGGAATGAATGTCATGGAAAACTGCGAGTGGTGTAAACTTATAAGCATGTGTCATATAATATCACGAATATATCACATAAACTTATATACACATTTTCTTATTCAATCATGCATTAGCCCAAATGGTTCAATGACAAATTATTAGTCACACATACAACTGTTCATGATGATAATGATGATCCAGTCAACACGAGAGACATGGATAGGGAGAACAAGCTAGCTGCAAGGCATGTTCAGCAGCATGCATGCATGCTCACATGAGTATGATAAACAGAGGTGCACGCGCGCACATACACGTTGGACGTACAGCTTAATTAATGCGAAGAACTTCAAAGAAACCAAGCCTGATAGCGGCTAGTCCCACCCGTGAAGGTCCTTGTTTCCATTGCTGCTTCTTGGGGATCAAGTACTGCAGATTGATGGTACCTGTTTTAATATGAATTCATCTCATGTGTCGTAGATTATATATTTCTTGCTCGCAAACTTCAATAAGTGACTAAGGACTAAAATGTTATATATATAGTTTGAATAAATCATTATAATTACTGAAGTGTAAGTGTGTTTGTGAGAGAGAGAGAGAGAGCATACCCCGAATGAAAGGTGGGTCGTTCTAATGCTGCGTGATTGGTATGTGAAGTGTGCAACTGCTCGAAACAGTCGACAGGAGCTTGTGTGGTAGGATTTCCTGGGCCTTGAATGGCTTCATGAACACGTTGACCCTTTTCCTCGATCTGAAATATTGAGTATTGAAACACATTTATAAGGCCTTTATAACCGAAACATGTAATTAATTTATTACGTAGATATTCCTGACAAGGCCGGAAATTCAAGTATTCAAGGGAAAACCTTAGACTTGAGCTGTTTGTTCATTTCTCCAAGACAGCGCTCCTGCCAAGATGTATTGAACAAATGATACAGGGTTTCGATGATGATGATAATAATAGAGGTGGATTCAACTTTTTCCCCAGGCTACCATTTATTTGGCTATTTGCAAATCCCCTACCAAACCTTAAATTGTTTCGATAATCTCGGCCGCACGTCATTAATTTGAAGGATTTATATTTGTAATACCATCTGCTCTGTCCAAATCAAATCTTAAATTCGACCAAAATTCCAACATGTCTCCATGTGTTGTTTTTCAATATAACCTAAGTACCTTTAATTTATAAGTAATTGTATGAAATATCCATGCAGGTATCATATATAAGCCAACTATACCTGATGAATTTGACGATCAATTATTTTCAAATATCTGAAGTTCTCTACAGCTAATTAGGAGATTAATTCATGATTCGCTTATAAATATCATGACTCATCAAATATTTGAAACAGTAACCTGTGTACGTAAGTTCATGTGAAATCTCGATTAGACTCTTTGTTCATCCTTTAAAGTAGATTACGGCCAATATCCCCATTAATAGCAAATTATCAAACACCTACCTAGCTGTCGAGCTTGCTAAAGGGTCAAAGGAGGTCGGTCTTGACGGCCTGTAGTGATTGGGTAAGGAAAAGACTTCGGATGTATATAGAAATCATCTAAATATTGTAACTTTGACATTTTTTGTTTTTGGAATACCTTTGATCAGATGTTCGTAGTTGTATATATACTTGGAGTTGGTGAATCTAGGCTTTATTAGTATTTTTTTTTTTAAATATTAATTTGACTCACTATATTTTTGGCATTCAGTTCACAAAAGGGAACAAAATGAGAGAGTTCAGCTCCTAGCTAGCTAATTGGCCCAAAGAGACCAGGCATTTCAAGTATATACCATGTCCCAAGTTTATTCTCAAGGCAAAGTTTACCCAGAATATAATTAGGGAAATCAAAAGAATATGATTAAATTGGAAGGAGTTCAAACTTCAGAACTATAGCCACTGTCACCTCCAAACCCTAGCAAATATTCATGAAAGCAAATTAAGGTATATACTATTGATTTTGAATGCTTTACCTTTTGCCGTAGTTCTTCTAATCGATCTAACATTATCTGTGTCTGCATTTGAATCAAAATGAATTATAATCGTTGTAACATTATAATCTGGATATATAAATCAGTAAGAAGGGAAAAAAATCAAAAAATAAAACAAATCGAAGATTCAATAATAGAGAGAAAACAATGTTTAATAAGCCAATGCTTGTATCAAAATATATAAGATAGAACAAGTCACATTAATATATTAGATGATGGCAGTTTGTCTTTCTTGTCTTTCTACTTGCAATGCCATTCCATTAGAACATATCCATTGTAAAAAAAAACCCACTGAAGACAGCTGCAAAGGAAAGCCTGACTCTAGATACCATTTGTAACACACCTGATAGTACCTGGTGTTTGGGTGACTAGATACCATTTATTTTATTTACATGTTAGTGTTGATTCGGGCCATGACCCATATATAGATACTAGGATTACATGGAATATCGTATTCGTCATATTTTTCGTGAAAGTAATATTGTGACTGATTTTTTTGCTAAGAAGGATGCTGGAGGTTTAAACAGGGATTAGGTGGATGAAAGCGACATGCCTAACCAGTTAAGAGGGATTCTTCGCACGGACAGGATTGAGCTTCCTTATCTTTGCATCTCGTAGGTTTGTCCTTGGTAAGTTTGGTTTTCTATGGTTTCTTTTATTCATTGGATATTATTTTTTGTTTGTGTGCTCTTTCTTGCAGGTGTTGGTTTGTTTCTAGGGTTGGTTTTGTATTTTTGGTTATTGTAATTTGAGCAATTGTGATTAATGTTTTGTTTGAATGGTTGTTTTGACACCTGGGTTTTGGTTTTATGCTTATTTGTATCCCCCATGTGTTTGGTTGTAACCACGGTTTTCCTCTGCCATAAAAAAAAAAAATCAATAAAATTAAGGTACCGTCCTCTTTCTAAAAAAAAAAAAGATTGGCCTTGGGCCATTAGATAGTAAAAGCAGGTGAGTATTTGTAGTGGGGTTGCATTCGCCCAGGGGATTATCCAGAACCTTAATGAAAATATTTTTCTATTTTTCTATTATGCTTTGTCTCTCTTTTCTCTTGGAGGCTAGGCCAACCTTGAATGTGACCAATTTCCTTGTATTTTCTCTTAAATTTTATAGTCACCCAAACATCTACTATCACATGACTAGCTAAAATCTTCACTTTTAGCTATTGGGCATGTGGAAGAGATGAGTTCTTGGGGAATAAATGTCGTTTCATGTCTATCTAGCAAAAAAAGAATGCTTCATCACTGCAAGAGATTGGGCTTTTAGCAAGGAAAAAGCCAATACAAACATGACAAGGCATATTGAAGTCAATGTAATTACAATTTATGCAAAAACGATGATTTCTTGATGTCGAGTAATTTCTTGGGTTGGTTGTGATCATGTGAGTGAGTAGTTCGGTTGTGTTAATTGTTATGTGGATCTGGATGCTCTATTTCTCAAGATACGCTGCATTGATCAAAGTTATAATTGAAACTCATTGAATCACTATAAAGTTCAACAACTTCTTTCTATTAGGTGACAACAGATTTTTATGTAGAATTTTATTCACTACCTGCTTTTCATAGATGTGGCACGGGGGATGTCACATCAAGTTATTTCCCACCATGGTGCTTGTCCAAAAGATATATATATATATATATATACACACACACACTCATGATGGGTCACTCTAATTTGTAAGAGTCGTGATACATATACCGAGGGGGGAGGAACAAGGCCGAAAAATACCTAGGGCAAAATGTAAGCACTGTTCATATAAAGAGTGCTAGCACAATACTTAAATTTTTCCTTAAATTTTTCCCTCCGTTTTTTGTTTCATGTCCTCCTCCCTTGTCAAAATAGAAGCAATCCGTCGATGATTACATGACGATTTGTTTATATTCAAATCAAAGATATAGGAATACATGATTTCTGTAGAAATTTTCTGGCTGCCTATTATTTGTATATGCAATCACCCCTATCCTACAGGAACGCTTTGCATGTGAAGCTGCTCCGAATTTCATAGGGGCCTTGATGGTGCTTGAGAATGTTCAAGTTTTAACAAATCTCCCCATGTTTGACTAGAAATAATGACTAAAGAATCATATATACTTATCATGAGTTTTCATGATCAGTCGATCTATATATACTTATGGGAGTGTCATTATATTGAAAGATGTCATCAACTTTGGTCATAATATATAGAACATATTGAACTTTTCTGCATGTGGAAGCAAATTGGTCGATGGACTCGATCCATAAGTTGTGACAATGCGAATGTGTAATTAATATTCTTGTGTATTATTGTGGTTTCATTTGGGCTATTTGCACAATACCAAGCTTATACGTGCATACCTTCCGTTGCCTAGCACGCGAGAGAGTTTTGTCAAGCTGTTTCTCAAGGTTTTGCAGCTCTTTCAGATTAAGGGGTTCGAGATCTTCTCCAAGCATATGCCTATAAAACATAAATATGAAAGTGAAATGTTGATATGCATGCAGTATTTTGAGAGATAGAATGATATCTTTAATTTGTCTGTAACTATACTCAAAAGAGATACGAAAAGGCATTAATATGCATTTGAGTCAATGGATGGAAATTTTGGTTATGAATTAACCTTTGTGAGCGCTGAAGAGATTCATATTTGGCCCTTAATCTTGTGATCTCTCGGTATAAGGTCTGCAGTGAACAACAAAAGGAGACCGAACCAGTACATGCATTAAATAAGAACGAGCTGTCCAATTAATCATTAATAAACTGCATCGTTCTGGTAATAATGTACTGGGTTCTTAAAAGAAACGTTACTTTTTGCTTAAAGTAACAGTTATTCTGCTTTAAACATTTTCAACAGTTAAGAGAGAGAAGACATAGTACGTACGTAGACCAAATAGAATTACTATCTCTGTCCGAATTTTAACAAGTATTTGAGAGAATGAAAAATTTGAAGAAAATGATCTGTAATAAGCTACTCGATCGTCAAGGTTAAAATCATCATTGAACGTACAGATTGAAATTTTGATGAGAAATATTTTTGTACAAAACCTGTGTTCCCTGCTCAACAACGTCAGTGTCTTGCGAGTAACAACATTGGCGGTAGCGCTCAAGGATTTTGTTCATCCTGAAAACAGAGAGAAATCGATCGGCCATTTCATGAAATGAGCATTACATGAATTTACATGCATGAGTATTATATTATGTATAAGCTATTAATTAAGTAGATACATGATCTAGCACGTACATAATTATTTCATACATGCATTTCTTCCAACACATTAATGAACAAGGGTACAATTTCACCCTTTTATACTTTAGTACTTGCTTGTTCATTTGTTGTTGGGTGAAGGGCTACAAAATCAACTTGCGGAAACAGTACATTAATGAACAAGGGTACAATAGGAATAACTTTCAGTTCTCCATAGTATCAGATGATCATCTCGTTCAATTTTCTATCGCTGTTGGCCGCTTCCCATTGCATCTCTTTCTTTCTTTTCTTTCACCCATTCTTGTGTCCTTCTGGTTTCAGCTTCACCAATTTTCTGGTCTTCTGAATCCTTTTTTTCAAGTATAACTACTAGCTAGCTAGCTTGTCTTCTCCTACTTTTGTCGTGACTAAAATTTCACTGACACTAACCATAAGGAAGAGAGATCTTTATACTGATCAATCACTTTGGACGTCCATCATGATGTCAAACGTGATTTCATCTCTCAAGAATCTCGTCCAACTTTGTGCAAATAAGCCTTTTGTGCCCAAATGGGTATTTGAATTCACAACCATAGTGGTGTAAATACTAAAATTAAACCAAAATCTCTGGCTTTACTTTAGCTGTTACCAGCCTACGTACGTAACAAGGGAGAAATCTAACAAGAAAAAATAAGAAATTATGATAGGATTATTTGAGAAGTTATAGATAGCTATCTAGGTCTCCATTTGATCGGTTAGTTTGAGAAACCTAGCATGACATGCTCTACGAAACTCGTCACATCAAATCCTAGCATTTTTCATAGGCCAGTTAACTTGCTCACAAAGTGGTTTATCAGCCAATCTGTTGAACATCAAAAGATCAGCTCTAAGTCAGTTCCTAGAGCTTCATAAATCCTAGATGAAGATTTTTAGAATATATATATATCAGAACATTTCTTCTATTTTATTGATATCGTCGAAGCAAAACACAAAGAGAGGGAAAAAAAGAAAGAAATGAATGATAATATAAGGAAAATAAATCTAGAGCCGAGATTGATCATCAAGTGACAAGAAAGATAAGGGTGTTGCGTACCTAAGAAAGAAAGATGTTGAAAAGTTTCAAGCAAAATCACCATGAATGAAGGCACTTGCTCGTATAAATGCCCAGTACCAAGCAGAAAGAAGAAAACAAAGTTTCTCTTCTCTCTCTTTCTCTCTCTCAAGCTTAAAGATTCTTTCTCAAAGCAGCCAGAAAGGCGAAGTGCGCGCGCATACACACACGCATGGAGAGAGAAACCAACCCTAGATGCTAAAACCCAACCAGAGAACCACCAAAAAAAAGGACAATTGAACGTCCAGACTCATAAGGGGTCATACCGATTTGACAAGACTCATAATATGCATCAATCCGCCGAAAGAGATCGACAAGGAAGGACGATCGGACGTGCTATGAAACCGATGACTGCCACTACTCTTCCCGGCCCTCCCCATAAGAAAAAGGAAAATCTTTTTCCAGGTATTAAAGAGGAAGCGTAGCAAAGCAAACACTTCTTTAGTTCTTTGTTTCCTTTCTTAGTTAAATGGTAATATATTTAAGCAAAGTAAACACCAAATAACAGTACTTTGATGTTTAAATGGAACAGAAATCAGTATGCTATATGACAACATATAGAGATTGAGAGAGAGAGAGAGAGAGAGAGAGAGAGAGAGAGAGGTACTCAGTGCTGCCGAACTGGAAGAGCTTGCCGCGGCTGGAGAATATGATAAGCGCAACTTCAGCATCGCACAGTACGGAGAGCTCGAAGGCTTTCTTAAGCAAACCATTTCTGCGCTTTGAAAAGGTAACTTGGCGGTTGATCTTGTTCTCTATTCTCTCCAATACCACTCTCCCCCTCCCCATCCTCTCTCTCGCTCTGTCTCTCTCTCTCTCTGTCTCCCCTTACCTTCTTGCACCGATAGATAAAGCGCATAAACTGATCTCTCACTCTCTCTGGCTCTCACCGAGCTTGTCCTTTTCTGGATACAAAAAATGGGTGGTGTGCACTTGGTGGTTGAAAATATGACACAGAACACGTCTATACATGCGTGCATTTTTAATTTTTAATAAAGAAGATAGCGAGAGAGAGAGAGAGAGAGAGAGAGGCCGTAGGGAACTAACCTAGAGAAAGTGAAATCGAAATTTCTCACCGGACACAAAGTCAAATTGTTGAAAATCTTTCCTTAACCCGCACTCAATTATACAAATGGATATATAAAGGTAAAATCTACAAATTAGGTTCGGTTTTTATTACTCTCCAAATTAAGCCACATTCTTGATCTTTTCCAGTGTTTTTCTGTTTAATCCATCCGCTAGATCGATCAGGTATCAACAGAAAACATCTATGCATGTTATCCCTTTTTCTAAATCATGTGTACGTATATAGCGTGTGAGATGGATGAGTTAGGATCAATTTGCTGAATATCTATACATCTTACTTGCAGCGGCGCCTGGCTTTTGTCTCTCTCTCTCTCTGTAGAGGTCTCTGACTCTCTAATCTATTCCCCCCACCCACTGTCTTTTCCTTCTTCGGCTTTTAAGCCGAGAGAGAGAGAGAGAACGACAGGGGTGGTGGGGCCACCTGTTGTTGGATGTATGTGTTATGAGGTTTGCTGCGTGAGTTTAGGGAAGTGGCAGTGCTACGTGTCGACCTGCGTACAGTAGGTTTTTCCTGCTTTTTCTAGACTAAATTGATGGATAAGTTTACAAAAGTCCGTTCCATTTGCGCGACCACCGCTAAGGTACTACCCGCACGGGGGCTCCGTGTAACGGACCATCTCATGAACACTGTTCATGCTAGGGTCCGTTCACACGGAGCCCGTGCGCCCAGCATTTTTTGTGACACGTCAGTTACTTACTGACGTTTGCTCCAGTGATATGATGACCTTCTATCGCCCGGGCCCCCATTTCTCCCCCCTTCCTGTATTTGTACCTTTTCGGTCGAACTTTCCCGTCACAACTTCACTCCTCCATTAATTATAAATAGCTTTCCTCCGTGAATTTTGTTTGCGGTCTATATTGCTTTATTTCAGGAGAATGTTATATCTTAAAAAAAAAAAACAAACAATTATACAAAAGTAAAATTAACGTAATTTTATATAATTTGTCAAATTTATTTTATAATATAAATAATTTTATAATCTAATAAATTATATTAAATCATTTTAATTTTTAAAATTATTTTTATATAATTATTTTGTAGTTGAAATATTTCTCTTTATTTTATTCTCTTATTCATAAAGATAAATAAAATAAAAACACCGTGAACAAAAATTATATATTACTAAGACTAGTTAAGATAGTAAAAATATTTTATCTTATCTCATTTTATCTTATTTTATCATTATAATTTTTTAAAAATTTATACATAAATATAATAAATAATTCAATTTTTTTAATTCTCAAAATAATAATAATATTAAAAAATAATATTCTAACAATATTTTTTTAATTTTTAACTTTCATCTCAACTCACTATCCAAATAGCACCCAAAACTTAGGGGTGTCAATATGTGATCACATGATCAGTGAACTCAACATGAATATAATAAGAAATTAGCGGGTTTGAGTTTGATGTTAACGAGTTCAGATCAAAATGGGTAGACCCTTTAAGACACGATTTATTAAAGAGTCTACTCGCTTATCACGAAATCAACCTATTTGACTTGTTTAGATTTTATTTCAAAATAAAAATTTTATTATTGTTAAATTGTAATATTGATATTTTTAAGTATGCTTACATTTTTATTGTTGGGATTGTAATTTTAGACCTATACTTAGTATTTGTTATTGTATGATATGTAATATTGGTTTTATTATATGTTAAGAATTGAAAAATATTGATATATATTGTTTAAGATATTGTTGCTACTAATAAATATATATTTTAATTTTTATGTAAAATTATGTTAATCAAGTCAAATGATTTAAGCGTGTTAGTTTAACTTATTTATATGAAATGAGTTTAAATGGATTGTGTTGTGCTAATTTATTTCTAATTACTTATTAAACGAGTCAAAACGGGTGACACAACCCGTTATCTAAATGTGTTGAATTAGGATTTGAAAGTTTGACACGTTTAGTTTAAAAGGTCGAGGTCGGGTTGACCTATATAGTCAAATGTTCATGACTTGACATGACCCAAAAACACAATTTGCCACCCCTACTAAAACTTCTGGGGATGCTTAGAGAGTAAGATAAGATGAAAATTTTGTTAATAGTAGTAAAATATTTTTACAGGTTTTGAAAAATGAGAGAAAAAAAGTTCAATATAAAATATTATAAAGTTAAAATATGGTTAAAATATAATTTTTTAATATAGTTTTTATTTTATAATTTGAAAAAGTTGAATTATTTTTTATTTGAAAATATTTGTATTTAAATGATGTTTGGAAAGTATATGAGATGAGATGAGATAAAAACTACTTCCAAACATCCTTTCAAATGTCCAAGATTAAAATGCATCATCTAGGAAATGTTTCCATCTCATCTAACTTATTCTCATTTCATCTCAATATCTAAACGCTACAAATATAAATAATTTTCAATTTCAAAATTTTAACTTTTTCATCTAATCATTACTAATTTGTACGACTTTTCCAAATTTTTAAACAAAAAACAAAAAATAATTCAATTTTTTCAAATCTCAAAATAAAAATTATATTATAACAAATATTTAATTTTATAATATTTTTATTCAATTTTTTCTCTCTTATTTTTCAAAATCTCATAAAATATTTTAATTCAAATCATTTATAATTCATCTCATCTCAATTCAAATATCTTACTATAATTTATAAATCATTTCATCTCATCTTAACTCATGACTGTTCAAATCATATCTAAATATTTCCTTGCCTTTCGCCTTGTCGTTAATAGTTCCATTATCTGTGGTTCAAGGCTAGGATAGCTCAGCTACACAAGAAAGAGAATAGAAGTTGGATTGGATGAACATTATCATTTTAAAAAAATTGTTACGTACTCTTTGAGGATGCGAGAAACATATTTCTTTAATAAAAAGAAGTGTCAATTTTTTAAGAGTAATATTAGAGAGAAGTTATTATAGTAATGTATATTTTGTATTCATTGTATGATCACTTCTAGTTGATTGTTTCTAATACTCACTTTAGAAAATGTGTGGTCTAAATAATGTCACATCATGTGTACAAAATGAATGCTCTCAATAGTGACTTTTATCTATATTTATTCATTTTTTAAACTAGACTTTAAGAAAATATGTACTATTCACATATTTAATGAATATTGTGTTTTTATTAGGGGTGTCAAATTGTGTTAATGAGTTGTGTTCGTGTCGTGTCAAGACATATATATTTATACTATATGTGTCAATCATAACCCGACCCGTTAAGTTTATCGTGTTAAAATTTCAAACCCTAACATGACTCATTAAAATAACGGGTCGTATCGTGTCAATCCGTTTTGACTCATTTATGTAAATGAGTCAAAAAAATCAGAAATTAACCAGTTTGACCTAGTTCAATTTAGCATAATTTTATATAAATGTTAAAATCATAATATGTATAAAAAATATAAAATTAACTACAAATCCAAAATTTCAATCTAAACAATAAAAAAATAGAAATTAAAATCCCAACAATTTTATTTTTAGGTATAAGGATATAATTGTAACTTTAACTTTCTTAAATGGTCATAATGGATCAAAACGGATTGACTCATTATCAACCCGTTAAGCGATCATTTTTTAACGGATCAATTCGTTTTGACTCGAACCTGTTAAAAATAAACTCTAACTAATTTTTATCGTATCACATTTATATTAAATTAACAAATCGTATCACATATTCTCACTCTTAATTTTTAGATGATTTAGAGCAAGTTTCTTTAACTTAATTAGGTTGAAGGCAGAGTACAGGGTTGTTTTAGAAAATGACAAAAAATGTTTGATTACTTGTTTCTTAAAAGATATTCTCAGTGCGCATGGCCGGAAAGAGAAATCATGTGCGCATCAATCAATTTGGACGTGTATTCTGACTGCACGCCACAAGTATTCCACCTAAATTATGTAAATTATATTAGTCTCAATTTCTTAAAAGTCCCAATAAAATGTGCGCATGGCCGGAAAGAGGGGCACGTCTACTTAAAAGAATAATTCAAAAGATATGGACTATAGAGAGTAGGCACGATCTATTTTCTCAAACTCTTGATATAAATTGTAACTCTCAAGTATAAAAAATCTCTTTCTGAATTTTAAACTCTTTTATTATTAACAAATTTTTAAAAGACGATATTAATTTTAGCGTTGGAAACTCTCCGACTCCAAGGTCATCCTCTCCAATTACCTTCTACTTTATTTTCGCAGGCTCAATTCTAAATATTCGGGTTGCTGAAATCTGACACAAAGGTATATGAAACACGACATTATTAAATGGTATAAAAGAAAAGAATAATGATATATTTACAATTAATTGTACAACCTTTTATATAATCATATTTTAAAATGGGATTATTTATGTAAAGTGATGTTATTTTTATAAATTAATTTATAAAAATTCCCCCATTTAAAATATAATTGTGTAAAAAATTATAAAAAATATTACATGTCTATCATTTTCCAAAAGAAAATGGCTAATTATCACGACTTATTATTGATTCTCTCCTATATACAAATTTTCACTTTCTTTTTTATAAGATATATGATTCTCTTGATCATCTCATTTGAGATGGTAGTATATTTAGTTTAAACATGAGTATTTTAGTTATTATGTTTTTAAAGATATTATATATATTGACAACAAACAAATCAAAATACCTTATATCGTAAACTAAATGGATATGAAATTAATATAGTGAACCTGTTATGTAGATATATATGGATGAAAACAACTCCGAGATTAATAATTAAATGAAAGAAAAATGCATAGCATCAAATGACTAACGATATCGTTTAATTCCCTTTGAACTTTGTCATAGTTAGCAACGCCGCTTAATTGTTTTAGTGTAACATCTTATTGTGCATAAAAATTTGTCGTGAATGAGATCTCGCATTATCTATGAGAGAGAAGTTCAGGTCTAATAAAAATTTCAATTGTAACCTTTACTATTTATTGAAGTGTCTGTCCAATTGTAGTCGAGGTTTTTCTTGGATTAGTTACAAATAATATAAGGTGTTGTTTGAATAGTGTGTTAAAAAATTATAATAATTATGAGATGAAATAAGATTGAAACACTTATTATATCCAAACCGAGTTTAAAAGTTTGCATGAAAATAAGTATGAGACTTGAAGTGTACCACTTTTCATGAAATGAACGAAGTTACTAACCATAAGGTATATGAAAATAGTTAATGAAATCCAACATTATTTGAAAGGAAAACATCCAACATTAACTCCATATCATTTTTACTCAAATTGAAATTCGCCACTCGTGCTATTTCTTAGAATAAAATTTATACTCATCATCTTTATACCATGCATTTGTTTTTATTTTTTTAATTTATTTTTTATTTCATTAACAAGTATGTGGTGTAGGAATTATGAATAAAATAACTTAATTAGTTTAACATAAATAAAAAAAATCCAAACAAATGTGATGTGCAGTGTAAACAGTTGGATAGCAAATTAATTAAGTCATTTTTAAAAACTAATGATAATAAGAGGAGCACTAAAGATAAACATAGGATGATAGTTCTTCAAGAATCAAAACATTGATTATTAACATTAAGGTGCATGATTCGTTAGGTAATTTATTAAGCTACAAATATATGCGTCTAGCTATATATAGGGCTCGTGCTTTAGTACGTAGTTTGTTACAGCCGTACTATAAGAATGTTACGGAGTACTCTTATTTAAATTAATGGACAATCAATGTGGCAACTATAAGAGCCTAATTGGCTGATGTCATAAAAAAAATAATAATAAAAGAGCCTAATTGGTTGGTGGGATTGAAATCCTCCTAACTTCTTCAATCAATTGATCTAACGCTATATATTACATGAAGTATGAAAAATTATATATGAAAATCTTACATCACACACTTCTACATAATTAATATCTTATTTATTCTTTGTGTCATTCTATATTAATTATGGATGATAATATGTGAAAAATCCGTTAATTCAACATGAACATGACACGATAATAATATATTTAAATTTAATCTTAATGAGTTCGGGTCAAAACGGATTGATATGTTAAGACATGATTGTCTAACGGGTCGAGAACGGATCAATCCGTTTTGACCTGTTATAACTCGGTAAAAAAGTTAAAGTTATAATTATACCTTCATACCTAAAAATAAAATTGATGAGATTTTAATTTCGATATTTTTATTGTTTGAATTGTAATTTTAGACTTATAATTAGTTTTATATTTTTTTATAAAAATTGTGATTTTAACATTTGTATAAATTTATGATGAACTTAATAAAGTCAAATGGGTTAATTTCGGATCTGCTTAACCCATTTATATAAACAGATTGAAACGAGTTAGATTGTGTCGTGACACGATCCGTTATGTTAATAAATCGTATTAATGTTTGAGATGTTGATACGATAAATTTAATGGGTTGTGTTTGAATTGATCCATATAGTATAATATATATTTTTTTATATAATATGAACATGATCCGATAATATAATTTAATATTAATATTTAAATATATATATTTATTTAAATAGAATGATAAAAATAATAAATCGTATATTAATTAGAGAAAATTGTTTGATGCAAAGCTTCTTTACCGCATTTCTCTGTCTAGTACATATACGGCGTGGGTACTAAATAAGAAATAAATGGATGCCGGCACAGCTCTCAGCACAACATAAATATTCCTTTAATATTGTATAATGTATGACCCACGTCCCACGCTACGTACCTATTTATTTCTGCATCAGATCTACTCAAATTTTGGACGTTATGTTCCAGGAAAGGAGAATGATAGGCTTAATAATATCTTCTGTCACCTATTTATTATTATTATTATTATTTATTTAATAATTAAGAAAATAATTATTAATAAAATTATATATTTTTTATTTAACAAAAAAACTTTAAAAAATAATAATATAAAATTAAAAGCCTATCATTATCTTTTATAAAATGATGATCCGTGGTCTTGCTGATTTTTGCTGCTCGGTCGGTCTATTACACACGGACTCTCTGGGCCAAACCAATTCTAGCCCTTTGGGTCAACCCAAGAAGGCCCGAGTCTAAAGATTTTCCTCAGACCCAGGCCGTTGTATTATCCAGGCCTGCTTCTGTCCCATTAGATTTTAAATTTTTTATCTTTAACTTATTTTTATTGGTATTTAGAAAATCCAAATCTATTATAAACTTTTTTTTTTTTTTTTTTTTGCTCTTGCCAATCCTTTCCACCTTCAGCTGCGTGAGCGAGACATCTACGGCGTGAGCGAGACATCTACGGATGACAATTTAATTTAATATGAAAAATTCAAAAAATAAAAATAAATATAAAAACCTTGATTTTCTATAAAAGAAGGGTTTGCTACGGGTACTGATAAAAGGTACCGATAGTCTATGAACTGATAAGAATAAAAATTGTTGTTGTTGTTATTTATTTTTTTAAACATCTTTAAATATATATTTTTTTAAAAAGAAATATCAATTCATTAAAAAAAACACATCGTTCACTATTAACGTTTTTTTTTAAAAAAAAATAGTATTTGTCAATTTGGGAGGTCCAATTAATCGGTCTCCAGCATTTTCCACAAAAGAAATTCCCAATAAACAATGCATGGACGAATTGGAAAGTGAAAAGTAGGGGTGAAAAAAAAAATCGATGAACCAGTAAACAAGATTGGATCGAACTGGTGGGTTTGGTCCGGTATTGAGTTCGATTCGGTCCGGTACTAATTTTATTTTTCTTAAAACTAGTCAAAATCGGTCCGATTCTAATTTTTTTTTTTCTAACACTGACATAATTGGACATGACTAGTTCATATATATATTTTAATTTTTTATATTATATAAAATATTTTTTATATGATTTCTTATATATATAATTATATATAAAATAATTTATATTATATAATAAATTAATAATTAATATAATATTAGTTTTAAAATCATATATAAATAACTATATATATTATCACTATAATCTATTATGTTAATAGTTATATTAATATTATATCATTATATATTATAATATATCACTGTATTATATATTATAATATATTATAATATTATCATTAATATTATAATATATTAAATTATATATACTATATAATATATTAGAAAAATCAGATCAAATTGAAGCAGAACCGGTAAAATAAAAAATATCAATTTAAGAATGTGTTCGGTGCAATATCAATTCTTTAAATTTTAAAATCGATAAATACCGATTTACTTCTAAAATATGTGTAAAAACGGACGGTTACAACCCGGAGTGGGAAAAGCAAGTTCACACGATAACGTAAGCAGTAGAGATAAGTATGTAACTGTGTTCTTCCAAAGGTACAACATGTGGCAGCCATGGATTCCCTCTTAAATATAACTCCGACTACTCTACTAGTGTCAGCAACATTGCTCAACATCTTCTTCCCGATGCTTCTCTAAAAACTCTCCAAGAAAAAGAGAATTACTTCATCAATGGCTCTCTCTGTGAGATTAAACCTGCTCTCCTCATCTATCTCAAGATCCACCGCATCGTCGTCATCATCATTGCCATCAAATGCCGTCATTATTGTCTCATCTACGATCCCATCTGTCTCTTTTTTCTCCTCCAAACCTTCTCTTCTCGCTTCTCCCAAACTCCCCCTGAGAGCCTCACGCTTTTCCTCCATCAAGGCCTCTCTATCATCTTCTTCTTCCGCAGCCATTGCTGAGCCTGAAGGCATCAAGGTTTCTCTATCTCTCGCTACACACACATACACACACTTCTATGTATAATTTCTCTCTTTGCTGAGCCTGAAGGCATCGAGGTTTGTCTATCCCTCGGTTTTCAGATTAATTCGATTCCTACGAAGCCGATCGAAGGCCAGAAGACTGGAACGAGCGGACTCCGCAAGAAGGTTGTTCTTTCTCTTGGTGTTTAGTCATGCTATTTCTGGTTGATTTTCTAGTGCTTTTCTGTTTGTTTGGTAAGAGAATAGAGGAAGGGGAAAAATAAGTATGGTTCGTGATCTTTTCTTGATTATTTGTAAAATATGAAGTATTTAATTCAAGTAAATGTAATTTTCATTGCTTTTATATACTTGCGAATTTCTTGGCAATCAAGCAGAGCATAATTGGTGTTATGTTTATTTTGTTTGAATATATGTTTTGTAGGCGAAAGTTTTTATGCAAGAAAATTACCTTGCCAATTGGATCCAGGTTTTAACACACCTTCGAAATAGCGAATTATTTTATTGATGTTTAGTGTATTATTGTTTCAATTTGGATCAGAATTTGTGTCTATAGGCATTGTTCAATTCATTGCCACCAGAGGATTACAAGAATGGGCTATTGGTGTTAGGAGGTGATGGGCGCTATTTTAATCGAGAAGCTGCACAGGTCAGTTTTATCTTTATTTGCGCAATGCACCATGTTAAATTGATGATATTTTCTTTGAGTTTCATTCTGTACTTTTACAGCTAATTAGCGTTTACATTGCAGATAATTATCAAAATTGCTGCAGGAAATGGTGTTGGAAAAGTTTTGGTCGGCAAGTAAGTTTCTTAATTGGCTGCAATTACAGAGTGATGCGTAAGATGCCTACCTGTCCTTAGTGTTCGAATTACTTTATCTGTTCCACCTTTTGTCCTTCCTCCACCTGGGTGGACAAAAGAATGGTTGTGATTGCATATTGAGACATAGTTGCCTATTCATGCCCTTCTCAGACCTAAAATGGATAATTACAGATCATTCCACCATTAGTTATGTGCAGAATGGGCAGTAGAACTAAGTGTTGTCTTGTTACCATTGAAGTGTCTCGCTTGGCTTAATTGTAAGCTTTACCATATGAATATAAGTTCTTGGGAACCCTCTCCTTGCAAGCTGGTTCTCAAGGGTGAGTTCTACTCAATGGTTTCTATCATTTGGTATTAACAGAGCCAACCACCATGTTGAATAGGGGTAGAATACGGGTTTCCAAGTATGGGATCAATTAAGTTACAGTTTTGAAGGGGGAGACCTAGAGGCTAGATTAAAATGTTAATACCATGTATAAGCATAGTGCTAAGTCATTGAATGCTAATATGTGAGTGGAGCTGCCAAAAAGAGATTGGACTACCATTGGGTTATGAGTAATGCTACGGCTCCCGAAATTTTGTCCCGAACGGTATATTTCACTTTTCTATTTTTCTTTTCTTTTTTTTTTCATGTATTTTTTTAATCATCATAAACATTTTTTAAAAAAATAAAAAATTCACAACATCATTAAAAAACACTTCCTTAATCACTAAGAAAAAAGAAAAAAAGAAAAAAGTCATTCGGGACACTTCTTCGGGACCCAAATTCGGGTCCCAAAGTATTTCTGTTGGTTATTGTTGATAGAGTGAACCCCTATATACTTTGGTTGTGAAGCATGTTGGTATTTTCCAATCCAAGCTCTAACAAGGCTCAAGTGCAAGCTTAACCCTGTGCATATAAGCTATGCCATGTTATTTATCGATCTATCTTAATTTATACTGCTTTTTGTGGATCATCTTTTAACATGTGCACTTGCAAATCCAGATATAGCTGAACATAAGCCTTCAAAACAGAAAAAATTGTTTCATCAGGGTTCCCTCTCTTCATTTTAGAGACTGGATGTGTCGATAATTTATTTGTTGGAAAAACTCTACTTAGAGATACTTTATGGTTACAAACAAACTGAAAGTCAACGCCCAAATCTGGAGGCAGTTATTATAATTCTATATTTATGTGTAAACTATTTCATTCTACACATTCTGTGATGTTTTGATTATAATATCAACATATCGAAGTACGATACTCCAGAATTTATCTAAGATTTCCCCTTGAAACTTAAAATTCAATGAGCCAAATTTATTTCTCCTCCCATTGAAAGAAACAAGTTTTTTTTTGGCTTAATTGTGAGATTATATGTAATAGTTTGTTCATTCTCTGATAACTGCAGCTTCTTGGACTCCAGTAATTTAAATGATGTAGAACTCTTATGTACTTGGATAATTACAGCTTCTGCGATTCCAATAATTTTGAATGATGGGGCATCTGCGCATTCCCTTAGAATTTCTTTGTTTTTCCAATGTCCTACCTTTAAACATCTGTTAAGAGATTCTTGTGTGCCATTTTGATATTATAGAACATCTTTTTCAACTAATTGATCTGATGGCTAAATGCATTGAGAGTCGTTCCATAATCACTTTTCTGTTCAGATCTAACCGAACCGCATTTAACTGCCAATATTCCAAGGCCGAATTCTGAAAGTCAATTGCTTCATTGAGTGTGGCTTAGGCTGAACCATAACATTAACCTGACCATAACCTTTAAGCTCCAATAAAAAAAAGCAATAAACTGAAAGCCTATTTGCTTTATACATTGATTTTCAAAGTGCCTCTCATACCTTTGGGATGGTGAACTAGAAAGGAAGGTAGCCTTGTAGGGGTGAGTTACACCACACATATATAATGCTATTGATGTCATGATGTTGCAAAGCCATTTTCCTGCAATTTCCCACGTATAATACCCCTTTCCTAGCAATAAACATGTGTTGTACCTTTGCAGGGAAGGTATTCTGTCAACACCAGCTGTTTCTGCCGTAATTCGCAACAGAAAGGCATGCTCATGTTACTTTTAATTATATGCTTCAGCATCTTGACATAGCATATCTAAATTTTGGTTCATTTACCTTTGGCTTTGTATCCTCCCTCCCAATTCTTTGGAACTCAACAACTATTTTCACAGGCCAATGGTGGATTTATAATGAGCGCAAGTCATAATCCTGGTGGTCCTGAATATGATTGGGGTATAAAGGTGAACTTCAATCTCACATGTCCAGTATCTAAAATACTCTTTAAGAGTTTTTCATGCCTGAATTTTTGAATGATTTCAAATATTGGTTTCTCTGAATTCCCTTCAAATTGAGGTTTACACTTTTCCCTAGATGTTAGTGAATCTTTTTTAGAAAACATTTTGGGTGTGTTTGGTTAGCGTAATGGGATTTCTCTCTCTCTCTCTCTCTCTCTCCTTTTTTATTTTTTTTCATTGATAACACATGATATGCCGATTGATATCAGATTAAAATTCCAAAAGTACTGGAAGCCCACATTTTTTTTCCTATAACAATCAACCTACTTATTTTTTAAAACCTGCAAAAAAAAAAAAAAAAAAAAAACATTGCTCCAGCCACCAGTAAAAAAAAAAAAACATTCCCTGCAATAACATCCTCTAATGTATTCCAACTCAAAATGACATTGCTGTTGGTTTCCCAGTTCAATTACAACAGTGGCCAGCCTGCACCTGAATCCATCACTGACAAGATTTATGGAAACACTCTCTCTGTAAGTATTATTTATTTATTTTCCTCTTCATTTTGGTTCCTATTTTTACTTCCATTTCTCTTTATAAGGTTAATTAGTTACTGCTGTCACTTCTTGTTTTGAGGTGATTTTTTTTTCTCTCTGATCCTTAGATAGATGCAGTACAAAAAAAAAAAAAACAATATGAAAGCTAAGCGGTGAGACCAAGTACATAAGAAGAATGGTTTCAAAAAAAGTACATAAGAAGAATACAGAGGGACCACCTAGACAAAGGAGAGCAAACAAATAAAATAATTAAAAATGTAAAGAATCTATATGGTCCATGCAAGGGCGAGAAAAACCTGCAGACTTAGTTATCTGTGCAGATGAGACTGGGATAAGAAATCCTTGAGCTCTAAAGTAGCCCTTCCCAGTTCCTTCCCAATTGAAAGTTTGGTGAAGTGCAAAGGAGCGGCCTTCCAATCTATATGTAAGATTGCATCTCTAAATGAAACAACCATGTGGCCAGAGTGTCACAAAACCGAACTAGGTAGAACTTAGGACTTCTCAAAGGAGAAATATATGAAATATCGAAGCTCCAAACAGCGGATAAGTCTAATTAAAGCTGATTGAGGTACTCTCCCTATTGTTTGATATCTATAGTTAATCCGTCCTCGATGATAACAAATCCAATACATTTTTCAATGTTGTTATTTCTCCTTGATAAAAACATTGAAACGTATTAGATTTTTTTATTATGAAAGATGGACTATTGCTTTTTTTTGGGGGGGGGGGGGTCATGCCATATTTATTTCTTACTACATCAGTCTTGGTTCTTCCTCCTTTCTTAAATCATTTCTCCAAATTGTTTTGCTGATAACCTTGCTGTGTCTGTTATTTCAGATACTTTAGTAGGTCATTATTTAATCTTCTTGTTCCTTGAAAAATGATTGAGCTTTTGATTTCTTGAGAGAGAAAGCACACAAAAAATTAGGTGCAAATGTTACTGGTCTGAAACTTGATTTTTTTCAATTACCACATTTGCTTTTAAGCAGTACAAGTGTTTTCCACTTAACATTTATGTTGCTGCCCTTTTTAGCTTCTTTTTTTTTTTTTTTTTTTTTTTTTTCCGTTTATATTGTTAGTTTGTGACAATAGTGTAAGTTCAATGCAGATTAATGAAATAAAGGTGGCAGACATTCCTGATGTAGACCTATCTCGTCTTGGAGTTACTAAGTATGGGAACTTCAGTGTTGAAGTGGTAGACCCAGTTTCTGACTATTTGGAGCTACTGGAGGTAGGCAAAAAAGATTTGCACCTTTAGATTCTTGAGATGAAAATTCGTACAGGGTCAGATTTAGTAATTGTCTGGGCTCTTCTGCAGATTGTATTTGACTTCCAGCTTATCAAAAGTCTTCTGTCACGATCAAATTTCAGGTATGATGCCCTCTATCTAACAGGGCCAGATAGTCTGTTGGTTATATTCAGAGGTTTGTAACTTGTTACTCCTCACTTTGCTCTTTTCTATATGCAATTTGTTGCATGAATCCTGTTTTCTTAGACTGATTGATGGGTTCCATGCATATTTATGGTTAGATTTGGTCATGGTATCTCTTATTGCTTCCTTAACCCAAGACTTAAGGCTATCCATTTGACCAACCAGTAATAGAGGCAGACAGTGGAGCTACTGTGAAGACTTGAAATTAAGTGTGGGGGATGGCCTTTAAGAAAATTTTGTAACTGAGCTTTTCACATCTTCACGCCTGTTATTCTCCCATTCCTTTTTGATTGTCATCTTTTAAATTCTGTTCAATCCTTTTGCTTCTTTTGACACCTATAGATAGTGCTAGTTTGTTAGCGTTACAAACCAGTAATCTGTAATTCAACCCTGGTGTCAACCTATAAAAAAAAAAATGCTTGTTTTGAAATTCTATGGAGCTTAATTTTTTTGGTTCAAGTCTCATTAATTTCATGGCATCTTAATCCATTTTATGGGCAGTAGTCATCCCCAATGTATCTATCAAGTAAATTAGGCCTGGTTTGGATAGAGAGATGCTTCTATCTCATCTCAATATGCAAACACCAGAAACATAAACACTTTTCTATTTCAAATCTTCAATTTTTTCATCTACTCATTACCTAATTACTACAACTTTCCCAAACTTCCAAACAAAACACAAAAAACAATTCAAGTTTTTAAATCCCAAAACAAAAATAATATTAAAAAATAATATTCTAACAATATCTTAACTTTATAATATTTTTATTCAATTTTTTTTTTCTCCTTTCCCAAAACCCCATAAAACATTTTAACTCAAACTATTTCTAATTCATCTCATCTCAACTCAAATATCTCACTACTATTCACAAACCATCTCAACTCACTATCCAAACCTGGCCTAGTGGTCCTTAACTTTCTGACTTGTGGTTTACAACTCTTTAAAGTATCTGATCGATATACTTTGAACTAAACTTATGAGCTACATTCTTAGAGATAATGCATATCTGTCTTTTATTTCAATGCAAAGATTTCCAGTGCTTCTAAACCAGAGGGTTTTTTTTTTTTTTTTTTATCTTTGAAAATTTGCTTAAAGATTGTGCCTTTTAGTCATAGGGGAGTTAGCTTCATAGTAAAATCTTGGAATGCTAAACTTTTGCTTTCTTTGTAATATTAGCATTTCTAGTATATACCTTATTGAATTTCAATTTCATTATCCAAATAGATGTTTACTTCAATCTCATGGAGTTCACAATTATATACTATCCTTAACCTGCTGGCACCCAAACCCCCGGGGTTTTCTTTATATTTCTCCATTAAAATATTCCATACTATTACCTATTGGTAATGATCAGATGGTTTAGCCAGGTAGCTAGGTCTACAAATTGGTGTATCTACATTTTTTAGGCCTTCCATTCTTTCTTTGTAGATCTCCCCATTCTGTCTAGGGTTATTTGCTTCTATTTTCTTATTTATTTGTAGGAAATCACTAAATCTTTACATTGTGGTCATTTGTTGGATTTCTAGGCGTTCATGATTTTGAACTATTGGATATTGGATGTGGCTTTATAGGTTTATATTTGATGCCATGCACGCCGTTACTGGTGCTTATGCAAAACCCATCTTTGTGGACAAGCTAGGGGCCAGTCTGGTATGTTGTGCACATGAAATATCCTGAAAGAAATTATAATCTTAGCTATTATTGGAGCTCCTGACATTTAGATGTTAGGTATGTCATGTAGGATTCAATTTTGAATGGAGTGCCTCTGGAGGATTTTGGGCATGGTCATCCCGATCCCAATCTTACGTAAGAGTTAGATACTTGTTTGGCTGTAGCTGATTGTCATTATCCTTGAGAATTACCAATTTTGACTTCTCTTGTTAAACAGATATGCAAAGGAGTTGGTCGACATTATGTATGGTGAAAATGGACCTGATTTTGGAGCTGCAAGTGATGGTACTTTAGATGATTATAAGAGGCATAAATTTGTGTTTAATGTCTATAGAATTCTAAAATGTCAGCATTTTCTTGTGCACATGCACACACGTATTATATATTATAATTAGTATTCTTTTTGTGTTGACTGATGTTGTACTTTTGCCTTTAATAGGTGATGGTGATAGAAATATGATTCTAGGTCAAGGATTTTTTGTTACTCCTTCTGACTCCGTTGCAATTATTGCTGCCAATGCACAAGAAGCGATTCCATATTTCCGTAGTGGCCCTAAGGTAAAAAAGTGTTTTATCTTTTATTTCCTGGATTTCTTAATAGCTTAGTTTTAGAAAAAGAAATAAATGACATGTATTTCAAATTTAATAGGGTCTAGCCAGATCTATGCCAACGAGTGGTGCTCTTGATCGTGTTGCTGAAAAATTGAACCTTCCATTCTTTGAGGTTTTTGCTCTCCTTGGACTATATTATTACTTGGAGAATGGCTTATATCTAGACATAGTTATCCACTGACAAACTATTAATCTTTTTGTTTCAGGTCCCCACTGGTTGGAAGTTCTTTGGAAATCTTATGGACGCTGGGAAGTTGTCCATTTGTGGGGAAGAGAGTTTCGGAACAGGTTCTGATCACATTCGTGAGAAGGATGGCATATGGTAATTGAGTACATTTACACTGGGGTAATTGTTGTGCTACATATTGTCTTCCTTTTCCAGGACTTCCCATCTATTTAAAACTGTTTTTGCTGTAGGAAAAAGGCTAATATTTCCTGCAGGACATCACCTAGTTGAATCTATATAATAATGTATTCTCACTCCCTTAGCACATGCTTCATTTGGCCTCCCACTTTTCAATTTAGTGGGTACATGCTGAATAAAAAGAAATCACTTGTCCTGCTAGATGATTTTTGTTCCATGGAGCTGTTAACCATAAAATCATCCGCAACTCCCCCTGCTTCCTAGCCTCAATTTTGTTACTACATGGTGTGGCATGCCATTTTGCCATTATTAAGTGATTTCTAAGTGAAAAAAATCTTAATTTTTTGTTATCCACATTCTTTGAACATATCCATGTTTAAATTGCTCAACCTTTTCTCCCATAGAGCTTGACTAGCTGTATTAACTAGAATCACAAGCCTTTTTCAAGGGCTTGTATGCTGAATAGGGTTGGCAAACGAGCTTGAGCCAAGCCCAGTATCTGACGGTTGAACTTGGATATGTTTAAAAATTTATTCTTCAACCTCAGCTCAAGCTAGCCTTGGGCCACTATCTCTGTTCAAATTCAGGATGGCTTCTGCTCTGTGATCTCAAAACCTGCTTGATTTGTCTCAGTTAATCTGTTTAAAGATTAACTATAACACAAACTCTTACATTGTTAGTAAATGTTAAGACGAGCTGATGCATTGTTGTTCCAATTTTCAGGTTGTACAATTGACTGAAAACTCTTTTAAGTTGGATTCAAAATGTGAAAACTATCACACAAAATTCGCTGAACCTTCTGTTCACAAGCTTAACTGAGCCAAGCATGGTCCTCTTGGCCTTGGTGTGTTTATCTAACGAGTATCAAATGGGGCTTGAACTTGATTACTTTTTTTTATAAGTATTAAGATTTCATTAAATGGCGCACTACAAGTATTAAGGCAAGTATACAAGAAATGCATGATAACAACTGTGGCCTTTGTCAAGGCCTTTTTTTCCTTTTATGTTAATTACCATAGTTTTGTTTATCGACGAGATTATAACAAATCAAGATCTAACAAATCAGGTATATGACTTTAGTTACAATACCATCAAAGTTTTCCCCATACTGTACCTTTTCGATTTTTGTGATGCTAATAAAAAACCTGACTTTTCAATTAGTGGCTAGCACAAGTTTTTATAGTTTATGAAGCGTATACAAGCATTGAAAGATGACTATTTCTATCCTGTCTCTATTACCTAAACCATCAGTTCCTCTGTGAAGTGACTTCAATATCTCCATGTAACAGGGCTGTCTTAGCTTGGATTTCAATTATTGCATACCGAAACAAAGACAAGAAACTGGGCGAGAAATTGGTTTCTGTAGCTGATGTTGTGAAGGAACATTGGGCAATTTATGGACGGAATTTCTTTTCTAGATATGACTATGAAGTAAGTCATACCATGTTCGGAATGAAACTTGCACAATGTTTCTGTCTTTACTCCAATTTGAGTTTTTTATTTTCAATCTCCTCACCAGATTAAGGCCTTGTTTGTTTTCCAAAAACATCTCATCTCATCTCATCTCACCTCATCATTACAACTTTCCCAAATCCCCACACAAAAATAAAATAAACAATTCAACTTTTTCAAATCCCAAAACAACAATAATATTAAAAAATATATTCTAACAATATTTTATTCAACTTTTTAACTTTAATCTCAACTCATCTCATCTCATCTCATCTCATCTCTGAAAACAATCGAGCCCTAAGTTGTATTGTCTCATGGAGGTGCATTCTTTAATTTATTTGACTTCTTTTTCAGGAATGTGAATCTGAAGGTGCCAACAAGATGATAGAGTATCTTAGAGATTTAGTGTCCAAGAGCAAGCCTGGTGAAAAATACGGTAAGTTTGTATCTTAATTTAATTTTATTTTTTAATGCCATCAGAGGACCTTTCGCTTGGAATATTTGGATGCTGACAATCCTGTTACAGGAAGTTATGCCCTCCAATTTGCGGACGATTTTAAGTACACAGACCCTGTAAGTTTCAACAGAATATATCATTATTATCCTAATTTACTTTTCTTGCTCAAGATGTTTAACTCGTGTTTCATTTTGTTGCCCAGGTTGATGGGAGCGTCGTGTCAAAGCAAGGTGTTCGGTTTGTTTTCACAGATGGATCGAGGATTATATATAGATTATCAGTATGTGCCAAACTCACACACACACTCTGTCATAATTTTGCGGATACATCTTTTAAGTGGAATGCTTTTTTTTTTTTTTTTTAAATATCAACAGGGAACTGGTTCAGCAGGTGCCACTGTTAGAGTTTACATTGAGCAGTTTGAACCAGATGTATCGAAACATGATGTGGATGCCCAAACGGCTCTAAAACCATTGATAGGTTAGACCATTTCCATTGTCAATTTCTTTAAACTGAATTTTACAATCTGTTTCATTATTATTATTATTATTATTATTATTATTTTGTTGTGATTTAGATCTAGCGCTATCTATATCGAAGTTGAAGGACTTTACAGGAAGGGAGAAACCTACTGTCATCACATAAAGCACAATCCGACGATAGTTCTCATGTATCCAGTTTTATTTTAAGTTATGCCCACTGGCAGGTTGACCAGTCCCTTTCTCGAGTTGTCATACACAATAATAATATTCCTCCCATTCAGTTTTGGCTTGTGCAGTAGGTAACCTGTAATAATCGATCAATAAGGCCACTCCATTACCATGTAAATTTCTGAAATGTATGTGCCATGTAAAATCATGTGTCAAAACGGAATATGTTTGACGTAATAGTTATGGTAATAATACCTTTGGCATTTCTGGTTCATACAAATGCCAACACTACCCAGTAACTCCAAGTACTGGTTAGAATCTCTTGAATGAGCTGAATTTTCTACCTTCTTTAAATATCCAAGGTATAAGAAGACGACCTATGTATATATAACAAATATCATTACATCGTCAGGCTGTGAATAACTTGATTATCTGCCAGGTTAATTCATCGATCGGTTGATTGTTCATCTACTGAAGCCCTGGTGTTTGTAGAACTCAGTGGCTATACCTGGATTCTCGACTTGTACAGTAGTCCCACTAATATTCTATGTTCTAAACATGATTAGAATTCTTTTTTATAGTTCCATTTCATAGGTTATAATACAAATAATCTAATATTGATAAATAACTTCACTTCTCTATTACTGGCCCGCACCACCCTTTGTGATGTTTGGATCGAGCCTAAGAGAATCTTAGAATAGTAGTGAGTTT
The DNA here is from genome assembly GCF_001411555.2 of Juglans regia. Lineage (NCBI taxonomy): Eukaryota > Viridiplantae > Streptophyta > Magnoliopsida > Fagales > Juglandaceae > Juglans > Juglans regia. The sequence goes on along the minus strand of NC_049901.1, from coordinate 8,795,432 downwards.
GGATGTATGAACTAAGCTTAAATATATTGAACTTTTTCAGAGAAGTTAAAAAAGTGGTGTGTCTTATCAAATCAATTGAGATGAAATAAGTTGTGTTTGGGATGAGGGTATTCTCATCAGTTTGAAAATATCTTAGATGATCTTAGATATTCTCTACACCCAAATGCGATCTTCATATGCAACCACATGCTTATATGAAGATCAAGGATCATCGATATGAAGAAGAAGAGGTCAGGCATTGGTCTAGGTATCCCAAGTAGTGCAGCAACACTAATACACGTACGGTTATGGTCATTCTTTGGAGACGGTATATTGGCTTACTTTTAGATTTTTTTTTTGTTTTTTGGCATTTTGGAAAGCAAGCAGCAGGAGGTGCTTCTGCAATGTGAAGTCCAAGCCAACCGTGGGGTGATCACGTCTCCATATCCCACCAAATTGCCCAATGGCATGTCCCCGACCATCATATATGGAAGCTGAGTGTACGTACAACTGACAGAACAAGACCACCAGCTTCATCTTTGGTAAACATAATGGAAAATAAAGGCTGTCCTACTTTACTCTCAAGTCTTCTATCCCCAAAGCAAACCAACAACTTATTTCCCATCCAACAAACCCAAAGTGACATAATGGCACAGCACGCACTCAACATGCAGGGACAGACACTAGCTCGCTAGGTTTCCTCCTTGGACCAATATTAATGTTAGACTATCATTATCATCATCATCATCTTGGATCACGTCTCATTCTCAAGTTGCAAATTCTATCTTAGACTACACTCCTAACTTATGCTCTTAGGGAAATAATTATTGGGTGGTTCTGAAATAAGAAGCCTAGCCTAGACTAGCAATAATTAAGGACTCAGTTTTCTCACTTCTTTGCAAATTGAGAGTATGGAATATTTAGGTGTTACAACGATCATAGCCTTCCATTAATTTTACATATATATATATATATATATATATATATATAATATGTCTAATACTTGTGATTTGAAGAAGGTAACTTTAACATGATATATTAATACAGTATAAACCATTACGTACTTCAGATGTTGACGATATATTATATATAGATCTATTTCTTTTTAAAGAGATCGAGAATGCATTGTGAGGTCGTCAATGTAAAACCCAAAATTGCCAAAACCGTGTGGTCTCTGATCAATCTGGATCATTTCATGAAGACAACCTAGCTACGTACCGAACTCGTCATTGTGCTGCAATGCCTCCATGGATATTATATATATAAGAACATGCAAGTAGAACAACCAGCTTCTTAATTAATTTCTCCTGTCAAGACCAAATTAATTAGGAGTTTTTTCAAACTCTTTTTACTCTTGATCTTTCAGCTAAATACCCATAACCAAGACAATTTGTGTGTAGGATCGATTTTCTTTATCTTCTTCCTAAGTAGTACTGGTACGCGGTAAGTAACAAACATCAGTCGCAGTCCTAATTATCAGTCACATGTATATAATATTCTTACTGAGTTTGAGCTATTTCAACAATCTTATAACGTGCCATTCCACTCAGGACAAGTTATACTTTATCAATACCTCAAACTACAGTTCTTTTGCTTCAAAAAAAAAAAAAAAAAAAACAACAGTTCTTTTTATAATTACGATTTGACCACCAAACCATCAAAATTGTCAAGTTGTGCCTAATTTGACCTACCATATATGTAACCTAACATGTATATATATATATATATATATATATATATATGAGTGTATGACTTAAAATCGTTAATTACTCTCTTATAAACAGTTGGATTTTAATTAAATGATCAGTGGAGAATTTGTAAGGAAAGTAGTTGTTCGAAACTAAAAATATATACTCTGATAGTTTGGGATAGGATTGCAAAATTGTAATAGTTTAAGGCCAGGGGGTAAAGTTTACTTTTTACAAATAAATTTATCTCCGTATTTGTCCAACTTCGAACTTGAAATTATGTAATATTAGAAACAATACGGTCTGCGCTCAACCGATATAAATTTCTCTAAATTGATATATAAGCACAATATTTAGGCACACGTTTGAACATTACTTTCAGAGATGGCCGGTTGATATATAAGCACAATAATAGTCAATTTACAAATTTATAAAAATAAACTCACAAACGTACTGGTATGACTTTATAATGTGATACGACGTTAGATCTATTTTATAATAAAAATAATTTTATATTAAAAATAATTTTACAATTTAACATGCCACATCAAGTTAAGTCAATTTACAAATTTATTTATGTGAAATCTTCGTATCTTTGTGGTTAAAGCATTTCTTTAAAATTTGTCAGTTCAACCTTAAGATATGGATTTTAACACTAATCACGTACATATATATCATGTTGAAAGTTCCTACAATACAAATTAAAGTGTGTTAAACAGTAATCAATTCAAGTACTAATTAATGGAATTTAGTGCAACACAATTTGACTTTATTGAGTTGACCTGTTTAATGCATTTGGCTTTTTAATGAGTTGACCTATTCAAACAATTTGATTTCGAAATGAGTTTGACTTATTTAAACTATAATCAATTGTGTTGGACTAAATGGAACTTAGTGCAACACAATTCGCTCATGTAGAGTCATTTAACCTCTTTGTGACTGGCGTTGGTACCACTTCCATTTGCCAAAAAGGAGAAGTAAGATCAAACTACTAAAATATCTGTATTTTTTGATTGAGTTTCCAGTTTCTTCGGTGCATGATAGAATTTGCGTTCTACCTCTTAAAATATCAATGTATCTACCACCCACTTGCATGGATTTGATTATCATATATCATGCCCATTTCTACGAATATTATACGTGGCAAGAAAAACAGTAATAAAAATAAATAAAATTAGCTAGGTGCTGTACATCTTATGCACACATGTCACTGAATTAATGTCACTAAGATCCTCCAATTAATGCCTTTGAGTCATGAGGAATTAGTTGTGCTCGGAATCAATATTTTTGGTCAAGAAGATCTCAGAGTAGTTTGTCAGAATCAATTTCGATCTGATCATGCTTTTCACTTCTCAGCATGTGCACAGGGGAAACAATTGGGATGGCAGATACGTATGCTTTCTAGCTGTGTTTGTACAGGTTAGGGCATTATTGGTTTCTTGCATGGCATAATAACATAGTGGTATTAATTGATTTTTTTTTTTTTTGGAACATAGTGCTTTGTGGGCACTCCCGATGTTAATTTTCTCTGATCTATTGTTTCTCCAAGTTCCGAAAGAAATTCTTTTTATATCGTAGGAAGCTGAGGTAATTGGATCATGAATTTACGTAGCTTTCCTTTTTGATTTGCGTGAAGGAACCACCCCAGTTTTATTATCCAAAAGAAACAGTACCATTCTCATTTTCTAGTTTACTAACTGAGGGGAGTGTATTTTGTGGGCTAGCTTCTTGTTGCAAGTAGATTTGCTAATGAAGTACTATTCTTCCTGCTTTGTTTTATTTATTTTTATTCCTTTCTACTAATTATATATCTGATCAAAGAAAATCTTTGTTAACGTCGTGTTTTGTACGCTTTTGGACTATGTTCCAATAACTTAGATTTTTAGAAATGAGCATGCGAAAACGAAGTAGAAAGCAGCTGTGAGAGGGTAGGGCCGAGAAGCCTCCGATGCTAAAGTTAGTAGAGTATTTTAGAAATTTATAAATAATGAGAGAGTCTAGAAACCAGAGAGCATCCTCGTTTATATAGGAGTCTTGGGGGGGAGGGGGGGAGGGGAGATTGTGCCTGCTCCTATGGAATCCATGTCTTTTTTATTGTTCATTTTGTCAGAGTCCTTTCAATGCAGTGTGCCTTTGTGACTGTGCCATTAGTGTTGCTCGGGTAGTGGTGCCATTAATGCAGTGTGGTTCCCTGATTTGCTTTACTTTGTTGGTGTTTTTGGTGTTCCGTCTATGTTCCCATGTCAGAAGGTAAAAAGTTTTTCGTCTTTCCCGCTTTGCCCCGTACAAGTCTCCATGAGCAGGGTACGACCAAGCGACGTCAGACTCATCCGTCCCATCAGCCATCATTGTTTACTATTCCTTACAGGTGACTTGCATCGTGGGCAAATTTGGGCCAAGGGTCGAGTATCGGGCCGAAACTTATTACTCTCGGCCAAGCGCCCAATAAACTTATGAGTGAGAGAAAAATCCCTTTACAACCCTAAATAATTTTTCCTTTAGCACAATTAAAGCTTCTTTTAAATATGAAGCCATTAATTACACATAAAACCGATCGAGTTTCTTTATTCTCAAAAGCCCACAGCAAGAAAAAAAAGTGGGATAATAATTAGATAGATAGCAAGGTGCCCCTTTTATATATTCTTAAAATAATAAACTGATAAAATGGACCCACTAGAAAACGATGGGACAAATATTGGGGCAAAAAGCTAGCAATCTTTTATAGTGGATTATGAAATAACTTAAAACTAGATTGTCTTCTAAATGGCACTCATTTTTTCCAGTTATGGTTGTGACTTCCAACTCTTGTTTTATAACTATTACAAGGAACTTTTTTTGGAGAGTCAACTCCTCCTTATATATCATGCAATGCACTGTGTCAATCCCCACCACTCCACTTATAATTAGTTGCCTTCTTCTATTAGTACTTGTCCAATGGCGTAATATATTGAGGGGTCTCGAAAATTTTATTTCAACATTTTTTTGGTGAAACATTGGGAATTTCTTCACAAAAATAAAATATATATTGGAAGGTACTGTCTCAAATTAACTGTTATAAACGATAAACTATTAAAAGTGTCTGGTGATAGCTAGCTAGCCAGTACTGTTTTCTAGGATCCATTGGGTTTGGAAATAAGTTGGAATTCATGTAAATATTCGAACTCATATGAATATGATCACTTGTACTTGTCCCGACTTTAATTTCGAACCTGAAATAGAAAGGCTCAAATCATAAACAAAGTCAAATTTATATATATTTTCCATATATATATATATATATATAAAGGCTTCCAATTGGAATGAAAACTATGAAAGGGGCGTTTGTGATGATCAGTATATAGAAGATATTTTTAAACCCCATGTATGCTATTTCCCCACAACAAATCTATGGGGCCCTTGTGGTTTCCACATGAACTCTCTCTCTCTCTCTCTCTCTCTCTCTTCCAGTCTTATATAATAGGACCATGCCACATCTGAACAGTAAACACTCTTGCTTTCCCAGTCCCCACCTCATGCACTACGCCGTTCCCATTACCCCATACAAGTAAGTTGTTTCCTTTTCAGTTTTCCATATCTTTAGCTATAACTTTTACGTAGGAAATTGGAATCATACTGATTACTGACCCTAATGAGCAATGCTGACAGTTAGGCTACCAAACCAAAGCCTCCTTTGGTCATGTTAGTGATCTGCTATTTCCATCATGACAGGAAAATATCGGTCCCTAGCTCTACCTCTTAATTAGCTTCTGTCATTCTGTTCCTCTGAAACATGATCTTAAGGACATATTTTTCCCTCTTTTCCTGCATGCATAGCCATTCACACCACAAAAGCTACTCATCTCAAAGTACTTTCGTCACGAACCAACGGCCCTGATTGTCTTTCAATTCACATGCTTCGCATGAAGCTTCTTCAACGTCATTTTTTTCCCTTTTTGTTGGCAATCTTTTTCCTCGAATTGAACTACTTCAAAAAAACAAAAAAACAAAAAATCCTGAGTTTATACCAAACAAAAGGAAATTTAGAAGAGAGTAATGGGTGCATTCTGTAGGGGGAAACCGTTTAATAGCTTTTTTTGGGGGTTCTCACCCCATTTACACTCACTTCTTTCTTCTTCTTTTTCAATGGGTCGGAATTTCTAATATCAGCTTGTTTCCATGAAAAGGGTACGAACGGTGCCTTTCATAAGCGGGCTTTTAGCCCTTAGGTACAGCAAAATGGGGATCTTGAAAGGGGTATCACCATCATGTATATATATATTTATTTTTAACTTTTAATTAATTAGAGAGTACTTAAGCATCAACATTTTCGCTTGAAGAGTTTTGTCCAAAGGGGTGACATTAGCATATCCCCTATCAAAAAAAGCCAAAATCCATTGGGAAACGATTTCCTGGCAACAATATAAAAGACAAATGCGCCTGGAAAATGGAGCATTGTCTAATTTTGCCCATTGAGAAGCACCCAAACTGCAAATTCACTACAGTACAAAGTCCTTCATTGCTAAAAAGAAAAATCAATTTTTGGGTTGTGAGAGGGAGAGAGCTTGCTATAAGATTCCAATTTTTGTTCACCGATCTCCCCAATGAGAGCGGCCTTGGCTTTTCCTTGATCGCCACCTCTCAAACTTATTTCACTAGCTACCTCTTCTTTTCCCATAACCTACTATTTCCCTCTCTCTCTCTCCCCCACTACAGACTCACTCATATTCCTTTGGGGCTTTAAAAATTCATTAATGCAATGGCTATTGACTGCATAACAAGCATACCGCCCATGCCTCCTCAACCTCCAAAAGAAGAAGAGCGCGACGAGCAAAAATTACCACTTGTTTTTGATGCCTCGGTGCTCAAATACCAATCAAATATACCACAGCAGTTCATATGGCCGGACGAGGAAAAGCCTTGCTCTGATGCGCCGGAACTTCCAGTTCCCCTTATTGACTTAGGCGGCTTCCTCTCGGGCGACCCGTCTGCTGCAGCGGAAGCCTCAAAACTTGTTGGCGAAGCGTGCCAAAAGCATGGCTTCTTTCTTGTTGTCAATCATGGTGTGGATGCTAAGCTAATAGCTGATTCTCATGGCTACATGGACGACTTCTTCGAGCTGCCCCTTTCAACAAAGCAGAGGGCTCACAGGAAAGTTGGTGAGCACTGTGGTTATGCCAGTAGCTTCACAGGCAGGTTCTCCTCCAAGCTCCCTTGGAAGGAAACACTTTCTTTCCGCTATTCAGCAGACCAAACCTCATCCAATGTTGTTCAGGAGTATTTATGTAATACAATGGGTGAAACTTTCAAGCAACTCGGGTCAGCAAATATATATTACCATTTTGGTTCTTTTTCTTTTCTTTTTTATGTTGCTTATTCCTGAGGTTTGGATTCCCTTTTTTTTTTTTTTCCAATAGGAGGGTTTATCAAGACTACTGCGAGGCAATGAACACTCTTTCTCTAGGGATCATGGAACTCCTAGGAATGAGCCTAGGTGTAAGCAGAGCCCATTTTAAGGAGTATTTTCAGGAGAACGATTCGATAATGAGGCTCAACTACTATCCGCCGTGCCAAAAACCTGACCTTACTTTAGGCACCGGGCCTCATTGCGATCCAACATCGTTAACCATCCTTCACCAGGACCAAGTAGGTGGCCTTCAAGTGTTCGTAGACGACGAGTGGCGATCTATTAGCCCAAATTCGAATGCTTTTGTTGTTAACATCGGCGATACCTTCATGGTAAGACAGTTAAGGAGATTGTATATGTTTTTTTTTTTTTTTTTTAATTTGTTGCAAAATATTGATTTGAAATCTGGAAATTTGGATTAGCTTTCATGAACTTAGAGGGGTATTGTACGTTTCCAGGCTCTTTCAAATGGAAGATACAAAAGTTGCTTGCATCGGGCAGTGGTGAACATCAAAACTCCAAGGAAATCTCTTGCTTTCTTTCTATGTCCAAGAAATGATAAAGTGGTTAGCCCACCAAGTGAATTGGTGGACACAGTGCGTCCAAGGATATACCCGGATTTCACATGGCCTATGCTGCTTGAATTCACACAGAAGCATTACAGGGCTGACATGAAGACCCTCGAAGTCTTTTCGAACTGGCTTCAACAGAAAAACAGCTGAAACTCCAAACGGACATGGCCATCATGTTAGTGGTCATTCTTCCACAGAAAATGACGTTGATAAGAAGAGGAAAATGGAGGCAGAGAGAGTTGGAGTCTTTCGTTAAAGAGGTAGAGGAAGACAGGGCCAAAGTTGAAGGAAAAGACAGTTTTATGGTTTTTGGGGTTTGGTACAATAACTTTCATTGATGAACAAAAGCAAGACAAGAGAACGAGAGATATAAGGAGCCAATAAACGGCTGTATTCAACAGCTAATTTTTGTAATTTTCTAATTTGATAATGTAAAAGGTTATCAATAGCGTTACCACGCTAATTATATAAAAATATTGCATTTCAAATTACACTACGGAGTCTATTAATTAATGTTGCAAGCAACTTCATATATTACGAACTTAATAATTAGTCTTTTTTTAAAAAAAAAAAAAAAATCTTCGCGCGTGTATATCTATATATATTAGGAAAGTAACTTTTATTTTACTGTGTTGGTCGGGTTGGAGACCGAGCCTTAAAAAAGCTTGTAGGTTGGAGTACTAGAGGACCTTATACCTAGTACAAGGGGTCGAAGGAAAAACGAAAGGCTATCATCTGATGAGATCCACCAAATCCCCATTCACAAATCAATTATCTTTCCCTCAATCCCTTCCATGTTTTGCCCTTTTGTCTAGTTCTTCATGAAAACATGAGAAAGGGAAAAAAAGAAAAGAAAAAAAGGGCGCTTTTAAAGGAGCATTTTAAGATAACGTGACTGGAGCTAGAGGATGATCAGTTTCTTTATGGAATGCGCAAACAACATGATGATCATTATACCCATAAACTAAACTTCTATTTTTTATTATTTATATATATATTTCCTGGCGTAACCATAAATCGATCGAGCTTAATCGAATTGATTCTGTACTGCACTGCTAGATTCTACTGCAAAACCCAATAATCTTCATTAATTTGAGGTTCTTGGACCTAAGAAGGTAAGAGTTAAAACCAGCTATAAATCCAAAAAGAATGTGGTCCACTTGTTGAATGATTCTGAGGAATTGGGAGCTAGAGTACATGATTCATGACGACTCACAAGCCTTTTCTTCTATTTTATTTTTATTTTTTATGGGGCTAATTCCAGTACTGTTATTTTTGTATTGATTCTTGTAGTTTTTTTATACCTGGAAATTTGGAGGGTTCTGCAGTAGAGAATGCCAAGGAGTATTTGCTGAAGTTGTCGTGGTGCTTGTCTTTAAATGCTGCAACATTCTTCGGATGATATTGTAAACAGTAAACACACACATCAGGCCTGGTACGTGTTTGATTCCAACCTTCATTCATAGTTTACGTTACTATCTTCTATTTTTTTAAAGGTAATGATCAGATTCGAATGTTAACTGTAATATTCCAGTCAATAATTCCGAGCCTTAACCTATATTAATAGAATTCGAACGTTGGAGATGCCATTAGACCAATAGCAATATTTCTATGCCTTTCCCAGCATTAAAAGAGAATCCTCATAATGATGACTACATAAAAGAGAATCCTCGATAATAAAGAAAAGGTTTTAAAATAGAGTAATAATATACTAGTAGTTCGGTTTATCACACTCACGTCCCACTTTCGTATCATAATGTAAGATGTGATATATTTATTTATATTAAATAATTTTTTATTATTTTAAAGAATAAATATAAAGATTGATGGATAATGCCATCTCATCATATTGGGATAAAAGTGAGATGATAGTTAATCTGGTGTATAGAATTTTCTATAATACATGACAATCTTTTTTACAATATTTTATATAATTATGTTTTAAAATGATGATATTTATGTAAATTAGTGATATTACTTTTGTAAGTTATTTTATAAAATTAAAAAAAAAGAATTAAAATTTATAGTTTTAGGGGGGGCTTTGGCTCCCAAAATTGGAAGAAAAAAAAGAAAAATAATATTTATAATTTTAAGATGTGCTAATCCCGCATACTCATTTTACAAAAAGTTGATAAATCTATAATTCACATGATTTTTTTTTTCAATATGAGTAAAGCCCATTTTTGTTCAAAATGAGTGCAGATGACTTGCACATCTAAGACTAAATCTAACATTACTTTAAAAATATATATATATTTTTTATAGTACTCTCTCGATCAAAATTAATATTAATCGTGTGGTATATATAGGTACGTAGATAATGTTGTGGAAGTAGCATATATATTTGAAGTTTGGCTTTCGTTGTCAACATGAGACTGATGATGAATACAAACATGAAATTTGAGGAATCCATTTAAATGGCAAAGGGCAACAGCCGCCACAAGTAAGGACAATGACAGTCCCATTCCCGTCCTATACCTTCCAAAAGGCCCGCATCACGTGGAAACCCATTTGTTCTTTCTTCTGTCACCATATATGCCACTTCTAATCCAACTCTCAAAGCAAACATTTTGCGGTCAGTACAACTATTCTTTCTTATAATACGACATTTCTTAGGATTTGTATCCTGGATTTGGATGCCCGACTACCTGTCCTTCCTTCCTTCTCTGTATCTACCTGTACCCTTCTTGTTTTCTTCCTGTTTCGTCTGCTACTCTTCCAATTATTATTATTATTAATATTGCTTCTTTTAATTATTAATCCCCCCATTTGTAACTCCATCAGTACCCAAACTATTAATTACTTGGTTGTATCTTTTAATTACTAAAATATTATAGTATATCTCGTCAAGGTTGTGTCACGTTACAACTTAATTTTCGTTTATCTTTAACAGTTATATTATTGTGAAAATAATACAAAAAAAGTAAAGTAAAATAAGAAATCAATTACACGATACAAAGATTTACGTGGTTCTGCTTTAACTTGTCTATGTCCACGAAACTGCAGAGGGTTTTCTTATCTTGAGGAAAGAAAAAATACACTTTATGGCAAAATACACTGTTCCAGATTGGTCATACGGTGGAAGTCCTAATTCTTCTATTATTATGTTATTCGCTTGAGCAAACTTCGAGTGAACTCTCTGTCTGATGTTTGAGTGAGTGTCAAGCAAACTCTCTACTTGAACTTTAAGAATTTGCTTGAACTTCACTCGAGCGGCCTATTATGCGAATGCTGAACGAACTTTCTATCTGGCAGTTTGCTTCAGCTTAGACTTATCGGCTTAAGCTTGCACTCCATGACACGACAAGCCTCATTGAAAATCCATAAAAAAAAAATCGTAATGAATCCTTGTTCGGTTAGATCATCAAATTGAGCCATTACACGAATAAATCAAGCTCCACAAACCCAACAATTATGACTAAATAGAATTTTTTGTCTGATAAACAATTGTAGTCATGTAATTAAGTGCATAAATTGTCAAAAACTTGATAGTCCAATTGTGCAAACGGAGCATTAGTTCCGGTGGTTAGCTTACGATTCATATATAGATCCATGCTCGGGGAAACACAGAACTACCTACTAATCGGTACAATTCTTCCCTGGTCTAGTACATGAAATGCATCTTATGGTAACTTAGGTATTGATCAATGGAAAAAGCAACACGTATAAATTATGGGTATCCGATTAGTAAATCTGCACAATCAATTAGTTTAGAAATTAAGAACCCCACAAATTAAAGTTGATATATATTGATTTGCGTTTTAATTAGTTACAGGAGGATCTAAAAGGCAGCTTGGGCATATCCATGATTGAATCGTGGAGATTAAACTTATTCCAACGTGAAATCAATTATGAACACGAGGAACCTCTGCAAAGACTGCATGATCCATTGCTACAAAACCTCTTTAATTATTGCCATATTTTAATAGATCAGAATGGACAAGCTTTAATTGTTTTCATTCGTAATATTTATACTGTCATGAGCCCCGCATATATATAAAAGGAGAATTTAATTAATCATAATATATAATTAATGCAAACAAACAAAAAGTAAAACAACAAAGCAACAGCTGGTCAAAGTTGTAAACGTGCACACCAATTAAATCAGGGCTAGTACGCTACTCCTTTTTCTGTCCCATGCCATAATATCATTTTCATAGCCCTTCGACTGAGATCAAAACAAAACATTATTTTGATCATGAGTAACCAGCTAGCTCCATGCATGCACGAGATCGAACAACATGAAAAGCTTGATTATTGGGAACTAATTAATTACAGATATTATTTGGAAGATTAATTAGCTCAAAATCTGGTCCGGTAGTCAAGCTGGCGATCGATCGAGAAAGCTAAATATTAATAGAACCATGTGAGGACAAAGATCGAGCATGATCAGATCGAGTTGGGATATCCTAGCAGCTAGCTAGCAAGCTTCTTTCTTGAAAATATTATATATTTTAAAGTGGCATTCAACAGTGGATCATATTCCATATATAATAATTACGTGCCAGGATGTCGAACACACACAACAGTTAATCAATCGCAACAAAATCTTATATTTCTTTCATATCCTTGTCTTTTCTTTCGGCAATATATATATATATAGTGTGATAAAGAAATGGGTAGTGATCATTCATGTCGTCGATCGGGGGAAGACGACGAAGTGCTTATATATACAATATGCATGCAGTCCTCACATCTCTTATCCTCTCTCTAGCTAGGTAGCAACAGTAGTACTGTAGAGTAACAGTAATATTACATGCATTATCTTGTCCTCATTTCTTAATGCATGGTAGCGATTAGAGTTTGCCACGTGACCCAGAAAATTATTTTTTAATAATAATAATAATGTTTATATAAAAGAGTGTACGTACGTAGGGATGATTTTTCACAAGAGTTGGCTATCTCTCCATTCGCCAATTAATCAATTCATTAATAAAGTCCCTGCTTTTTTGTTTTTAGTTGCGTCGGACAATGAGGATTAGGCCGATTGCAAGATCGAAAATGACTTATGTCCATATTTGCATGTCACGCATGAAAATGAAGTAGCTCTTTAATTCTCATTAGCTAGTTGAATAAACATACGACACGGAGAAGTCGATTTTGGATTACCTAGTTGGATAAACATACGACAAAAGAAGTACTCGTTTTTGGATATTAAAATTAGTTTGCTGATTAACAGAACACATATATAAATACATACGTATATATATCATTATAAGAAAATTGTTTATTTGTAATCAGTTATTTTATGATAAAATGATTATTTTTATAAAAATGAATCTATTTTCATCACAAATAATTATTCTCATTACAAATAACTTGTCATAAATATTTATTTTTCTTGTAATATATTATACATACACACATATATATATATATATATATGTATATGATCGTGAAACTTATTTATTTGGAAGTGTGGAACCCCAACAATGTTTTTATACTAACGTATTGTGGGAACTTGATGTATACACATTTGTTATTGCGTGTACTAATTTGTGGTCCGGAGATTATATAATTTAGGCGTGGCTGTTGCAACTTATATAATTTATCCTTTACAAAGACAGAAGTACTATATATGTATATAGAGAAATAATATTTGTAATCGTAGAATGTGGAAACGCTGCGTAATCCTTTTGAAAAAAATGAATAAATAAAGGATCTATGTGAAAAAAAAATAATTTTTTAATAGTAAACCTCACATTTTTTCAAAATAATTACGCGATACTTGCGTACTCCACGACTATATGTAACATTACTCATGTATATATATTCCTTAATTTGGTCATATCTTTTGGCCAATTCAGAAGGACAGAAACCTCTCCTCAATCAATATGGCCTAAATATAAGCTCGCCTTTAATTTTTATATATATATATATATATACTATAAGAAAAATGATTACGTGTGCACATGTGGTTAATTATTTTAAAATGATCATTTTCTATCAAAATTAGTCTATTTTCATTACAAATAATTATTTCCATTTAAAATAACTTGTTATAAGTAATTATTTTTCTTATAAATTAATTAATTAACTAGTCGTGCTACAATGAACGCAAGGCTCAAACTGAGCATTTGATAAGTGTCTTTTGAACGATGAAAAACTTACTGTTAATATCTTTCATTTGAACGAATTTTTGTATTTTCTTGTACCGCTGCTAATTAAATATAGATGAATACTATCCAACCGCCTACGCCACACACCACATCTATTTTAATTTTAATTTTTTTCGACTAAACTAATTGAACTCTTCTAATATACTCATCATTCATCTACCACATATTTACTAAAAAAAAAAATTTAAAAGGTAAAAAATCAAAATAAATGTATTGTATAGGAATAATGAGTAGAATTATTTTCAAGTATATATCAACGAACTTGATTAGCTAGAGCATTTAGTATTATGAGCTCTTTAATTAATTTGAAATGGTAACGTCCTCACAGAAATATATATATAGTGGGCGTGCCAAAGTATGACATCAAGATCTATTGAAAGTAAATGAAGCTGCTGAGTTGGAGAGTCAGCAGCACAGTCATCATGAGCTACATTAGCAGCTCAACAAAGAAGGAAGAATAATTTTATAGAAGAAACAAGAGAGGAATCTTCTGGTGGATGAATTTGTTTTGTCCTTTGGTATAGCTAGGTTTTTTTTTAGAGGTTATTAGCTAGTGTATACGGATAGAAGATTATGGAAATAGTGAAATAATTGTAAGGTTATATAAGCTGGTTCCTTGTATAGACATTTTAACAAGGAGGATGAATACAATTCTTTGCAATCATTCTCCATTGTTTTGCTCAAGCACTTAGTGAATTTCTCTACATTGTTTTGTATTTCTTATATGGTACCAGAGCTCGGTTATGGAAGATCCCAACTCAGGCAACAAAAACCAAACTAAAACTCAAACCCAAACAGAAGCCTAGACCTCATTCATGACCCTTCCTATCCAAGTAGGCCATACTTTATTGGAAGAAACGATAGCATTGGCGCCATGCTCGTTACTCATAGCTTGGATGCCAGTAACTATTACTCATGGGCTTGATCGATGAAGAGAGCACTACGAATAAAAACTAAGCCGGCTTCATAGATGGGAGCTTATGTGAACCAACAGATCCAAACGAGCCCCTCATGGAGCATTGGTTGCGTTGCAAAGACATTGTGATCACCTGGATGCAGAATACCATGGCCATCGACATCAAGTGCAGCACGATATACGCAAAGACAACGCATCAACTCTAGCTCGGGATGGAACACTGTTTTGCCCAGCAGAATGCACCGCATCCAAAAGTGTTTTGAGTTTGGAAAAATAGATACTTACAACATCTTGGTTTTGCATTAGCATGTCTAACCCAAGCAAACCAGTTTGCTCTCATTGTCAGATTCTAGGTCATACCGTAGACAAGTGTTTCAAGCTTCATGAATATCCATCAGCTCACAAGTTTAATGGAAAGTACATATCCTCAACAAATCAAGTCACTGCATCTTTAATTCTTGCACAAGATATGATGAATGACAAATCTCAGGTGTCCTTAAGTCAAGAACAATGTTCACAGCTTTTAACTTTGCTCAAACCAACCACAAATTTCTCACACTTGACTCCCTTAACCAATAATGTTTAGAGCATTGTTGCTTCTTCCTCTTCTGATGGAAATATCCATCAAGTGTTTGGTATATCATCATGTTTATCTGTTTTTAATTCTAAGTTTTCAAATATTTTAGGTATACCTTGGATTATTGATACAGGGGTGACAGATCACATGATTTGTTCTTCCTCACTTTTTTCTTCAATTCAATCCCAAGTATTCTATTCTGTTGCTCTACCTAATGGTGATGTAGCACCTGTTACTCATATAGGGACAACGAAAATCACAGATTCTTTAATCCTTCGTGATGTTCTCAATGTTCCTAGTTTTTCTTTCAACTTGATTTCTGCCAAGAAATTAGCTCAAATGCTTCATTGTAGCCTGATTTTCTTTTCTCATCTTTGCTACATCCAAGACCTTTTAGTTTGGAAAACGATTGGCATGGGTGAAGTCAAGCAGGGGCTGTACCATATACTGCGAGAGGAGGTATCTTCTTCAGCCTTATCAGATGTCTTGACCAAACTAAACCTTCTGCCTTCAGTTCCTATTTTTGCTTCAATCATCAACAATGATCAAGTTTTTGACATTTGGCATTATAGACTAGGACACTCTTCTTATTATGCTTTTAATATAGATGGTGATGTTCAGGTTTCCTAATCACCTAGTGACAGACTTTGCTCCATATATCCTTTAGCTAAACTTCACAAATTGTCTTTCCTTGTAAGTTCACACAAAACAGAAAAATACTTTAAATTACTACTCTGTGATATTTGGAGTCCTTGTAATGAAATTGACAGTGATGGTTCTAGATATTTCTTAACTATTGTGGATGATTTTAGTAGGTGCACTTGGGCCTATATGTTAAAATTCAAATCTGATACCACTACCACTATTCAAAGTTTTTATGCTATGGTAGAAACACAGTTTGAAACAAAGTAAAGATCATTCGAAGCAACAATGAGAGGAGTTCAATATGAGTTATTTTTACCTTGAAAAGGGCATCATACATGCACCAAAGAACCTGTGTTGAGACACCCTAACAAAATGTTGTTGTTGAGAGAAAACATTGGCATATTTTAAACACTGCCAAAGCCTTGAGATTTCAAAGTGTTATTCCCTTAAAATATTGGAATCATTGTGTTCTAACTACTGTTCATCTCATAAACATGACACCTTCACCCATAATAAATAACAAAAGCCCTTATCAAGTTCTGTTCAACAAGAAATCGAATTATATCCATATTAAGGTTTTTAGTTGTTTAGCTTTTGCTACAACCATTGTCAATGGAAGGCACAAGTTTGATCCTAGAGCAAAAAAGCGTGTGTTTATAGGCTATCCGTTTGGGATCAAAGGATACACTGTTGGATTTTGAAACCAAGAAAATATTTGTCTCTAGAAATGTAGTTTTCTATGAAAATATTTTTCCTTACAAAAATGGGACCCTTACTAACATCCATACCCAACCAGACCAAAACAATGTCAATTTCACTCAAATTCCTACCACTTTTACAGAATCTGTCACATTTACCTCCAATATTTCTCAAGAAATTGAGGCAAATTCTCAAACTACAATCTTTGAAGGAGAAATTCCAGAAACCTCTGTTCAAGTTGAACCAGATGGTAACGTTCAAAATCTTCCTATCCATGACCTTACATTAAATACCACACCTGTTACTCATTTACCTCACAAATCAATGAGGATTCGAAGAGCACCATCACACTTGCAGGACTTTATATGTCAACAGGTTGTCTTTCTTCACCCATCTCAAGTGTTGGACAAGCAAAATGGTCAGAATTCCTCAGGTAATGCTTTCCCTCTTAGTGGTAGTATTTCTTATGAAAAGTTGTCCACTCTACACAAAACTTTTGTTGTTTCCAATATCTCCCAATCTAAGTTTAAAACTTACCAATAAGCCAAAGATTCTTCTAAATGATGCACATCCATGAGAGTTGAGATTGTGGCTCTTGAACTTAATGACACTTGGTTTTAGTTGATTTGCCTCCTGATAAGGATGCAATTGGGTGTATAAAATTAAGTTTAATGTTGAAGGGAGTGTGAAGAGATTTAAAGCAAGACTAGTAGCAAATGGGTACACCCAACAAGAAATCTAAGAAGCAATATGTTGTTTTTAAGTCTTCTTCAGAGGCAGAAAATAGACCTATGGCTAATGTATGTTGAGAATTAACATGGCTCAGATACTTGTTTGAGGACTTACAGGCAGCACATCCTCAAGCTGCTTTTCTATACTGTGACAACAAATCTGATGTGTATATAGCCACGAATCCAGTTTTCCATAAAAGGACCAAGCATATAGAGCTTGATTGCCACCAAATTCGAGACAAAATACAAGATGAAAGCATTGTCACTAAGCATGTGTCCAACAAGTCACATATAGCATATATGTTTACCAAAACTTTGAATTCTCAAAGCTTTTACTCATGTATGCTCAAGATGGGAGTAGTAGATATCTACTCTCGATCTTGCGGGGGACTATTGAAAGTCAATGAAGCTGCTGAGTTGGAGAGTCAGTAGCACAGTTAGTGTGAGCTACATCAGCATCTGATAGTAGCTCAACAAAGAAGGAAGAAGAATTTTCTAGAAGAAACAATAAAGGAATCTTCTGGTGGATGAATTTCTTTTGTCCTTTTGTACAGTTGGATTCTTTCTTTCTTTTTTTTTTTAGAGAAGTTGTTAGCTAGTGTATATGGATAGAAGATTCTAGAAGTAGTGAAATACCTGTAAGGTTATATAAGCTGGTTCCTTGTACAAACATTTTAACAAGGAGGATGAATACAATTCTTTTCAATTTTTTTTTTCAAAAAATAAAATTAGCAAATAATAAATGATTATCAAGAACCACTACAGTTCAAAGTTATTTTATGTTTAAATATTAAAATGATAGAATTTATAAAGAGAATATGATCCTGATGTGTCTCGACACTCGACAGTAGCAAAATTTCTACTTTGAAAGTTATATTTTATAGAAAAATTCTAAATTCAGATTTTAACTGATAATTAAAAATGCGATGATGCAGCTTAACTGGAACAAAACGCAGGCTTCAAAAGTTATATGTGCTGTAGATTGTTAGAGATTACCTCATTTTTTGCCTAGTTTGTCGATCGTCCAAATTAAGTGGACCAAAAGAGCAAATTAACTACTTTTTCCTTGATTTTTCATTGGTCTGTTGACTAGTTATGTGATCACTTACGCAAATAGACCACCTCGAGGGTGGCCGGCCGGCCACAACTCAGATGGGATGGTTGTAGTGGCTCAGCCACCTTCGACTCTTGGGTTGGCCAGATTGACCATCCCTTTTGGTGGACAATTACTTTTTCTTTTCTTTTCTTTTAAATGTAATTTTTAATGGATTTAATTTGGTCATGTCGTTTGTTGTTAAAACGATGACAGATAAAACAAAAGCAAACATAAATCAATCAATCACACGATACAAAATTAATGTAGTTCGACAACATGCCTATGTCTACAGAGATGCAGAATATTTTATTGTACTAAGAAATCACAAAAACACTTTGAGACAAAATTCATTGTTCAAAATTGTCTATATTATTCATTAAGTATATATTTATAGTGTCACTCGGCAGAAACCTTAATTTTCGCTTTTATGTTTTATTCGCTCGAGCGTAGTGTTGAACGTGTATCGAGCAAACTCTCTGTTCGGATGTTAGCTCGAGCGAGCCTCGACTGAACTCTCTCCTTGAACTTCGCTCGAACTAAGTGTCATGCGAATGTCGAGCGAATTCTTTGTCGATTTGCACACCATCGCCCAAGCCTCCTTGAAAATGGGCCAAAAATCATAACGTATCTTTGTCGGGTTGGGTCATCAAATCGGGCCGACACACCAACAAATCAGGTTCTACAAACCCAACACCGGTCATATGTTTCATGTGTTCTTCAGTATAAAAAAACTGAAGTCAACTTTGTATTGAAAAATGTAAAAGATCTAATTTGCACAGATCATACTAATCGAAGTTAAATTCTTTTCGTTTGATTTTATTCAGTCGAAGATAGCAGTCGTGCTTCTCCAAAATTCGAAACGTTCTAGCTCGGCGTGATCATTGGTATATATAGATACCATTCTCTTTCGATCTCTAACGTTGCAAAATCAATGTTTAAACCACATTTTGGTATTTTTGGACGTAAACATCTATCATTCTGATATGGCCCCAACTAGCTAATTAAAGCCCTGTCTCAATTAATGCCTCACCATACTTCAAACCATCTTATTAACATTTGTGGGGAAAATCCCAATTCATATGAACAAACAGAGCCTATTCCAATTATAACCACAATTGCTGAGAAATTCACCGCATATAAATGAGTGATATAATCATTGTGTGGACAAGCACTTGGTCGAGTCACCCACAATGTCTTCAAGGCTTCTTTTGCAAATCGGCCCACTTGATGTCGGAATTTTTTGTATTCAATGCCTTGATACCATTTACAATGATGAAAAATAAAACGTAGTAATATATTATATTTATTTATTTATATTTAAAAATAATAATATTTATAATTATAAAGTGCGTAAGTGATGTGCACTCATTTTGAAAAAAAATAATTAAATATAGAACCTACGTGAAAAAATTAATTTCTATAATGATAGATCTCACTTTTTTTTAAAAGGAATGCACAACACTTACACAATCTATAATTGTATATAACATTTCTCATTTTAAAAAGAGTTAGTAATTGTTAAATTTTTGCAATCGTTACAGAGTTCAAAGAAAACTAAAGTGATATTTGAGCTTATAATCTAAAGGATTAGTCAATGTATAATTATTGAAGTCTTTTAAATTTATTATAAACTACAAAAACTTTCAGATAATGTGAAACGCCTCCTCCCTGCAGTTCCTTGAACTCAAGCTTCACAAATGGTAAAACAAATGGCATTTGTGAAGCTTCATATATAGCACAGACTGCAAAAAAGGCCTGAGATCCTGGAAGGCGTTGCCCAATCTGTTATAGATGCTATAACAAATGAATCTCTTTCACCTCAATGGCAAATCACCCCGATCATTGTGGACATCTGCCAAAACCTTCATCCTCTAAAAGATTGGAGGATCAGAAAAATACACAAACCCAAAATCGGTACATGCACATGTGGCGCAATGGGCTGCGACTAAATTGATTTTTGGTCGAATACCCTTTCATGATATCATTAATTGTATTCTATATATAGACGGTAAAAAAATCCACCTTGAACTCGTTGTATAATTTCCTTTTTAATATATAATGCATGCTTGTTGGAAAAAAAAAAAAAAAAAATTCACAGCACAGAGTTCTAGTGGCCGTATCAAGATCCCCTAGAAAATCCCAGTAATCAGTACGGATCAGCCATTTATAATTAATGTGAAGTAGAAGAGTCAAGTATTGTAGGCAGAAGCTGCATTAATCTTGAAGTGGAATCATGGTCATTGAAAATGGCCGTGTCAGCCAAGAACATTAGACGGCTAGAAACTATCCGCATGGCAACCACCTCGATCTCTCGTTCTTGCTTGAGCATCCAAAACTACTCAATTCTACTCCAACTCAGATTCCAATCCATTGATATCGAGTATTGGCCGGGATGATCATGTGTGGCATCTGACACTCGCCGGAAAGGCCGCCACCCGTGCTTGCAAACTCTATTCTCCGTTTTCTGGGTCGATCGATGGAGATCCATCGATACTCATCGAAGTGCATGGTCGACAGTTTTCTATTGTGTGTAAAATGCGTTCACATTTACCATTTTCAACGTACGTACACAGCAGTACATGCATAATTTGTTGCAACATTTGTCTAAGTGCCCATGTTCTGTTGAAGAACATATGGGAGCTTAAATAATGGAGCCAATTAATTACGAGAATACGTCAGAAAAAATGGGACCGTATAATATTATATACTGGTGAGAGAAACCTACGATTACATAAACTGATGTTAAGATCGGTAGGAGGAAGAAGAAACATACACCTAATTACATTCTTATGATATTTATAATCATAAGTACTTCTTTTAAAAAAATGAGTAAACATAAAATTTATATGAAAAATATTAAGTTTTTAATAATAAATCTTACATTTTAAAAAAAAATGCGATTACGAAATCCTTAATTATATTTAACAGTGACAACTAATCAATAATGTCAGGGTCCTCAAACCTGCAAATTTCTGGTTCTTGAAGTTTCGGCCTGAATTTGGATGGTGGGTAAGAGGGTTAGTAGGTCCAACTTAGAAGAGTTTCTCCAAAAGGCCCATCTCAGTTAGATGTTATAGCAACCCAAGCTCCGTATTTCCCCTTGCAGATCTGTCTGCTTCATCCATGCATGACCAGTATTCGGCCAGCTTTGCCACAAGAAATAGGCCCACTCAAGCCCCCCAACTCTCATTTGCATTCAATTATTTATAATTGGCATTTGGCCTTTCAAACTAATGTTTCTTATGTGCAGTGAATAAATTTTATGAGAGAGAGAGATGGCATAAGCATCAATATTTATTATCAAACTTAAGAACTAAGAAGAGAATTAGGCCACTAATTACCATCATTGCTAATAGAGTTTTTCTATATATCAGTTACTATTTATCTCCACACATCACATTTGATATATATTTTTTTTAAAGATTGTGAGGTGTGGAATAATAAATAGTAATTAATAAGAAAAATTATTCATGCTAATATTGATGTCTTAAACAGCCAAACAAGACAACACAAAGTCCTTACAAATCACCAACAGAGCCTTGGCCTTCACAGGGTCTCTTAAGTCAACCCCATGAAAACCTCCTTCCCCAAAATGAGCCACCACTCCCACATCCTTCGTCTCCAACAGCTTCACAAACTCCATCTGATGATCAAATAATTGGTCCCCGTCACAGCCAGTCACCAGAATCTTCCATCCTAGCACCTTGATCCTTTCCAAGAGCTTGGATCCTCCCCCCACCGTTGGATTGCAATACTCGTGATCACGATTGACCCCAACTGGCAACGACAACTCCCACATAACATCACTCATACATGGTGGGAACAAGGGATCATTAAAAAGCCTCAGCTCTGACCCAGTCCTCCGGTCCCCACCAAAGAATGGCTGGATCATTATCAGCCCTCGGATCTTCAGTGGCTCAAGATTATCATCTTCCTTGGCTACACGTAGTCCTGCATTGTAGGCGATGTTAGCCCCAGCACTTCCGCCCATGAGAAAACAATTCGAAAAATCAGCATATTTTCTCACCCAGTCTTCCTGGGTGGTTCTGATCCAGTGCAAAGCCTCCACGGCATCATCGTACGCTGCCGGCAGCCGATGTTCCGGGGCAAGCCTGTACTCGACCGATACGATGATGACGCGGAGTTCGGTCGCCATGTTCACGCAGAAATCATGGAAAATAGTTGAGGATGCACTAAATAGGATGAACCCTCCCCCATGGTAGAAAACTACGAGAGGTAGCTGCTTGGTGGAGGAGGGACTATTATGAAGTGCTTCTCGGGGCAAATAAACTCTCGCCCAGGTGTCGGTTGATTGGTTGATGGGGATGTCTTTAGAGAGAACTGGGATGTGAAGGGTAGGATCGGATGTGGGAGGGGTTTCAGGAACGTGGAGTAGTCTAGTCAACGTACCATCGGGGTTGAGGACGATCTGAAGCTCCTTGTAGGGATCCATGGCAGGCAGGCAAGCAGGCTAATGAGTGGTTTCTTTCTTTCTACTAGATGAGCTCAATCTGTTGCTAATTATATATGGAGTTGGATCCTAGGCATTGCATTGTGTAAGGTATAAAAGATGACCAATAGGTAGGCCGGGACACGTACGTTATGACAAACGGAAGTCAAAAGATAAGAAGAGACGAACTTTTCTTTAAAATACTTCGTGTTAGAAATCAAGTAAATTTCACTAGCCTTCTTATTAATGCTATTAGCAAATTAATATGGCATATTTTATCAAATAATATTTAATATTGGTTCTCAAAAAAAAAAAAATATTGGAGATGAAAAATTCAAGATTGGGGGAGTCCGTTAATACTCATATAAACATAATATCATTGAATTGCAATATTGTATTTTTCTTTTGACATATATAACGTGTTGAAGCTTGGAGATAAAGAGATTCAACCAACCATGAAAATGATGTTTGAGCAATAAATGGAATTAGGAGTAATATATGACTTAACAACACCATAGCCAAAAGTATATATTACATAAACAAGATATATATTGCAAACTTATAAATGACAAATTAAAACAATGGCAGCATTATTTTTTATGAGCATCGATCCAAAGATCAGAATATACTTTGACAGATTAATACATATGTCATATTCTATAATTATATCTCTATCAATCATGACAACATTTCCATCCACCATACAAAACAACTTAGCAACAAGCTGCCCATGCCACCATTTTTCTCTAGCCACCCAATGAAGATAAAATGAAATTTTTGAGAACCGCACAGAGTGCCTTAGCTTTGGAGGGCTGATCAGATAAGATCTCTTCCCCGTGATAACCACCCTTACCAAATTGGCTCTCCACTACCACACCCTTTTCCTCCATCATCGCTATCAGCTCCATCTGACGGTCGATCAGAGGATCCCCGTCACAGCCTGTCACCAAGACCCTCCATCCCAGCAGCTTGATCTTCTGCAATCGCTGAGATCCACCCTCCACCGTCGAATTGCAATACTCGTGGTCACGGTCAACAATTGGTAACGACAATTCCCACATTAGATCACTTACACTCAGTGGCAAAACTGGGTCATTGCCCCTCAACTCTGACTCAGTCCTCTGGGACCCTCCAAAGAACGGCTGATGCAATATCAGCCCTCTGATTACCAAAGGCTCAAGATCATCAGCTTCCACGCATGCACGTAATCCTGCATGGTAAGCAATGTTCCCACCCGCACTGGTACCCATAATAAAAGTGTTTGATAAATCAGCATGGTTTCTTAGCCACTCATCTTCGGTCGTTGTTTTGAGCCAGTGTAACGCGTCCATAGCATCATCATAAGCAGCCGGCAGCCGGTGCTTCGGAGCAAGGCGGTAATCGACCGATACGACTATCACATGGAGCTGGATCGCGATGGTCGCACAAAACTCGTGGAAAACTGAGGAGGCTGCACCGAAACGGATGAACCCTCCGCCATGGAAGTAAAGTATGAGAGGCAGTTTAGGAGAAGAGGAACTATGATCAAGTTCTTGCCGTGGTAGGAATACTCTAACCCAAGTGTTGTTTGACTGGTTTAGAGGGATGTCTTTGGAGAGAACTGGCATTGGACTGCTAGGATCAGGTGTGGCAGGAGTGTTGGGGATTTCGGCGAGGTGTGTAACGGTGCCGTCGGCATTGAGAATGAGTTGGAGATGTTGGTAGGGATCAACGTCGATGGAATTAGATGGAGCAGTTGGACCTGACATGGTGGAGTACGTACTACTCTGATCTGATCTGGGCTTGACGAGTTGGAAAGGGATTCGATCTTTGGTGCTATATATGCTGGTTAGTTTGTAATCTCTGACCAAGTTTGCTATCTGTATGTGACAGTTGTTGGATTGGCAGATGGATGAGCTTGAATGGTAGGCAACTTTGGATCAGATTAATATAAATACCAACTTAGTCATGTTAGGTAGCCATAGGAGGCTGACTCGATCTGGAGTCTGGACACCATTCCACCACTTGTTGAGAGACACCGGATGGCTAAAACAATTTCCGTTAACGTCACGTCACCAAAAGAAACGCAACGTGCATGGTAGGGTCAATGATTACAATCATGATTATAATAAAATACAGTGTATAGAAGATGCTTACACAAAAATGTCAAAGATGGAGTTGTCACAATGTAGTATAATTTTAGGACTAATTTAAATATTGAGTTACTTTAAGATATTTTTAGATATTTTGAGAATATTTTATTATATTTATTTATTATTTTATTATTAGTTTACCTACTGTTTATTACTATTTAATATTTTATCATTATATTTTTTTCTTATTTTTTCATTATTATTTATAAAATATTTGAGAATATTTTTTTTTTTTTTTTTTAACGGAATCCCAATTTTATTGATTGTCCTCACTTCTTAATTTTTTGACGGAACCCCTATTTTACTTTACCCAAATGCAACTTTAATCAGCACTTTCAACCTGAAGTCGGTCGGTAATCTGGTATTAGATTTAGAGCCAAGAGTCTAATCTACAGCTAGCCATAAGAATTATATATACAGTTTTGATTTAGTTCTTCTCAAAGCTTGCTGTTACGAGATGTATTCAATTTGATCAAGAAGAACTAGCGCCACCTCTAAGCTTTGTCCATATATATGACCATATTATATATGATTCAAAACAACTTAAATAATACCATTGTCCATATAAAAAGAAAATAAATATTTTAGCTACAAAGAAACTTGATATGATACATTAAATTATAAAATTATTTTTATTATAAAATAAATCTAACGTATCATATGAAAATATGGTCTGAGAGAATACATATATATAGTCATTAAACTTGTCAATACATCTAAATATTTTTCTTAGTAAACTTTACTTTACAACAAACAAGAGCATACTTCAGTAATTGTGCTATATCATACAATATCCTGACACAATTAAATTTTTTTTTTTTTCAAATAAAATTGTACCATTTTTCATCATGTAATGCCCCCCTCATTATAGCCTTATGAGTACGAGCCACATCAGAATAGGAAAAGCCCAAACAACCAAGGTGAACCCAGGCCCATATATAAACGAGCCCAAAAAATCTTATTGAGCCCTGAGGTCTTTTCGAGTGAACCCAATTTTAAGCAAACAAAAAAGTCCACTAAATGGAAGTCCAGTTCAAATGGACCAAACCTCATCTCTCATTCAGTCCTCTGGGCCCAACTAGTGGTTCCTCGGCACAGTTTATACTTCTCGATGAGTGATATAGTGTGAAGAAAAGTGTTGTATAAAATTATACAACGTGAAGAAAAATGCTCTCTTTCAACTTAAATTTTATTACTCAATTATACTAACGAATGCATTAATGATTTTCTATTTCGATTCTTAAGCGAAGAAACTAGGTATATATACTGCTACACATCAACCGGTAAATTTAGAAAGAAATATAGTATAATTATTGTGAATAATGTTAGATACAATTCTAATATATAAAAACTTAATGCAAATCTTTAAAAATAAAATAAAATCTACCCTAAATTAATAATTTTTATTATATGAGTTTCAATTTTTTTCTTCCAAATGACGTGTGTGTGGGTCCCCATCCTAGGACCGGAACTAGGTATAATTCATGATAAATGCTATAAAAAAGTCTTACACTCTACACAGCCACCTAACCAACTTATGATTTATCATTTTTATCATTTTATTTAAATACACATATATTTAAGCATACAAATAGAAGGATAAAAGTAATAAATTTCATATTAATTAGGTGGAAGAACGTGGAATAAGATTTTGGTATATTTTTCAAATATTTTAAGAAAAAATCTACACAACCTATGCATATTATATTTTTTTAAATTTGTATTATTTTTTTATTTCATCAAATATTTAATATATAAATAAAGAATAGAATAATTGAATTAATTTATAAAGAATAAACTCAAAATAGAATTTAAAAAAAAATTCAAAAAAAAACATAATGCGTAAATATTGAAGAAGTTGTGTATTATTAAAAAAACTTCCGTATATATAACAGTCCATGTGGAAAAAGAATATTATTTCCTTGCTATGGCACCCATAGTCGGTCTATGGTAGGGATTACGTAGCTGTAGAGTTTGGAGTCTGGACCCCAATGCCTCTCGAGGCCACATAATGTATCGACCCCTCAGGAGTACGTCTCAAACTAAAACAAAAATACATATAGAAGCTCAGTCATCATGGCATGCAAACGTTGATATCTGCCCTAATATGGTAATTTTTAATTAATAGTGCACCTATTTTAATCTTTTACTTTTCATTAGGACAATTTTGAAAAACTCTTAAAACCATTTTTTTTTTTAAAAAAAGAATAAAAATAAAGAGCAGTGCTACTCATAAGCCTCACACCCTGTAAATTCACTTAAAAATATGTCATTTTATTTTTTTATCTTATTTTACTTACAGACATGTTTAGAATAATTTTCATTATGTGGGTAAAAAAGTAAAATAACATATTTTTAAATGAGTATGCAGGGTGTGAAGCTTATGTTTAGAATTTTTCTAAATATAAATGTGGCACCTCCGTCCCTTTATTAAAAAATCTTACTTATGACGAAAGAAAACCTTGTCTACAAAAAGCCATAGAACTCAAATGAAACCTAAAAAAAACACTCAGCTCAACCCCACCAAAATAAACCTATACAATTACCAACTACGTCTAACATACGCCGTACCCATCATATCCAATCTATACAGCCCTCTAATTTTTTGAAGAAATTGTATCCAATCCGTGAACAATTTATTTTCTCCCAACGCACCCCCTTGGCCAATGCATCCGCAATTTTATTCATTTCTCTACAAAAAAAATGCTTAATAGAATAGTCAAAACCGGCCAAAAGTTCCATTAACTCATCCTAATGAGTTTTGCTACACAACTTCCACCATACTCCATATTTCATATTTTTTTATTTTTTTTATTTTAAATTTTTTTAAATTTTTTTTTGAATTTATTCTTTTTAAATTATTTCAAATTTTCTATTCATTATTCATATAATAAATATTTGATAAAAGAAAAAAATAATAAAAATTAAAAATAATATAAAGTGTAGAATATTAAAATGTTGTAAAGATTTTTTGCATCCTAATAGTCTCAAAGATACCAATTAACTTTACAGTTTCTAGACAATATCCACGAGACAACCATTAAAGAATCACATTTTATGTCTATGCACGTATGTCGACCCAACTGATAACAAATTTTTATTCCTTCTATAACCGCTCGAAGCTCAACCTCGTTATTAGAATTAGTTTCATATTATAATATACTGATACTAGCTAGAAGAGGAATTAATAATGCTTCAGAAGTAGGTACTGATGATCGATCTGATCTACGTCTTCGATCTCTGATGCTTAATTATCTTCTCCCATAATAATAAATTAATTACTGAAATTACTTCTTCGATCTTGGCCCTCGATCTCAGATTTATTTCCCAATAATATTACTGATGAGTGGTCCTCCACCACTTTGTTTCTTTATGTCGAATGGAGAAGTAGGTCAGGAGGGGTGTGTCCTATAAATTGCAAATCCAGAAAGAAAACCCGAACGTTAGTTCTCATCTCATGATATGTGAAACTTTAAAAAGTGGTCTGACATGGGGGGAAGCTGTAGTACTAGGCGATTTATTATTGCTGATAAAAGTTGGGGAAGGAGATCACAAACTCCACATAAGAATCTCACTTTAAAGGCTTGAAAATGGCTGTGGATCTTTTGGGCTGTGAAGCCATAGTGGAGACATGTCGGCCCCACATTGCACAGCTAGTGTGTAATGGGGCGTTGGTTTGCATTATACCACACAGCTGAATAGAGGTTCCCCCACTACTGCAGCATGGATTAATATATTGCAAATATAAACCCTAGCTAGGCTAGGAGATCAATGCATGCTTGGGGCATTCTCGAGACACGATTCTGATTGTTATTAATTATACATGCATCCATCTAATAGTAATTACTTTTACAATAACTGGTTGGCTTTACAGACATGCAAATTTGGTGAATCTTCCCGACTCTCCCTCTCCAAACTCTCTCCTTTAGATCAAATAAAGGATTATTATTATATATATATATATATATTTTTTTATCGAAATGGGTTCTTCACTTGTCTTAATCCACTATGCATTTGCCTAACAGTCCAGCAGGAGCATTAGTTTCAGACCCTGCCTTTGCTAAAAAAATAAAGAAAGAGATCATATGAAATGCCCATGATTATGAACAGAGCAGTAGCTATAGCTAACAGGCTCGTGAGGAGAGAGATTACCTAAAGAATGAATAAAATGTAGATGATGATCTCAACTCTCAAGAAAGCAAATATATTAAGCAAGTATATATGACTTTTGACCACTGATGCTATAATACTAGACTCACTACACATTTTTTTATGGGTTGATTAATGACTTTTGAGAAGAAGCGCCAGTACCTACTACGCAAACACATTACGTCTTTTTTACGGGGTGACAATTGACATGACATGGTAGCTAGCTTATTCTCTTTTTTTTCCAACCCTATCTATGCCACTTTAGAGTCAATTTAACCTCGAAGAGGGTTAGCAGTAAGCAGCTGGAATCACAACTAATCTAATCATGCATATTACGGTGTGATCAGGCTCGGAGGGCCATGATAAGTACCTCAAGGATTTGGGAGGCCGAAGACATATATATTACACCTGATATTGGTAGATTTTCTAGATGGATGAATTATGAGGAAGATGCATGCGTGTGTAAGTGCAAGTCTCATTCAAGAGATCCCTTTTGTTCGCAACTTAAAATAGTTCTTTTAGACGATAAATGCAGTGCAGAAGTAAATATATAATTGTAAATGCTAAAACTGTTAATGAGTTTGCCTATATAAATATATATATATATATATATATATATATATATATATATATATAGACGGTTCATCCCTGTCAATCTTGGCCACCAATTATAAAGGCGAAACAAAAAATCATTTGGAATCAGCTTGGCTTATGTCATGAAGTGCAGGCACAGCTCCGGCCTCTAGTCTAGTTTCCTTAGTGATGGCCCGCATAATGAGCTCTTGCAGTTCTTCCTACCCGAAGACACAACATGAGATGAAACCAAACCAACCAGAAGTTCCAATTCAACGAGTCCTCTACAACCATAAGCATTTTTCCCCGGCCTTAGCTTCTCGAGCACCAACATTCTTGCTTTGATCCTTTTCGACCCAATTATATAAACCAGAAGTATGTATAAAAGTCTCGAATAAATTACCCCAAAACAAACAAGAATATACAACAAATTGATTGAAGAATTGATGAAACCAACTCCTAACTTTGGCAAGCAATAATATATAGAGTCCGGCTACTCTGTTTGACTGCCCTTCACTTTCTGAATTTTTATTTTTTCTTCATTTTTCTTTTCACATTTTTTAAAATATATTTAAATATTTAAAAAATAAAAAATATATACCAATACACTTAAAATCACTTCCTTCATCATTAAGTAAAAGAAAAAATTCACCGAGCGATCAAACCAAACAGTACATTTGAGGCGGCAGATTAAATTAATGTGTATATATATTAATAGATATGCTAAATATAATACAAAATATAATCACGAAGTTATAATTTAACGAGTTTAAACATATGTTTACATAAATCAAGTTGAGTTATTATACAAATATTTTACAAGTCTAAATAGAAACCCAACCAAGTTTGTATAACAAGCTTTAATTTATTTGATGATGTACAAATTGTTCAAGCTTATAACTTCATTTATTTAACTAAACTTGAGTCAAGTTCAATTGAACCTAATGATCCTCAAGAACCACAGTTGATATATATATATGTATGTATGTATGTATGTATGTATATGTTAGCCTAACTTCTATTACAAAAATATATAACCTCAAAAGCATTAAGCTTTACACTTGTGGAGTTAATTACTTTCCCCTAACTCACAAATTTAGGTTTAAAGTCTACATGTTTGTTTTAGTTCGTTAGCAATTGTCTTAAATCTTACTCTCCCAACCAAAAAAAATTTAGAAGCTCAAATTCTACGTGTTTATATATTTTAATAACTGGTTTACATCATTCCCTCTCAACTCACAAGTTTTAAAAGCTTAAAGATCTGCATATCTATTCATATCCGTTGTTTTCTTAGAAGCATGCATGTGAGGATAATAGATATAAAATCATTAGTGTTTGAATGTTGAATTGAGTTGAGTTTAGATGATAAAATATTGTTAGAATATTATTTTTTAATATTATTATTATTTTAAAATTTGAAAAAATTAAATTACTTATTATATTTTATGTTAATATTTAAAAAAATTATAATGATGAGTGAGATAGATTTAAGTTCTTCTTTAAGAACTTTCTAAACTCATTAACATATAGGGTTTTTTTATCCCACCACTCTTTTTACTTTTACAGACTATTATAGGAAAATGTTAAATACATTTACAAAAAATTTACTTCTCCATATGTATAATCATGAAATTCAAAATTCAAAATTTAATTTTTTTAAAAAAATTAACAAAATAAATTTTATAAATAAAAATATAACTAGGTATAGAATTACTCTTTTACTAATATTTTGACCACGTTAATCTTGAAATTTAATAATAAATTTTGAAAATTTGAAAGTTTGAATTTAGTTCTCCTCTAAACCAGCTGTCACCTCTAATTTTCTTATAATCATTAGCCAGAAAAATGAAACTTCCTTTATGGGCAATCTTTAAAGTTTGTTCATTAAATAGCTTAAATTATTATGCAGATCATCAGATATCACACGGATCTGTTAGTACTGCTTATCATTAAATGTAACATCTCTTCAAAATCCATCAAATTAACTCTGGATTTCTTGGTTGTACTCTCATTCTCCCAACTACCACCACTTTCACTTCGGCTTAATTTGCGAAGTCATGATTACTACCAGGCCTCGTAAGTCCTAGCCAGTAGTGATCCCCAAGAATGGAATCAACTAATATGTGAAGAAGAAAATGCAAAAATTAAGATATTTAAGTAAAGTTTGTACGTAGACGTATTGAAGCATTTGCAATCAAGGTTATATATGCAAAATCCACTTTAACAAACATGCATGCATCGTCAGCCATATATCCAAACAATGTGGTATCTTTGATTCTTTATCCCAATAACGAGATGTACAGTAGAAAACCGAAACCACTGTTGCACTACTTGCACATCGGTATTAACTTCTGATTTGATTTGATGGAACAAACCATACAAATCAATACAAATCAAACAATCTAGAAGCCACTTTACCCGGCATCAGCCGCCATTTCTTCTCCAAAAATCCCAGAACCTGTAAAGCACTACGTCCATTTTTAAGGTATCAAAATTAAAAGAACGCTCTCCGAAGCCAGAAAAAAAGAAAGAAAAAACATAAAAGCCTGCCCCCATTAAACACCGTATCAATCAAATCAGTACCCTCCAGCAGACAGAGATGACTGCAGCTGAAGCAGGTGGTGATAGCAGTCCGCTGCAGTTGGCCTCTGCTCTGGGTTCTGGTCCAAGCACCGGTTTTGAAGCTCTCTGAGCATCTTTGGAACCCCAGTCAAGCCACACGTTTTTATCAAATACCCAACACCCCATACGTCAACTTTCACCCCATGCAGTCCCCTTCCCATCTCTGGCGCGTTCCTCACACGCGCCGCCTCTACTGCCACCCCATGTGGATATATTTGTGGTGCACCCACTGCTTCGTCGAACCCGCACACGAACCACTCGTTTTCCCTGTCGTTTCGCCGCATCACTTTGTCCCATCCCAAGTCTCTATGCATGAAAGATAGGTCATGTAGTGCTACCAAAGCCTTGGTCACGTACTTTAGAGCCTCTACGAGTTGATCACAATTGGCAGGCTTAAATTTGCACCCTCTTGGCTTAAACGCCAGCGCCATATCCCTTTCCGATGATCGGAAGATGAATTCCGCATGTGGGATTCGGTGATCGAGAAAATCGTAGATTTCCTTCACTGCAGCCCATTTTCTTTTGCTTGAGAAAAATCTAGTTACAGTGTTTGGTGTCATTTCAAGGATAATTCCGTTACCCATATCAACCCTCTCAAAATCACTGTAAGCAAATAGCTTGTAGTTGCCTCCATTCTTCATGTTGTTTAAGCACCTCTCAGCCAGCAATGGCAATAACCCAGCAACTCTGTAACATGGGACTAGGGCTTTGAGTCTCTCAACCGGCGAAGATAGGTCTAATGAGAACAAATCTGTTCGGATAATCCGGTCCTGTCCGCGGCTTAATGCGCAAAAAGTTACCAAATAGCCAACAGCGTAGTAACCCAATATGTAAGGAAGATCCATATACGTCCACAGAAGCTTTTCCACGACTGAAGATGAGGGGTCTAAAGTTCCATCCCTTAATTGATCAGCCTCCTCTCCTCTCCATAAGCAGAAGTTCCTCACAAAACCAGTCACATTTGGCCATTGATCCTGCAACATCTCCTCCGATGCTGAAGAGGGTTTTCTTATGACAACCATTTCAACCGGACAGAATTTGGACACAATCCTGTTAATGCAATCATCCCAGAGGCCAATAAAAGTGTCTCTAGATGTAGCATTGGCAACACTGATAGTAGGGTTTGTTCGCATTATTGGGCTTAGAATATCGTATGTGATGGCTCTACAGTCCAACAATTCGGGAGAGGTAGTAAAGAAAAGCTCTTTCTCTTGTGGTAAGTCCCGATAAACATCTCTTCGCAGTGGAAAACGCAGTTCTTCAGGTGGTGGCTCTTGTAAGTGCCATGACAGCTCAAACAAGTTTGGTAATGTCGGTGGTGGAACTCGAAGGCATCCTACGTAGTACTCAGATGGATCTTGAAATTCCCATGGTTGAATAGCTGCACCCAGACAGATCATAGCATATGCATACTGTATCGTAAATTGAACCTACCCGTGAATGAATGTATAGATTTACTAAAAAACAGCCGCAGAAATATTTGAACAGAGATATTACATGTTATCACTACAAGATTGGAAGTTGACGACTTTATAATTGTTGGCAAATAATTAAATTCTGCTTACATCTTATAGAGGGCTCGGTGAAGGGAAGCGGGAGTCTCTCGGTCAGGCCTGGCATGAGTTGGAGACTCGTTAGACTGTTTCCTAGATTGTTTAGAAGAGCAAAAATATTGACCAACAGATTTTAGTTTGTACCAGAAGAAGCTGTGGAAGGTGAAGACTTTCTTCTGCCGAAGACTTTGATTTGTTGTCCAGAAACGAATCTGTCCACAGAAAAGCCTCTGAGAGGGCCATCTTCAAAGGCTTCCATGGTGCTGGGCACCATGACATCGTCAAAGAAACTGAGCTCATCTGCCTTCAAAAAACTGGAGCCTTGTAGCCTCACTCTCCCCCTGAGGTGCTCACCTTCTTCGGCCCATAGGCTCACTGATTCTTCCCACGTCATTCGTATCTTTCCAATTCGACGAAGCTCTTTCGAAGACGAAGCGCTTACAATTTCTAGAGAAGGCTCAAACCCTAGCAAGGTACCCCTGGTACCATGGAATAAAGGTTCGCTTCCACCGCTTATAACCAATTGTTTTGCCCGAGCTGCACAAGACAACAAATCAGTTTTGTTCCGTAACTGATAAGAAGAGAAGAGGATAGAATTAAGATTTTGTTGCTGAAGTTTTCACCGCTAAATTCTTACTCTAGAAAAGAGAAGGAATAAAACTTAAAACTTTCAATGTTAAACACATACCCAAGACTAAAGGGAAAGCTAGAAAATGGAAATTTATTCTTGATCTTAAAAGGAAACCTGAGGAAGGAAGCTCGTCTTCTTTGAACGGAGGTGGTGGAGGCAGAGGTCTTGCCCCCGAGAGAGCTGACCGACTATCATCCATGCCGACAATTCCAAGACTTCCCCTACTAACTTGAGAAGTTCTCATTCTAGACCCCATGAATTGCGAAAGCTCTTCAAAAACTTCTTCATCAAATGAAGCGGGTAATCTATGGAGCTTCCTCTCATAAGGAGAAAGCCTAAAGTAACTCTTTCCAACTTGCTCTCTCTCACCCCCTCTCTCCCACTCATACACCTTCCGGAATTCCCCCAACATATTATCCCACTTCGTTCCAGCTGTTTTAGCGTCCCTATTGATCCCATGTCTTTGAAGAAAATCAGCAACTTCTCTATCCTTATCGGCTCTAGTTTTACCTCTTGTCTGACCACTCTCTAATTGCTCCGGTCTTGACGATGACCCAGACACGTCAGACCCACCTTGGTACTGAATCCTCCAACCTCTAGCTAACCAAAGCATCTCGTTTGGTTTCCAGACGGGGCTTACATATTTCCCTTTTCTGATTTGATGGTGAACTTGCTCTCCCTCTGACAGCTTGTTTGTGTCCTGGCCAGAGGCAGCCGACAAAGAAGGCAAAGGAGAGCGCGGTGGAGACGAAGCAGTATCTGAGGAGGAAGCGGCCGTGGTGTGGGGTTGTTGGGTTTGCGGGTTGGTTGCGTGACACGTTGGTGATGGGCTGGATTCGGTGCTTAGTATAGCCAACTGCGTCTGTTTTGGCTGTGAAGTTGGGGACGGTAGAAGCTTCCATTGGCCTGTGTATCTCGGTCTCTTAGGATTCACAACCTCAAATTGTTGCTCAAACGGGGAAGAAGTTGCGCCGGTCGGAGGATAAAGAGGGGCAGAGATAAACGGGGAAGCTCCGGTGGCGACAACCGGAGGAGACTGTTGGTGATGGTGCGGTCTTGTTTCTGTCGATTCCTCAAGCGGGTCTTTGGGAGAAGACGAAATTTGCTGCTGTTTTTGTTGCGGTGGCGGTGGTTGTTGTTGCGGCTGCTTCTTGCTTGTGTCTCCCTTGTCACCCATATTTGACAAATGGGCCCAGCAGGAAAGACTTGGTAGATTGAAAGGAACCTTAGACAAGAACCAGACGGAATTTAGTTTCGTTGTTGGTTTGGTTTTATGCCTTATGTTGCATCTTTCATTGTTTCCTTTGCTAAAACTCACAAGGGTTTTTGTTTGTTTTGAATGCGTTCGTGGTACTTCGATTGCTGCTCCTTATCTCTCATCTTAAAGGGAAAGTCACCAATGAAACTATAGGGATCATAGCCGAGTTAAAGCTAACAGCGAAACAAAGAAAAGAAGCAGCAGAAAAAGTCGTGTTTGTGGAACTGCCTCGAATAGGACCCTTCAGTTTATTAACCAGTTAATTAATTGAATCACACAGAAATGTTGATGTGTAATTTTGACAAGAGAGAGATAAAGTGTGTGAGAGAGAGAGTGAGATCAGTAATGCATGGCATGATTAGGGAGAGGGTCATGATTGTACTTGGACTGAGAAACGCGGCTCTGAGAATTAACATTTTTTCGTTCGAGATTATTTAATGTTAAGAGGCCGATAGGGAGTAAGTGAGTGGGAACTGAGAGTGAGGAGGATAGTATTTTGGTTTCAGAGGCCGATAGGGACTGCTCGAATCGATGGCCCTGGCTCTAAATACTCGCTCATGAGTCATCACTCTTCGCCCGTATCATATCTATCTGTTTTCCAGAGAAATGGTACATGTATCCTTCCGTCACATCTTCGGATTGGTGTTAGGTGAATCGAAATAAAAGTAAAATTTAAATAAAATATTATTAAAATAATTTTTTAATATTATTATTATTTTAAAATTGATAAAAATTAAATTATTTTTTATATTTTATATTAAAATATAAAAAAAATTATAATAATGAGATAAAATAAGATAAAATATTTTTTAAAATTCAAAGGACTTCAATTCATTTTTTTTTATTTTTTATTTTAATTTAAATTTTAAATATGTAAGAATATGTTTAGATTTAGAGATAAGTTGAGATAGATTGAGATTATTTATAAATGGTAGAATAAAAGTTGAATTATTTATTATATTTGGTATGAGAATTTAAAAAAATTGTTTTGGAATTTGAAAAGTTAAATTATTTATTATATTTTATGTGGAAATTTGAGAAAATTGTAATGATAAAATGAGATGAGTTAAGTTGAGATGAGTTTTGAATCTAAACTTCTCCTAAGACTTTTTTATACACAACACACTATATACATAATATAATTTGATTTCTAAAATTTAAAATTATTTTCTAACTTAGGTATAGTTTAGATTGAGAAATGAAATGAGATGAGTTGATATAATTTATGAATAATAATAAGATTTGTGAATTAAAATTTATGAATTGTAATGAGATCCAAACCGGCTCTTAAAGTATGACACGAGTATAGAATGTGGCATAAAGGCTTCTGAGTATAATTATTTATTTATTTATTTATTATCTCTTCTCATTTTATTTATGAGTTGTGCTACTCTGTCGCATGTTACTGATAGTTATTTTTGTAATTTTTGTTATTTATCTTTTTTTAATATATTTAAATATATTTAAAAAATAAAAAAATATATACCAATACAGTTAAAATTATTTTATTCATCATTAAGCAAAAGAAATAATAATAATAATTTTTCCTAGCAATCAAATGGAACAATAACTTTGAGACCGCGTAGTAGTTTTTTTCATAATTTATTTTAAACTGATTATTCATGTACATTCCTCGGAAAAACAATACCGTGGTATATACCGAGTAGTCTAATTGCTCTACCCATCAAGTTCTCGTCATTTATATGATAAATAATATTAATAAATTAATAATACTAATATTAAATGTAACACAATTAAAAAAATTTAAAAAAAAAACAGCTCAAAAAAATAAAAATTCAAAATTCAAAATTACTCCAATTTAAGTTGAGAATATTTCAATTCAGAGATTTTTGTTCTGATTTTTTAAATTTTAGTTCGTTATTTCATTTTTAACTTTTTATTTTTATTTTTTTTTTCTTACGCAGATTGAGTATGTTGCAAATTGCAAAAGTAGGACATGTGTTTTGATTACGTGGAAATGAAGCTCCTTTTGACATGACAGGCTAGTGAGTTTTATTTTTTTAATTTTTATGATTTGGCATGTTGTTGGGATAGGTTTTTGTTTTTAAGATGTTGACCGTTCATTTTGACGTGTGGCCAATGAATTTAGGGCGGCAAACGGTTCGGTCTAATCTAATTCGATTCGATTTGGTGATGGATTAAATATTTTTAGTTTATTATTTTTTCAGATCAGATCGGACTG
Organism: Juglans regia; assembly: GCF_001411555.2. Taxonomy (NCBI): domain Eukaryota; kingdom Viridiplantae; phylum Streptophyta; class Magnoliopsida; order Fagales; family Juglandaceae; genus Juglans; species Juglans regia. The sequence goes on along the minus strand of NC_049901.1, from coordinate 8,757,456 downwards.
AACACCCAAAAGAATCGGACTGGACCGATAGCTCTCGGTCCGATCCAGTCGGTCTGATTTTTTTTTTCAAATAATTAATAAAAAAATTTATTTAAAATACTAAATTAAATTGAGTGACTTGTTAATGTGGATTATGTAACAAATTCAATAAAAAAAAATTTATATGGTTAATGATAATAAATTAGATGAAAATTATATTATTAATTTATATAATTACTATATAATTAACTAATTGATATTATGTATTTATTAATTCATAGAATATTAACAAGTGTTAATAACATATTTAAAATTTTATATTGTTAATAGTAATAGATTAGATGAAGATATATATAAAATATTATTAATTTATAGAATATTAACAAGTATTAATAATATAATTAAAAATTTATATTGTTAATTGTAAAATTATTATATATAAAATATTTTTTATTTTTCATTCGGTCTGGTCCGGTCCGGTCCGAAAAAACCCTAGACCGTGGACCGGACTGAATGTTTTCAGTCCTCTAAAATGTGGACGGACCGTTTATCACCCCTAGTGGCCATGGTATTGGTTCGATCATAACAAATGTGTGTCACATCAACATTTTTTCTTTATATATAATTTTTTGATAATGGTAGGGTTATTATACATCTATCACCCTTCTACTATTTTATAGTTTATTTAAAATTTTTATTTTTTTTTTACTTCAAGTATTTTTTTAACATACTTAATTATTAATAAAAAATTTAAAAAATATACAATTTCATTAATAGTCACTTACTTAACCATTAAGTAAAAATAAATAAAAAAAATAGTAAACAAGTGGTAAAAAGTAGTAAACCTATTATTATCATATTAACGAATGATGTACAACATGAATATCGATTTCATACAAAATCATGTACAACCAACTAACCATGATGATATTAATGGCACTAATTCTCAACTCCAGCTACCAAATGGTGAGCTAGCTGATGTTGATATTTCTATCGTTGATTTACTAGGAAGTCCTCCTCTTGAGCTGAGCTAGTTGTGTTTATTTTTGTAATTTTAGAGTTAGTTATTGAGTTGTACAACTGCATTGTATATTCTTTTATTCCTTTAGTCAATTAGTTGTCTATTTTCAGTATATATGTGCATGCATGGTTTGAGGTAGGGCGACCCTCTTTCTCCTTACTTGTTCATTATTATATAAGAGGTGCTATATCGTTTTCCCAAGCAATCTTTTGAAAGTGGTAAAATTGGTTAGTTCTCCCAAGCAAGAGGTACCCTTCTTATTCCACATCTTATGTATGCTGATGATATTGTTATTTTTGCTAATGGTGGTAAATGGTCTGATGAAGGTTTTGAAGATTTATGGAGACTCGACTGGGTAAGTTCTTAACAAAGAGAAAAGTGCTATTTATTTCTCTAGGAAAATTCCTATTGCCAGAAAGCTTTCTCTTCATCAAATTACCGATTTTTTTGAATGGTCTTTTCCTTTTAAATATTTGGGTATGCCTACTGTGGTTGGTAGGCTTAAGGTTTGTGATTTTGGTGAGTTGCTTGGAAAAGTTAAGAAAAAAATTGCGGTTTGGAAAATGAAAATGTTCTCAGCAGGTGGGCATACTATTCTTTTGCGTCATGTCTTATCTAGTATGGCTACTCATCTTCTTATTGTTCTTCATGTTCTTAAAGTTGTGCTCATGGCTCTGAATAAGATTTTGAGCTCTTTCTTTTGGGGCTATTCTAATGGTAAGGGTATGAGAAAATGGTTTACTGGGAACTACATTTGCAGACCTACTGAAAAAGGTGGTTTGAGTATTCGAGATTTTGGGGATATTCAGAGAGCTTTACATATGAAGCTTGCTTGGCATCTCATTCAGGGTCAATCTTTATGGGCAGAGTTTTTTAGAGGCAAGTATACTAGGGAGAATCATCTATCTCTTTTGGTTCCTAATAAGGATACTAGGTTTTGAAAATCAATTGTCCGTAGTATTCCAGATATATTAAATGGTTCTAAATGGATTGTGAAAGAGGGTAATATTTCTTTTTGTTATAATAATTAGGAGGATGGAGGTCCTTTTAGTGGCTATTATCCTGTGTATGATCAACCTCTGTTGAAGATTAAAGAAGTTCGTATTGAAAATGGGTGGGATGTCTCTCTTTTGGATAGGCTTGTGGGTCATCAGAAAGCTACTGAATTATATAATTTCTTGGCTAGGCGGAAAGAGGGGCATGATAGCTTAACTTGGTTGAAGGATACTGCTAGAAAGGTTACTACTAAAAGTGATTAGGATTGTATCAGGGTCAAGGCGCCTTCTCTTCTTTGGGCTAATTGGATTTGAAACTCTAATCTTCCTAAGAAAATTTCTATTATGACGTAGAAGGCCTGTAATAATTGCTTGAGCATAGATGATAAGATTAAAAGGCTCGGCATCTCTATGACTTCTTAATGTAATTGTTGTTCTATTGGTAATATTGAAGATTTGAATCATGTACTTTGTATTGGGATTTTGCTAGACAAATTTAGCGTTTGGCTGCGATACAATTAGGTGTGCATATGGGTATCTTTCAAACTTGGCAGGAACAAACGAATTTTTGGTTTCGTCGTGCAAGTAAGTTTTCCCAAATGCGGATTGTTCTTGGACTTCTCCCATCTATTGTTTCCTGGAAACTTTGGGATAGGTGATGTAAGGTTCGGTTTTAAGACAAAGTCGAATCGGTTGGGTTGGTCTGGCATATCATCAAAATTTGGATTCTTATAACTATAAATCTTATTATGAAAGTTTTTAGGATTTCTACTCAGGATGCGGCTATTTTAAACATATTGGATATCCCGGTTCTTTTACCTGAACCTAAGAAGGTTTGTGTGGTGAGATGGATTTGGCCTCAATAGGGCTAGGTGAAACTTAACATTAATGGTAGCAGTTTTGGTAATCCTAGGCCGTCAAGAGCTGAGGGTGTCATTGGTGATGATTGTTGTTAGTTTCTGGCGGCTTATTCTGTATTCTTGGGTCCGGGTTCTAGTAATTTTGCTGAAATGAGAAGTTTAGTGGAAGGGGCTCGTAGGTGTTCTTATCTTGGTTTTTCTCGGGTAGAGATTAAGACTATTCTCAAATTCTAGTTAACTGGATTATTAAGGGCGTTTATAATATTTGGTACCTCGAGAATTTTTGGGAGGAATTACATGATTATCTTAACTGCATGGAGTATAGAGTAAGACATGTTTTCAGAAAAGGTAATGCAGTGGCTGATTTTCTTGCCAAACAGGGAGCTGGGGGCTTAAACTCAGATTGGTCTAGTGATAGTTGCTTGTTACCTACCAGCTTAAGAGGTCTTCTTTATTTGCAAATCTCTTAATGTCATTCTTGGTAAGTTTTTCGTGATTTTTTTATTTTGACATTCTCATTTGTTTGTGTCTTTTTTGCAGGTTTTTATATTGTTTAGAGTTGGCTCTTTTTGTCTTTTTCTGGTTTTACTTTGTATGTCTTTTAGTTTTGTATTGTGTTTGGTTGTTTTAAATTTCTTGATGTCTGGATTTTCAGTTTTATGATTATTTGTATCCACCAGGTATCTGGTTGTAATTACAGTTTTACTCTGCCAAAAGTAAATGGTTTTCAATAAAATTAGTGTACTGCCCACTTCTTAAAAACAAAATGTGTAGGCATAGTCCACATTGTAATCACAACAAATCAATGAGAATGGTGTAGTAACTTTTCTCTCATTTCTCTCTTGGTTCTTCTTTTCTGTTTTTCGTACATGGTTCTAGAGCTATAGAGTGAGAATTGTGCTTTCATGGTTCCTGAACCACACACGCCTCCCTCATATGTTTTTCTTGACTTTACCAACATTATTGACTCGTACAGACTTGATCATGAGGACAATCCTTCCATTCCTTTGGTCCCTGACCTACTTATTACCGACAACCATACCATTGGTCGAGAGCCATGTGTAGGGCTCTAAGGGCTAAGAACAAAATTGGGTTCATCAATGGTACCTTGATTAAACCCAAAGACACCGCTAACCTATTGTATGATGCATGGGAACGTTGCAATGACTTAGTTGTTTCTAGGATTCAAAATTCGATCAGTCATAGTTTGAAATCAAGCAATGCATTGGTAGATGATGCTAGCCAAATTTGGGGGGAACTAAAAGATCGGTTCACTCAACAAAATGGGCCACGAACTTTTCAACTGAAGAAGTCTTTGCCAAGTCTATAGCAAGAACAAGACTCTGTAAGTGTTTATTTTGACAAGCTTAAAAACCTATGGGATGAACTAATCATTTATGACCATATTCCTGACTGTAGTTGTGGTAAACTCAGTGTATTGCTTGATTGATATCAAAGGGACTATGTGATATAGTTCCTAATGGGTTTGAATGATTCATATATTGTCACTCGTGACTAAATAATGTTGTTGGTCCTTTACCTCCCATGAACAAAATTTTTTCAATGATCCAATAGCAAGAGATGCATCATCTTATGCTCTTTGGTATCTCTTCTCCTAACTCAATAGCTTTTGCTGTTAAGAAAGGATATTCTTTCTTCAAAGCCTCTACCAAACCAAAATACCCACAAAAAGGAGAAAGGCCATACTGCACACACTGTAGAATTCAAGGCCATCTCTTAGAGAATTGTTTCAAGACAGGAAATGCTCAAGCTCCAATTTGCAATCATTATAACATGTCAGGACACATGGCAGATAAGTGTTATATGTTACATGGTTACCCACTTGGGCACAAATTGTCCACAAAGGGCAAGACAAATGGGTTTTCTTCTTTTGATAATCTGATCACAGTTGAACAAGAGGAGGCCACGTATGAGAAAATAACATTCACAAATGATCAATACCACAACTTATGTCTCTATTGCAGTCAAAGGAAGTCTCCATTGCCAATCACTCGGTCAACAATGTCCAAGCAGATTTCAATCAATCTTCCACCATGACTAGTACACCTTTTTGCCTCACTTCATCTACTCTAACACATAAACCACCAACACATTCACCATGGATCATTGATATTGGTGCTTCAGATCATATGATCTGTAGCATTTCATCCTATTCAACCATTACATCTCTAGTTTCATTCATGGTCAGACATCCCAATGACCAAACAACACCTGTTACTCACATTGGAATCGTGAAAATCACCAACACACTGATCTTACACAATGTGTTATGTGTTCCCTTTTTTAATTTCAATTTGATTTCAGCTAAACAATTGGCTAACTCCCTTTCCTGTTGTTTTCTATTTTTTTCACAAATCTATTTTATTCAGGATCTTTTGTCATGGACTATGATTGACATGGGTGAGATAGAAAATGGTTTATACCACCTTGCTGATTGATGAAGTGTCACCTACAGCTCTTCTTGATCATTTTTCACTTTTTTTACACAAACATGTTTGTTTTCACTACTTTCAGCACTGTTGATTTAATATCAGATCTTTGGAATTGTAGAATTGGTCATACACCCATTTCCAAATTGAGTGTAATTTTAGATCCTTTTCTATAAATAATCATCAATCTACTACTTTTAATACAAACCCAGGCTTTGTTTGCCGTATTGTCGAGCATTATAAACTTCCATTCCCTGTTAGCACTCATAAAAGCAAGCATATCTTTGAACTCATACACTATGACATATGGGACCTAATTCTGTTGAGACTAATGATGGATCCAAGTATTTCTTAACTATTGTAGATGATTTTTCTAGAAGTACTTGGATCTATCTTCTTAAAGCTAAATCTGATACAAGAGCATGCATTGAGGCATTTTATAATCTGGTACAAACCCAATTTAACACCAAAATTTAGATCCTAGAAGTGACAATGGTGTGGAGTTTCAGATGAAGATTTTCTTTAATAAAAAGGGGATCATACACCATAGGACATGTGTAGAAACCCCACAACAAAATAGAGTTGTAAAGAGAAAATATCAACACCTTTTGAATATAACTCAAGCTCAAAAAATACAAGCTAACCTCCCCACTAAGTATTGGAATGATTGTATTTTGACTGCAACCTATATCATCAATCGTGTCCCTAGTCCCTTACTCTCAAACAAGACACATTTTGAGCTTTTGTTCAAAACTCCCCCCACCTATTCTCACATGAAGATTTTAGGTTGTTTATGCTTTGCTTCTACCTTATCTCAAGGTGGAAAGAAATTTGATTCCCGTGGCAAAAAATATATTTTTCTTGGTTATCCATTTGGAGTAAAGGTTACAAGCTTGTTGACCTTGACACCCATACAATTTTTATTTCTAGGAATTTGACCTTTTATGAGAATATTTTTCATTTCCATTATCATATGCCTACCTCTCCTCCTTCACATTCACCTAACATTACTCATTTTTCCATTTTTCCCTCTTATGTTGCACTACCTAACTCTTCTCCTTTGCCTCTTTCACATATTAGCATAGATTCCATGCAAATCCCCCAAACCTCATCTCCTTCACCATCACCTCCTACAGACACTATGTCTCCTGCACATGATCTTTTTGAAACTTTCCCTTCACTCCCTACACCTACAATTGCCCCTAGAAGGTCAAACAGAACTTTAAGAGCTCTTCAATACTTGCAAGATTTTCACCTTCAGCAAGCTTCTCTCATCTCACCTACTCGATCTTTGTCCAAGGCAGCCCCCTCTTCAGTTATTTTATTCCATTTGTCTAACTCCCTCTCTTATGCTAATCTGTCACCTCAATTCTCTACATTCTCTACCACTATTTCCTCACACAATGATCCACACACATATACTCAAGCTGCTAAAGACTCAAACTAGTGTAAGGCAATGGAAACTGAAATTGTAGCATTAGAACTCAACAACACATGGGTACTTACTGACCTACCCCTGGTAAGACAACCATAGACTGCAAATATGTGTACAAGACCAAGTACAATTCCAATGGGACTGTTGAAAGAAAGAAATCCATATTAGTTGTTAAGGGCTTCACCCAACAGAAAGGCATAGATTACCATGAGACTTTCTCACCAGTAGCTAAGATGGTCACTGTACAGACTCTTCTAACCTTGGCAACCATCAATGGGTGGCACCTTTAACAGTTTAATATTAACAATGCCTTCCTCCATGGAGAACTTGTGGAAGAAATTTACATGAAAATGCCTCTTGACTACCACAGGGCAAACTTGGTCAGGTTTGCATATTACTTCGAAGTCTCTATGGTCTCAAGCAAGTTTCACGTCAGTGGTATTATAAGTTTTCCACTTCTATTATTCAGTTTGGTTTCACTCAATCTAAGTGTGATTACAACCTTTTTACTTGGATTGATGGTGAAAAGTTTACAGCCTTATCAGTATATGTGGATGATATAGTAGTTGCCAGTAATTCACTTGATTCCATTGCCATCCTTAAGCTTTTTTGAACCAAAAATTCAAAATCAAAGACCTTTGTACCTTACGGTACTTCCTTGCTAGATCACCTAATGGCATTCTATCACAGTGCTACTATTTAGTTTCGTTTTACGTGAAATTTAGATATTGAGTTGAGATAAAATTTGAAAGTTGAATAAAATATTATTAGAATATTATTTTTTAATATTATTATTATTTTAGAATTTAAAAAATTTGGATTGTTTGTTTGTTATATTTTGTATAGAAATTTGAAAAAGTTGTAATGATTAAATGATATGAGATGATATGAGTTGGAAGCCTTATACATTGTTTATCCATACAAAACACATTTGTTAAAGTGTTTTTCTACTTATAAGTAAATGTAAAAAACATATCTTACCCTTTGCTGATATGATGATGTTTTAATTAACAATATAATTTTAAAATTTGACTATCCTGTGAATTAAATCATGTCACGTTAAGAATATGGAAGATGTATCATATTCCTTCACATTGAATTGCAAATACAAGTTTTCTTTGTGAGATGATTTCATTATCAGAGTTTGGGAATTGATAATTCATGTGTGTTTAGCCAAAACAAATGAAAACTAGTTTGGTATCTCTTCCTCCATCCCACATGTACGAAGCCACAAGATCAACAATGACATGGCGATCCAGAAAAACTTATTTGTGTTGCAGTCCTTTCTTGGAGGCCGGAAACTCCCAAATGGTCATTGTTCGAGCGCTGATCTTAGACCATATGTTGAAACAGCCCATGTTGGGAACCCTACCAAAGTTCTCCGCTTTGTGAATTCTCAATAAAAGTGCAAGACTTGGCAAGATGCATGGCCTGCCTCATTTTTTCATGATCGAGCGAACGAGTCTTATATATTGTTTTTTCAATCTCTTTTATCTACTAAATAAAGAGTGCAAAAAACTCTCAATATATCTCTGCCCATTATATACACTCATATTCCCCGTCACATTCATAATATACCATATATATTGATCAATGATTTTGCTGTTGAAAAATATAGTATCTATCCTAGATTATATTATCTCCCATCATATATATATATATATATATATATATCAATTAATGTGTCACATTTTAAGTAATTATTTTTATTTGAGTGATTATCCAATAAAATCACTCAAATGTGATATGTTAGTGGGCATAACTGAAAGGACAACATTTAAGATGAAAAATAGTACTATTGAGTTTAGGTAAACCACTGACATGGTCACATAGAGCTAGCAGAGCTGGGATTACGTGTTTATAAGACTGTTTATCAATAAATGTGATGTGCTTGTCACGAGATGCAATGTACAACAAGATCATCAATACAGCGTGCATCCAGTGATCCACAATTGTCTTGATTTCTTTACAAATATAAGACGCATCAATATAAACCAGAGTATATCTTTCGGATTCAATGCTACAACTTTTATATATTGATTGAGACGATACAGAAAGATAGACTAAGTTACGGTTTGAATAGTAAAATCGGATGAGATGATTTTAAAAGTTAAATAAAATATTATTTTTTAATATTATTATAATTTTAAAATTTAAAAAAATTAAAATTTTTATTAAATTTTATATATAAATTTAAAAAAATTATAATAATAAGATGAGAGCATTGGCTCTAGCAATTGCAAGTCTAAGATTTGACTAAAAGTTGAGACTTTAGCCAAAACTATTGTCTAGCTAAAATCATTGGAGAGGTTAATCCATATTGGATTATTTATCTAAAAGTTAAAATAATAATAAATATTTTTATATTTTGTAAATATACTCTATATGTTAATTAATAATTTAATAGTGACTGATCAAATTTAAAAAGAGAGCTAGATTTACCTTAGAATAGAGACTTATTGCTTTTACTACTCTAATATAGATTACTTATAAACTACTTGGCTAATATGAATATTCTGAAATGAGACGAAACACTCAATCCAAACAGAACCTTAAAGAAAATAACAATAACGTACAGATGATCAACGAATAAAAGGAGAAACTGACGAGGGCGGAATGGTGTGTGAAAGTTAGATCCCAGTGAAGAAAGAGTTAAAAAGGAAGGGGATGGAGGGAAGTAGGGTGACATGCAGGGTGGAGAGAATAGGAAGCAACTATAAACGAGCGAAAAGGTTGGCGGGCACTCCGCGTACTGCCATGTTGAAGTGAATTGAGTTGAGTTGAGTTGAGTTGAGATGATAAAATATTGTTAGAATATTATTTTTTAATATTATTATTATTTTAAAATTTGAAAAAGTTGAATTATTTATTATATTTTGTGTTGAGATTTAAAAAAGTTATAATGATGAGTTAAGATGAGTTGAGAGTGGTTTAAGTTCCAAACGCACATGTCTGCCGTCTACTGACTGACTGCCAACTCTGCGCCGGCCGTCTTCTCTTGCCTCTGCCCCTCCTTTATTTCCTTTCCTTTGACTGAGAAAGAGTGAGATACAGAGTAAGGGCATCGAATTAGTAAAAGTTAAAAAGGATTTTTTTAATAAATGTGAAATGAATTTAAATTTTATTTATTTTATTCACGTAAATCTTTATATTGAGATATTTTTTTTTTATATAATAATAAAAAAATATAAAATTAATTTAGTTCTAATTATTTATTTAAATTTTTACATTAAATTATCTATTTATTCATTATATAATAATTAATTAATAATTAAAAAAATATTTAATTTTTTAATTATTAATTTATTTTATTTTATCATATTTTATCATTCTATTTCTATTTATTATATATTAATTAATAATTATATTTTAATTAAATTATGTTAATTCATAATCATATTCTAAATAAAAAAGAGAAAGTCTGATACCATGCGAGGCCCAGCATATAAGCCGTACATTAATGAAAGTAAAGAAAAAAATAAATAATAAAATATACATTTAGTGTATTTATAATAACTAACAAATTTGAAAATAATTTTGCTGTTCACTATAGCTAAAGTCTAAATATTTAAATTTTAACTAATCTATTGTGATGATATTTTAAGGTCTAATAGTTAAATATGTTATGGATTTATTTTTAACTAATATGCTTTAGTGGTTGGTTTTTTTTTTTTCTTTTTTTAAAAAAAAATCTTTTTAGTTTAATTTATTTTTCGGATATGGCAGAAAGAGGCAACCCAAATTCCACCATTTTATTTGCATTCTCCAATCAATGCCACTCTCCTCCTCCTTTAAGGTCACTTGGGTTAGTAGGTCGTTAACGCTTTGTGCATATCTTCCCTATATTATATAAATATAAATAATTGAGGTGGAATTCCGTCGCTTCTAAGATTTTCCGTTTCTTTAAATATATATTTGAATTTTTTAACGTCTTATATATATATATATATATACTAGCAGTGAATTTACATGCGATGCACGTTTGCCCTATATTAGATTATTCTAAAATATAAATATCTAGTGTAGAAGAAGAGAATTTAATAATAAGGTCTATGAAGATAATATAACTAATTGTTTAAACAAACTATAATTGTTTAAGGTCTCTAATAATAGATTTAAACAAACTATACGTTTAAGCAAGTCTGGAAAGTGAATATTACATAATTGTTTCTTTTGTTGCTGAAAGTAGAATCTAAAACGACTAAATATTACATAATTGTTTCTTTCGTTACTGAAAGTAAAGTCTGAAGCGACTAAATATTACATAACTATTTCTTTTGTTACTGAAAGTAAAGTTTCCGGGTTATGGATTCAAAGTAGTGTGTTCTCCTCATTCACAGCATTTATGGAGAGAACATTGAAGTTTTTGTGACGTTGTTTTTGAAATTGATCTAAATCTGCACCCAATTGTATGATCTATTTTTTGGTTGAACATACTTTTACAATATTTTGGATATACGGTAAATGTTCCTGTATGGTAAATAAATATAATGTAAAAGATATTTTTAATAACTTCCTATTTGAATATCTAAGATTAAATATTTTTAAAATATAAACTGGAATATGAATAAGTTGGTTACCTCTCCTGTATGTTCCATTAGTTCGATTGTTGTGCAACCTAGAGCTTCTTCTGCAATTAAACCGAACATGACAGCCCCCAGTCGTCCATTACCATCGTCAACGTCGATGTAAGCTCGACAGCTATATAAACAAATTATATTTTTTAGTCTGAATGATTAAGCAATAATTTGGATATAACATAAAATTGATTAAAGAAACATTTACGACGTAAAATATGAATATAAGATATATACCGTGGTTGTGCATTACTCATGTATTTGCAATGATAACATTGAAATTTTTCATTTTGTTCATATCCAGTCCCTTTCTTACACCCAATGCAGGACATGTAGAAGAATATTTGATGGAGATCAATCACACAAATAGTTGCTTTAATCCAAAATCTTGCTTTCTGCATTAATTTTGGAACATATATATATTTTTAATGGTTGTAAATAGTATGTAGCCTTAAGATAAGGTTGTATTTATTTTGAAAATGCATGTGTAAAATTTTTAAAAGGCAATATATATAAAGAAAAAAAAGTTTAAGAAGATCGTAGAAATGTACCGTCATTGGTTGTAATGATTTAAGAAAACCAGCAAGATCATCAAGCTTAATTATATCTTTTATGTCAACATTTGATGCCGATGCTGATGCCGTTGTGTGATGTAGATTTTTTTCGACGATTTCTTCAAGCAGTGCATGGTTTAGCATTGTCATAAATATTTTTAGAATAATTTAAAATGAATGAGAGAAATCATGGAAGAAAATATATAGTAGGTACAGATTGTATATATATATAATAAAGTAAGAAAGAATTACCATTGACATAATGGAGTTGCAGCAGGGATGACAGGATTTAAGGTAAATACACTTGTTGGTTGAGACAAAAGAGAAAGACCTATATCATAAAGAAAAAAAATTTGTTAGTAGATAATAACATTCTATTTTTAATAAATGCTGATATTATAAGTTGTATAATATACCATTGTATGAATCGACTTTTATACGTATTGCGAGTAGAGTTGGCTTAGCTTCAATAATATCAGAGATTGTTCGGCATTCACCATCCACAAATCGACTCCACATAGTTAACCATATGGGCATTAGGCTGTAAAATTTAGGAGAAAGTATTTAAAAGTGTAGCATGATGAAATAGTATTGAAAACAAGTTAATTAAAGAATTTATTAATATCACATATATAATTGAGAAATCTTTTTTACCTCTGGTCGATAACATATATTTCTTGAATTTTTGTTGGCCCATGTATTGAGCTAATTTCTCTAGGAGGTTTCATGTATATTGCGATCGCCAGAATATCTGTCTAATTATGTTAAAAAAAAATTTTGTGAAAACTGAATAAGAGTATCAAGATGTACGTTAAATATATTGATGTGATATTTATCTATTTCAGTTCCAGTGTCTTTGTAGTCATGCAGATTGGTGAATGAGATAATATCATATTCTGGTGGTTGTAATTCCACTTCGTCATCTGGAATGTTTTCGATGATTGTTCTTGAATTTAAGATCCACTGGTATTCATGCGCTTCAATTCTATGTCTGGGATCTAAAGGCTTAACATAAGCATTACTGATGTAGTAAGACCAAGATGTGTAACATGTCATTACGTAGGTCTATATCTTTGCCGAAAATTGTTGTTTGTAGTCGGTTGCCCTGCATAATATTGTATAAATGAATAGTTATTTGCATTCAATTGATTGTAAAATAGTATTTGTTAAATATATATAAGATTTAATTTGAGAATATAGTTAGAATGAATCTATGTTGTAAGGGGAAAACATATTTATTTTGGATATATCATGTGAAAGAATATAATATAAATATTAAGTATATTCTTGCAAGTATGATAATGATGTCAATGTGTTACCTCAAGGTCTATCAATGTCAGATTTTGATATTTTGTCGGTGAATGTTGTGCAGTACGTTTGGGAGATTTGTCTGACACAATCATCTTGATGCTCCAATTTCTTGTACTTAGAGTAATGTCTTTGATTGATGTATAGATAGTCCGCATGTTGAAACCTACTTATGAATGAAGAGAAAAAAATATTAGTCTAAACAATTGAATTTAGGTAAAACAATTTTAATTAAAGAAAAATAGGAAGTCGTGAAAATTACATAATGGAAAAACAAATTGTATTCAATTGAGAGGTATATATTGAAATTTGATTACTTACAGAAGTTTATGATGGATATGCTAGTGTTAGTAATTTTTTATAAACAATATTATTTGTTTCAGCTTCTTCACAATCTTGAGTTGATACTGGTCTTATAAGAACTTTTATTGAAGCAGAAGTTTTGGCTCTTAACAATGCTACATAAAGTTGGCCATGACAAAATACAGGTTGAGGCAAGTATACACCAACAAAATCTAATGTCTGTCATTGTACTTTATTTATTGTCATCATAAAACTTAATCTGATAGGAAATTGTGTTCTTTTGAATGAAAAACCACTATTATCGTCTGCATTTGGCAAGAAAGGAATGCTTGGTATGAAAACTCTTTTTCCGGTGTGGTGACCTTATTTTGTCCTTAATATGACCCACATTGATTTAAAAATAATTGATTACAAGTTATAGAAAATCATGAATATAAAAATAACAAGTTTTTAAAAAATTAATAAAAAAAAAGCATAAAAAAATAAATAATAATAGTATTTTATGATTATAAAAAGCAAAATAGTTAATTCAGTGTGGTGTTTATGTTTTGTGTGCATGGATAGTTAAAAGCTAAAAAGTGGCATATATATTATTTGAAACTTTGCGTAATTAAATCAAGTTCGATGCTCTATAAGATCATGGTGTAATTTGAAAAGAGAAAGGCATATATATTATGTGAGTTTTAGAGTAGATTAGTAATTTAGTTAACTTAATGGTGTAATGTTGATCGAAGAGGAGAAAAATATAATTAAATTAAGTAATGGCCGGGATTTGTAATTTGTACATTGAGTTTTAAGTGGAAGACATTAATACCACTATCATACTTATGCATGCAAATGGGGGGTACCATTATAAGAGGATAGGTTACTTATCTTATTTTTTTTTTTTTAAAAAGGCCAGCTTTTTCGTTGACTTGCCCAAAAAAGTTTAGCAAATTTAGAGGTAGTACTAAAGGGAATACCAATATCCTTTCTCTATGAAGGATATACATTAATATTAATTAGTTACGCATAAATTTTTATGTACAAATTAGTAGAAAAGAGCAAAAGAATGAAAAATTGAATAAATTGAATAAATTTATAAAATTAAATTTATTTTTAATTAAATTATATGATTATATTGATTGATTGAATTAATTTTATTTTATATTTTGCAATAAGAATAAATTCTAAAGTTTTTAATTCAAATACAAGTAGTAAAAGAAGAAAAAATTGTTTAGTAGTAAAACAATAGTAGAAGAGGTATGATTAAAAAATTATAACTTAAAAATATTTTAATTTTATAATAATTTTTATTCAACTGTTATGTTTCATTTCTTAAAATCTAATAATTATTTAATCGGAAACTACATCTCTATTATTTACAAACTTTATTATTAATATTCATAAAATTTTTATTTCATTTTGTTCTTGAAGCATCTTTTAAAATACAAGTTTATGCACAATATTATTTTTATTGAATGTGTACTGTATTTTATCAAATTCTTTAATTAAATTTTCGATTTTTAAAAATTTCAACATTTTAATAATTGATTACGTATAATTATATGGGTAAAACTGTAAATATTAATGTAAGTATTTACATATAGAATTAAATTTGTTGGTAAAATTTTATGAGCAATTTTATAGCAATTTTGTAAATTTTTTTTTTTATAAACATGCATATATAACTAATAAGATATAACATTTAATTATGTCGGAATGTTAGTTTACAAGTTCAAAACTTTAAGAAATTGATATTGCTTGATGATAAAAATGAACTCAAAGAGCAAAAGAATGTCAAATTTTGTAAAATTAAATTTATTTTTAATTAAATTATATGATTATATTGATTGATTCAATTAATTTTATTATATATTATGCAATAAGAATAAATTCTGAGGTTTTTAATTCAGATATAAATAGCAAAAGGGAAAAAAAATTGCTTAGTAGTAAAATAATAGTAAAAGAAGTATAATTACAGAATTATAATTTAAAAATATTTTAATTTTATAATATTTTTTATTCAACTGTTATGTCTCATTTTTTAAAATCCAATAATTATTTAATCCAAAACTACATTTCTATTATTTACAAACTTTCTTATTAATATTCACAAAATTTTTATTTTATTTTATTTTTCAAGCATCATTTAGAGTATAAGTTTATATACAATATTATTTTTAATGAGTATGTACTCTATTTTATCAAATTCTTTAATTCAAATTTCAATTTTTAAAATTTTCAATATTTCAATAATTGATTACGTATAATTATATAGGTAAAACTGTAAATATTGATGTAATTTTTCAAATGGCAAATGTATTTTGATTGAAAATTTCAACATTTTAATAATTGATTACGTATAATTATATAGGTAAAACTGTAAATATTGATGTAAGTATTTACATATAGAACTAAATTTGTTGGTAAAATTTTATGAGCAATTTTATAGCAATTTTGTAAATTTTGTTTTTTGATAAATATGCACATATAACTAATAAGATATAACATCTAATTATGTCGGAATGTTAGTTTATAAGTTCACAACTTTAAAAAATTGATATTGCTTGATGATAAAAATGAATTCAAAGAGCAAAAGAATGTTAAATTTTATAAAATTAAATTTATTTTTAATTAAATTATATGATTATATTGATCGATTCAATTAATTTTATTTTATATTATGCAATAAGAATAAATTCTGAAGTTTTTAATTCAAATATAAATAACAAAAGGAAAAAAAATTACTTAGTAGTAAAATAGTAGTAAAAGAGGTATAATTACAGAATTATAATTTAAAAATATTTTAATTTTATAATATTTTTTATTCAACCATTATGTCTCATTTTTTAAAATCCAATAATTATTTAATCCAAAACTACATTTCTATTATTCACAAACTTTCTTATTAATATTCACAAAATTTTTATTTCATTTTATTTTTCAAGCATCTTTTAGAGTATAAGTTTATATATAATATTATTTTTAATGATTATGTACTCTATTTTATCAAATTATTTAATTCAAATTTCAATTTTTAAAATTTTCAATATTTCAATAAATGATTACGTATAATTATATAACTAAACTGTAAATATTGATATAGTTTTTCAAATGGTAAATGTATTTTGTTTATTTTGAAATTATAAAAGAAACAAACTTATAGTTTAGATTCAATTAAGACAGGTGGTACTAATTAAATAAAATATTGTTAGTGAATGTTTTAAGCAATTTTATTTCATTAAATAAAATATAGTATTATTTTTATATGATTTATCTTAAAATATGTTTGGATGTAAATGTGAGATGAGATCGTTTTTTTTTTTTAGAAAGATAAATGTAGTAGATTCTCTTTTATATAGAAGCTGTTATATTTGTAAAAGACTCTAAATAATCTACAGTGCAAGATTTCAGGAAAAGTCTTCTTAAAATGTAGTATTATTTTTAAATTAATTCGAAATTATAATTTAAAACAGCTCAAAGTTCATGCAAAATAATTATTAAATAAATGACATTAAATAAACGACTTAAAAGATGTTAAAATTAGAAAAGTAAAAAAGATTATTTGAGTTATTAATTCACAGTATGAAACTAAAAAGTTAAAGGATTCATACTTTCGACACTTTTATATGTAGCTAGTTGTTGGGATATCTTGTTTCCACTTTCAACTTTACAGAGTTCAACCTATGTAAAAAATTCAACAATGTAATATTCTAATAAAGATAAAAGCAAAGTTGTAAAAAAAAAAAAAAAATTCTAATATTTAATATTTTTCAGATGAGGAATTGTAAATTACAGGAACATATATATATATATTTTATTTTTTGAGTAATTTTGTAGGAAAAAAACTTTTTTTCCTAACTTTTCTCTCTCTTGTAGCCGATTCTCCCGCACGGCCAGTTCTCGTACAGCGCAGCCCGGCGCTGCCGAGCCCCGGCCATGATCACCGCCACCACCGGCGTGTTCCCCTCACGCCGACGAGCATCCCTGCCACCTCCATCGTTCCCCACGCACAGCCATGGTTCTCCCCTGCGGAAAGAGAACCGAAATGGGTTTCTCCCATTTATGTGATCTCGCGCCGCCGTGAGCCGCCACCAAAGCTCACGACCACCACCGAGGAGTCCCCCTCAAGGCCGCGACCAACCCAGCCACCGTTGAAGTCCCCCACACGCAGCCCTCCCTCTCCCCTACGGAAATGGAACCGAAATGGGTTTGACCCATTTGTGCCATCTTACGCCGCCGTACGTGGCCACCGAAGCTCACGACCACCACCGAGGAGTCCCCCTCAAGGCGGCGACCAACCCAGCCACCGTGGAAGTCCCCCACGCGCAGCCCTCCCTCTCCCCCACGAAAAGTGAACCGAAATGGGTTTCACCCATTTGTTTCACCGAATCTGCGGCCGTAGGCAACCACCCAGGCCACCGCACCTCCACTAGTTGACACCGACGACAACCTCTTGGAGACCCAGCCACCACGAGGTTCCGTTTCCCTCTCCGTCCCACACTGTGATTTGCACCCAGAAACCCATTTGAGGTGTAGAAAAAAAAAAAAAAAAGATGCAGAAGCTAGAGATGAGTTTGTAAATTTGAAGAGAATTGCGTACCAACGGCGAGAAGAAATCTGAAAAGCACGGGAAATTTTTTTTCTTCCTCGAGTTGAGTTTGCAAATTGTTTTGTAAATGTGAATCTGGAAAAGCAAGAGATGTTGAAATCAATCTCTTGTATGTAAAGGTCAGATATTTTATGTGTCGCACGACGAAATGCTAACTGAACGGAGAAGAGTAAAATTCGAACTGAGAATAAAGGAATTCCATAGAAGGCAACGAGAGTGCTGGACGACACTGTAGTGCGGCACTATTCACTACTGTTGATCTTATACACGCTTTTAAGTATTAGGAAGATATACATATATATATATATATATATATTCATTTCACTTAAATTTTAGGTATCCAAAGAGGACTTTTATTTTATTTTATTTTTTGAATAAGCAAAGACGCCATTTTTTTTTTTTTTTTCCGAAACTGAACTTCATTCCTCAATAGAAATAAATAGCTATAGAAAATTATCAAGTCATAAGGTTTGAGAAATACAGTCTAAAACATAATCCCACCATAATACAATATTATCAACCTGACAAACATTCTCAACTAACATATGAGCTATCATATTTCCTTTCCTATACACAATTGCACAATAATGTGTTGTAATGGCTGCAACACAAAGCAAACTGTCACTTTCTACAACAAGTTTTGAAATTCTCATGGTAGCACACAATTGCAATCCTTGGAAATTGTCATTAATTCTAAAGCTTCAATCCTATCCATGTCTAATTCAACTTTACTGGCAGCCATTACAACTCTCCCAGAAGCATCCCTCAAATCAGCCCCAATACTCATCTTCCCCAACTCAGAAAAAACCGCACCATCAACATTTAACTTCAACCAATCAGATTGTGGAGGCTGTTACTTATAGTGCTACATTAACTAAACCCTTGTCTTCTTTTTTATTTGATCAAAGCTCTTAACATAGATAAAGCATTATCTACTACCTGTTTTGCTTGTAATAACAAATTTTCATGGACATGTTTATTTATGCAAAACCTAAAACTCCAAGCCAAAGCAAAAAAGATTGGTAGCTTATCATTCATTTTCCTTTCACATAGCTCCAGTGCAAGCTCACAAACTAATTTACCTCTATTAAACACCAAACTAGGAAAATACACTTGCATCAATCCCTACAGAGAGTTACAGGTCACAACTGCATGAGTAACATCTTCTATATCAGAAAAACAGAATCTGCATTTACCCTATGTCAGAACATGTTTTTACACTAAATTTTTCCCAGTAGGAAGACCATTTTTACATGCACGCCATGCAAATTTTTTTTTTATCTTACTTGGTGCTGTCATTTTCCACAAGTGCTTCCATAATACATTCTGAACTTGAACATTTGAGGACTCTGCTGCTTGAAAACCAATCTGATCAAAGATGAACCGATAGCAACTTTTTACACTGAAATTACCATTTCTATCAAAAGACCACACCCTCTTATCCCCACCAATAGTAGAACATAATTGAACTTTAAGAATATCTACCACCATAATCGGATTGAAGAGAGCTATGAGTTTAGGAATATCCCACTGTTTGATAGTATCCAGAAACAAAGAATCAGCAGAAAGTAACCTAGTATCATCCCTCACCACAACCCCTTCATTCACTAAAGAATTATGCCCTGGTATCCACTTATCTTGCCATATATTCACACTTCTTCCATCCCTAATTCTCCACCTACAATCTGCTATAAGCCACTTCCTTGCTTCCTAAATACCCTTCTATGTGTAGGATGGACACCTGCCTAATCCATCATTTGAAAACTGGTTTAAGGAAATATTTTGCCTTCATTAATATTTGTATCAAAGATTTCTCATCCTGAAATAAATGTCATCATTGCTTAGCCAATAAGGCTAAATTAAAACTTTTTAAGTCTTTAAACTCCATCCCTCATTTAGTTTTCCTTTGACACGTTTTATTCCAACCAATGAATCTTCCTCTCATTCCCCTTTTGACCCCACCAAAACTGAGGCATCATTCCCTCCAAATCTTTACATAAACCAGAGGGAAGAAGAAAACAGCTCATAGTGTATGTTGGAATAGAGAGTGCTACTGCCTTTAATAAAATTTCCTTCCCACATTGTGACAACAATTTTTCTTTCCAAGATTGTAATTTTTGCCACACTCTCTGTTTGATTGACTCAAAAGCACTTTTTTACTCTTCCCAATGACAGGTGGAAGACCAAGATACTTATCATACTACTCTATTTCACAATTGATCCATAAATTCTTAATCTCAGTTCTAGTAGATACCTCCACATTACAACTAAAAACAATAGCAGTTTTCTCCTTATTTATTTTCAGTCCAGAGACATTTTCATACCTCTCCAATAGATTTTGCACTCTTCTATTTTCATCAACCTCGGATCTAAAAAAAATAATACTATCATCTGAAAACAACAAATGATTAATATTTGGTGCCCCTACAGATTCTCAGCTCAGAAATTTCCTTTCTCATCCCAGCAATATTCAGAAGAGAGATCAAGCCCTTAGTGCAAAGCAGAAAAAGATAAGGGGACAATGAGTCCCCTTGTCTCAAACCTCTAGTTGGTGATAATGGACCCTTAGGTTCTCCATTAATTAGAACTGAAAAAGAAACAGAACTTACACAGCACATGATCAAGTCAACAAATGTCTGATGAAATCTCATCACTTCCATAACAGATTTTATAAAACCCCATTCAACACGGTCATAGACCTTACTCATATATAATTTTAAAGACGTGAAACTTTTTGTCCCCTTCCTTTTTTGTTTGAGATAGTGAACCAACTCATATGCTATTAGAACATTATCAAAAATAAGATGTCCCGGAACAAAAACATTTTGGCTCTCATAAATAACACTTGGTAAAACAGTTATTAGCTGATTAGAAATGACCTTTGTAATGAGTTTTTAAGCCATATTACATAAACTTATGGGTCTATAATCACCCATCTTAGAGGGACACTTGTTTTTTTGGAATAAAGGAAATATGAGTAAGATTCAAATCAGAATGGAAGGAACCTGAATTCATAGCTTGAAGAATTGTTGAGGTAAGAGAATCCCCAACTAAATGCCAATAATTTTGGAAAAATATTGGATACATACCATTAGGACCAGGTGCCTTCGTGGGATCGATTTGAAACAAAGCTATCTTCACTTCATCTGCAGAAAACTCCTTGATCAACTCATGTTCATCATAGCTGTTACTTTCCCAGTTAAAGGTTATAAAAAATCCAATGAAGTATTGGTAAGAGATGGATTAGAAGTAGTAAACAATTGCTGAAAATAGATAGAATAACTTTATCCCTCTGATCTCATTCTTGCCACTGTCCATGTTTATCTTGAATTTTAAAAATCTTGTTCTTCCTTTTCCTTTGTGAAGCTTTCATATGAAAATACTTTGTATTATTATCAACATCTTTAAGCCATAAAGCCTTAGAGCGCTATCTCCACATAACCTCATTATTTTCCAACCAAATTTAAATCTTATCCTTTGCCAAATTCAGTGCCTTAACTTCATCACCAGATGGCTCCTTTTCAACCAATCTCCGCAATTTCCTTTAGGCTTTAACAAGCTGTTGTTTAACATTTTCAAAAGAAAGTTTATTCTATTGCCCCAACCGTGTCCCACTTTCTTTTATCAAGTTTGTAACCTCTCCCATACAGGACTGGTTAGAAACCCTATCACATACCCCTTTCACAATCTCCTCACAAACTGGCTCTCCCACCCACATGGCCTCAAATTTAAATGGCTTTAAAGACCTAAAATGCTCCCCTTCACCCTTCATAATGACACTAATAGGTGAATGATCTGAATATGCCACCACTCCATGATAAATTGTAGCATTAGGAAAGCAATTCCACCAAGCAGAATTAACAAGAAATCTATCGAGTCTCTCACTGACATGATGTTCCCCTGCTCTCCTATTGCACCATGTGAATTTATGCCCAGAGTATCCCAAATCCCTCAACCTACAATCTTCAACAACTGTTCTAAAATCAATTAATTGTCTCTCAGACCTCGGTTTCCCTCCTCTCTTCTCATGTCGATATAATAACTCATTAAAATCACTCATAACCAACCAAGCATCCTCATTGAATCTACATAAAGATCTGAGCAAATTCCGAGTTTTAAAATGTAGATTTGTCTTAGGAAAACCATATACAGTAGTTAGAAACCACTGCCCTATATCCAAATTTTCATCTTTAACAACAACATCAAAATGATTAGATGAATACGAAATAATAGACAAGTCTACATCTCGACCCCATAACAGTGCAATTCCCCCCTTTCTACCACAAGAACTAACTGCCAAACAATTAATAAAACCTAGTTTGTACTTACAGAATTCAAACTCCCGAGAAGAAAGCCTGGCCTCCTGCAAGAACACCACATCGGGACCTTCCATCTGAACTAGATCACAGAGAGTTCGAATGCCCCGTGGGTTCCCAAGCCCACAGGCATTTCAGTTGAGCATTTTCATGGCGTCCGGCGATGCTGTACAACAACCACCACCGATATCTCAGAATCCTTAGACTCAACCCCATCTTGTGGATAGCTTGAGACAAGAACACGCTTTGCTGGCTTGCCTCACAAAGATCCATCCTTGTTGCAGGCCTTTTGTTTCTTCCCAATCCCTTTTAGCTGACCACTCTGTGTTTTGGCAGTTCAGGAAATGGTTAAAGTCCTTTCATGGAGAAACAACCCTCGTTTCCATTTTTGGCTAGATTGTCCATTGGACTTCGTAACAGCAAGAGCATCATCACTTTGGCATTTGGACATTGGCATCGTTAAAAGCGGCCCAGTAAACCCATTACTACATTTATTAGTCTTCCCTTCCCCCTCAACCTTCCGACGGTTACTTCAGTTTGAATACCAGTCATCTGCATAACTATTTTGACAGTATCATCCTGAGCAGTTGAAGCAGTTACATTCAAAGCCAAGTGAAGCAATTGTCTAACAAGCAACGTCGTCCTTCGCCATCATTACCTCCATATCGCCACCCTCATTCGCAAACCTCTGCTTCTGAAACTCTCGCACTTCCCTTTCCCCAAAAGAAGATGTAGGACTTGAATTAAAATTATCATGAGTTTTGTTCTTACCCATTGAGAGACGATCATTATACCCCCTGCATGAAGCCACATTCCATATGGCAAGGTCTCCTTAACAGATAATTTTGATGAATGTTTCACAGCAGTGCACTCCTTATCCCCATGTCCCAAACAACCACAAAGATAACAGAAATTCGGTAAACGTTCATAGGAAAAACGAACCCGGACAAATTCTGCACCCCTAATTGAGAACATGGAACCCCTCAACAATGGCTTGATATCTGCTGATTAACACGAACGCGTAAAAAATATCCCCATGCGATTTCACCCTCATCTATATCCACTTCCTCAACAACTCCGATCTTTTCCACCAGCAAACGACCCACAAACGCAGTTCGCTCCATCAAAGGTAAATCATGGAGCCACACCCAAAAAGATGTCGACGTGAATTGAATTTGCTTTACTTGTTCCTTGCCTTCAACCTCTTTCATCAAAACCAAATGCTTATCAAATGCCCAGGGACCCTTTCAGAGAACCTTCTTCTTATCCCTCATATCTTCAAAGTCAACAAGTATAAGATGAGAACTCAAATCACGAAATTTAACCCCCAACACTAAGCGCCACGCTTTCCTCATAGTACCCTTGAAGACATCCTTATTATAATTTTTCTCAGTAAATAAATTCATAATCAAACACTTATCACCACCAAGAATAGAATCCTATAACTGTTTAGGCACCACCACAATCTCCTTGCTTTCCTGTTCAGTCAGCAATAGACGTTGGTAGTGATCCTCGAGAGAATCCTCCATTATCTCAAACAAAATAAGCACAAATGAAGAAATCCAGAAACTGCACTAGCGAAAGTGAAAAATCGCCTCTACGTATGAGAGTCTAGAAAGGAAAAAATGTCAAATCTTAATATTTAAATGATGTAAATACAAAGATGCCTTTTAAAACAATGTAATTAGAACTAGACGTATTAAACAATAAATGTTAAATAAGTATACACCGTTAATTCCATTAAAAACGTATCTTTGACATGTTTAAATACAAGAAGATCGATCATGATATCCTTATGGAATTGCTAATTTTTTTCTACCTCGTGATTAGTTTACACCTCGTTTTGTGTTCGCTATGTACATTTGGTGAGGATCTATCCACAACCACGAACTCCCAATATTTAATGCATTGTTAGATCTGACATGACAATTTGACCCAAATTTGAATCTGGCTACTGTGAAATTATTGAAATGCCATTTTTTAGGGAGGTTTAATTTAGACAGAAATAAGGTATATATACCAGGTGGAGGTATGTACCAAGAAAAATATTAATACAAAAAATGTAATGCCAATTAGTTTATATATAATAATAAAAAAAATAATAACAATAATAATAATAATAATAATAACTCTACTCATACACGGCAGCGGAACCCCCGCGTACCCGTCCCTCCATGTGTACAACTGAAATAGTGCGTTCCATTTACACCAAACGATTGCGTCTTTGCTTTCTCCCTCCCTTGCCTTCGTCTACCCACAAAGTAATACGAAGTCCTTCGAAGAGTCCCTCCCAAACAGTGTCCTTCATCTTCGCAACTTCAGGTTCGCAGATACTTCTTCTTAGCTTCTTCGCATCTTCCAAACAGAGTCCTTTGTCTACGCAGCGTCGTCTTCGCATTATCTTCTACCATGTGAGCAAGCTCTGGTTTTCTACTTCGTATTCTCTTTCGTGTTTTCCACTTCGTGTTTTAGATCTGTGATTTCATCTCCCTTCGTGGCTCCTTCTCAACCTTCCTTAGAACTCTTTATCTTCTTTACGAAGCTACAGACGCCTCATACCCCCTTCGTTTTCTCCACGAACCCAACGAAACCACAAAGCCACAGCCACTCCCCCCTTCGTCTTCTCTACAAACCCACAACCACTCCCCCCTTCCTCGTTCTATGGTGAAGTCAGACATTGATCTTCTGCATTCTAATATTATCTTCTCATTGTCCGAAAAGAACACACTGAACACTAAGACACATCTCTTAACATCTCATAAGTAGTAGATTGATATGTGAACATATATCAAGAAAGAAATGGAAGTCTAGTTCGCATAAATTTGAGGTCAAGCTCTTCTCCATAAAATTTATCTTAAAAAATTATTAATAGTTTCTTTGACTACATTTTCTTTTTTAAAAATCTTTCTTAGTATAGAGGGATGGTTAATCCACAAGCTATAAATTGATATACTATGAATTCTATCACTTTTTCAGTACTAACAATTCGCTCTCCTATGAAGAGTGAATGAACATTCATTTAGTGAGAAAAAAACAAAAAACAAACTAAGCTCAAAGAATGATATTTTATTGGTAAAATCACCATTGGTATTTTATTGGTAAAATCACCATTGCAGATTCATACTAATTGAATTAATAATAATTTAGGAGATTCTCACTGATTTGGAGACTCCAAATCAAATCCCAGAAAATCGCAAGTTAAATCTAATTAATATAACCCATTTCCTTGAGTTACACTCTCTCTCTCTCTCAGAATTTTTTTTCTTGGTTAGATTTCTTGAGAGATGCTAGATGTGTGTTTTCTTGGACGTAGATTTGACTGGGATTTCGTTTGATTTTTATTTTATTTTTTTATTTATTTACTATGTGGCAGCCGATTCCCGAAAGGTCTCAACCCCGGGTATCTGTAGCATTTTTGAAATAATATAGATGTAGGAGCCAGGAGGTGAACCAAATTAACCAATTAATTAAATAAATGATCTTATCCAATTATGCATAGGCTGCAGACCAATAGAGCTGGCCGGGCAATGCTAAATAGACCGAAGGTTGACAGCTAGCTAGCTAGGGATATTCAAATTGATATTTGTTCGAGGTCAGATTTCTGCAGAGGACCTTGATCACTCCATGCCCAGCGAAGGAAATGCCAGATGTTGATTTTTGATGATTAATCTTCAATGCATTGGAATGCTACAAATCTATCTTTAATATATACACACGATACTGCACTGCTATTTTTATAAGGGATGGATTTAGAGTAGAGAATACAGAGATAGACTGCATGCATAGGTGACAACAAGACTTGAGGATCCCCCGAGGGGTGAGAATGGGCCATTCAGAGCTACAAATTAAACATAAAAACATGAGCAAAAAGGGTGTGAAAATAAAAGGAAAAAAAAAAAAAAAAAGGACAGAAAGGAAAAGGCTGAGGGGAAGAAGAGGAGGATAAACAGGGGTGGGAGTAGGAAGATTTTGGCTTCGTTTGGATCACAAACATCTCTCAACTCATCTCAACTCATCATTACAACTTTTTCAAATCTCAATATAAAATATAATAAACAATTCAACTTTTTTAAATTTTAAAATAATAATAATATTAAAAAATAATATTCTAACAATATTTTATCATCTCAACTCAATTCAATTCAACTCACTTTAACATCCAAACACAACCTTATGATAGGTTTAAGAGGTGAAATGAGAATTTTGAGTTTTATTTTAAAGTTTAAAATATTATGTTTTAATATTATTATTGTTGTGAGATTTGAAAAAGATATATTGAGATTTGAAAAAGTTAAATTGTTTATTATATTTTGTATAAAGATTTGAAAAAAGTGTAATGATGAGATGAGATGAGATGAAAATTTTGTGTTTTGTCTTGTGCTCCAAACCTGCCCTAGGCTCTGTTTAAATAGTAATATGAGATAAAATAATTTTAAATAAAAGTTAAAAATAAAATAAAATATTATTTTTAATATTATTATTATTTTAAAATTTTAAAAAATTAAATTATTTATTATATTTTATATAAAAATTAAAAAAAATTATAATAATAAAATAAGATAAAATTATTTCTGTATTCAAATAGAATCCTAACTTCTAACCTCTAAAAGAAAGAGAATAAAAGAGAAAAGAAATTAAAAATAATAAATATTTATTCTGTATTTACTTTGCCCTTATATATGATCTCTATTATTATTGCAATCTCGCAGCCGCAATTCCTACTTATGTAAAAAACAATAAATACCATGCATAGAATTAGGGGTGAACATCAACTTAAGTTTTACAAATAAGATGAGATTAATTGAGATAAAAGTTTAAAGTTAAATAAAATATTATTAAAAAATATTTTTTAATATTATTATAAAATATTTTTTAATATTATTTTTATTTTAAGATTTGAAAAAATTGAATTATTTATTTTATTTTGTGTGATAATTTAAAAAAATTGTAATGATTAGATAAAATAAGATGAGAATGATTATGAAAACAAAAGAGGCCTTAGTCAGAGTTAAGATTTGAACTCTGTCTCCAACTCCAACTTGTCGGAGTGGAGTCAGATTTGGACTTTTAGCTTTGATTTTTTTTTTAGCTTCATATTTAGTTCATTTAAAAAAGAATTTTTTGTGGACTTTCAAATATCAATTTTTTGAAAAAATTAAAAACTAAAAATAAAGCCCCTTTGGATTAGAGTTGATCTTAACTCATCTCATTAGATCTTATCTAATCATTATAATTTTTTAAATTTTCACATAAAATATAATAAACAATTTAATTTTTTCAAATCCTAAAACAATAATAATATTAAAAAATAATATTTTATTCAACTTTCAACTTTCATCTTAACTCATCTCATCTCAACTCACTATCCAAACAACACATAAATCATTCACTTCACTACTAAGTTACTTCTATACTAAAATCTAACTTATTTTTATACTAGATTTAGACTATAGTGTCTAATTACATATTATGATACTATAGTATTACATATTATTTTTAGTGTCTAATTACTTGTTATTATACTATAGTATTACATGTTATTATATTATATTAGTGTCTAGCTTATTCATAACTTATTTATATACTAGACTTATTTTTAGTGTCTAATTACATGTTATAATACTTTAGTAAATTTGTATTATGTGTACTTATTAACTTATTTTACTAGACTTATTACTTATTTCTATACTAATATCTAATTTATTTCTATACAAGACATATAC
Organism: Juglans regia; assembly: GCF_001411555.2. Taxonomy (NCBI): domain Eukaryota; kingdom Viridiplantae; phylum Streptophyta; class Magnoliopsida; order Fagales; family Juglandaceae; genus Juglans; species Juglans regia. The sequence continues at coordinate 8,729,341 of NC_049901.1, read as the reverse complement.
TATAGTGTCTAATTACATGTTATTATACTTTAGTAAATTAGTATGTGTTATTAACTTATTATAGAGTAATGCTAGATACAGTCTTTAAGTGCGCAAATGCCACGCAATCGGTTTGAAAAAAAGTGAAGTTCACTGTTAAAAAATTAGATTTTTTTTTTTTCATGTGAGTATCGTATTTACTCATTTTTTTTTCAAAAAGATTGCACGATACTTGTATACTTACGATTGTAAATATCATTTCTCATTGAATTTAACTTATACATAAATTCTAGTTATATAACTATATAACTATACTAGCATATATGATAAATATATAGATAAATACATATTTTTATAGCATATGTATAATATTGGAGACGGAATCGGAGGGCAAAGTAGAAGTCGAAGTCAAATCAGAGCAGAGTCAAAACAAAGCTGAATTCTAAATTGAATTTTTGAATTTTTGCTTGGCCCTAATGTGCGTCTAGGACTAACAATGTTCTAAATCAGTCTTTCTAATGGAGCTTCAATAAATTCATAAATTACTATTTGGAATTAAGGAGAGTTATATATATCATATCTAGAATATATATTGATAATATCATTGCATTTTACTAGCTGAAAGCATCAGATTTGTATATCCCATTAATTAATTAATCAGAGCCGTGCATGGTAGGTAGAAAATCATCTACTAGAATCTAGCTAATTAATTCGGATCCGTTGATGATAAACCTGTATTATTGGATTAATTAATGGCAAGCTGATATATTGGTACATCTACTACCATATGGTTATTCATTTGAATTAATGACATGAATTTGTTGGCCGAATGTCGAAGATTGATCTTAAGCTATGATCATCTATTTCTCCTAAAGTTCAAATGCATGCAACATGGTTGGTAAATGGTACGACTATTTCCTTATGATAATAATCTGATATTATTGATGGTGGTGATCAATAATGAAGATGCATGGATTCCTGGTCATAATTCCATGCATGCGTGGAGTTGATGACGGAAACCAGAAGCTGGGCTATTTTGGATGGGGTCGGGGCCTAGCTAATGCATGCACGAGATCAAGCTCAATTTGTACGTTTGATCATGTAGGAAAATGATTCCCCACCTCCCCCCAATGCCTATCATAATTGAGGTACGTTGCCATCCATGCCAATTACTTGAACACGCAAGACGACTTTTGTTTATTCTTATGCAATTTGACCAGGGACCAGATTCGTTGTCAATTCTCTTGTGCGCGCATGATGCTGATCATGACTGTAATCATTTTTTCTTTTACCACGTATTTTTTTCAGAGAGCATTTCTGGGAAGAAACCATCAGTTGAATAATGGTAAGAAACCATTTTTGCGACTTTTTTCTGTAGATATATATTTTAGAAGTAAATATGTGAAATTATTTTAAAAAGCTAGCATGAATGTATCGATCGCATCAGGATATGCTTGAGAGATTTCTTACAACATTAATAATTAGTTAGTAGCATTAATTGCTCTGTACGTAGCTAATTAGCCTTATTTATTTTAAATTATAGAGGTGGTGGCATATCATGATACCGTGGGAATGTGGACACAAATATGAGACGCATTCGATCCATTTCACTTCGTACGTTCTGCCCCAAACCAATATTCTTAAGGCATCTGTCTGGCATATGCCACTTGGAAAATGGCTGCAGCCTCTTCTTTGCCCAAAAACCTCGTCACCTGCTCCTTCTCCTCCTCTTCTTTTTACCCCAAGCCAGAAAAGGCTTAATGCCACACCGGCTAACGCCTAAGTGGATCATGCACTTGGGCGAGTCCATATATGATGTAAACACATTGCCCCATTGACCTTTCACACCTCGATCTTGTTCTCCTGAGGTCGGTCGATAAACCATATCTTCTCAAATTCTCAGATTTCAATGCGTTCATGTTCGATCTAATTTATATTTTTCAGTACTTCTAGCTATAGCCTCGTACACTATCCCCCAAGAAGTGACACTCAATGCTTCAAAAAAAAAAAGAAAAATTACGAAGTGACAGTCAAAAAGCCAACAGGCCACAAGTGAAATCATAGTAATGGACAGAAAAAATTGGTATGCTTTATCTGAAAAAAATGCTGTTCACGCAAGCTTTCCAGTTTCCACAAAGGGTCTGTAATTGTGGATTATTCTTAACAAAATAATGACATATATATTATAGATATAGTTGGTCATTCAAAACACATATATTTGACTGCCCATTTATCCCAGAAATCGGCTGCTCCATATAGATAGATGATAAGAAAGAACCTTACTCTCCTGAACAAAACAAGACTCTTAAAAAGTGAAATTAAAAAATTGGGATGGTAAATATTATATCCCTGATCTGTAACATCAATTTCAGCAGCGTGGAGTATTATGCTGTACGTCGTGGTTGTCACTGAATCTGTCTCTCTCTCTCTCTCTGCTACAAGGCTGCAACTGTGAAGCTGGACCATCATACGTACCTACGATTCTATGAATGATCCTCACTTGTTATTTGCTCTCTCTCATTCACTGCTTCGCAGCTGGTCCCTTAAATTTCTCAAACCGTTAAGACATGGAGACACAGAATGACAAGTAAAGGGCATCTAAGGTAACCCCCCCCTCTCTCCCTCTCACTGAGGCCCTTACTGCAAAGACCCTAAGCGCCCTTTAGGCCGGCTACTACCCTTTTCACATAGCCTCTCCAGCTCACTCCTCAGTTAACTCCCCAGCTCGCTCACTCAGTTAACTCCTTTTATCTGCCATGTAATATGTTTCTCCCTATGGGAACAAGTGAGGAAATGCTGTCACCGGCATTATAAATAAAGCATTTAACAGGTGCAGTACTGCAGCTTTTATGCTTGAATGAATGAATGAAAGTTATGTATGTAGTGTAGATGCTGCATTAACAAGTTCAATATTTATTAAGAATAATATTATATATAATTGTGAAATGTATAAATATTATATAGTCATTTAAAAAAAAAATTTATTAGTAAAAAATTAATTTTTCTTTATATAAAATTTATATTTATTTTTTTTTTTTTAAAACGAATATACCATACTTATAATTCATGATCATAAATATTATTTCTCATTTATTAATGTCCTGCAAGTTCTAACAACCAGAGCCTGTTTCGGGCTCCTAATTATGGTTAATGAGGGTCGTAGCTAGGATGTCTAGGTTTCGTCTCTTTTAACCGAAGAACCCTGCAGCATGCATGTTGGGATTTGTAAAGCTAAAAAGGCTGTCGCCGGAACCCATTTTTTGGATGCTTTTCCAAGACATTTCTATTTTGTCCTAAATAATTGTTCGACTCTTAGCTCCGGCGCTGCTGCACTAGCCAGACCTTAATGGCTTTTCTTAACCTTTTTAAAAAGCTGGCATGCCCTGAATAATACATGCACTAGTCATGTTTAAAGATCATGATTCGTGGGTAACAACGGAAAATTTTGCAGTTTTATGCAAATATATATTCTACTCACGTAACAACTTTATATGTTGTATTGGTGCTGATTGACTATTGAGGAGCCGTGGCTAAGATTATAAATAATCAAATTTATCCTTTTTTTTTCTTTTTAATCTTATTAACTTTTTTAAATAAATGGTAATTTAATATAGTATTAGAGTAGGGATCTTAAATTCGAAATCTATCTAAACACTTATATATTCTACATATGAGGCTTCATGATCCTCCATGGCATCAGAGCATAGGATAGGAGCCTTCCCATCTTTCAAATGGGAAGAGATCATGTGCACTAAAATAATTCAAGTAAAATGCATGCTATTCATTATCATTTTAATTATAATTATTTTTTAACAATTTTTTATGTGAACTAAAACAATTGGTAAACAAGAGAAATATAACAAACAGTTTTTCATTTGATGTCATGTCATGAAATAAGGAAAGAAGTAAAAATAAAAAAGATGAAGAGTAACTTACTAATCAAACGTCCGGAATATGTAGCATCACACTTTAACTCTCTCAAAAAAGAAAATTGGAGATTGATTATGGGCTCCCTCCGTTCACATGGAGGATCTGTACATACCCAGTAGTTTAATATTTAGGCCCAAGCCCAGATCTCAACTATTAAATTAATAGAGCCCAAGCCTACAAGAATTAAAACCCCGTTTGGAACTTCAATCTAATTTTAAAATTGAGTCCCTATCTAAATATTTTTATTTAATTTTTAAATTACTAAATTTATCTCAACTCAAAATTTATTTATATGTAGATCCATAATCTTTCTTCACTAAACACTAAATTTTTTTAATTTCTTATAAATATATTTAAACGTATCATAACATCTAAATATATTTAAAAATAAGCTCCATAAAACTCAATCTACCGTTTATACTCAATTTATCTAAACTCAATTCAAGCTATCGTCCATTCCATTACACATTCATAAATGAAAAAAAATATTTATAATTGTGAATTGTACAATCATCGTATAATTATTTTAAAAAATAAAAATAAAATATAAAATTTATATAAAAAAATTAATTTTTTAATAAAAATTTTTATTATTTTTTAAAATAATTATATAAATGTCTGTATATTTTACGATTATACGTAGATTTATTAGTATCCTGTTGCCTAAGAACAAGAATTTTCTTGTCCTTGTCTGAGAACAAAAAAATTTCTTGTCGCCTTGTCGGTAAAAAGGTAACCTTCATGGGCAGCAAGACATCATCTTGTTCGCAGAGAAATATATTTATTATTAGTGCACCACACCAATAAATAATTTATTATTATTTTATTTAAATATATATTTACACATAAATATATATTTTTAAATAAAATGATAAAAATTTATAAATTATATTTTAACGTGTGACGTAAGAAATAATAAATAGAATTTTTTCTCTAATAATTAGCTATTAAAATTACCTGCAAATTGCAATACGTTGTTATTAATTATTAAATTTTTATTTTTATTTTGTTACAATACATGATTTATTAGCTTGATGATTATTAATGAGTTATTCGTCGCTTGAGATGTTCTTCCAAGTAAACTTTTCTCTACTCCATTATTAAGTGAGGAAGCTGATCGAGGGAATGGCCCGGCTTGATCTCATTTATTTTATAGATAAAATGAGATGATAGATAAAATGAGATGAGTTGAGATAAAAATAAAAATTAAATAAAATATTATTATAAAATATTTTTAAATATTATTTTTATTTAAAAATTTAAAAAAATTAAATCAGACGAGACGAAAATAGTTATGAAAGCAAATAAAGACTCAATCTCACATAAATGAGTTGACGTTGATCTTTCGCTAAGTTTCATTCCAAGCTTGTGTCTGCCCCCTTTGTGGAACAAGAAACCATGCATCGGTGATTCTGATCTAGTGTTATTTCCCGGTTCGTTCTCTCTCACAATTCAGTGCATGCACTCGATCTTCCTTTCCTTCAGCTCTTCATGTTGCATTGTTGAAATGGAGGGGCAGCCTCTTCTCTCCGCTCCTGCCATTCCCTTACCAATTTATTCACATTGTTTTTTATCTATTACTTGGAGTTTGCATCTTTCTCTCCTTTTTCACCCATTTATTCGGTCAGTTCTTACATTTTTTTTTTTTTTTTTTTATAGAAGATGACAGTCCTTAAATTTTATTGATTGTCCTCACTTATAGTGGAGGAATACCGTCATAACAAGCAAGACACCTGAAATTTACAAAACAACCATCCCATGCATCAAAACCAGTAAAATAGAATCCTTATACAATAAACTAACCAATAAAAACCAACAGACCAATCTAAACATGCATATTTCCTTTTATAGAAACAGTTAAATTCTAATGCTTGGAAGACCAATCTTGTCTAAGCGCAACATGCCTTTTAGTTTATGTGGTAAAGAATCAATAGTAGTAAATCTTCGATTAAGACCCTCCTCTCCCATACATGCAAGAAAATCCGCTGAATTATTATTCCCTTCTCTAAATTAGTGCATAGTGGAAAATTGAATATCATGTAAAGCAAACATCAACTCATCCCAAAAATCTCATAAATACCAAACTGTGCACCTTTGGTTTTTTAACCAATTAACCATAAGACTAGAGTCACATTCCATCATAACTTGTGAGAAGCCCATCTCTTTGCAAACTCAAACCCCCACAATCAAGGCTCGTAGTTCCGCTTCATTGTTAGTACCATGCCCAAAACGAGTAGAGAATGCACTTATAAAATTCCCGTCATGGTCCTGTAAAATTCCCCCACCGCCACAATTACCACGATTACCACGATTACCACGACAGCTTCCATCCACATTAGCTTGAGCCAATCCCGTACAGGTTTATTCCAATAAATAATCCTTGGGCATATTTTTGTGTGATTAATAAAAGGCACCTCGAGTGCTTTAAGAATGGCCACATTCGTAGAGGAAATGGACCATTTTTGGACCATCAATGAAGAGATTTTACGCAGCCATACCTTCATCGCTACCCACACTCCCATAGTCGATTCTTGCATTCCCTCCATTCGAGCTTTGCATCTCCTTAACCATAAACGCCAAGTGATAAGTGAAGGTATTATGCCAATTAATTAAGCTTTCACGTTGACTTTATTTTTTTGCATAACAAAACCATAGCCTTACCGTTGCCCACCATGTTGATCCCTCCAAACTAGGAACACCAAGTGCTGTTGAGGCCAAAGTCCACACCTAGTTCGCAATATTTCTTGACTGTAGCACGTGTTCCAGTGACTCTTCTTCCCCTTGGCTTTCCACACCTGGTTCGCAATATTCGGTCGGTTCTTACATAATTTGAGTTTTTCTACCTGCAAAAGCGCTATAGATCATGGCTATATATATATTGATGGCCAACTTCTGTCATTGGTAGATGCCCCTGATCAATCTCATGTATTGCTCTCTTAAAACATTAGTAGTGGACTCAATAATGTTTGACCAAAATTTGGTTAGAGGAGAATTCACTTTTATAAATTTAACTAGCCCATTTTCAACAACACTAAATAATTACAGACTCTCCAAATTTATCACTATTCTATTAAAATATTGATTTTGATATTTTTATTTATTTTAATTCTAATTGTAATTTGAATATTTATTCTTTATTAAAAAAATATATATTAATTTTCTAACGTTCATATTATTCCTAACTGATAAATAATGATTTTTTCTTTATCTTGTAAGATGTAGTTTACCAAACCGAATTTCTTCTTTGGTTTAACTATTTCTAACGTTCAAATTTCTTGTAAGGTGTATTTCTTCTTTCCCAAACTGTTTCTTGGATTGTACTAGCGAGGCTGTACATCATGGAAAGCAAACTTGGTTTGACTATTGATATGTTTAATCAAATGGTTGAGTCAGGGGTTGAGATGGATTCAGGGGCATTCGCAACTGCAGTTGTGTCTGTGGCGTGTTACAATTGGTGCAACAAGACAAGATTTAGCCATCAACTTGAAATTTTTTATGCCAAAATAATATTTGACTAGAAACTTGGGCTGGCCAGATTTGGTTAATGAAAATGATGAAAGTTAAAAACATTGTAACTTTGTTGAGTTCACTCCAGTGAGTTTTTATGCAACTTAGTTAAACTTTGACCAAAATATAACTTAGTTGAATCCACTACTAGTGCTCTTAGTCAAGGTGATCTATATATGGTGCTCTTTTGGCAAATTTTATTCTGAGTGATTCCTACTCATGATCTCCGCATCAAATCGTCTTGATCTACACTATGTTAATTCACGTATGCAAGCCTTGTGAAAATACTCACTACTGGATAATCTAAAAAATTTCCATTCGTTTTGGTTGTTTGTTGTAGTGGAATCTAATCCCACCAGCTTGTTTAACCGGCTTTATGTTTCTTTAATAAAATGTTATGCATGAATTGCCAAGAAAAAAGTGTCACGAATATTCTTCGTGACGAAAACAAAGTAGCTTGATATATTATATCTCCAGCGCGCACACACACATATATATTATAATATAATGGCAAATGCATGAGTAACTTACATAATACAGCTTGTTTCTAATTCACAAATGTAGGGACAATGCATGCCTTTAGTATAATAAATCAAATAGGAAAAGAAAAAGAAGAAAATGTACCGTACCTCTTGTTCTTCAATGTGTACCTTATAAATCGGAAGACCAAGTCATGATATATACTGTCTGTCGCATTGCTTGGCTACACATATTATATATATAAAAAATCTATACTGATGCTGAAATTAATATGCATTTAAAATTTCACAAAAGTAAAATTAGAATATGATCATGTCATTTAATTTTCGGCTTGACCCATGTGGTTCCCACATAATCAGATGGTTCCACTCCAAAGTCTTCATAAATATTGATATCAATCTTGTTCTTTTCTTCAATATTATCGTCTTCGTCAGCCATGTCATCCTCATAATATACCTCTTTTTTACTCCTCCCAACAACACCCTTGAGCAACTCCACCACTTGTATCATGCCAGGCCTGTTTTCTGGGCAGCTATCTGTGCATCTCAATGCAATCATGACAGCCGACTTTAGTTGTTCTCTATCAAACTTGCCCTTCATCTTTGGGTCAGCAATATGATTTAGAGCACCCTTTTGGACATATGGCGTCACCCATTGCACAATATCACGCTTGACACCACCTGGGAGTTTTTCTAATGGCTTTTTCGCACTGATAATCTCTAACAATAAAATGCCAAAGCTATAGACATCACAGCTCCCGGAAACCTTCCCCCACATGGCATATTCAGGAGCTAGATATCCTAGAGTTCCCTTCACTCTAGTAGTCAGATGAGTAACACCATCCGGTATTAGCTTTGCAAAACCAAAATCAGCAACTTTTGCTTCAAATTCAGCGTCTAAGAGGACATTACTTGCCTTTATGTCTCGGTGAATTATATGAGGACTGGACTCATGGTGCAAGTACCTTAACAATATTGAAACGATGGATAAATATTATGAATATAAGTACTTTGAACAGTTAATTTTTGGCTAATTTAATACATCAATAAAGTTTGGTTTTTAGTACGTATAATTACACATACATACGTACGTTGTCTTGATAATTTCTTCTTTCAAAATAAAAAAACATTATTTTTCATGATCAGATAAAGTACAAAAGAAAAGAAGTATTAGTACTCATATATGCTAATACTCACGCTAAACCTTCTGCTGATCCAATGGCTATGCTCATCCTCCGAGGCCAATCTAGCAGGCAATATTCAGCGAGGTGACCATGCAGATGGGTGACCAAGCTATGATTAGGCATGTAATCATAGACAATTAGCCTCTCATCCCCACCAGCATAAAACCCCCTCAAACTCAAGAGATTCTTATGCCTCACCCGTCCAAGAATTTCAACTTCCACAGCAAACTCCATCTCTGTCTTTGCACTTAATGTTTTTAATCGTTTTACAGCGACCTGTAAGATAAATTAATCTGGGTAGTAGTACTTTATTAATTTTCGTGAAAATTCCAAAAGGCTAACCTGTAAATATTGTTTTACTTTTGCATGGTCAACCATACCAAATCTTGCTTACATGATACAATTTAACGCTTCGGAAACGTAAATATTATATTACAATGAAAGTAGACATCATTAGTACCTCAACGCCTTTGCTTGTTTGACCCCAATAAACACTTCCGAACCCGCCTTCGCCAATCTTATTATCCTGATGGAAGTTTTTTGTTGCATGAAGAAGCTCGTTGAGAGAGTACATTTCCCATGGATAATCCCTAATATTATTGCTTACACTAAAAATAACAAGATAATAAAGTACTTAAAGAGTAAATATTGAAAAAAAAAAAACAGTTTAAGAACATATATATAATATCGTTTACAGAAATCAAAACAATCTGGTAAAAACATGATATACCTGATCTCCGATTGCTCTTCTTTGGAGATGCAACAAAAGCATCTGCAGATCATCTTTGTACACATGAATATATGAGAAATAGAATCGATGTAGTACTACTGCAATTAATGGTATATCAGGGAGTGAGGATTGAAGAAAAGAACTGGCTGATTATGCAAGAAGAATGCAATTATATATCGGACACTTCAAAGCAAAAAGGAAGGTGACTTGTGGTGGAGACAAAAGGCAACCTTGGAAGTCAAGTAATTTGTCATTTAATATTGTTATTAACAAACTTAAGCTGTCCCTAAGAGTCCCTGAATTCTAGCTCTTGTTTTCTGTTCTTCTTGTAATCTATATTTTTTCCATTGGAAATCATGATCTTATTGGACATTCTTAAGGATTATTATAATGGATTATATTATAAGTCGTTAGGTAGTAGTAATATTATATTTACAATAAATATACATCATGTTTTGGTGCTTGTTCAATAGACAGTGACACCTTCATGTTTTGGTGATTGGTTTGGGATATAATCAACTTTATGATTTTTAAATTTATAGCTAATACGTCATGCATGGATAATTATTAGCTGTACCCAATTCATTAATGATTTTTTTTTCTTGAAAAAGAAAAAAGAAAAAAAGAGAAGACCATTCCAAAGGCAAAGAGAATTACCACGTGGGAAAGAAACAAGGGGGATGTAATTGGTAAGAGTATTTCTATTTGAAGATTAAAATATGAAGTGATTTGTTGAATACTTTACCATTATAAATTGTTTGATATGAATTTTAGAACACATGATGGATTTCAACAGTTGTACTAATTTGTATTATAAGTATTGTGAAAACCATTTTTCATTGCCAATGAAAAGCAAAAAATAAAAAATAAAAAGTCCCTTATTGATTGGTGATATATAAGGGCTCGTTTGGTTTATTGACTACACTCAACTCAGCTGAGTTCAGTTCAGATTTAGATCTTTTTTAATATCTAAATACTCAACTCTCAAATCACTAAACTCATCTCAACTCAAAATTTCTTTACACGTAGGATTCATAACTTTTTTTAACTTAACATCTCTTTACACGTGGAGCCAGCAACCTTTTTTAACTTTTTATAAATACATCTAAACTCATCTTAGGTGAATTTTACAAAATTCACTTCATTATCTCAACTCACTACTATTCATAAAGAACTAAATTCAGCTTAACATCCAAACGCAATCAGCTTAGAACTGATTTCGCATTTCGCAAGCTGTAATAACAAAGGAAAGGCTTAATTAGTTAATCTTCGTTTGGACCAATATAATGTATACGCAGGCCCAGTTAAGTCAAAGACCCATGTAATCGGCCGAAAACAGTACCATTAATGATAGGAAGGCCCATATTCCCCTCAAGAATAACACCTAATTTAAAACCTTAATTATGATCAACCAAACGAATTGAAGAACAATAGTTCCAACCCAACTCACGGCCCATACGTACGTACTTCCACTTAATGCGATAATCTATGGTATCCCAAACCCCAGCTAGATGTGTGATCCTCATGCCGAACTAACGATAGAATCAGGTTAATTTATTTTCACACATATCATGACAACGTACCAAAAACTGGATTGATTAATACCGTTCATTAAACTTTCTACACCGCTCCCTCGGCGAAAGGAATCGAATTTCTTAAGGTAACTATAAACATTTGAATCCCCGCCCCCCCCAAAAAAAAAAAATACTAATACTCGAGACAATCAAACGATCAGCTAGCTAAAACTTAAATTAGAAGTCCTAAACGCACGTTTCATCCTCCTCATGACACCTAGGTAAACGAGAATTAATACACGTCATAATTAAAATTAACTAACCTCCTATAGTCCAAATGGAGAGGTAAACCAAACATATTAATTAGAGTAATTCTACTATATTTCCTGACTTTATATCATTCACTTTGCCCCACCACAAACGTGACTTATTTAAAAAAATTAATATATATATATTCAAAATAAAATGAAACTCGAAAATATAAAATAATGATAACTAAAACTTTAGATTCCCTCCACTTCTTATGTTTGTGTTTTCAATTTTTTTTAACAATGTACACGTGTAGTGGCACATCAAGTGGGTAGAGCCCGTTCTTCCGTTAGGCAACCTACACAATTGCCTAAGGCCCCTAGCTAGTGGAAGAAGGCCAAAAATATATATATATATATATATATAATTTTTTAAAAAGATAAAAAATACCCAATTAAAAAAATTAATTAACTCAATGAGAAAACATCGAATGTATTAAATAGATATTATGTCATTATTAATTTTAAAAATATCTCACATAATAATTATTTTAGGTACTCTCCTTCTAAGATTACACTTATCTTTTTGTCATTAGTAATTTCATATATATTATGAAAATTATAAATAGTAAAATCTAATTTTCCAGTGTTAATAAAATTTTGTTGTATAATCATTTGAAGAGACAAGGGCCCACTTTTTCCTAAATGTATGGGTTGTTTATAGAACTTAATTGACAATAATTATTATATCTCAAAATATCTATTATGAATAGTAGTGAAATTATTTGAGTTAAGATGTTTTATTGAATTTTGAGAAATGAGAGAGAAAAACTTGAATTTGAGATTAGCTGAGAATACCCGAGCCCAATTATGTTTCCTAACGGGCCCTAAGAGGCTAAGAGTCTAAAGCGCGTCTTGTAAAACTAGATTTGATAAAATCCTCTCTAATAAATTTTTTTTAATAAAGATTAAGTTGGTTATTAGTTAAAAATGTGGTATAAAATCTTAATTAGTGATTTTACTTTGCAAGATGATAGGAGTTATTTTTAATAAAAATGTAATGTAAAAATAAAAATAAATTTATTTAATTTTGCTATTTAAAATAAATAAAGCCTCAATCAAAATTTTAGCCTTAGTCCGCAGAACCTATTGAGCCGGACTTTCAAGTGAGTGATATAAATTAGGAGTATTTCTCTACATATTAATTAATATACGCTCAAATTAAGAGTGTTCTCTCTCACACTCAGAGTACTACTACTCATGTTGAAGCATGCCCGAAGCAAGCCAAGATACTTGTTCTTGTGGGTAGGAACTAATTAAGTGGGATTTCTGGGCATCATCATTAGAAACCTTTTGCCAAAACACACATACCTTATAACCTTTGTTTCGCTGATAGCCTGATCCCATCTAAATTATCACGATAACTAGAATATCAAATTGACCATCCTTGACCGGGAATTTGCATATATCATATATAATGCATGGTTTCAAAACGTGGATACTTTATCTAATTGAGACAGACAGGAAAAGAAACAGAAAACGAAAGTGCAGAGTAAAAACTGATTGACGCACTTTAATACGGGGTTACTCGACTTAAATTTCTTTATTTGCTACAGCCAGTACTGCCCAGACTGCATCCTGCATGCACGCCATAAAAGAGTACTAGTGTAATTGATCAATATATATGCAGCGTGGTAATTTAAATTCTCAGGTTGCTTTCGAAACGAAGAAAGAGATAGAACATGCATGCGTGATCTGTGCAAACATCCATGGATCAGTTAATAAGATCGAAAGCTGCTGCTTGCAAAGCACAAAGATGAAAGATATACTCAAGTAATTAAGTACTATTGCCAAGAATAATGAATGTTACTTCACTACTTGTCGACAAGGAAAAAGCCGTTAAAGCAATTTACCATTAACAGATCATCCTAAAAGCAATATTTGTAGTAATTATGTAGATCAGATAGGATTAGTACTATGAGGTTCTGGCTATATCATTAAAAGGTGTAATCTGACCAATACCAGAAGCTAGCTAGCAGACAGTTCATAATTTGGGAAGTAGCTAGACAATAAATTAGTACGTAGATCTAATGACTGTATATATATATATATATATATATATATATAATAGTTAAAGAGATTTGATGTCGAACTGCATGCATGGGATCATCAATCATATAGACATCTAATATTCTTTACTTGAAATTAATGGCGCTTTCTTAATAAATTGAATAACTAACAAATTTAAAAGATTTATCCCCTTTAAGAATTCTATAGAAAATTCCTAGGCAAGCAAGGAAACAAATTAACGACATCCATTGATCTGTCAGCTATAATAATTCTAAAATTAAAAATGATATAACACATTCCATCATAGATTCATAATTAAATCGTAAGATCATAACCCAAAAAAAACTCCAACCCTGATCAACAAAAAGGATAAAATTAGACAGATCCCAGCCTCTGCACGCTCCTAGTTCACGAATAGAATGATAAATCATATATAATATATATATATACTACTACAGATCATAATAGTCAGCGACTGTAGTTTTATATCACGACATCGATCATAATTAATCCATTAATACCTTTCCAGTTTTAAGGCCAAAATCATGATCAGTACAAGAATACAAAAGTTCAATAATTAAGATCAGCAAGTTCATATATATTCCCTCGAATATTGAAAAACTAGGAAAAAGGAATATATACACGACATCAAACTGGACGTAAGAACCGGAAAACATGCATGATCATATATATTATATAGATTATTAACATAAAGCAAGAACGTCTATAAATTAGAGTTTGGCCAAATACTATATATAATCATAAAACTAGTAAGATATATAATTATCAACCATTGGATTTGATGAGGATCTGATCTGTATATGCCTAGTGCATGGGACTTGGTCTAATATTTATGGAAATAACTTGTCTTGCAAATTAAATGCAAAATAAATGAAATCCTATATATTAGAGTTTTCAACATTCAATCGTTGAAATTATTATCTCATGAATAGAATCTAAATGCAGCATTAATATTAATTAACCTTTTTGTTTTAGAAAGGTAAGTATGTATAAGTACTCATGCAATATTCACTTGTACAATATTGAACCAATAAAAGCATTTTTGTACTACTCCATACTTGGAGCTGGTCTTTGTTCCAAATTAAGACCACTCCAAGCAATATCAACTTAATTACCATCAGTTGAATACCCACATCATGATCAATGTATGATTTGAGTTTCCAATATAGTCTATCTTCTATATATGACCAAGACAAAACAGCGCTCACGCTCTATGCCGAGCTGTCGAAATGTTAGTTAATGATGCTAAGAATTGCTAACTATCTAATGGTTCGCATGAACTGAAGTTTTTCTTTTAGAAAGAGTTTTTGAAAGAGTAGTCAAAGAGATCTAAACTTTTCGCATTCCATAGAAATTTCTCTATTGAGAAGAAAAAACTATACAAAGACACAAATATACCACAGATAATGCAACACATGCATCAAAACCTAGCTAGGATGCGTGGGGGAGAGACGAAATCATTGATAACCAACAAACAACGGGACTTATAACCAAGTCCCAAAATCTCCTCCGAAAAATCAGATCTTCCAGTGACACATATATATAAACAAAATTAACCACGTTTAGGGTTCAGATCGAGTGAATGCTTCTCAGCGCGTGGATGACATGACGAGTGCATTCAATTTCCGCTGCAACTCATGTAGATCAAGGCCGCAACCAAAATCATTGACCTGTGATTCAAAAGACAATTGCAGAAAAAAAGTTCTGTTGGATATTTCATAATCTTCATCAGGTAAACCCTAAACCTAGAAATAAGTGAATTATCAACCCAACATACCTTCGCCTGAATAGTGTAAATTAACCTTTCATTTGCTTTAGTAGAACTGCAGGTGACTACACTTAGCGCTTCTTCGAGCAAGATTTCGAGCACCTCTGACAGAAGCAAACTGTCCTCATTGACATTGCTAGTTATTACAATCTCCACTCCATCCCAACAAGGGTGGACCATAACACGGTTCTGAAGATTATTATCCGATCTTTGATTTCCAAGACCGAGAACACTAAAATTAGATAATTCCTTAAGCTTATTACTCCTGACACTCAGCTCTTCGAGCTTATTCTTTAGGTATTTTATATAATTCACGGCCTCGCTCATGTGATCCGATAACGAACGCTTTCCCTAAATTAAAACCCCCAACAACAAAACCATAAAATTGTAATTGCGTAAGTCAAGATCAATAAAGGCCAGGCCATGAAATTAAATATGTAACGTTCAAAGGAAGAAAATGGAGAGAGAGACAAGTGCTTCCTGACCATAATCATTTCAACAGGCAGCAGCGATCGAAGTGATGCATTAAGAATGGCCATTTTCTGCCTTCTTTGTCGTTCAGTGTCCCTACGAATAATCTTCTTATTATTACCAGTATTTGCTTCATCATTGTCCGATGTAGATGATATTTTATGCGGCAGGCTTTTTGCCACATTGAAGCTCGATCTACTTTGTCGCTCTGCAGTGTCCCTAAGCATGATCTTCTTGTTGGCGAGATTACTTCCCCCTAGTACGTAGCAGTACTGAAGAAGCTTAATTATCCAGTATCAGATCTAGTGGAATAATATCTTCTAGGTGGGGGTTGGGGGATGTTTGCCGTCCCAGCTGATCATCAATTTTGTGACAGTTTTCTAGCCTTTTCCTCTTAATTTTTTGTTATTATATATTGACCTAAAAGAATTAGATACCTCAGTTAGAGGCCGTGATTTTCTGTATGGGCCATATAAAATCAATCGAATCAATGTTTTTAACGTTATTCAACAAATTTTAGATTAATTTAAGTAGAAAAATAAAGATATATAAAGTCATGAACTTTATAATATTCAGAAATATTATTGCATCATCAAGTATAGCAATAAATATTTATGCCTACTGATCTATATATATGTGGCTGAAAAGAGACAAGCGTGTCTCCTTCACGTGCCGTCACAAATTTCGAAATTTACCGAAATTGATCCAAATTGTAATTCTTCGTTTTCGCATCTATCTTACTGATTTTCTTTTTACTTTCTTTATTGTTAATTAAAAAAAAAATCATCTCTCAGACTTTTGTCTGTAGAAATTAAGTCATGATCTCCTTATATAAAAGGTGAGATTGAATCTCTGTTCAGACAGAGTGTTGTCCCTTTGACATTTGTTTGTAGAAAGTATCAGCAGTAGTAGTCATGAAGACCAGACCAATCACAAAAGAAAATAGTGTACTAGTAAAGTTTCAAATGTATTATTTTTGTTTATGATGTCATATTTGATACGAGGACATTCCAAAATTTATCCAATCATAAATGTAAGTTTCTTGATAAATGAATGATAACATTTTTCCTTAAAAAAATATTTTTTAAAAATGAATCCTAATCAAATGGTTAATTAAGTTTTATTTTCTGTATTATCTCTTCATTGGCACGAGAAACACGCGGTCTAAACTTTAGGTAAAATGTGGCCACAACAACGGATCGATGTGAATTAAAGTTCGTCGTGGGTGCTAGTGCCTGGCTTTACTTTTACTTTTACTTTTTAACAGAACAAATTCCTGCCCATTTACGTTCACATTTGGCTTACCAATTCATTTGTCGGCAATCGGCGCCATGAGGATGAATGTCGTCCGGTACTGCTGCATGGAAAATTCATACAAATCGGTCCAATGTACCACATCCACATGGTTAAATCAAAATATAATATTATTTTGATCATGCAAATGACTTTTGACGCATGATCAAGAAAGATATATAAGATTATTATTAATTAGCACATCTATCAACTTTTTCTTCACCTTTCCCAACCTTTAAGAGACGCTTTAGTGTGTTTTAATTGTAAGTCCGCCCTTGACTTGCACATTAAAATTGTATACAGTACTGAAATGAAATGAACTGGCAAAGCATGTGAAAGGAAATGAAATTAACATATGTGCAATGAAATGAAATGAACTGGCCGGCAAAGCATGTGAAAGGAATAATGTTTCCAAGCTACTGCTTCGCATATTAATTAACCCAAGTACTCTAAACTCTAGCTTGGGTGGAGTAACTTAATTGGTTGGGCAAGTGTAAATTAATTGAATCAGCTAGCATATATAAAAAAAATAAGTAGTAATTAATTTAAAAAAATATTTTAACTATAAAAAATTACATAAAAATAAATTTATAAATTAACGTAATTTAATATATTACATCAGATTGTAAAACCTCGAGAAGGGGGCCGGCCCGTTCCAAACCTCGAAGTAGAATATATGCATATATGGGCGCCAATAATTGATCATCGATCTATTCACTCGCGCTACGTAATCTATCTATTACAATTAATATATAATATAGGAATTAGTATATATGGAATTATAATTATATGACGGAGAAAAACGTTTAATTATTTATTTGTAGCCAGCTGGAACGAAATTAACCATTTGCGATTAGAATAACTAGTCCTAATTATAAGTAATCATTTTTTCTTTATATATTTGGAAGGTTAATTAAAGGGGTATATATATAATATATTATGTACTTATTTATTCAAGACTTATAAAGAGGTGAATGCGATATATATGATCAGCGTTGTGAAGGCTAGCTAGCTTTTATCAGCTTTTTGGTCTTTTAATTAACCCAAACTACTGATCATGTAGTACTTCTTGTAACGCCCCGGCCCCGAAGGTCCGGAGAGTTAATTCATATCACTTAAAAAAAAATCATTTCCAATTAAAACTTTTTAAAATAAACCAGAATCTCCATAACATATTAACCTATTTGTTCAATACAAATATCCATGTTCCTACATAAGGGCACATCAGTGGTGTCTCATTGATATAGATAAACTTTTCCACAAGGACTAAAAATATCCAATACTCAACATACCGAAATCACATAAAATATCAACGCTACCAAAAGACTCTCCAAAAGTCATTGCACCCTAGGGCACATAGTCTTCTATGATCCACAAAATTTGCAAATATTTCCTATTCCTGATTTCCAGCTGTTGCATCAAAAATTATCTGAAACATATTGTGGAGATAGGGGTGAGTTATCAACAACTCAGTAAGCAGAGAACATATACTAGTATGCAAACATGAGCATTTACAGATTTCATAATGCAGAACAAAGCACTTTATATTTGCAGAATGCAGAGTCAGAACATGTTATAAAAATATCAGAGCGAAAGTTCAAAAATATTCTTATTCAAATTCTTTTGGCATAGCATAACTGACCACCATCATACCAGAGTATCATATCGCAACAGAGGCCATGTTTAACCCCCGTGGTAGGGTTGTGCAAACCCCGGTAGCTAACCGAGCAGAAACAGAATGTGAATCTTCCCCTTATTTATTCTCGGAGCCCCGAGTGTGCACACAGGAAAGACCACCAGAAAACCACTTTGTTTCCAAAGTAGGTGCACCAGAAACAGAACAGTTGGTACCAACCCAAACAGAAACCACTATTAGCACCCGTGGTAGGTCAAATAGGTCACCATCCACAAACCACATCCCAATTCAGAATGTCATGCCAAAAGTTTTCAGAAATCACATCATATTAGAATACGGAACACCTTCAGAACAGAACAGAGTTTTCAGAAAGCATATCATATCAGAGTACAGACCATCTTCAGAACAGAGCAGAGTTTTCAGAAATCACAAAACATTATTTTATGCACAAACTTTCATATTCGCTTTCTTTTTCACAATTCAGAAGTAAAATGTAAAATAGCTCATGTCTACACCAGTCATGCCAGAAAATGCTTTATTCTTAAACAGAATCTCATGAGTAATGCAGAACAAATAACTGAGGTAGTTCAAGTATATTTTTATAATAAACATGTTCATTTTCAAAAATCAACCTCAAACCATTTTATTTTTATGCAAATCTAGCATAAGAACCCCGCTTACCTGGAACTCTTTAGTCTTTCAAGATTCCTCAACGAAGCCGAACAAATATTAATCGTCACCTATAAAATTACGTAAATTCTGTAAATTTTCAATCAATCCGTATTTCGATAGTTGAACCTAAGAACCTATTTAAATCCTCAAAACCTAGAATTCTAATAATTTCTATAATACCACCATTTTCTAAAGCCACCAATATCCACTTAATCAAATTCGTACCAATAAGAGATTTAATCGAGCAAGTATTTAGGCATTTGCGGAACTCAATAAAGAGTAATATTCAAAAATATCTATAGTACCAACAATATATTATAAATTAATAGAATACTTAGATTACTTTAAAAGTCTTAACAAATACGCCATGCAAAACTCCTCTCTTAAAAAATAGGTTTACCTCTTTTTGTTAACAATATTGTTAAAATATTTTCTACACAAAATAATGTTTTATGAGACTTAAAACCAAAACTCATTTCAACATCACAACAAAAATACATAAATAAATAAATACCCTTCATCCGGAAACACACTTCTGAATGTAAAGGGATAAATTTGGAAATAACTTCAACTATCAAGTTACCACTATATATATCTATGAAATATAATATATATATATATATATATGTACGTAAATCACTTATAAAGGAAAACAAAAACTGCTGCACACACAAAACACGGAAATCACCCAGTGATTGGCGGCAGCAGCACTTACCGAGAGATGGAGCCGCGATGGCGGCGAGCTGGGCGGATGCAGGAACTATGGTGGTGCTGCTGGGCGCCGAGGAGAGCATGCAGTGGCGAGGCCACCTACGCTGGGCGGCGAAAGCGCACGAGAGAGGTAGAGAGAGTTCGGAGAGTGCGAGACGAGAGAGAGAGCGCAACCGAGAGGAAACGCATATGGCGGAGGGTCTGGGCTCACCGATCTACGCAGGGTGACGGGGATGTCACGACTGGCGGTTTCCGTTGATTTTATGGTGTTTTTCGGTGCAATCAGGTGCTGGTTATGCAGTGGTTTACGGTAGTTCAGTAAATGCCCTGTTTTTGGTGCAGGAAACAGAGACTTCTCTGTGAGGTGGGGTGGTTCTCGGTTTTGTGCGGCGGAGAAGCGGCTAAGCAGAGGTGTTATGGCGCAAAGCTGGGCGTGGAAGAGCTGTGGCAGGTGGCACCGAGGAGTTGGGGTGGCTGTAGGCGTGGCTCTGTTTCGGTTGTCTAAGGCAGAGGGTTTCCGTGGCTTGCAACAGATGCTATGCAGGCATTGGGTGGCGGCTGAGGTTCCGCGTGGACTGGGTTCGGGGAAGAACGACGTGGAGGAAGCAAATGCTCTGATTTGAGCTGTAAGAACAAGGTGGTTTCGGTCGTTTGTCTCTTGGTTGGGGTGGTAGCCGCGGTTCACAGTGGAGGATGGATGCTAGGAGTTTGGATGGCTGAGGGTGATGAAGAGGGGCTGCGGCACTTATTCTAGGGTTGAGAAATGCTTAATATATATAAGAACTATAAGAGGGAAACAGATGAAACCTAAAGATGGAGAAGGGAGATACGTGCATGAAAAGGGAAATTGGATGCAAACCGTGCGATGGAGTCTGGACCCGCGCGATCTCACGGCTGGGCTCTGAACGAGATTAAGGCATTGCTTTAATCTAAAGTTTTGGGTCTCTAATAAAAAAAAAATATATATATATATATAGATATAATTATCCCATAAATTTTGATGAATAACCACTTGATCCATTAAGCTTTAAAAATTAAATATCAAACTTACTATATAAAAAAAATTATACACCGCCAAAAAAATAAAAAAATAAAAAAATATCTTAGGCTCAAACTCTCTTTTAAAAAATTTTACTCGTAATCCCAAATGATTCTAACTAAAACTCAAAAATTTTTGTAAAGTCGCTTGGCTGGCCCGGGTGTTACACTTCTTCTAGCTATTTAATTATAGTTAATTTTCTTCATTATTCAACACATGATTTCTTTGCATCCTGGCCGCCTCAGTTTCTTTATATTAATTTATATTATAGGCCATATAAATAATTAAAGAAAATTCATTTATACTGATAATTTGACCACATGATAAATTAATTTAGAACCGGAACTAAATTAAACTCTAATTTGGAGTTCGAGACTGTTCTTTTCGCTCTCTTCATATTCTAGAATCAAATATATATATATATATGTTATTTGAATGAAATAAGTACTTAATTTATTGTTATCAAGTATCATGACTCATGAGGATGAACTAGCAGCAGAACACTATTTGGAACACAACTTGATTTTGATTCTTTTTCATCCCACATATATATATATATATATATATATATGCAAAATTATTTAATTCGCATATATAATCATAAGCAGTCATGCATTACGGCAGCGCTCAGCATTAATGCATGACATAATCTGTACCACTTGCAGACAGACTTCTTCATCCAAAAAGAAAAAGAAAATCAGTCGATCGAAATTCGAAATGGATGGCTAGCTTCCTCAATCATTTGTCTATGAAACAATTAAATGATCTATTATACATATATATATATATATATATCCCAAAAGTTTATATAATTGATAATTAAGAAATTCAAATTTTAATAGATTTTAGTTTTTTTTTTTTTCTGTAGTTATTTAAGTTATATTTTGTTGACGTGGCATCTTGATAGGGTATTTTTAAATTCTTTTAAATGTCGACTAGGCTCAGCTGACTCGTACTGTCCTCAAATAATTGGTGATCTTGACGCGATCGATACTATCTAACAGCATTTTCTACCTAAAATTTTGTAAAGAATATTAAATCATCACTCAAGCTGATCATGAAAAGATGTAAAATTTAGTTAACTAATTTATAATAATATAACATATAATAGATGAATGGACCAATTTAAGATTACCCCTTACCAATAATTTTTTTTTGTTAATCACAATGACTTGTTTGACATAAGTTCAAACCTTTAATTTTATAGGCAATAGTAATGATTTATTTTCCCTAATTTACTTGAGAGTCTATCTTTTGGGAAAAAAATTAATTAATTAATTACTTCCCTATCTCTATCGAAGCTTGACCCAATTATATATATATAAGATATCGCAGATGAGTGCTAGGGAAAATCTGGACAGACCCAGTTGTCACTTTGAAGAAGTAGAAACATTGAACAAGGAACCTAATTAGTTCCAGCTTCAAGCTTTTTCCGGCCTTGTGACAATGGAGTAGAGAAACACACACTTTAGCCTTTACCTAGGTATAGCACGGGATTCCTGATGTGCCTAATCTTCCTTAATCTCTTCGGAAGATTCTTCCTAGGCAAGCTAAACGAGTTAAAGCTAGGTTTGGGCAACTGAATATATATATCTTGTGCAAGCTGGGATGGTACGTTTAACGTTTTGTATTATAAGAGATATCATAACTGTGCGTCTGTGCCTAATACTGTCCCATCTTCTAAATATAAAAAAGGGAGGGTTTCCTCTTCACGAAGAATCCTTTTTCCGATCTTCTCTTTTTTGGCCTTTTTTTTTTTATCCATGCTAAATACTCCGGAAGTATGAAACAGCACCCAACAGGATCAAGGCAAAGATATCGAAAACACTAGTGCTGGCCATCGTGGGATTTTGAGATCGAAATACTCCGGAATTTGTTCAAGTCAACAGTATCAAGCTGCTGGCCGCAAAGATATCGAAAACACTAGCTAGTTCCTTCTATATATTAATTTTAATATATGTGGGTTCTAGTCATGATCGAAATACTCCGGGATTTGTTTAAAAACAGCAACGGCAACAGTATCAAGGCAAAATATATATATATATATATATATATCATATCGCAAACGTACACTAATGCCTCTTCTATTTTATATTATAGGTTGGCTTAGTAGAATAAGCAGCTGTTAAGAATAATTTAAAGTTGTATAAAAGCTCAAGATTAGCCTAGCTGTTTCGTATCTTTGCTAGCTAGCTCCATAAAACTTATCATCTTGTACGTGGTGGTTATGATTGTCTTACTACTTATTAAATAATCAGATAAATGAACACAATTAAGCTTATCTTGTTTAATTATGATATATGTAGGTACAAATATTATATATAATTTGTTTAATTTATTGTTTAGTGGGTTTCCAAATGACAGGTGGGGCATAGATAATTGATTAGCTATATATATATATATATATATAATTTTAGTGATGTGCGCGATCAATCTAGTTGATCTTATTTGTACGTCAAACCGATCGAGGTTAGTTTCAGGTCTAGTACATTGAAACCTTCCACAAAATTGGCAAATTGATACGGCCAGCACTTAAAACCAATCCCACAGATACCGCAAAAAAGAATGATCAATGATCGATCAAGATCAAACCTTATATAATTAGAGAATTCATCATTCGCTTTATATATATAAATATGCAAACTATTATATCTATATATTATATATATATATATATTAATGCTGTCAAGTTTTGTACTTGGTTAATTATAAACGATTGCTCTATAATTAGATGCCAAGCTCAAAGTGAATATCTAAAATTTTAATCCTGCACTACATGCAGTAGTACTATATAAGTAGCTTCACACTCCTAATTAACTAGGTGAGGTCTTTTAGTGCATGCCAATCATATATAAAAATAGACAAAGTGATCGACCTAGCATTTCAATGAAAAATCATTCATCCTCGATCGGGGATACATGCTGCATGCATATGTAGCGTACAGTACCGTCGCAGAATTATTGTAGAAATATTGGACTATCTTAGATCATATTCTTTGATCAGTATTAATGAATCAAAAAAACATAGTGCAAGCATTCATGAGATCATAAGACTTTTTGATGATTAATGTTTGCCATCTTATGATCTTACTTGACTTCCTTTTAGTGTTGTTCATTTAAAACTTTGAAAGACCAAGACTATTGTGTTATAATCGCAAATTTAAAAATATTAACAACGCGCCTCAAATAATGTTTAAGCCAAGGACAGGCATTTGCTGACTTTTGCAGGATGAACCTTGAAAAATAGTGTATATACAATAAAGTATATATATGCATTACAAATATTGTAAACTAGCTAAGTACTATATATGCATGGTCACACCTAGAGAGGGAGGCCACCTCCACTTGCTCCCTCTTGTCATTTTTATTCATTAGAAAACAATATTGGTAGTTCATTCGATCACTTGAAGTGCTTCAATTGCAACTCTCCATAAAAAGCGATATTTCGATCTTCAGTAGAAAATCAAGAGAGAATTGTAAAATGCAAGAGAGAAGAAGAGAGAGATCAGGGAGTGAGGGCTTTTGGTTTCAGCCACAATATAAGAGAAGGCTTTTTGTTTGACGTGGTAAGGGATCAGAAGGCTTCTAGTTTGTGTATTTGGTATCTCACGAGTTTAAATGGCCTAGAGAATTAATATTGAAAATGCTTTCTTCTTTGGTAAAAATTTATTTTCTTGTGAACAGCATCAATATCGACGGGTGCATCTAGCTAGCTATATCGTCAAATATAGGTGTTGCAGTTGGGAATTTAATTAGCTATGCTATCATGTTCTACTAACTGTATGTCGTATGGATATGCTTGCTGTTGCTATTCTTGTGGCAACCTGGATATATGCTTACTGCTGCAGATGGGGCCATTGCTATCGTTCTATTTCTTCAAGCTGTACGCTGCTCTGATGCTTGCTGTTGCTGATCTTCTGTTTGCTTCCTGGATTTTGTTGCTGCTGTTGTGGCTAGCACTGTTGTCATGCTGTTTCTTCAAGCTGGATGCAGCTAATTGCTTCTTTTACCTAGCTAGCTATTTGCTGCTGCATGCTGTTGTAGCTTGGATGGTTTGTGTTCTTGCCTTATAAATGGTTTGTGTCCCGATGCTTTAGTTTTTGTTTACTCTACTGATGCTTGTGTTTTTCAAGTTCTCTACAATTAATTTATGCTGGTTTGTGCTGCACCTAAGGCTTTGCATATGTTATTTTGCCTATGCGGTTAACCAAAAATTTCAACCTCAGTATATAAATATCATCACTTCAACCTTACAACATCGGCCTGATCAGGAGGATGATCATCTTTTAGACGGTACAATCTCAGGGTTGTAAACAAATCTATCTCCTGAAACAACTAGGAGGCACATCATTAGATATTAGCCTCCTACATCAAAATAAAGAGTAACGACGACAGAACTACCAAAATGCAGCAGTTCAACACTTGATTAGATCAACAAGTACTGTTCAATCCTTTCAAATTCACTTACACTCCTGGTTCAATCATACCCCCGGCCTACATATCATCTATATATATATATATATATATATATATATAATGGAATGCGCGCCATTAGCTAGAATATGAATAGAGAGAATTATGGATGAGCAATTAGTGCGAGGGATCACGTGCATGTATCTCATTGATTGGTTTTGATATCAATTATATACATATATACAAGGATCAGTTAATAAGAAGAATTAGAAAGTTGGTATGTAAATAGATCTAACTGCACTAACTCACTTGGGCTATTAGATGTGTTTGTCCCTAATTTTAAAATACAAAGAATCATGCTATAATATATCACAATCAATATACCTCACTCTCATACTGTACTCATGTTAATTAATGACATTAACTGTCCATTAATCGATGAGTTGATCCAAGGGTTATGGTAGTGTCATACAATTTCTATATATATTTTAAACAGAGGGAGGACCTCCGTGATTTATTTCAAATGACCACCTTCATGGTAGGGAAAACCATTACAAAGATCCTATTACACCCAGCAAAGCCAGTACCGAAAGCAAAAACACCAGACAAAAAAACACGAACAAAGCCAATACCGAAAACCAACAAATGTAGTATATAACAATTTTCAAATATAAATGATGATAAAATCTAACTAGAAGACAGTTCAAGATCTGTTTACCTTATTCGAATACAGATCATTTTCTAAAAAAATAAAAAACAATCAAAGGGAAAACAAACAAAATGTATGTATATGCTGGGTGATATATACATACATCCATATATATATATATATATGAAAACTTATACTCATCATACCCATATCACGTAAACACCACACATGATTTTTTTTTTATTTTTTTTCCTTATCAAATACGTGATATATCAATGATGAGTAAATGAAATCAATTAATTTAGGAGTAATAAAATCAAAAAATAATTTAAAAAAATAAAAATTAGTATAGTGTGTGGTGTGTGAAATGATGAGCATCAAAACTCTCTATATATATATATACACATATATACATATGTATATGTGTATATATATATATATATATATCGCTCAAATATCATCAACTCGTCAAGATGGTTGACAAATCCTTGCATCTACAAGACATATATTGTTCATGGGTACAATGGAATATTATTTTCGCCTTCCTGGACAGCACATGATCAAGTTTTACTTACAGTGGCAAGGATTAAGTCCAATAAGAGAATGTGCATCAATCTGGAGCCTAGGCTCTAGCAGTTAGATATCCAAGTATCACCAAAAGAAAACACTAGTCTCCAAACAGTATACAAAAGAATTATAAGGGACGTTGATCCAAGTTAGTGACCACATCCTAGAGGCTGCCTAGATCAACATCAACAATTGTCGATGATCTCTTATGCATGCTGTGCTACCTCATTATTTCTTTGTCACCATGGTGATGCAGTAGCAATTAATATAAGGTTCTTCACTTTATGTGTACTTTGGTTCCAAAAACTACATGTAAAAACTTCCAGCACAAGATTGTAGAGGGCGAATAAGTAACTGATCAACAAAACACAGATAATCTTGCTGTTCTTTACATTCAATGGAACCATTATCAACTTATTCTTGGAGCCTAGCTATGAGCTAGCCAAGATATCAAGCTTATATATCATGCAGCCAACTGCATGCAAGTGTGCATCTTGTTAATTTTGATCGCTACTACAAAAGGAGGATTACATGAGCATGTAAGTAAACCAGAGGAATTTTCTCTTGCACATCATGTGATGAGAGCTAGCTATTTTTTCTGTAGATAACTACTCATCAATCGAAGATATGATCATGAGGCACTAATGTTTTCGAAGATGTTGTAAAGGAAATCAACCGTTTTCACATTCCAAGAAGTTTCTCACGCCCAATGGAGAACGTCACATGATAAAAAAAATTAACATGAACAACAAATAATTATTAGGGAATTTTCTTTGGTAAAGGAATTGCCTCGGTTAGTTTATGTTGCAGCCCTCGTAGATCTACACGTGTCATATCACCACCCTGCGAGGTAAGATTTAGAGGTAAACAATTAAACATTATTAATGTTCTCACTAAAATTATAAAACTTCGAAACTATACAATAAAACCCTAAAGGACCAACCTAGTGATGTAGGGATTAAGTGAGAGTACCTCAGTTTGGATAGTGAAGATTAACCTTTCATTTACTTTGGTACAAATACAGCTATCAGCAGCAATCCCTTCCTCAAGCAGTACTTGTAGCACTCTTGATAAAGGCAATCCTTGATCTGTCAAGCTACTACTGACCATAATCTCAACCCCACCTAAACAAGGTCGGATCATAACACAAGTTCTCTGACAGGAAGTTAAGGTTTCATTCTCAGGTTCACGGGCAATAGAATTGGACGGCTTCTTTAGCTCATCCCTCTTGTCAACCAGTTCTTTAATATTATTCTGAAGGTGTTTGATATAATTCACAGCCTCGTTCATGTGATCGGACATCGAACGCTTTCCCTGAAACGCCACAAATTATATATAACCCTAAATTAAAGTCAGAATAGTTCAAATCCGGCCGGGAAGATCATTGACCCTTACCCTAAATTAATCCATCTACCCACCTCTGCAGTCTGCACACAGGCATATAGAGCCATAAAAATGTAATGAGTAATGGGAATTATTAGCTAGGTTCTTCACCTTGATGTATTCAAGAGGGAGAAAAGATCTCAGAGACCCGTGAAGTTCGGACATGTCTTTCCTTCTTTTCCGTTCCATTTCCCGATGCATCGTCTTCTTGTCGCTGTCTTCAGTTTTCTCCCAAT
Source organism: Juglans regia (assembly GCF_001411555.2). Classification (NCBI taxonomy): domain Eukaryota; kingdom Viridiplantae; phylum Streptophyta; class Magnoliopsida; order Fagales; family Juglandaceae; genus Juglans; species Juglans regia. The sequence continues at coordinate 8,700,842 of NC_049901.1, read as the reverse complement.
TACCCGAAGTACCTGATGGTTTCCCTCGCCGGCCCCTTCCTTTATCGTTGTCAATATTACTGTCGTCCATTGAAGCGTCAGGTAGGATCAGATCTTGTCGAACTGCGAGTTGTTGGCGGTCATTAGAGGAAATCTGAAACAACAGCTCATCACTTTCGTGTAAAGAAAACATTTTACAAAAAGAAATACAAAGCTCTCAACTCTCAGAGGTGGCAATGGAGGCAAAAGAAGCAGATATGTTAGTTAAGGTGTAAGATCTTCAAGATCTTTTCCATGGCCCTAATATTCCAAGATTCTTTGAAAGCTATTCATATAGAAGTAAGAAGTGGCCTGCTAATTAGCCATATATAAAGAACAATGTTATTTCAAAAGTCGCTTGTGGGCACTGTACCTTTATACAAATGTAACCAACCCTGCCATGTCTTTTTTAAAGGGAATTAGCATAAATATAGTATTAAATTAAGGCTTCTATACCACAGTGATAAGAGTAATTAAAAACCTCAATTCCCTGCATTTTATTCACACGTGCGGACACTGTACCTATTGTGGCTACTTTTTTGGGGGTCGTCCCTAAGACCATCAAACGATCATGTGGTGATCATTATTGTCGCCTAGCTAGTGTGGATCAACGACTCTGTCGAAGTACGTACAATATATAGACGTATCTTGCACGGAACCCGTGCTCATTCAATTTTTATCAATTTAATTCTTTCTATGCAATTTTGGATCGACATTAGTACTTGAGTAGGGACCAAAGATTCCAACAAAAACCTGATCATTTCAGTCAATATATGGGTAAAGAAAAAGAAATAAAAAATTTGGAAAGAAACCTAATTTCTAGACCAATTAATTGCTTGGCTATAGCCTATCATGTCAAGAACAGATTTTGAGTAACTATATATTGTTGGAAGGCACATCGGTGTCTGCAGTCAACTACCATGGCGTGTTCGATACAGAAATTCAATTCATGATCCTACAAGTCCTTAAGAAAAGCGGAAACATAATAAAAGATCAGTTCGGTCAGATTGATCGGAAGTTTGGTGGCACATGGACAAGATGCACGACCGTATTGGCTTATGATCGAGCACTCGGGTGCTACCCACTCCTAGCAGATGGGTAGCCTTGCATGGGGGGTGAGTTTGGTTGCCTGGCTTCGTTCCTATTCGGATACTGAGGGGTAGATCGTCCGTCTACCCGATTCGTGAGCGACTGATTGTGCTAACGGAGATGTGAGCTGCCAACATCAACAAAAAATACGGAGAAGTTAGTAGATCGAAGAGTTTTTTTTTAACTCTCTAAACGACACCGTTTTGATATATATATATTTTTTGAATGACTGAATATATTATAATATATGTGAGTGGGCGGGGATCCACACTCGGGTGCAAGCCTCGACCATATGGGTGCTACCCGTACCTTGCCCTTGACATGGAAAAGGCCGGGGGTATGCCCTCGGAATCTAGCCGCGCATCTGCTAGGTGGGACCCCCACCTACCGCCCACCCACGAGAAATTGACAATCGAAAAACACTAAAAAAATCCAAAACAACTTAAAATCAACAACAAAATACAAAGTCAAAACAAATCTACAACAAAACACAAATGCACAATAAATCATAAAACAACAAAAAAAATCCTACACTAGTAAACTTAACAAATTTGAGTTGATCAAACTCTACAAAGAGCCACGGCCATGAATGTCATTCATGCTTTAAAAATGAGGAAAAGAAAAAGTAGAGGAAGAGGATGAGAAAAAGAGGACGCAACTCCCGCGCCGGGGGGAGGGGGGGGGGAGAGAGAGAGATAGGAGAGAATTAGAAAGAAAAGAGAGAGGAAAAAAAAGGAAAGATTGTAGGAGGAGGGGGGGTTAGGTTTAACTTAAACATAACTCCAAAACGAGTTTATTTGTGTAAATTAATTTAAAAAATAAAAATAAAACCTAAGCTAAAATGAAGTCGTTGATTAACAATTTATATATAATATTTAAATATAATTATAAATATTTTGGACTAGGTCGTAGGGGTGGGTCGAGGTGCAAGGTATTGAGGGGCAGGCTTGGACCCCTAGCCTGTCCCCCACCCCCATATCTGATGGGCGGGGTAGCCCTGCAGAGGACGGGTGGACGGGGTGTGGTGCCCCCCGGCCCCCTGCCCGCTTGATGTGGGGGCCGAGAAGGTTGGGTGTGGGTGCCCGCCCAGTGCCACTAGAGCACAGCCCACCGATAATAAGGGCCTGGATATTGGGGCTAATTTGGGGGAATGGGGACCAAAGATTTTATTGGAACACAGGTGATTTTTTGAAGAACAAGAATAGTATAGTGCTTGTAAGATTAATGCACAGCATGAGCGGCGCATAAGACTCATTCCTATTGAATGGAGGCACTGCTCCACTAAACTTGAAGATAGAAAGCTTGCGGAGTGGTTGGCATGCACCTGTGTCCTGCAGGTAGGTGGTCGGAAAGTTACAGAGCAAGTAATATTTTCCATCCTAGAGAAGAAAAAATAAGACAAAAGCCATAGGAAAAAATTATTTGTACACAATGGGAGAAGCTAGAGGGCGTCTTAATTAGGTGAAAAAAGGAATAAGAGAGCGGCTTTTTTTTTTTATTATTGTTTTGAAGTAAAAGGTTGGGAGAGGGAAGGCCTGGTCGACGTGTAAACTTTTATGGATCGGTTTATGATCATTATGATTGAACAAGGAACTGATACAGAGCCTCGAGAATGGATTAGGGGCTGGGCTCCACATGTTTTCCTGCCAAAATCAAGTCTAGCTAGCACAGGGCTGCGTTTTATAATATACAAAGTTGTTGAGGCAATGTTGGGGATAAACCACTCAGATCATCATGAACCACATATATATATATATATATATATATATATATATATATATATATATATATATATATATATAATATAGGGTCGTCTAGAAATCTGCAGGAAGCATTATCGATCGTGAGCTCCCAAACCGGAGCACAGGTTGCCCTCATCCTGTTAGAGTACTGCAGTATGGCCCTATCCATAACTGTCACTGAATAATTTATTGTATCCAACATTATGCATGGGAGTATATATGGTCACATGTGTTTCCACCATGATCTGCCATCTGTTTTATACTAAAAAGAAAAATAAGTTACATTATTGATGCATGCCACGTGAGCCATTCACAACAACTTTTCTTTTTCTTTTTCTTTTGTTCTGATTATTTTATATATTCTTTGTTGTCGTAATGTATATTTATTGCCAAATAATCCTCATTAATAGATAGTATTTTTTTTTAGTAATGATGCAAACAGATCAAGAAGGGATACGAAATCGGAAGAGGGACGACGGAATATCTTCTTCTTTTTTATTAAATATTAATACTTCAATATTTTCTTGCATTTGAAATGCTAATTAAGCAACCATGGAACTGGTATGACGACGTACGTAGTTTATCTTATTGAATTAATAAATCTTTTACTAATGTAGAAAGAGATCATACAATGATATGTTCTCAACAAATAAATTAATATTCTATAATTTATGGCCGGGCCTTAAATGTTTCCTGAAAATCACTCGACATTAATGCATGGGTATCCCAAAAGTCACATTATTTTTTATTTTAAGATATCGTGGGATTGGCAGCTTTATTGGCTAATTAAGAAGGTTTATTGGCCAGTATTTAATAAAAGATCCTACTACTCTTGGGATTCAGGATATGTATGATCAGCTTCAATCAAAGATATATGTAGTTGGAGAATTAATGCATGTAGTAGTCTCAACTGATAAATTAATCATTTGTCATTGGATAAGGTATATATATATATATATATATATATATATATATATGAGATTAATTGATGTCTATTCTTGATTAGGAATTATTAAAATATAAAATAAATAATAAAATTTATATTATATATAAGTTTAAGTTTTTGAGACAAGTGATCTATCAAAGTAAAGGTCCTGAATTCTAACTGATTCTATATTCTATCTTATTTAATTAAATATTTCAAGTGTTAGGTCACCCATTGAATATGAGTCTGGCTCACACGTGATAAAGAGTGTTAAAATATAATATAAATAATAAAATTTATCTATTTTCATAAGGTTAAACTTTTGAAATAAACAGCGATTGCACAAAAATTAATCATCTAAAAGAAAGGAGAAAACAAACCCTTTATGCAGTCCATAAATCCAATAAACCTCACGTTTTATATTGAAAAAAAAAATTACTACATTCCAAACTTGGCCCAAAAGTAATCTCTCATCAAAGGAAAAGCAAGCGAATTGGACTAAGTTCTGGCCAAGAAATGTGAATGTGTGTTACCTAGAATTTCCTAGCCTTAAAGTGGAAATACCCACAATTTTAAAAAGTAAATAACAAAATTCGATAATTAAAAAGAAGACTTTCATTTCAGGGACAAGATCAAGACATTGATCTTGCATAAACCACTCCAATTGGCTATCCGGAAGTTTAAAATAATTAATAAAGGAACTTGTGTAAATAAGAAAGCAAGAATATGATTCGCATCTGTTTTTGGTCGATCGACGTATCTTAAAAAGTACTTTTGTATTCCTTATTGACATAATTTATTTTTTCAATTATGAGCCTCGTTGGGTACAGAGCACCTCGCCATTCATTCATGCAATCGAGAGAAAAATATTAGATTTTCTATTTTATTTTTCATCATCTTTAAATATATTTGTACAGAGGAGTTGGGTACAGAGCACTTCACAAGGTTCTTTGCAAAGAAGAATGTCTATCGGCAGAACCTCAGTCTCCAGCATTTCTAGTATGAGGAATTTGTAAAACTGCAGCAGGAAAACTCTTTATCCCCAGCCAAAGCTGACATGTTTATATGAAGCATTGTTTATAACTTGTCTTTCTATACCAAAGTACTTGTGAGTTTAATTATCTCTAACAAACTTCCATGAGCGCTAGATTTCAGTGATTTGAACTTTGAAGGAGATTTGAAACCTTAAAACTAGTTATCTGCATGACCTCATCAGAAGTATCCTATGAATATAATATAGCATCAAAATGTATGAATGTAAGGTGGAGAACCATCTTATTTTCCGAAAGCAAGAGAATCCTTCTTAAAACATAGAAGAACCTTTGGGTAAAACCGTCGTGTATTATATGGCAATTCATTACAAATATATAGACAAAGTTACATATGCAGCGGGAATAAAGTAAATTAGCCTAGGATCATGCAGAGATTGTATACATTAGCATTGATTTATAGGGATTTTAAAAACAAAGTGCAGCCTCCATTGATGCGTGAGTTAAGCTCCTAAATTTCACGTTGCATGGGAGGCAACTTGCTGGCATTGCTAGCTGTCAGTGGAAGCTTTCTTAATATGCCATTGCAAGTGCAACGTGGAGGAAACAACGTTGAGCTTGGTCCGTAGTAGTGAAAACTGTGTAGAAACAATGGTTTAGTGAGCCCATCGGCCAATTGATCTTTGCTGGATATGACTTGACTTCAAGTGCTTTTTGTTGAACTTTTTTCCAAACGAAGTGGTAGTCAATTTCGATGTGTTTGGTGCGAGCGTGGAAGACTGGGTTGGCGATGAGATATGTAGCGCCGATATTATCGCACCAGAGAACAGGACACTGAGGGAGATAGACACCAAGTTCACGTAACAAGGATTGTAACTAGAGTGATTCCGTAGTGACATGCGCGACAGCTCGATATTCAGCTTCGGTACTAGAACGAGCCACTGCGGGTTGCTTTTTGGAGTTCCAAGACACCAGATTATGGCGTAAAAATATGCAAAAAACTGAAGTCGATTTGCGATAGTCTGGGCACCCAACCCAATCTGCATCCGAGTAGATGGAAAACTAAGTTGAAGAGTTTGGTCAAAGCAGGAAACCAAAGTCAAGTGTAAACTTGAGGTATCTTAGAATGCGTTTGACTGCTGTCCAGTGTGCATCGGTTGGCTTGTGCATAAACTGGCATGCTTGGTTTACAGCAAAGGAAATGTCAGGATGGGTAAGAGAGATATATTGTAATGCACCAACAACACTCCTATATAAGGACGGATCGGCACAGGGGTTACCAGAGAATAGAGATAACTTATGCGATGAAGACATAGGTGAAGAAACTGGTGGGGTACCTTCCTTTAAAAAAAAGCTTGGTAATTGCAAAGGAGTTGGACCTAGTAACTCAGATATCATCCACGTAAACTAGAACAAACAAGGTGATTGTGCCGTGGTGAAAAATGAACAAGGACGAATTCGAGGCAGAGTTGATGAAGCCAAGTGTGCAGAGGTGTTCATGAAGTTGAGCATACCAAGCCCTAGGGGCTTGCTTGAGCCCATAAAGAGCTTTATCTAGTCAGCAGACATGGTTAAGGAAGCTCGGATGGACATAGCCAATTGGTTGGTTCATATAAACTTCTTCAGACAAATTCCCATGGAGAAACACATTTTGAATATCAATTTTTCGGATAGACCACTGATGAGAAACAACAAAGCTAAGTACTAACCGGAATGTTGTGGGTTTAACCACTGGACTAAAGATCGAAAAAATTGATACCTTGTTGTTGGTGATACCCCTTGGCAACCAAACGGGCCTTGCGCCATTCCAGAGTCCCGTTATACATGTGTTTGGATTTAAAAATCCATATTGAGCCAACGATGTTCATACCAGATTGCACAAGTACTAACGACCAGATGCCATTTTGAGAAAAATAAGACCAGAGACAAGGTTATTCTATTCACTTGATAAATTGGTTACAACATATATAGCTTTGCTGTGTATATACAAGTATCACTCTAAGTAAGGAAATTACAAGGTATTCAAACTGAGAAGATTACAATAAACAAAAGAATGAAAGTGTACAAACATAACTAGGAAAGAATCAAAAAAGGAAATAATTAACTAAATCAATTCCAGTCAACTAACAGACTAATCATCGTGATCTGTCTTTCCAAGAATGTAGACAGCTATCAATGCCATTAGTTAAGGCATTAGTTAAGGCTCCATTTCCTTCATTGTCCAGCTGTATATGGCCTTGAGTGAGGCCATCAGTCAAGCCTCCATCTGAGGCTGAAGATACTCTAGATACTTTAACATCCCCTTGCAAGCTGAAAGTGACTAAGCTGATAGGTGAAGTTGTCACTTTCAGCTTGTCTCTTAGTAACAAGAATCGAACTGAGGTGAGTCCTTTAGTAAAAATGTCTGCAACTTGATCAATGGTTGGAAAGTATCTAGTGGTGATGCCTTTGTTGACAACCTTTTCTCTGATGAAGTGATAATCCACTTCTATATGCTTTGTTCTTGCATGAAAAACGGGATTGGTTGCTAAAGACAGTGCCCCTAAATTGTCACACCAAAGGGTAGGGGCAGTAGTGATAGGTACCTTGAGCTCTTGAAGAAGCATTCGAATCTAATATAGTTCAGCATTAGTGAGTGCAAGTGATCTGTACTCAGCTTCTATGCTGGATGTGCTTACCACAGTTTGCTTCTTTACACTCCAGCTGATGAGACATGGCCCAAGGTATATGGCATAGCCTATTGTAGACCTTCTATCATCTGGGTTCCCTGCCCAATCTGAGTCACGATAAATATTGAGTGTGAGAGATCCTTTAGTGAACATGAGACCATGATTAAGTGAGCCTTTGAGATATCTCAAAACTCTTTTAGCTGTTGTCCCATGTGCAAATGTGGGGTTGTGCATGAATTGACACAACTGATTGATAGAGAAACTGATGTCTAGTCTTGTTAAAGTGAGGTATTGTAATGCCCAAACAAGCTGCCTATACTTAGTAGCATTCTCCAAGGGATCCCTATGCTGTTGTGACAGTTGAGAGCCTGCTGGAAGGGGTGTTTTTGCAGGTTTAGCTTCTTTCATCTTGAACCAAGAGAGTAGGTCTAGTGTGTACTTGGACTATGATAGCAGCATGCCATTAGGCATATATTGGGCATGAATACCAAGAAAGAAGTTGAGGGAGCCAAGGTCTTTCATAGCAAAGTGTTGCTTGAGACAGTGAACCAATTTTGTCATAGCTGGAACATTGTTGCCTGTAAGAATGATGTCATCTACATAGATTAGTAGAAACAAGGTTAGATTGATAAAAGATAAACAATGAGTAGTCCACTTTCGATTCTTGAAAACCGAGAGCAGGGAGAGTGTTTGCAAGCTTATTAAACCAGGTTTGAGGGGCCTGTTTAAGTCCATAGATGGATTTTTGCAGCTTGCAAACATGGTGAGGATATCTTTGATCCACAAAACCAAATGGTTGTTCCATGTAGACTTCTTCTTCAAGTGTGCCATGGAGGAAAGCATTGGAAACATCAAACTGTCTCAAAGGCCAATTGAAATGGACAGCAATAACCAAGATGGTTCTAATAGTTGACACTTTAACCACTGGACTGAATGTCTCAGTGTAATCAATTCCATCTTTTTGTTGATACCTCTTAGCTACTAGTCTAGCTTTGAACCCGTCAAGAGAACCATCAGTTTTTGCTTGACTTTGAAAACCCACTTATTATGAATAACATTCTTGTGAGAGGGTCTTGGGCATAAGGTCCAGGTTTGGTTGGTTAAAAGAGCCTCAAACTCTTCTTTCATGGCCTTTGTCCAGTGTGATGATTTAATAGCTTGGGAAAAAAGATGAGGTGTGATTGACAATGTAATATCTGAAGCTAGTGTATGCAATGCCATGGGAAGATGCCTAGTGGCTGTGTAAACTTTGCAATCTGAGAAGCTTTTGGGTTTCCTAAAACCATCCATAGACCTGGTTGTCATAGGATGTATAGGCACTATTGTGGGTTCAGGAGGAGGTACAACAGTGGTTGTTGTCCTCTGCTTGAGGTGGCTCAGGTATGGAAGAGACTGATGGCTCTTCTTCTTACGATGGTTCTGGAAATGGGGTGTTGGATATATGATTCTATGGTGAAGCTAAATTCTGTGTAACAGTGGCAAAATTTTCAGAAGTTGAAATTTGTGTTGATGCAGTGTGGTGCAAAGGTAAATTAACATCATTAAAGTGCAAAGGACTAACCTATTGAGGAGGCTCTCTTGCAGTAGACACAGGTAGAGATGGTTTCCAGTCCTGGGCAGGAAAAGGCTGCTCATCAAACACCATATTTTTGCTGATTAAAATTTTCTCTGTCAAGGGATCAAGGCACCTATACCATCTATAATTTGAGCAGTAACCCAAGAAGATGCATTTCTTGAATCTGTACATGAGCTTGTGAGTGTTATAAGGCTTGAGATTGGAATAACAGACACAACCAAAGACTTTAAGAAAAAAGTAATCAGGGGCCTTGTTGAGTAACTTGAAGTAGGGACAACTATTGTTCAACACAGGACTGGGAAGTTTGTTTATGAGGTACACTGAGGTGTTAAAAGCATCAACCCAGTATGTATTTGGAAGTTTAGAATGAGCAAGGAGGGAAAGTCTCATCTCAACTATGTGCCGCCTATGTTTTATTTCTGCAAGACCATTCTATTGAGTAGTGTAAGGGCATGATATACGATGGGTTATGCCATTAGAAAGGAGAAATTCTTTGAACTGGTTGGAGAGAAATTCACCTCCACCATCAAATTGAAAGGCCTTTATTTTTCTAAACATCAAATTTTTTGCTAAACATTTGAACTTGACAAAACATTCAAAGGTTTCAGACTTGGTTTTGAGAGCATAGATCCAAGTGAATCTAGAGAAGCTATCAATAAATGCAACATGGTATTTGAAACCATTGGTAGAAATAACAGGAGAGGTTCATAAGTCAAAATGTATTATTTCCAATGGTTCCAAGGTTACATTAGCAGAATTTGAGAAGTGAAGAGTTTTTGCCTTTGCCAATTGACAAGCCTCACAAATGACAACATTTTTCTTAGACTCAATGACAGGAATATGAGCATATTCTTTGATTTTATTCAAGATAGGAAAAGCTGGATGTCTTAGTCTACGATGTCAAATAGTGGTATTGGTTGTAGGGGTGTAAATTTAAACCGGGAAACCGGCCCAGACCGGACCGGTTGGTCCGGTTTTGAACCGGTCCGATCCGGAACCGGTTCCTATATTATGAAAACTGGCCAAATCCAATCCAGTTTAAGTTCCGTAGTTTCTAAGACCGGACCGGACCGGTTGGAAAAAAATATATATATACATATAAATTAATTTTATATATTATATAAAATATTAATATTTATATTTATATATATAAGTTCTATATATAATACATAATTATATATTAAATTTTTTTATATAATGTATATAATTATATATTATATATGAAATAATTTCATATTATAATTTATAAATTATGACATAAAATGTTAATCTTAAATATGAACATTTGTAATTTGTTTGACCATATGTTATTAATATAATTATATGAGTAATTCTATTCATAGTCCGGTTTTGAAATCACACACTACACACTTATGATGTGGCAAACCCGGTTTATGAAATTGTCCGGTTTAAATCGTGAATCTCGAACTCTCCTTCGTGATTCCCCCCCTAATCACCCTCTGAGAAATCTCTCATCCCTCCCCCTCGTGACTCGTTCAGCTCTCTACCCATCTAAGAAATCCCCTCTCCCCCTTGATTCCCAGTTGCCCATCCCCTTTGAGACTCACGAGTGTTGCTCACCTATCAGAACAAAGATAATGAAGAAGTATGGAGCAGTATGGCGAGAGAAAACTTGTGTGAGCTGAGCGCGGCCCCAAACAATCGTTTACATCGGTCGGTAATTTTGGTCTGCTGTTTGTTTAGAGAGAGAGAGTACCTACGCAGTTTGTTTTCTGGTTTCCGCTTTGGTAACTATGGCAGATGAAGTGCAGAGTTTGTGAAGCTGGAAACCGAATAGAAGAACAAAATATTTTGTGAACTCTGTTGTTTTTTTCCTAATTCCTATTGTATTCAAGATGTGTTTGGATATTTTAGCAATTTTTTTTTTCTTTGTAGACGTTATGATTACATGGGTTCTTTGAATTTCTGGAACTTTCTGGTTTGATGAAATTGTTCTTTTGAGTTCTTTTGGATTCGACTGAGTTAGGAAGGGTAATGGGATTTGGCTGGGTTAGGGAGATAGTAGTCTAACGAATCGTTTTGAAATTTTAAAAAAAAAAAAAAGCCAGCTCAGTTGGAGTGCGGTGTTGGAGAGTTAATGGACTAAGAGTAGAATTACTCTAATTATATATAAGATAATATAAAAGTTTAATCTTAAAGATGAAAATTTAATTGATCATATGTTTTAAACATAATATACGTATATATAAAATTATTAATAACATTTTATTATAAGAAGTAGTACTTTATTATATATTTTTTACATTTAAAAAAAATTGAAAAACTGGACCGGAAACCGGTAAAACCGAAGGTACCGGTTTAGGAGGGTAACGTTAGCGTAATCAATTTTGAAAAATGTAAAACCAGTACATACCGATTCGGTATTAGATTTTGTCCAAAACCGGACCGGATCGGTTACACCCCTAATTGGCTGAGATTCCAAGAAAACTTGTAAATTTCTTGACTTTATTGGTTGCCTTGGAGAGTTGAATAGGATAGAGCCAATCTCTGCTCTGTGAGGTTGTCCTTCACAAAGAAATGACTGTTAGTTAGCTTAAACTAACACTTGTTATCAGCGCAAAATTTTTGAATGGAAATTAGATTTGTTGTTGCATTTGGACAGTACAAAATGTTATTGAGCTTAAAAGGTTTGTGGGAATGAAAGAAAGTTGATGAACCAATGTTTAGAATGGATAAACCTGAACCATTGCCCACAGCCACTTCTTCATCACCCTTGAATAGCTCTTGAAGTGCGAGATTGTCCAAAGCAGCAGTAACATGGTTGTTGGTACCACTGTCAACAAACCAAGGTTGCTCATCTGATACAACAGTTGTAGTGTTCATCCTGGTAGCCATTGTAGCCAATTGAGAGGGATGATGTCTTCCTTGATATGAATAGTTCATTCTGTGATAACAGTCCAATGCTTGGTGTCATAACTTCCCACAAATTTGACAAGGTCCTCTCTGAGAATGGATTGATTTGTCTTAGTTTTAGGTCTATGTCCTTCATATTTCTTATAGGGAAAGGTGTGCCTTTGTTGTCCCTGCCTAGTGTTCTTCCCTTTGTAATTAGAAGATTTAGGCTTTTGAGTGTAAAGAGCAAAGTTTCTTGACTCACTGGTCTGTTGGTTGTATTGATTTCCTAGAAGGATCTCATGGTTAAGCAACTCGGCTTGAAAGTCTTCAAAAGACATGACTGACTCTCTAGTGGCAAAGTGAAAGGAAGTGATAAATGCAATATAGTTTGGGTTGAGGCCACTCAAAATATAGGAGATCCATTGACTCACTTTTTCTACTGCAATGAGTTGGTCAGCTATAATCTTAGCTTGACCAAGGTATTGAGTGCAGGTTTGTGAGCCTTGACTTAAGGATTGAAGCTGTCGCTTCAAATAGGCCACTCTGGACCTGTATTGTGAGGCAAACCTTGTTGCCAAAGAGTTCCACACTAGCCTAGAGGTATGTAGGCCATAGACATATGATAACACACTGTCTAACATTGTGGTATTAAACCAACTAAAAGGTATTGATCCTTCTTTTGCCATAATAGAAAATTGGGATTGACTTCAGTTGTCAAATTCCCTGATTCATCAGAGAGAGATTTTGGTGGGCATGGCTCAGTGCCATTCACAATGCCCATTAAATCATGGTTGCGTAACACAGGTAGGAACTGTGATACCCAATTCAAATAATTGTTACTATCTAGTTTGATAGAAATAAAGTGAGTGATACTAGGTAGAGAGAGAGGTAGAGGAGGAAGAGGAGGAGTTTGAAGACTGACCAGAAATCGACATAGTAATTAGAAATAAGAAACAAAGAAAGGTGTTAACCCTAGAGGGGCTCTGATACCATGAGAAAAATTAGACCAGAGAGAAGGTTCTTCTATTCACTCGATAAATTAGTTACAATACAGCTTTGCTATATATATACAAGTATCACTCTAAGTAAGGAAATTACAAGATATTCAAACTGAGAAGATTACAATAAACAAAAGAAGGAAAGTGTACAAACATAACTATGAAATAATCAAAAAAGGAAATAATTAAGTAAATCAATTGCAGTCAACTAACAGACTGATCATCGTGATCTATCTTTCCAAGAATGTGGACTGCTGTTAATGCCATTAGTTAAGGCTCCATTGCCTTCATTGTCCAGCTGTATATGGCCTTGAGTGAGGCCATCAATCAAGCCTCCATCTGAGGCTGAAGATACTCTAGATACTTTAACACATTTTTCATGAAAGCAGAGAACTCGTCATCCATAGCTGCACACCACTCATTATGTTTGGAAGCCTCTGAGTAGCAAGAAGGTGTTTCCAGGACAGCAGATGAGATGATATATGTTCAAGGAAGAGGGTATCTGACAGTACCATCTGTGTAATTTTGGGGTTTGACAGTACCATCTCTTTTTACACTACACCATGCTCATTGCGTAGTGTAAAAAGAGAAGTGTATTCAAACCCTTGAAGTTTTTGCTATGGAGTTGTTAAGAGAAATCTTTAATGGGCCCAAGATGACGAAGATTCCTAATCACTTCGAGTATAAGGTTAGATAGGGACTGAACCACTCACCGTCCACATCATTATTTGCTTGTGGGCACAGATGAAGCCCCACCCACACTTTTCCCATTTAGGTGGACCATGCACGTCTTTCCCAGCTAAAAGATTAATCCTAATACTACGAATTTTATTCCATTTTCCTCCCATCTATTGCGATCAAGACATATGTCGGAGGACTTGGATTTCGTCTTCCGACCTAACAAGAGTGCAATAATATTGCATGGAAGCAAAAGCAATGAAACTGGAAACAGAATTTGCAGAATTGCAGATCTGTACACGATGATTGTATTTATATTCATGTTTAGTCAGCGAATCGACCCGACAAATTTACAACTCATGTAAGCTAACTGCTACTGTTACAGTACTATACCCAACTCGAAACTGAACTCGATGGAGAGCAATAATCAAGCTCAAGCTCTGGCTGGATTAATTCCAGGTTTTATTGCTTAAAGTATCAGTTTTTCGCAAAGATTTTCATCTATAAACAAATCGAAACGACAGTATCATAAAGCTTCAGGCAATGATAAAGTAATCTCCATTTTTCCCTTTTTTTTGGGGGTTGGTACGTACGTAGATATGAAAGTAATATTCAAAAGTAAGAAACAAACAACATATTATAATTCCATTAAATTTTGTGAACAGGTCACTCGCATGAAGAAGACTCGGAATCAATTTATTCCCTTTCTCTATCTCGTTTCAAAAAAAAAAAAAAAGATAAAAGCAAACTGTGACAGCTAGCTAGCATTCGGAGTTGGCATCGTAAGCTGGAAGACAGCAATAACATTTCTTTTTAATTCTAGCTCCCCATTGGTGCATATTTTGCTTTCCCTCCAGTTTATTTACGAAGGTGTTGGAAGTTTGCTGGTTGGATATTGATGTCAATTAAGAAGTAGAAGGCCAATTAAGAATTAGAAAGCCTTCTGATTCCCGCAAGTTGGATTTTTTTTTTTATAATAATTTTATTTATGTCCAAGTATATATCTTGCCCGTAACAAATCATAGCCAAGAGAATCCCAAACATATCATGATCTAAACTAATGCTTCCTACTTTCAGTTGATCAGATCTTTAACACATCATCATCAAGTAGAAAATATCAAATAATCCAATTAAATCAACTATATATATATGGGGACCTGTTGTTGTGTATTTTATATATATATATATATATTATAAAGAGCCGATAGCCCTACACATAGTAGCTTCGTCCTAAATTTATTAAAAAGTCATCACCTATAACAGAGAAATACCCTGATTAAAACTTATATACTTTAGGGTTATAATATTCATCATAAGACCAAAACCCAAGTATCCAAAAACCTAACCAACTTATTACAAACCAATCAACAAAACATCAACAACCAGCCAATAATATAAAACTATAGACCAACCAATGTTCGATGTTTTGGTTTTATAAGCTTATAAAACCAAAACATCGAACATTTCTTGTGCTGTGATCCACCGCATCCTAAATTTTTTAAAATTAAATGTGCTCTTCCTTTTGTTGCCGGCACCAAAGATGTGAGATTTCAAATACATGCAGATATTTGAGTTAATTTTATTCAATAAAAAAAACTATCGGATATATATGTCTGTTAGAATTAATGAATGAGTTGAATTTATTTGTTCACTTTAATGTTTTTTTTTTTTTTTTACGTGACAGTATACATAATGACTTTTCCTAACTAACATAAATCAATCTTAGATTTTTCACTAAAAAACAAATTTCTAGAGCATACGTAGTCAATGGAGACAGAAGAACATAATCATAACGAAGAAAATAAGCACAATGCTATTATATTGCTAGAATGGCTCACGTGGCCTCAATTATGTCATATTTTCAATGATTTTCTGTAAACAGGGTAAATGCTAAATGCCCACGAGGCCTCAAGTGGCCCTCAACTTCAATGACATGAGCAAGCTGAGTTTTCTTTTCTTTTATTTTTTCAATAAAAGTGACGCGAGCTGTCAGTCGTAGACTCTGTAACTATTGAAGGTATTTGTCCTGATCTTGGCTTCTGCATATAATATATATATATATATATATATATATATATATTAGAGTGAGTGACAGCACGTTTTTTTAGTGATTAATATCTATAAAATATAAAAATAATATATATTTTTTAAATAAAATTAATTAGTCAATAATTTAATATATAATAATAAAAAAATAAATTTTAACAAACATCATAATTATAATAAAATATTACAATAATATGAGTAATATGAAAATTAAAAAATTTTAGATATTCTAACAATATTTTTCTTAACAAAATATATGAATTATAAAATTTAACTACACTATTCAATGACTCATAAAGTACTAAAAAAATTATTTTATCTAAATAATTTTAGTTAATTAAGAATATTATGAGATTTAAATTATATTAAAAATTCTAATTATTTATATGATTTTATTCTCTTAAAAATATTTAACAAAATTCTATTTTTTATTTAATGATAAAAGATTAGTATTTTATAAATTAAAATTGAATTTATATTTTAATTATCTATTTTAAATTTGTTTTAACATTTACTGTTGAATCAATTCTAAAGATTTAAGATGAAATATTAAGATTTAAAGTCTCAAATCTTAATTTTTTTAATTACTGTTCATTAATGTTGGTTTTTAATATAAACAGTGATTAGTAAACAGTAATCACTGTTTATTACTGACTTTTAAGTGAACAGTAATTATATATATATATATATGGATTTAACAAAATAATGGCATTATGCCAATATAAAATTAAACTGTCGCAGTCAATGTGAATGCCAGTATTCCACCATTATCTCTGGGATGCATTCGGTGTAATTAGTACCGTTGATGTGTTCCATTTTTTAAGCATGCTAGCTCTACAATATTAATTAAGTAAGATTAAATATAATAAGTTTGTCCCAATTGATCATTCCATGTGTCAAATTAAGTTGGAGCCAATTGATTAGCTATTTTTATACTACTTATTTGACAGTCTCATGTGATGTCAGTACTATTGGAGATTGTGGCCATGATGAAATACACTACAATTTATTAATCTGGAATGGTAGATGGAGAGATTGATTGCCTCTTCTTTCATCTTCAATAAAGGTTAAGACAGAGACTCACATCTTAATTAGGTAGAGAAAAAACTGATAAAAGTAGCGGTAAGATCAGTAGCGTACGTACGGCTCGTGTGCACTGGCCACATGATCATCAATATCGAGTCACCGACGATGGTGCGTGGCCCGCATTTGCTGTTATTGTGCTGAGTTTTCCATGGAATGGTGGATTTTTTGTATAAAGGGTAGTGGGGCGGCACAAGATCATTGCTTTTGATGGGTGGATATGAACACGGAATCGATCATCTTCTGCACTAGCTAGCTAGCTAGTACGTACTAAATTAGGGGAAGATAAGAGGGATGAAGAAGGAAAGGTTAAAAAACGAAAAGAAAAGGCTGGATTGGATAGTGTATTGGGCATGCATGAGGCTCATGACCAATAATATTTTGATCATCAGCTGAAATTAAAAGTCATGTGATATAATAAGATTAAAGTTTGCGCTCGTGATCTTTATATATATAATATAGTCTTCAAAAGCAATTAAAGCTGGTTGTTAGAACTACTGTTTTGGGGTCTCGACCTGTTCGGAAAGCAACGTATTAACTGTTAACGTTATAGACTTCATAACTATAATATTCGAGGTTTTAATTAGTCTTCTAAAGCAAAGTTGTTAGAGTATGGGGTAATTTCTTGATCTCTATGTTCTAAAAGCAAATTAATGCCTCTGATGATCGTAAGCTTCTTGTGAGATATTCCGATAAAATAAGATATGATCATCATTTTTTATCAAAAATAATTGATCTCATATAAGTATTCTTTTTGTAATATTATTTATATATATATATATAATATATTTGTGTGTGTATGTTTTGAAGGAGATAATTAACTTGAACGGTTGAACCCACGTACAATATATATCATAATTAATACGACACTAAGAACATTTGTGATAATGGAAGAATGCGCCTCTACCTCTAATTAATTAGTCTTTATATATATGAAAAATTCTATATATCATATTACTATCTTATTTTTATCTCATTAAATATAACATGGTATATTTATTATTATTAAATAATTATTTATTATATATATTTTTATTATCTAATGATGATAAATATATTACATACCACTTAATATGATTAAAATATAATTAAAATATAGTATATAGCATTACTCAAAAGGTGACCGACAATCGAGACTACCGTTTAAGATTTTTAAAAAAAGTTTTGTTATTATTATTATTATTATTATTGTTATTATATTTAAGGCCGCTTGGGCCGGGCCATTAGAGAAAACGAGAAATGAAGCTCCCATGCAAGTAAGTCGGTAAAAATGAAGAAAGCCATATACATGTCTAGCTAATTGAGTACCAATTCAAACCCGGGATCAATTGGATTCAATTAAAAGAAAATTAGCCTAGCTACTCGAAATATGGAAGTGTCGGAGAGAAACTATAAAGTACTAGCATAAAAGATTGTCAAAGTTTTATCTAGAATAAACTCCACCCATAGCAGAAAAGTTGGCAAAAAGTGTAAATAAGATTAAAGAGTGTAAAAAATCTTAACAAAAGAAAATGAGTAACACTAGGGCTACTGCTGGGAGCTTTCGTTAGTGTATTTTATGTATTTTTTTATTGATTCTTTTTTAACATATATTTTTTAACACTTTTAAATTTATTTAAAAAATATTCACAATATCATTAAAAAATATTTTCTTAATAACGAAATAAAAAAAAAATCCCAGCAACATCCCAAAGGGAAGACTAGTATTGTTCAAAAGAAAATATACCCAAAATGTCAAAAAGCAAATTAGTAAGAAGAGGAGTCAAAATGTTAATAAAAAATTCACTGCAATGCAATTAAAACGGTTTACTCAAATTAAAAAAACCTCTTGAAAATATATAATCAATATAAAAATCTGATTAGTAATTTTGCATTTCAAAATGAAGAGCGGTTTTAAAATAAAATTTCGTTGTTTATATTTAAATGTATTCTATTATTTTTAAAACCAAACATCTCATCCTAATTATATATTGAGAGGCGCTAGGAGCCGGACTGGTGCCTTTCAGTATTTTACACCCACCACTGATAAAAAGACACGTAGGGATTCTAACAAAACTAACAATACAATTACATGTAGGGAATCTTCATAAATTTGTCTCCTCCCCCAACCTGATCTCTGTTCTCCTCTCCTCTCTCTCTCTCTCTCCTTCCCCCACCCCTCGTCAAGTAGCCTCAAGCTTCATTTCTCCCTCTGTTCTCTCTCTCTCTCTCTCTCTCTCACTAAAATACTCTCTCACACACTAAAATTTGAGTCTCTGCTAGTATCAAGAGCTCAAGATTTGTTGTGTTGGAACATATATTTCTTGGTATTGAACGTAAAAGCATGACAACCGAAAATGGCTCCACCTCAGCTCCACAAAAGAGCACAATTGAAAGTGGTCTCAACTTAATACCACGCAAAGTTCCTCCGCACCTTCACTCGGCAAAATCTTCTAAAACAATTATGTAATTCTGTTGTGAAATTATTCTTTGTATTGAGGAATTGCAATTTTATTGTAACCGACTAACATCTAGGCTAGAAATGCCTGTGCACACAATCTGCTCCATACAATGCCTGAGCACCACTGGGTATTTTTTCCCTTTAAATAGCACACTGTATATACAATATTTGGTAAGGAAAATGAAATATATGAAATCCTTCAATCTTTCAGAACCAGACAGATTTTTATTTGACAAAACCAAGCTTGTTATTAGCTTTCCCATATTTCCTAATTCTTCTGGAATGCCTCCCTTGAGCTTATTCATTGAGAAGTCGAGAGTTTTTAGATTGCCCAACTGAGCTAGATACTTTTGAATTGGACCCTAAAGCTTGTTCCCCATGAGATTCATGTGGTCGAGTTGGCCCAGTTCACCAAGTTTGCTCGATATCTCACCCGAGAGACTATTGTTGGCCAGGTTAAGAATTTGAAGATTCTTGAGATGACCCAAATCATTTGGAATTGACCCATTGAGACTGTTGAGAGTAGCAGTAAAGATTGTGAGGAGCAGTTACCCAGCTCGGCAGGGATCGGACCCTCGAGTTGGTTTTGTTGGAGAATCAGATTCTCAACTCGATTGAGTTGTCCTAGTTCTAGGTGTATTGGACTCGAGAGGATCATGAAGCCAACCCAAGAGTGACTAAATTGATAAGTTTGCCAAATGAGGAGGGAATCGGGAGTTGGGATGGGGCTAGTGAGCTAGTTACAGAAAAGAAGCAAAAATTATAAGATGGAAATGTCAGAGAGATTAGGTGGAATGGCACCCGAGAGATGGTTAGAGGAAAGATCCAGTTGTGGTTGGAAATGGGTTTCGGAAGACGGGAGAAGAGAGAACAGAGAAAGGGAAAGGAAGAGAAGAGGGAAAAGTCAAACCCATCATAATTCTTATAAGTCTCTTACGTGTCCAAATTTGATTGAAATGTGTTAAAAAAAAAAAAAAAAAACACCCGACCGGTTTGGAGATTTTCTCTTATATATTAATGCTAGCGTGCATGCATCAGGTCGTCCCAAATATGTATATGTTAGCGGCAGCCAGCACCACCGACCAGCCACTCGCGTGTTCATTATTAGAGCTGCCACTAGTACGAGTTTTATGGTATTGTGGTCTGTACTAATCAAATTAGTGGGGTGAAACCGCAAGGGAAAGAAATAGGAAGCAGCTAAGACGCGACTGCCCTCTCCACATTATAATAGTACACATTACCAACTCATGCACTAGTCACAAGATACGACCTCATCTAATGCTATCTTCTTGGAGATCTTCCTTTGATACTGTTGGTGCTGTCCCTGCCTTTTTTTTCTTCTTTTTTTTCCCTCCCTTTGCCGACCCTACGGGTCTCCTTCTTGCAATGTGAGAGGGAGAACATGTTTTGGGAATTATTAACTAGATGGGGGAATAAGATCGTTATAAGATAAAATAAAGAAATTGATTCAATTCTATTATTTGACAAGAAAAGAAAAATGGTGTTATTCCAGGCCGATGTTTGATTGTATTAAAAGCTGTCAGCCAGCTAGCTGGTTATCGCGCGCCAAAGCAAACGGATACTGTATTGATCTTAATGATCTTAAAAGTAATTTGGAGATCATGTCGAGTTAGCATTTATCATTATATATAAAAGATAGCTAAATTGTTATGAGATGTTTGATATAGGATATGTATGTTGATATATATATATATATATATGGATGTAAATCATTAATAGAAGGTTTGTGAGTCGTACGTTCTGCTTATAAGTCATGTGGCTACACATTTTTCTCCTCTATTAATATATACACATTTTTCTGCACAATAGGGCCACTAAAAGCTTTCAAGGTGTGGACGGTGAGGTCACTCCTTATCTCACCATTTATGCCTAGAGACTAGAAGGAATCTTTGGCATCCTAGTCCTGTCAAAAGCATCCATCGGCTGGCTGCTTCTTTACCCTTAATTCCAAGATAAACTGGGAGAACTTTGAGAGCGTAAATAGCTCTCTCTCTCTCTCTCTCTCTCTCTCTCTCTGGGTACAATGTTTCCTTTACACCAAAGCAATGAGCTGGTCTTCCAAATTTGCTCTCACCCCCACCAACAGCACAAAATCCCTGATCAAGATCTGATCGTGGGTCATGCTTCACTGGATTGCAGTAGTTTTAACACCACCATGATAAAGGGCCAGCGGCGGAAATTATGCGATAGCTTGGATCACAACTACGGCAATTTTAATGAGAAGAAGAAACAGAAGATGAGGCATAGGGACGTCGAGAGGCAAAGAAGGCAAGAAATGACTACGCTTTTCGCGTCTCTTAGATCCTCACTCCCACTTGAATTTATCAAGGTGAAGAATTAATCAGTATTTTCTTGTTCTTTGTCTTTGTACTAATTTCTTGTAATCCCCTACTCCCTAGCTCTTGAATCCATCAAGGTTAAGAATCGAACCAGTATTTCGTTTTCCTCTTCTATGCACGCATTTGTACTACTTTTGTAAAAGTTCATGGATGGGTAGAATTTTGTCCAGAAATTAAAGCATGACCGTTACATCTTCTTCCTCCTAAATTCCTGGAAAAAACTCCCTCTCTCTCTTTCAAAGCACCCTCTAACTTCACTGCTATAAATATATTCTTCATGATTATGACCTCAAGGTATACACTCCATGACGTTCCAGGGAAAGCGTTCCAAATCGGATCACATAAATGAGGCTGGGAATTATATCAAGCACTTGCAGAAGAAGATCAAAGAACTGAGTACTGTAAGAGATAATCTAAAAAAGCATTCCAATACAACCGACCATGGGAGTGGAAGCTCAAATAGTTCTCCACCCAGTTTTGTGAAGGTCAACCCATGTCGCGATGGAGTGGAAATCTTAATCACCAGCAGCTTCGAAGAGGAACGGATGCCCCTTTCAAGAGTTTTAGAAGTTCTTATTGAAGGAGGACTTACTGTTGTAAACTGTGTTTCCACCAAAGTGAATGAAAGGTTTCTCCACACCATCCAGTCTGAGGTACTTCGAATCAACATCTCATTGATTTGTCAGATTTAGGGTTAGGGTTTTTTGTATGCTTTGAAAGATTTCACAGTGCAAGAAATTTTCTGTCACATACTAACTAATTTTACTTAACAGGTCAGCGATTCAACAGAACCTGATCTATCGGAGCTGCAAAAGAAACTAACTGAAGCGATTCCGTCATTGAGATGTACATCCCCATAAAATCGAATTCATTGGAGACTCCGGTGTGGTACTGATCTACTGCCTCTGGTTTTTTTTTTTTTTTTTATAAATCTGGGCACTGAACTTGGCCGGTTTGTATGACGTCTTGTGAATATCTGACCTCTTACGTACCCTCACATGATATAGTTTGATTGATTATGTTCTTGCATTACTCTGGTTTGCAAAATGACTCTGCATGCCCAGCCATATTTTCAAAGCTTGGATCGTTTTCAACTAATTCACTGCAGCATAATGTTCTTGCTATCCCTTGTAACATGGTTTGAGTTTGCTGTGATAGTTCATCTTGTGATGATCACCTCATCGTTGTACAGTTTAATTAAAAACATACACGATTTGATCAGACTTGACACTTGAGTGGTAGAGTTGATCGGGGGATTATCTTCATGTTTAAATTAATTAGATAAGAAAAATATTTTCAAGAAGAAGGTTCCCCCTATCTAGCTGATTTTGTGTTCCCTCGTAATTCTTCACCTGATCTTAATCTTCAGTCTCAAATTGAATGGAACATGATCACGTAAATTATATAAAATTTGACTAAGCACAATATATATATATATATATATATATAATATCTGCAGTAGTATGTATCCCTTGTAATTGAAATGAGTGTGACTTTGTCCTTACTATGGGTAGTACTACTTGAGCATAATCATGATCTTGCATAATCGTTTTAGTCCTTATAATATGATCAGTTGGTAATTCAAAAAAAAAAAATCTAAAATCGGTTGAGTACCAACTCCATATTTGTGTATCTATATAACAACTATTCTAAATAAATTATATTCTAGATATAGAACTCTGGTTTTTTTTTTTTTTTTTTTTTTGTACTTGGATCTTCTTTAGTTGAAACTATATATATATATATGTTTCCTTGCTTCTTCTACCAAACTTATGTTAGCTTCATTCATAATTAGTTTGTTTTAAATAATGGTAGCATATCTCATAACAATCTACTAACATGATTAGTTTAATATGTTGGAATATTAGGTCTTGATTCATTTGATTTTATTCAATATATTAAAGAATATAATATAACTTAGTTTTATATATCGTCCTATATATAAGTAAGTTTTTAATATATTAAAAGCTTACTTATAACTAGAAAGTCCCTCCAAAGTCCATCTTTTCCATTATTTTCTTTTCCAGTACTATGAAAAGTTATGCTTATAAATTTGTTGTTTTTTTATAATTTTGAGAAAATAAGAATTTTATCCTAACATGTATGCATTTTGAAATCATGTACATCCTAAGTTATCAAAATTAATACACTGCAACGATCTTTTAATTGAGTATTATCACCAAATTGTAAATAACTCCATTGTCCATTTCTAGACATGCATTAAGATCATTAATGAGCATATAAAAATAGATGATATATGTAACACAATATTAACAGATAACGAGGTAGATCATCAGTAACTAGTAATTTGGTAATTACAATTTGCACTGTGTTCATTTTAACAGTTTTTGTGATATAAATATATATGTACAATGAAAATCGCAAGTTATAAATTAAATGGTGGAAAGTGTCTGATTTTGCCCAATAAAAGTTTTTGAAAAAGTTGATTATGTAGAGGGTAATTATTGTTGTTGTAAATTAGTTAAATCCAGTTGACTTCCAATGCATTTTACTTTTATCTGCTTTTCTTAATTAAACTTTTGTTATCTCACATAACCTACGATCGCGCGATATATATATATAAAAAATATATATATATATATATTCATCCAAATTCTCTAAATGCAAGAACCACATGCATGCATGCTGCATGCTGGACGATATTAATATATTTCTTAGATTTTTAGAATGGAAATTGATTATTAATAATAATAATAACAGACATGTATGCATTAATAAAATTAATGATATAATGTGGCCTGAGGTCCCATCATGTTGTTTTGAACTCCCCAAGGAATTAAATATATATATTTATGTTAATATATGCTCTTGAGTGTTGTGACATATATATGAAATACAACCTAGCCAGGAGTACTGCATGCCAAAGTACTACGTATATATAGCCATTTCAATTAATATTCTTCGATTCTCAGAGCTAAAAAGCCTCCAGCATGCATATATATATATATATATAGAATCGATCTGATCTTTGATCCACAACATGCATGCATGCAGTTTTTCCAGTACCTTGATCACTTAAAACAAATTAAACACAATGATCCCTTCCATGACTCGAGTACTCCACTATCTCCCGGCCAGCTTCAAACGACATATATAGTTTCAAACCTTCGGTTGTCGCCGGCCATTTTATCTATAGTACTTTTCTTTTTAAGCATTGCAATTACTGTAATGAGACTTTTAATTATTTGGGACATCCCATAATATTGGATCTCCTTCTCTTATACTTCTGACTATATTTTAATGTAATTCTGAGAATTAAAACAATACATATATGAAGGACAAGGGTGTGAAAAGAAAAAAACCCAAAAGACAAGAGGAGCTGTTTTATCGGAATTATATATCATGACATCATGTACGTGTTAGTGTGCGCTGCATGCATATGCATCTATTGGATCAATTTTGCATTGGATCGATGCTTGACACTGCAGCTAACCATGATGTCTTCCGGAAATGAAGACAATTTACAGCTTCCAATATTAAATAGGAACGTATTTTATCGTTAACTTTTCTGGGCCAAGCCCAATTGACAAAAACAAATAAGAAAAAGGATGGCAGCTAGCAGCTCCGGCCCATTCAACTACCCACTAAATTCAAAAGCCTAAATATCCAGCCCTATTAAAGTTGGGTGATTTATTATTTTGTACCATATAGTACCCTCTTTCTTTTTAATAATTTATTTTTTTATCCTTAATTTCAAAAGAAAAATTGTTTATCCTTTGAATCGGGCGTGGTCCATGGTTCATGACATGACCATGTTGCTTTTTCTCTCTTTATTTGGAATAATGCATAAACTGATTTTAACTGTGCAAGTCTCTAACTTTTGTTGGAATCAATGGAGTCTTCATTTATCACTTTTGTAGTCCGAAGAAATTGCAAGGAAAAATAGTACTCTAGAGTCGGTCGTTAAAACCTTCCCATCCTCCTCATCCTCATTTCAAATCCATTTTTAATCTTCTATTTTTCCTTGGGGGTCCGACCACACACCTAAAACTTTTTATGACTTTGAAAAGTATGGGGTCTATATAGAGCTTAATACGAATCATGTACAGCGGGATTCAGTGAGTAGAAAAACACACGACGGGAGAGGGAGAGGGAGAGGGAGAGGGAGTGGAAAGATGCTTCATAATCCCTCTTCAGGCGCAGAAAACATGATGTGAGCTCCATTAATTTAGCTGGTGGTTTAAGGAGGACATTTATGGAACCAAATAAAACCAATTTTATCATATCACCTCATGCGTGTTCTTTTAGAGAGACCACAGATTTTCAAGGAAAGTAAAGCCCCACCAGACAACCTTAAAAGAGCAATTTCCTCTGCCCCTGATTTTACAAGCAATATATACAGAGACTTGAGACCATACAAAGCCTCAAATTTTCAAGGACCATAATTAACCAAAAGCATAGCCGATAGCTAATACATCTTTCAAATTGCAATAATATTACAGCTTCTGTTTGTACTCAAGATAAACAATATTCCCATCTCAAAAGGTTACATAATTGGGTGTGAAACTATTTTGCACGAGGGACTTAGCTGCTAAATGAAAGAGGAATCCACACCTATGAATCCACAACCCAGCCTGTTTTGTTCACACAATTCCATCTCCATGACAGAAAGCATAGGAATAACTCTCTGCACTTCCATTAATGTTATCTTTTTCATCTCAATGGTTAGTGATTTAAATGGAGAATCCTTTTTTGTTCTCTGTAAAAGCTACAAGGACCTAAAACTATTTCACCAAGTCTCAACCACGATTGGTGTTAATCATAGACATTCTAAATTTCCATACTAATGACTCCAAGCATGTCTCAAAGTTTGGGAATTATAATTTCTATCAATAAAACCTACTGACTCCATAAAAAAGAGATGATCTCATGCCTTCTCCTTTATGACAGGAAGCAGCAGAACATTGAAATAGGACGCCAGCAAGCACCAAACCTAGATTATAAGTCGCAATATAGTAATGCCAGTACTTTAACAGTTTCTCTCAACTCTTTCATGGATTTATGGTTTACAGAATTTGACTAACTATTACTTCAATGTCAACTGATCCTTAACCAATACTTTTTTTATAAGTTGCAGAAACAAACACCGAAACCAAAACACATTCTCAATTAATTTCACCCTGTTAGCAAGCACCACGATCATCCACATGGGATGGTTAAATCCTTATATCTACATAGCCAAAAAAAAAAAAAACTATTGAAAGATCTTAACATCATTCCCTTTCGAACAAGGAATAAAGTTACATTGGCGAAAAGCTCCCCCAACTCCCAAAAGTAGGGAACAGTACAGGACAACTACCCAGGTCATAATTTCTCGAATGATGTTTTTTTCTCTCTTTTGGATGAGAAAAGACATCAAAATCAAGTAAGGATGAAAGGTATGATAGATTCAAAGGGCTCTAATGAATATTTACAAAGATGGACTCGTGGCCAAAGCACGGGCCATTGTATTCATAAAAAGCTAATCCAGTTACTCGTGGCATTCCGGAAACCCTGTGTAAAGAGGAAGGCGAGCGGGGTCGGTGTATTGATTTGCTTGTGAACTATGGCATACAGAAAGTTGAGATAAGTTTTGGGTTGGTAGGGCCCTACCCGTATAAAAACCGAGGGCAAATAAAATCCATTTCAATCTTTTCACTCCTCTCATCCACAGGCACAAAGAATGATGAACCAACCATCTATAGCAGTATACAACTGTTAATGAAAACCCGTACCGAACATTTAAAAAGCTCACCGTATTGTCTTATGTGACTTGTAAGGAAAGCGGGATGGTGTTGAGGGGGATAATTCAACCGGCAGTTGGGGCCGTTCTGACTGGCCAGTCAGCATCCCGACAACCTCTTTCATGGAAGGCCGGCGAGCAGGCCTCTTCTGCAAACAAAGCAACGCAACCGTGATGCAAAGGAGAGCTTCTTCTCGATCCAAAAACTGAACTGACTTATCAACCAAATCAAGAAGCTTTCCGGCGCGGGCAAGTTGACGCGCCCAAGACAAGAGATTGGCGCGTTGGAACTCCGAAATGGGCGTATTCATCAGCTGAAGTGGGCGGCGCCCAGAAATCAGAACGAGCAATACGACACCATAGCTATATACATCACACTTCTCCGAGATATCCTCACCCAAGCCATACTCAGGGGCAACGTAACAAACAGTTCCCCTCATACTAGGAGTACTACTAATACCACCACTCTTGGCAATTTCCCCACTAAACGAATAATCGTGACTATTGCGGCGAGCTCTCCGTAACTCTCCGCTCAGTCCAGCCAACCACCTATCCATACTACCCCGACTGTTCTGACTCCGGCTTCTCCCTCTCTTCTTTCTCTCAGCATGCAAACTCTCGTCCCTCGGCCACCAATCATCACCATTGTCATCGCTACTCACCCCCATTTGCTTCTTTTTCTTCTTGCTGCTGCTGCTGTTCTTCTTCTTCTTCCTAGCTAAATCTTCGCAATACTCTTCCTTCCACCACTCCCTCGCCGGCCTCCGCTTTGAATTTTTCGCGTTCTTCTCCTCATCCATTGACACCCACCAGTCCAATCGCCTCCGATTCTTCTTCTTCTTCTCCGACTTCGCTATTGCTCCACTACCAGAAGAAGCACCAATCCAATCGCTCGTCGGCCTCTCTTTATTTATCTCCGTCCCAATCCACTCCATCACATAGTCGTTCTTAATCTCCACCTCACCGTTCTCCTGCTTCCACCACCACTCTCTGCCCGAAGCACTCTTCATCCCTTTACCGATCCTCTTTCCACCAATATCAACCAACTCTTTACCACCTTCAACACTACGTTTATCGAAATTCCCCTCAGAAACACTCGGTGATACCGGCGCCACAACCGTCTCCGGAAGTAAAGTCTCCGGTGATGGCGACGGTGACTGAACCAAACCTCCGTTTAAATCCTCAAAATTAGTAATCACGCTCTCGGTCTCCTCAACCACTGATCCGCAATCCTCCACTCCACCTCCACCATGTCCCTTCTTCACCTCTAATCCACGACCATCGTCTACGTCCATCGCAATCTGATTCTCTGATTTCAATCGGGTAAGTCCGAAATCCCCAATCTTGGCGGAAAAATGCTGGTCCAGCAGAATATTACTAGGCTTAATATCGCCATGAATCACGGGCGGATCCAAACCGTGTAGATCCTCTAGCCCTCTGGCTATATCAAGAGCGACAGAGAGCCGCCTCTTCCAATCCATAAGCTCGGGGGGCCGTTTAGCGCGAAGAAGCGCGTCCTGGAGATTGCCGTTCTGCATGAGTTCGTAGACGAGGAGCATACGGCGTCGTTTGCGGTCGGAAGAGAAGCCGAGGACGGGGACGACGTGAGGGGAGTGGAGCTTGGATGCAAAGAAGAGCTCGTTGTGGAACTCGCGCTCGCCCTGGAGGGAGCCAGAATCCATGACCTTGACGGCGACGGGGACGGGAGGCCTGCCATGAAGGGAGCCGGAGAAGACGGGGCCAAAACCGCCCTGGCCGAGGTGGTGGGAGAAGGAGTTGGTAGCACGGCGGAGGGCGGAGTAGGAGAAGCGATGGGGGAGGGGACGGGAGTCGGAGGGGGCGGTGGCGGTGGTGCGCTTGCGGGAGATGATCTTGCGAAAGAGGAAGACAAGGATAGAGAGGAAGGAGAAGGCGGCGATAAGGGATTGGGTCGCTGAGGGAATGGGCGGAGATGGCGATTGGGAGGTTGAAAGAGGAGGAGGAGAAGCGATTTGGCGACTTGGCATGGCGGCGAAGACTTCTTCTCAA
Organism: Juglans regia; assembly: GCF_001411555.2. NCBI lineage: Eukaryota > Viridiplantae > Streptophyta > Magnoliopsida > Fagales > Juglandaceae > Juglans > Juglans regia. Next base: position 8,671,602 of record NC_049901.1, on the reverse strand, counting down.
ATGGGATTACTGTATAGAGTGACGACGTAACGTCTCATGATCGAGATTCGAGAGTGTGTGTGTGTGTTCTGAAGTCTCAGATGACACCTCTTCCTTCCTCCCGAATAATTGTTTCATCCTCTTTCATCTCAGTATCATACTCTGTATTGATGTGAATCTTCTTCTATTAATAATAAAATAAAATAAATATTAAATAAATCAAATGAATTGTCGCAGAAGAAGAGGAATAAATGTCTTGAACTTCTAAAATTATAAACTATTCAATTTTTATTCACTTGAATTCTCATATTATTTTATCAATGCATATATCATGTATACAATGTTGAATATGAAATGTAAGTGTTAGATCTAAATATGAATTTTATAAAAGTAAACTAACTAACTTACTCACAAAATTATTATACAAACTGATATATCCCTTCAAAAAATATCATTTTGTTATACGATTCATATGTAGACATATATAATAAATATGCATGTTTTGGTCTATCTATGTTTTATCTATAAACTCTTACATTTGACCCAACGTATCAATGGTAAATTTATATGCAAACTTATTTATTGATACATCACACGCATTACTTATTTAAAACCTTGTCAAATCAGCCTATGTAAAAAATATTGTTACTTTGCGTTTCTTATAAATATAATAAATTAAAATTAACAATACTATATTAGTAGCATGCTACACGTCACACTTTTAAATAGTATAATTTTGAATAATTTTTGTTACAATTATTTTTTAATGTTGTTTTTTATGTAATTGTGACTTGTTTAAAATTTATAACTAAGCAATTACTTTATTCCATAGAAAAACATTAATGAACGAGTTTTATAAATTGGTACTAAGTAATAAACAAATAAAATATTTAAAACACAATATACAATTCTATATTTTAAAATAGTAATTCTACTGATCAGACATTATAGACACTCCACACTTCACATTTATAATTATTTTATAGAGTATGGAGATATTTTTTTTAAAATATGAAGTATAGGGTGGTGAATAGTACTATAAGAATAATTTTTTATTTTAAAAACAAAAGAAAACTATGGGTTGTATATAGTTTGTATTTTCTATAATTCTTATTTAATTTTTTAAATATTTTGTATGTGCGGAGGAAAATTTATAAAAATCAAGAATCAAAAGTCAAATAATTGCGAAGCGCAGCCAATCAGTGGGAAATTAAGTGCAGCGAAATTGCTGGCACGGGTCGTAGTTGGTGGATCAATGTGATTGAGAAAGTGGTTTAGGTAATATTCTGGTTTTTCCGTTTCGTGCTTATTCCCAACCTCACCCACCCATATATATTAATAATTCCTTTGTTTTCTTCTCTTTGGATTAGCTAATTAATTTGATAACGTGATGGAGTCATTTTCATTTTCTTTTTATTTTCTTTTTTAAAAAAACATATGATTGATGATTAATTATTATCCAAGAAATTCATATGATTTTCTTGGTATATTAATAAATTATCTCTTTCTTGATTTGCAATCTCCGTTGTCATTGTGGAATCCCAATTTTGCTTTGACAATGTGAGATGCAAAACTTTGACAATTGGAATCGTAACATAAAAAGTCACTCTCACTATATATATATATATATATATATATATATATATATGTATGTATGTATGTATTAATTTTATAATAGAAGTTGACAATTGTATAATATTAATAAAAAAATTATTTTATTATTAAGTTGATGTGCAGAGTACACAATTTATATCATCTAAATAATAATGATTAATTTTAAAGATTTAAAATTTAAAATTTATATTCTAAATTAAGTTATATCATTAATATATATTTTATTAAATGTGTTCTGCACACTAATTTAATAATAAAATTCACATGTTGTTTATCTTTCTTTAGTATCCATAATAAATTTAGACCAAAGAATTGTAGATGATTTTGATTCCCTGAATATATATATATATATATATATATATATAGGAAAACAATGATACATGAATCGATAGGAATATTGTAATAATATGGTTACAGTATTATAATTAAAATTTTTATAAAAATAGTAGAGAGAGAGGGGGGAGGGAGACAGCATAAGAAATATAATTTTATTTCGTTTAAAAAATTAATTTATTTTTCGAAGTCATCATACGGAAGACAGGGACAATTTGATCGTGGAAATAGTCACATCCCGTTTTTATTGTGATGGTGTTTCGGCATAATTTAATACGTGTCATTTAATGCATGTAGACTTTATAATTTTAATTAATAATTAAAATTATCGCGTTAAATATTTTAAATTGTAAACCATCAATAATTTGTATTCTCTTCAATTATCAAGATTGTGAAAAACTCATTCTTAATTTATCTTATATGTTAGAATCAGATAAAATACACAAGATAAATTTTCTCTACTTGAAATGCATATTTTGTTAAGGATTCAATTATTGATTTAAAAATATCAAGATTGTTATATACTAATTTGATTAAATTTTTAATTTTTATGATCGTAATATTTCACCATAACGGTCCACTCTATTAATATTGACTCGGTGGTAATATTTTTTTTTATTTCACTTATCTATCAGTATTCAATGACTTAATATTATACTCATACATGATACAAAATCATTTTAATCAGCCTGTAAATCGCTCTATCTGTGATTTAAACTCGTGACTTGGTCCTTATTCTGATATTAATTATTAAAAATTCAATCATTGATCTAAAAATTTTAAGACTATTATATAATAATTTGATTAAACTTTTAACTTCATGATCATAACATATTTGTTTTTATCTATTTATTGTATAAAAAAATTAATAAGAGAACATGAATAATTTGTATTAATTTAGAGCGTGTAATTTTTATGTAAACCTTTTTTAAAAAATAAATAATGCATATTTAAAAAAAAAACTTTTAAATAATAAAATTCCATCTAAAAGTGTGCAAGTTTTACATCAAACTTATATTTTAATGGGACCACCGATTTTACCGTTGGGAAACGCCCCCTAGTCTACGGTCTACCGTAGCCCACAGCCGGCGGCCCCACACTCTTACCCTTTTGTTTATTAATATAACAAAAAGTCTATAGAATATAAAAAGACCAGAAACAGCAGCGCCTAGATGAATAAAGTCAAAGATTGGAGTTTGAAACTTTGAATGAGTAAAGGGTATTCAGATGCCACGTGTGAATGGTTGATGCCGTAGTTTTGTTTTCAAGCGTTCGCTTGCTTTACTTCTGGATGGATGAGGACATATGCCAGTAACGACACAAAACTTAAGCCACGTGGATACCGACCCGCTAACTTTTTTGCATGCGTCACATACTTCCAACACGTGGCTCGGTTTACTTCTGCCTCACAGCGTTGATTGATTGGAGTTTATTATTTATCAGAAGGGAAATGAATTCGGGACCCAAAGTGTTTTCCGAATGTTTTTTTTATTTTTTTTTTGTTTTTGTTTTTTTACTAAATGATTAAAAATATATTTTTTAATGATATTGTAATTTTTTTATTTTTTTAAAAATATTTATGATGATTAAAAAAATATATAAAAAAATAAACAAAAAAATAAAATGCTTATTCGGAACACAAAATGGATTCCGAATTCAGGACCATAGCAGTGCCCTTATCGGAAACTCTACTTGCGTAACCGGTTGCCAGAATTTTTTTTCACCATTTTGTTTTTGTTTTTATTTTACAATATAAGGATAAATATTTAAAACGTGACCAAAGCATAAGAAAGTGCTAACATTTAAGTAAATCCATGCATTTTAATTGTGTCTGGTCCACATCAGTCACCGGTATAATTGTTCAAGTATTTTAATAGAGAAAAATATAAAATTCCATTTAAATTATTATTTAATTTGTAATCAATGGATAAAACTCAATGTTTAACCACAACCCAACCCATCGGCTCCAACGGATTATAGTCATTTCATTTGGATGTTTTGAAATATTAATTTACCAATAATTTTTAAAAGCATAATAATTATAATTTCTTATATCTTAGTTTAGGAAACACTATTTGAAGTAAAATAAAGAAAATTTTATTCGTTACATGATTACGTCGCAGCAGAGAGAGACCAAGGCTCGGTCTTGTTTAATGATCAGCAAGATTCAAGATGCTCGGCCCATCAACACGAGAAAGACCAAACCTCTCTTGGGTTCGGTTTGGATGACCAATGAGATAGTTGTCTGTACGGATGAGAGGATTTTAAAATTTTTTAAATTCATCTCAAACAAATATAAAAAAGTCAAAACTATCTCATATCATTTTACTATCTAAACATATATGGTAACTATTTAATCTCATTTTAACTCAAAAAATATTACTATTATTTAAAACATTTTATCTCATATTATTTGAAGTGTCTATCCAAATCGAGCCTTAAAAAAATAAAAATAAAAATAATAATTATGAAATCATCACATGTTTGAGAGTTTAAATTAAAATAAAAATAAAAATTCAATTATTTGCACATATCCTTAAGCGATGGTTAGATTGTCTCAACACATGAAATATTTAATTAAATAAAGTGATGAGTTAAGGTTTGAATTCAAGATCTCTACTCTAATATAATATAAAATCACCACTTATTCTAAAAATTTAAACCGATAAAAAGAGATGTATTTAATTATATGTATTAGATGATTAATAATAATATAAAAAATAAAAGAAACGGCTAAAAAGGAAGTAACATTGTTGCATCAAAAGAAAAAGTGGGATATTTTTTTTTATGTCGGAGAACCTCTCCAAGACAGAACTTTTCAAACTCACTCCTGCAAAGTAAATCTTGGTCATATACACCATACTCTCGAAAATTTTTCTATATGAAATTATTTAAATCACTAACTTTTCATCAATAAATGTGACCCCAAAGATGAGAAAATTTGAAAGCAATAACATAAACCCGTCCTCACATGCCATTAAATTGAAGCCAACTACACCCACCACGTGCTTACCCCCATGTGCGATAGTTTTGGTAGTTGTACCTTGCTATTTAGTATGTAAGCTTACAAATGAATGAACGAGCTTCTTATAAAATGTCTTTTAAATGCTGAAAAATACTTCTTATCTGTCTCACCTTTCAACACAAACAAGAAATCGGTAATGGTGATTAAATCATAATACATTGTCATGCACACGAGGGGTTTACAACTAGAGTAATGCTACATACAGTCGTGGAATGCGTAAACGCCGTGCAGTCACTTTGAAAAAGAGTGGGGTCCACTATTAAAAAATTAATTTCTTTTCAGGTGGGTCCCTTATTTATTCACTTTTTTCAAAACGACTGCACGGCGACTGCACGCTCACGACTGCAAGTATCATTTCTCTTACAACTATGACTGCTCTCAAGTTTTAGGCTGACAGAGTTATTCTGTTTCCATGTTCCTTGGAGAAATTGACCTAGTTTCCATATACAGTTGGGGAAACAATATACAAAGTAAATGAAAAGAACAGAAAGCTACCAAAAAATAAAAATACAATGTACCATAAAATTTCACAAATAATGCTTAAAAAAAGTTTCGTACTTGGCAATGCCTAATGAAGTAAATGAGTTTGAAATCCTGATACTGACCCACACTTTTTTGCAGGAACAATGGCCAGCTTTGCATGTTTAGTACCTCCTCATCCTCCTCAATGACATGCATGTCCTTCAGTCCCAAAGTTTGTTGTTACAGGACAGGCGTGCATTTAAATTTTAATGCTTCTTGGGGGAGGGAAAACAAGATCAGAAGTTGTAGTTAAGTTAGACGGGATCTGCACCGGTAAACTTCACAGTTTTCATATGAGAGACGCTACAACCCTCTACCAGTTCTTTAAAGACAACATGAAAGAAATCTCTCTCTCTCTCTCTACACACACGAGATGTATGTGTATGGAGACAGAGTGAGTTAGGTGTCGAGGAAGGGTATGTCTCTGTCCTTATTAATGGGAAAACCAGGCACATCTTACAGGCGGTGCAACCCATAAGTACAGAAATATTCAGTAAGTTCAAAGGAGGACTCGGATTTAGGCTTTGATTAGCATCAATGTCTCCCGGAGATGGTATGAATAATCTAATGTCAAAAGAAAAAAATAATAATATGCGGCTTGAACAAAAAGGGCAAACATAAAACATCACTGCGAAATAAAAATTAAAAATTTTTACATGTACTTTGTGTTTGTGTGGATAAAAGTGATGAGATTCATTGAAAAAAATGTCCAAAAACATCATTGCCGGACATCGATTTAGGTTGTTTGATCTTGTGGATAGATAGATATCTTCATCCAACACGCCGCAACAGTTTGGTAGAGTTTGATTGCTTTGTGGGCCTGTGGCTTCTAATCATATTTATTCTCAAATGTCCTTCTTTTTGCTAAAGTGATTGAACCCATAGTTAGGATCCTATCAATTGTTCATATTTTCTAATCTTCTGTATCGACTAGAAAGCAGTTGTTTGGATCCCCATCCCCTCATCCGCACGATTTTTCGGTGCATCGCAACAAAATGGGCCAACTTGGGCCCTGGAGCCTGGATATTAGTTTGTTGGTTTATATGTTTCTTTATTTTTAAGAGAGTAATGTTAGTATGCAAGTGCATTCTTTTTTTTTAAATGAATAGAGTTAATTATTAAAAAATTATTTTTTTTTTATATGAATCTCATATTTATTTATTTTTTTAAGAAAAATATGCGTGCAGTACTTCCACACTCTAAAACTATATTATTTCTCATTTTAGAATATCTAAATCTAAGCATGTTAAAAAAAATCAAAGCAATTCAAATTCTTGAGCGTTATTATTATTATTTTTTGTTGTGTGAGAGTGGGGGAGGGCAGAACCAATCGCACTGCACCGCATTTAGGATTTGTTTGGACAGTGAGATAAGATAATTTTAGATAAGTTAAATAAAATATTATTTTTTAATATTATTATTATTTTAAAATTTTAAAAAATTAAATTTTTTATTATATTTTATATAAAAATTATAAAAAAATTATTTTTATCTCCAAACAGGATCATAAACTTACGAATATGAAAAACTGGATAAAATCTTCTGTCAAAGACTCAAAAGATCTAATAAATCATAGAAAGTTTTGCGAGGGCCGGGGGAATATATAACTTGAAGACGGGGTCTATTAGGATATAAGAAGTGTTTCATCTCATCTTATTATTATAATTTTTTAAAATTTTTCTATAAAATATAATAAACAATTCAAGTTTTTCAAATTTTAAAATAATAATAATAATAATGTTTTATTCAATTTTTAACTTTCATTTCAACTCATCTCATCTCAACTCACTATCCAAACTGCACCCAAATCTATTATGTATAGTACTTGAGAGTAATCAACAAGAGTATGCAACTAATTAGTGCAGTGACCATCGTATTGTTACCAAAATCCTATTTCTCTAAGAAATATGATAAATATATGGTCTAAGAATTGACCCCATGTTTGTCGCATTGCATTCGATGGGGACATATCAGGCCCAATATGTTCCAAAAACTTCGACCATTTGTCAATTTGTAGGTTCTGTACATTCACATTAAGTTATGGATTAACCCTACTAAAAGCTATCTATATTAATCTTTTAGAAGCACTGTGATTTAATTAAAAATGGGGAAAAAAACACTATTTGAAGCAGACTTGCACAGAGTCATCTCAAACAAAAGCGCATATTTTCTTAAATTATAAAATAGCATAGTCATGATTATAGAGTTTTGGACCATATAGTACTTGATGATACCAGCTGTTTGGTCACATTCTGTGCAAAACAAAGTGTTTGATGTTCTGCTCTGTCTCTTGGGTTTTCGGAGATTAATTAGAATAAAGAGGGGGTAGAGAGATATACATAGACAAGTTTGAAAATAAATAAATAAAACGAGCTCCCAATAAATATTTTTTCTGGGACAGATGAGATGGATATCTGTCGAGTCTATTAGTAGTAAGATGTCATAACATTGTTGGATTATTCTCACTTTTATAAACTATACACTGTATTATGTATTTATGTATTATGTATTTATGGATGAACGAAATAATTACCGGGTGCTGTGGCGGTGGGCAGGCTGATAACAGTTTTCTTTATCAGCGTGGAAATCTTCCCACCGGCGCGGGTGCTGGAAGTCAGAAACTGGAAAGAACAACAAAAACATGATGGCCATGGCCGGGGGCAATGAAACCACCCAATGGGAAATGAACAACTTCAGTTTTGTTCTTATCAAAGATTCAAAATGCGATCAGTTTGCCAACAGTACTATGTAATATGGGCATGACAAGATCATTGTAAGAAGAAATAGAGGCCGTTAAACATTTCCTGATTGAGAAGGATAGGACTGAACTAGTTGGATCTTAACAGAACATTTGTTTATTTTAGCTGGAGAACTAGAACCATAAAGATCTATGTAAAAAATCTCCAGTGCATGATTCAAAGGGGTGGCAGCCACGTGATAACAATTGGGCTCCTCACCCTGTGTACTCCATCCTTCCATACCAAACCTCCAAACTCGGGGACTGTTTGCCGAGATACTGTAGTGAAGGTGATCTTATAAGATATTTTTTGATACTTCCTGGTAAAATGCAGGGTCTGTGGCTTGACTTGAACTGAAGCACCTTTAAACGGTGAAACTACGACGTGGTAATTCGAAACTGCAGGGCCAACATTGGTGACAGTTCTGTGAAGGGTCAGAGTAGTGATGGATGCTTTCTCTGGGAACACAGCGGAGATAGAGGGGTAGTTCAAATCCCCTGGATTGGCAAGAGAGTGTTGGCAAGATCTATTTGAGAAGAATTTCAGCTGGGCTGGAGTTAGGCTCTGCGTGCAGAGGAATTCGAAGTAATCATGAGCCTTAATATCATACACCAAACCAGGGTCAAGCGCTTTTATTGGGTTAATGTGTCCGGCTCCATGATCATATGGGTTTGAAGGTGCAGCTGTTGATGAATCTCTTAGGGGATTACCAGTGTTATCGTGGACATAAGCTGTGGTCATCAGGGCAGATTTTATTACTGCCGGACTCCATTCTGGGTGCCTTGCCTTGAGCAATGCAGCAACCCCACTCACATGAGGGCATGACATGGAAGTTCCAGACAGCAAGTTAAACTTCACTCTCCGGCGATCTGTCGGTAAACTTGACGGACCCGTGTCTCCAGTCCAAGCAGCAAGAATGTTCACCCCTGGGGCCACCACATCAGGCTTCAGAATTTCGAGGCTAAGAAAATTCGGTCCTCTAGATGAAAATGCCGCCACCACCGGAGATGGCCGAATCCCTAGCCGAGTATCAAGAAAGGCTAGATTTGCCGTGGCTTTTGGACTGGTTAACACATAATTCTTGAGTGCTTTCCCTTCTGTTTCTCCTACTGCAACTGCAGGAAGAAGGTGGCAATCTGCCACCAGTTCTTCCCCATTTGAAGCTGTGTTTGAAAGAACCATTCCCACCCCTCCGGCGTCTTTCACCACCTGACCCTTCTGCACACGTGGACTAATGCCTCGGTCACATATCACAATCTTTCCTGCAACCAGACGCCGATCCAGAGTACCCTCCAAACACAAGGAGCTCGGGTCAGGGCTGCTTGAGTTACTACCCATGTATACAATTGGGTATTGCTTATTTATTGACCTGCGGATCCTTTGCTCTCTATAGAGTGAAACGCCAATCAGGGTTCTGCCATTTCCCAGCTTAACGGTGGCCGGGAAATCTCTATCCATGGTGCTGGCACCAACAGTAGTAATCCAGGGTGACACGTTTGTGAGACTGACTGGGTCTGGCCCTCCATTCCCAGCTGAGCTCGAAATAAAAACACCCATCTCCATTGCCCCAAAAGCTGCTATGGACAAACTGTCACGATAGTAAGGAGACACTCCACCGCCTAAAGATATTGACAAAACGTTCACTCCATCATCCACAGCTCTATCAACCGCGGATAGAATATCCGAGCTGAAGCACCCACCACTCCAGCAAACTTTGTAGACTGCGATTCTTGCACCTGGTGCCATTCCTCTTGCTGTCCCATACGCATATCCTTGAAGGTTTGCACCACGAACTGGAGAGCCTGCAACTGTGGCTGCAGTGTGAGTTCCATGCCCATCTTGATCTCTAGGGGACTTATACTCAGTTTGGTCGTTGATTTTCCCAGTAGCAGCTTCATACCCGTGGTAGAACACTCTGGCACCCACAATCTTTCTATTACAGTGATGTTTCTCGAATCCTCTGCCTGTCTCACATTTTCCTTTCCAATGAGCAGGAACCGGTGTCATGCCCGTATCTTTGAAGCTCTCACTCTCTGGCCAGATTCCAGTGTCGAGCACTCCCACTACGACATCATGGTCCAAGACTTTTTGAGACCAGACGCTAGTGCTATCCTCTGGCTCAAGCCCAAGGAACGCCGGACTCCTCGTGGTGTGTAGCTGGTACTTTGTATCTGGGAATATAGCCACTACACCATGTTCATCCTCTAGCCTCTCAGCCTCTTCTTCGCTCAGCACAGCGGCAACTCCATGAATAGCTGTCTGGTAACTGTAAATTATCCTATCATTATCTCCCGCATCACCTTCTTTCTCATGGTTGAATAGAACTGATTTTACTTTCGAGGAGTACCATTCGAGATGATTGATAAAAGATTTTGGCATTGCCGACTTGTCCATTTGGACAATATATGTCTTCCTCGCTATGTGGGTGTCCGCAGCGAGGACTAGATCGAAGAATAGATAGCTTGCTAGGATCAAATACACCCATTTTACTGGGTTTCCTGCCATTTTGAGGCGAACAAAATGAAGAAGAACAATTTTGAAGAATGATTGGAGAACAGGGTGAAGAAACTAAAGATGAAAATACAGGGGGTATGGAATGGCTATCTAATCTGGGGGTTGAAACTTGAAATATGAGAGACCTCTAGCAGCGTGTTATCTCGTGCGGGCAATAAAGATGGTTGGTCGTTCCATGAATACCCCACTTGAAGAAGAGTTAAGGAGAGCCGGGTAGTGGCTAGTGGTAGCACTTAATTTGGTTCTGCTACTCAGACGAATAGTACTTTAGAACATTGGTCCAAAAGGCCTGTTGTCCATGACATGGCAGTGACAATCAGCTGGGTCTTAGTGCGCGCAATAAAGATGGTTGGGGTTTTATATTTTGAAATGTCGGTGAGTGATAGGACTCTGAAATAATGAGCACCTTGGGTGGGAGATCATGTGAACCAGTGCATAAAGAAATTCTTTTAATACACTTGGTGGGGTTGTTTTGTAAACTGAGATCAGACCCATGTGATCATGAAGGCACTAGTCACATATGAGCACCGTCTAGCGGGAAAATGTTTAGAATGTGTTTGATCATTCATTTTTTTGTTTAGAATAAAATAAATGAACATGAAGAGATTTGATTTATAATGACAAAAATGTTCTTTTAGCTATTTGTTTGGTTTAAGATTGTTTTGATAAAGACTCTGCATCGGATTTGATTATGTTGAAAGTGGTCTCTCAAAATAATTATGAAATGAATAAATCTATTTGTAAACACACTACTGAAGATACATGGGAGTTGTTCCATGCGCTTACATTTTTTTTTTTATAAATATAAGGAGTCATGCATTAAGAGAAATGATATGATACTTACAATTGTTTACAATTGTGAGTGTGTAAGTATCACACATTTATTTCAAAAAAAAAGAACAAATAAATAATTCACATGAAAATAAAATTAATTTTTTAATAATAGATTTTACTCTTTTTTAAAATAACTACATGATACTTACGCACTTCACGACTATATATTGACTCGTAATGCCCTCTCGAGCCATCAGGTTTGGATATTATTAATTTCCTTTTTTCCAGTGCATGCCAATGACTCTAAGCTTAATGCATCAAGTGTTTTTCAAAATATTTATTATAAAAAAATGAACGTTAATAATAAATTTTTTACGATAAAAATAATTAGTTGCGACGAAAATAGATTATTTTGATAAAAAATATATAATCAATTTAGTAAAAAATAATTGGTAGTAAATGAACAATTTCTTTGTAGTGATTTTACGATTAATTAAACCGAATTGATAAACACTCAATTTTTCTTTCCGTTCCCGCAAAACTCATTGTCGCTTTCAGGAATTGATAAACTCGCCAGCCTCAGTTTCTACTCGGGCTTTTTTCCCTTTTGTCTAGTTAGCTTTTACCTATTAGCACCAAAACTAGTCGAGCTGCTGTTTTCCAGAGAGCAAATGCCAACACACATCCTGCCGTCAGCCTCCCCAGGCACCGATCTTCAAGACAGAGGAATAAATCTGTCCATACGAGCAGTAAGTAAGCCTCACGCAAGGCTTATGTCATGCGCGAGTTTCACTCGCCGTCACGCTTGGGGAAGTTTCTTGCCACCACGCGCGGCACCGATGAGATCAGCAGTGTCGAGTCTTCGAAACCCGACCTTCCACTTCTCTCCAGGTGTGACGCGTGTACTACACGCGCCGCCACAGACAGTGGTGGCTTCTCGTCGAAAATTCATCTTAGTTTCTGGTTGTTTTCCTATGTTCCCGTTTTACCTAACCAAAGATCAATTGAAAGTGGATGAAGTTCCTTCTAGCCAGTCCAGACCAACATGTTGCAGCATACAACCCTTTAATGCAGCTTTTAGCTGCAACTTTATAATTTGTTCAGCAGATTATTTTAAAATCGTCACTAAGCGGTCTCCCCTTGTTAAAATTGGATATGAGCCATTTATTTGGCTCCAAAACCCACATTTTATTTTTTTATTTTGTGTTGTAATATGTTGATTTTAAAAAAATTGCAAAGGATTTGCACTCCAAGCTTATATCTTGTAACAGTTAGTTTATTTATAAATATATTATTTGTTGATAAAAAAAAAATAATTAAACCGAATTGGTGCGATCACATTTAAGAGGCAAATTAATAATTCGGGAAATAACTATCCTGATCTCTTCGAATATTTTGTTTATTACGAAGAAGGCTAGGAAAAAGAAAACAAGATCGACCTTATTGCTGTTATCGATCCCTTCCTACTTAAAGCAAATCAAGTAGTGTAATTATTATTTTGATGTGGGGATGGATGAAGTTGGGTGGCACATATTATGGTTGACAGCTCAATGCATGAGTCATCAGACTAGTCCAAATCTAACGAAAACGACAAAAAGTTCATACCGACAGTCGTAACGACACGTATTTAACCAGCATTGCTCGGCTTGTTGTAGAGGACTGACTTGATTAGATAGAGATAAGCTGCTTTGGTACTGCTTTAGAAAAATTGACACGATCAAGGGAATATTAAGTCAATATTGCTTATTGTATACTTTGTATTTATTGGCAACATTTAAATTCTTTATTAAAAGAATTAAAGATCGAATCTCCTTCCTCAAAGTCAAGATAGCTTATTAATAGATTCTATAGGAACATTCCTAATGACTTTTTTATCTTATCATTTAAAATATATATCATTAAAATTTATCTTTTTTATCTTACATATTGATTTTTATTTATATTATTTAAATATTATACTTTTAAATATTTTTTTATTTATTTTAAATATTTTCTGTAAATATTAATAATATCCTCATATCTTTTGATATTTACAATTCTCTCCATATACAATGTCATATAATTATGTTTTATTTTAAATTAATCTAAATTTATAAATTAAACTAAAATATAAATTGATTAAAAAAAATATTATATTTATGAGAATATTCTCAAAGTATATTATAAAAACATGAAAGACAATACATAAAATAACCATTCTACTATATATCCACTCTCTCATCCGAATAAGAAAAAAATGTTAGTCATAGAATGTAGCTACACTCAGAGGTGCAGGATTTTATTTTGTTTTGTTTATAGTGATGCCATGAAATGTTAAGTATTATGCCATGAAATGAAATTGGAGGGTTGAAATAAAATTAAGATAACTTCCGAGTAGTGGGAAAATAAATTTAGAGGAGAGAGAAATTAATTTAAAATATTTTAGAACTGTGAACAATATCATCTACATCTAATAGGATTACTGTAACAAAATGTATAATAAAGATGAAATATGAAAGCTATTGAAATGGATTTTTAAGTAACTTTCTTTATATTTTACAAAAAAAATGGTATTTTAGAACACTTTTAATGGCTCTTGTAAAATATATTTTTCTTTAAAATATAAATAAAGATGGTCGGAAGTCTCTTCCATTGGATCATCTATTTTATTTCTATTTACATTCAGCTACAATAAATCCTCTATATGTAGAGGTTATTGTTCATTCCTCTAAATAATTTTTTATTATTTATCTCATTTTATTCTCTTTCATTTTTATGTTATTTTCATTTTAACCATTTTATCACTTTTACACATACCCTACTCTCTTATCTCTCATCTACTCTCTAGCAATTTTTTTTATAGTCATTTCGATTTTTATGCATGTATAAATTTTGATATTGTTAATAATAAAGACAGATATTTTTTTTTATCTTTTTTTAAGTAATTTAAAATATTAAATTATACATCAAGAAATATTATAAATATAAAAATATATGATTATAGAGAAATATTTGAAATATATGATGTGTAGAGAATATAATATTTGAAATAAATAAAAAAGATTAAAAAGTATAATATTTAAATAATATAAAAAATAAATAAGTTGATATATGATATATTATAAAAATTAATATATAGAATAAAAAAATATATTTTAAAAAATAGGATAAAAAAGCCACCAGAGCTCTTAGAGCATCTCCATCCGGTTCTGCATCTCTCCTCATTTCCCATAATTTAGGGATTATTTTAGTGTTTTAGAGAAAAACCCTCTCCATCCCAATCTCCATTTTGCGGTTTGTTTATACAGTATCTACAGTCGTTCTCCATATATGGGTAATTACTGTACATCTGAATCGCCATTCGGCGTCTTCTTCGTCCCGCGAAAACACTCTCCATCGGTTGGCCCCTCCCTCGCAACACCAACGAACGCAGCCCCTCTCCATCGACAATTTTTGTAAGTTTTACTTCGGTTTCTTCAAAATCAAAACCGTTTATCTCTTCCCTCATTTTTTTTTTATCATTTTTCTCCTTCTATGTTTCTCTCTTCCATTTTTTCTTTCTCCCGACGCCATGATCAAGGTAAGCATACAAGGTCTTCAACTCTATCTCTGGCTCGACGATGTCTTCGTTGTTTGGATGCTAAGAAAGTTATGGCTCGCTTTCACTGATTTGTATTTTGTTTTTATTTTTCATTTGAGAGATTCAATTTATGATTTTGGGTTTTGTTAGAGGAAAATGCTTCCCATTTTTATTCTTGCATTGTCATTGATTTGTCTATATTATTTTGGCTCTCTTTATTATTTGGCTGTCGAGAAACACCATGGAAGCGTCTAATGTTTGATTTGTAATTTTCTTCTTCACTCTTGGTTTGTTTGTGATTTTGAGTTTTGTTGAGAAAACCAATTCTCATTTTTATGACATGCATTGCCATTGATTTCTCTGTATTATTTTGACTCTCTTGAGTTGTTTGGCTGCCGAGAAAGTTATGGTAAATTATTTGTATTTTTTTTTAATTACTCTGTTTCTGTCATTGCTGTGTTGACTGTTGGCTGTGTTAATTATTGAAATTTAATGAAAAAAATCACACGGATTTATGGAGTTTTTGGTTTTGATCAAAATTTGGTAGAGTTTGTGGTTATGGAATGTGCGGGGTTTTTGGTTTTGAAGAGAATTTGGTGAAGTTTGTGGTTATGGAATGTGTGGGATTTTTAGTTTTGAGGATAGTTTTGAAGAGAATTTGGTGGAGTTTGTGGTTATGAAATTTGAGGGATTATTGGTTTTAAGGAGAATTTGGTGACGAAGTGGTTATGGAATTTGTGGGGTTATTGGTTTTGAAACCATTTTGGTGGAGTTTGTGGTTATGGAATTTGTGGGATTATTGGTTTTGAGACTAATTTGGTGGAGTTTGCGGTTATGGAATGTGATTTATCATTGTTTGTGGTTATCCATTTATTAATTTGTTGTTTTGTTGGGTCCTTTGCAGTGTTTCGTATCTCTCGAGGGAGGAGGCTGTTATTAGGCTGTGATGATGGTGTTATAGTGCGGGTTAATTCACAAGAGTTAATAGGGCCCTATCGATATGGCGGGGTAATTCTCACCCGAATTGTCATATTGCAGTTTCTGGTACTTCTCAGAAAAGGCAATGGAAATTCAGGTGGGGTTTTGCAGTCATTCGATATGAATGGCTCATTGCTTACGCATGTTGTCAATATTTTCACCATTCTAAACCCCATTAATTTATAAATTCAATATGAAGAAACCGGATGTGAATGCTCTTATGTAGTATTATTGTGATTTGTATTGTTGTTTGGTTGTTGTTTTATGTGAATATGTAAATTGGTCAGTTCTGTTTGATTACTTTTTTGTTGTGTCATTGTTTGAGAAAGTTATGTTGTGATAACAAAATTATGTGTAAATTAAACCCCCTCGGCTGTGATGATGACAAAGTCTGGTGAAGATACATGAAATTTATGGTAATTTTCTCAATGGTTAGGTAACCCGGACGGCCAACAAGTAGTGGCAACCGGATATTCATGCCATGAGACAAATACAAAATTTCATAGATGTCACCATTTGGTTCCTGAGCCAGCGATTGGAAAAACCCCAAACTTCATACTTAAGTGTCGAACATTTTAATGCATTTTTGTAGATGGATTCACAAGACCTTGGACATATGTACTTCACCAACCTCTTGAGTGAAGATTCTCATGTGAACCCCACTTACGGTGGGCAAAGTGGAAACTCTCCTATGACTGCTGATGACTCTCCACCCCTACCCCATAACGATTTTATTAGCGTTTGAAAATCAGTCAGGGGTGCGAACTTTATCTCCAAAGAAGATAAGTTACTTGTCTCCACATGGCTTAATTGTAGCCTTGATACTGTCTAAGGAATAGATAAAAAATACTCCCAGTCTTGGAAAATTTTTTTTGAATACTTCCAGCAATTTAAAGAAACCACAAATGATCAGACCATTAAGTCTTTAATACATCGGTGATCGGTTATTCAAAAGGCCACAAATAAATTTTGTGCCAAACTAGCGCAGTTTGAAGGGTTGAATCAAAGTGACATGACTGAGCAAGACAAGGTAGAATACTTACTTGTTTTATGAATAATTAATTATTTTATGCATTGGTTTAACATAAATTTTTTTTCCCTACATGCAAGTTTGACAAGGCGAAAGTTATGTACGCATCACTAGAAAAATACTTCTTCCAGTTCGAGCATTGTTGGCACCTGTTAAAAGACCAACCTAAATGAGTTTGGCGTTCGATAAATGAGGATCCAAAACGAAGGAAGACGATGTCCCCATCCCCGACCTCGACTCGATGTTCTGGGGCGACGGTGGATTCAGTTTTTGATGTCACTGCAGATAATGTGATAGATAATGACGTGATCGAATTGGACCGACCAATGGGAAGGAAATCAGAGGAAGGAAAACGAAAGGCCCATGCCACGTCAACATAGGAGATTGTTAGGCTCAGTAAGTTGAAATATACGCTTTTGGGGGAGTCACATGCTCAAGAGAAATAGTATTTTCATCTTAAGGCCGAAAAGATGGAGTATGACAAGGAAAAAGAGCTAAATTTCATCAGTCTCGAGGATGAAAGACTGATGTTGGACGCTGAGAAGATGAAAAATGAGAAGGAAAATGAGTTAAATAAAATTTGTCAAGAGGACGAAAGATTGAGGTTAGAGGTGGAGAAACTAGAGCTCGCCAAGAAGGAAGCAGATCAGTGCATTATGATGATGGACGTGAGTGCCATGCCAGGACTGCAACGGTTATATTTCGAGTAACTGCAGAGGGATATCATGCTGAGACGCAATGATGCAGGACATTTGGATTGATTTTTTTTTATATATAAAAAGTTTATTTCTTTATTTTTTGTTTGTTTCAGACAATGATGGATGATAAGTTCCGTGATATTAAGACAGTTTAATTTTTAATTTGGATTGTGTAAATTGATATTTTGAAACAAGAAAATAGCCTAATACAATTTCAAAAACTACTACTGATTACCTCAAATATAATCACTATGAACATGAACGAAATACGAATGAAAATTTAATTAAAAAAATACCCAATACTAACATAAAGGAAATACGAATTGAAATTTGATTAACTCAAATATAGTCACTATAACATGAAGGAAATACCAATCAATTATGCGACATGTCTACTGTTGGGAATATAATAGCCATTGATGTTCAATTAGATCTGCTTAGAACTGATGATGTGCCGAAGTGTCTCTAATATTATGATGAAGTTGGATGAAGTTTGTAAGCTCATTAGTATGATTGCACGATAGTTCAGGGACTTCATCATCAAGTTGATCATACTCAATGTTCGATTCCTCACTATCATCACACTCGTTTTCAATTATCATATTATGTAAAATAACACATGTCTTCATTATATTTGTTAGTTCCTTGACTTTGAACATTCGGAAAGTTCCACGAATGATTGCAAATCGTTGTTGAAGTACCCCGAATGCACGTTCGACATCTTTTCTTGCAGATTCTTGTGCTTTCACAAAAAAAAATTTTGTATTTCCTTGTGGTGATGGAATCGTCTTCACAAAAGTTCGCTACTTGAGATAAATACCATCCGCAGGGTAATACCCCATTTCGTAGTGGTTGTCATTGATTGTGTAAGTGACTGGCGGAGCACACCCTTGGGCAAGTTTCTTGAAAATAGAAGATCTCTCTAGTACATTAATGTCGTTATGTGAACCGGACATATAAAAAAATGCATGCCATATCCAGAGATCATATGAAGCAACTGTTTCTAAAATAATAATTGATTCACAAATGTGGCCGGAGTACATGTCTTTCCAAGCTGTGGGACAATTTTGTCTCTTCCAATGCATGCAGTCAATGCTTCTTAGCATTCCTGGAAATCCTCGTTGTTCACCAACCGCAAGTAATTGAGCAATATCATTGACATTTGGAGACCGCAAATATTTATCTGAAAAAACACTTACCATTGTCTTAAAGAATTTTTTAAGGCTCTCCATTGCGATGCTTTCACCAATACGTATGTATTCATCTATAAAATCTCCAGTAACCCTATACGCCAATATTCTAAATGTTGCGGTTATCTCTTGCATAGAAGATAAACCGAGTCTTCCAGTATTATCTCTTCTCTGAACGAAGTATGACTCGTAAGACTCTACCTCACATATAATACGGAGAAATAGGGGACGACTCATCCGAAATCTCATTCGAAATAGATTCGAGAGATATACTGGATTTTCTGCGAAATAATCACAAAATAGACGCTCATGCCCTTGAATATGATCACGCCGAATAAACTTACGGCATTGACGATTGGCACGATGCCTCGATGACTGTCCATCGGCCTCGTCATTAAGAACAACATCTAACTCATTTTCAGAGGATAAGTATGTGAGCAATTTGCAAAATAAGGTACGAGCTATTTGATGAAGGGAGTGAGATATCATGGGAGACTGTTGATTTTCGATTCTTTAGATCAATTGAGACTTGAGTATGTGAGAATGTGAATGCAAACAGAATGCATATTTATACAGGAAAAAATTACCGTTACATATAGGATAAAAAATGTTACCGTTTGAGAGAAGACAAAAAAAGTTGCCGTTGGAGAAAATACAAAAAATATTACTGTTGGAAGCAGGAGTTCAAAATGTTACCATTGGAGGTAGAAGTTTAAAATGTTACCGTTAGAAAATGCACATATTAAAAAAAAATTACTATTTTTATAATACGGATTTCAGTTTGAAAAATAATACTGCATTTAGTAGTCAAAATCGTATAGATATTTAGTAGAATGCGATATTTGAAAAGAATGAAGATAATAAGACAAAATAGTTAGTAGTTAATATTGTAAATGGAAGTGTGAGAAAAAAATAATAAAGAAAGAATAGAGAAATATTATTTAATAGAATAGAGATAAAAATGGGGAATAAGATGTAGAAAGTTTTTGAAAGATGAGTAAAATTTTAAAAAAAAATTAAAAGAATGTACTTTTTAATTAAATTATAAGAAATTTTATGAAAAATACAATGTGAGTGCTCTTACAAAAGCCAATGTATGAGAATAGTCCAAATCTAACGAAAACGACAATTAGTTCATACCGACAGTCGTAACAACACATATTTAACCAGGATTGTTTGCCTTTCAGACATCACTAATTGTAGAGGACTGACATGATTAGATAGAATAATAGAGAGAAGATGTTTTGGTAAATGATATTAATGTCATGATCACTATATTTTTTTCAATTTCGTAATTTTAAGATTTAAAATTAGGGTTTTCAATACAAGACATACAAGAAAGTATCCCATTTACTAAAGCAATTAACCTTTCATTCTCATAAGCCAAGAGAAAGAAATACATAAAAATGGATTTCTCATGCATCTACAAATATTAAACCATTCTCTTGAAGTTTGTACAAACTACGTACACAAAATTTTAAAGATTATGATATGTATGATTTGAGACAAATTCAATCACTAGCAAGAGCTCTAGTTGAAGAAGTCAATATTGGAGATTGTTAGACTTCTAGCTGCTACTGTAGTACTGAGAATAAACATATTATTTGTCCGAGTATAAATATGGAATATTCATGTGTATTTTAAGAAGATAACAGTATCTTAATTTTATTGATAACCCTCCTCACTTATGGCAGAAGAATATCGTGACAACCGGATACAAAGGAGTTACATATAATCATAAAATCTAAACCCAAGCATCAAAATAAAATATAGAATAACTCAAACACTATACAATATACTAAAATAAGCATATAAATTAAAAGAAAAATAGAATATGTACCCTAATAATTCAACTAAACCTAAATAATCTGCATAAAACCTTTTATCTATGTCGAATTACATGTAAACCAGTTTGATCCAGTCAAATAGCTCCCAATATGTCTTTCTGAAGGCTATCAGTATTCTCAAAGATCGCCTCTTGACCATTAGAGCCCATGATGGCTAATATGACTACGACGTGATTTGTTTCCCTAAAAGAATGATAAATACTTTCCACCATCGAGCGAGCTTGCATTTTTGCCTCATTCCAGTACATTTGACTTCTCCAAGGGACTAACCGACTCTTTTCCCACCAATTAACTACAAGCTTAGAATCAGTTTCAATTTCGATGCAGGTTATATTCCTTTGTACACATAAAGTAAGACCATTCGAGAGGGCTCGGATCTTAATAATATTATTTGAACTTATACTATAAAATTTGACAAAAGCAAATATCATGTGCCCCTTCGCATCTCTCAGGATTCCTCCACCTCCCATTCTTCCTGGATTGCCAAAGCTACTCCCATCAAAGTTTAGCTTAGCAAAATCCTGTTTTGGACGCATCCATTTCAAAATCTGAATTTTCTTATTATTGATAGGCATTGCCAGAAGGCCTAGTTGTTGTAAAACTACACCATCTGAACACTTGATGAATACTTTATTTGTTTTTGTATGTATAATTTGAGCCAAAAATCTCTTGATCTTATAGCACACTTGCTCCCTAGTTTCGGCAACCCCCTTCATACAAGCCTTACATTTGTATAGCCACATAAACCAGCTGATTATAGAAGGAAGAATTCCAATCACAACACTGATATGAGAAATTGCCAGAGCCTTAGATAACCATTGTTGTATTTTCCCCGCCCATGTCCAATTTGGCCCAAGTTTCAGGCCCAGAGCAACTTCAAAAAAATTCCAGAAATAAGCAGGAATCTCTCCCAATAGAAGCGAATGATCCAGTGATTCACAATCAGCTAGTTTACAATATTCACATTTAGAGGCCATAGATATATTCAACTTCATAATATTTTGGTCAAAAGGCAAACTTTTATACATACATTTCCACATAAAAGTAGGAATTTTACTTGGCATAAGTTTGTGCCAGATCCATTTAGCCCTTGTCACTTTGCCCTGTTCATAAATGTAATGCCAAGCTAAACAAGTAGAAAACTTACCATTTTGTTCAGATCTTCATATAGGAATATTAGGACTTGAGAAGAGTTTGACATTTTGGCACTTTAGATATTCACATAGGGTACTCCCTACTAGTTCTTGGATTTTCTCCCAGTTATCTCTCATGTAAGAGTATACATCAGCTACTTTCAATTAGGGATCCATAATCTCCAAAATTTCGCCACGTATTCCAATGGATGACCAATTTTCAAACCAAAAATACATCATGCCTTTCTTAATAACCCATCCTGATCCCTTATAACCAATTTCACTAAAGGTTTTAAGGCCTTCAAAAAATGAGATTCATAGGAGAGTTAATTTCTTTTACACTTTCTGGATTAATGGCTCTAGATGAGAGGCACATGTACTACATTTACTAATAGGTGCACCCAAATATAAGCAGGGGAGAGAAC
The DNA here is from genome assembly GCF_001411555.2 of Juglans regia. Classification (NCBI taxonomy): domain Eukaryota; kingdom Viridiplantae; phylum Streptophyta; class Magnoliopsida; order Fagales; family Juglandaceae; genus Juglans; species Juglans regia. Next base: position 8,649,243 of record NC_049901.1, on the reverse strand, counting down.
CTTCATGAAAACCTGTAGTTTGAAACACAATCGTCTTGCGAGATGTACAAGTATGTTTAGCAAAATGCATAGCCGATTTGTTATTAATCACCTTTTGACCATAAATCTTTTCATATAATCGTAGTGTATCCATACACACCTTCAAATAATTTTTGGACCCATTCATGAATGTCATAAGATTATCCGCATAAAGAAGATGAGAAATTGTAGGACGTCCTCTATGAGATTTTGTACTCAAGCATCTTACCATCTGAAACTCTCTTCTTAAATAATTAGCTCAATACTTATTCCGCAATAATGAATAAATAAGAGGATAAGGGATCCCCTTGTTTCCGTCTTTATCTCCATCTCCGTGATGATTGGAAATAGCTTTTACTAGTGCCATTCATTAAAAAAGAGAAAGAGAGGGTGGTTATACAATTTGATATCAACTGTCTCCACTTTTCAGAGAATCCCAAAGCTTGAAGTACTTCTAAAATAAATCCAAATTCAAGTCGATCATATGCTTTAGCCATATTCATTTTTATCATCATATTGTCTCCTTGGACCTTGGCATTTATGCTATTAAGCATTTTTTGGACAAGTCTAATATTTTCATGTATATTACGACCTTAATTGATAAAAGCTCATTGTTCTTTCAAAACAATTTTGGAGAGAAGAGGGTTAAGCCTTTTCACCATAATATTCGAGAAAACTTTATAAATCACCATGCACAGACTAATAAGTCTAAACTTAACAAAACTTGAAGGATTATCTTCCATAAGAATAATAACAATGAATGTGAAAAAATAAAATTTAGTAAGGAGATCAATCCCATGAAAAAATTCTGCTTTACAAAGGTTTTGCGGAAGGAATTAATGATCATTATAACAAGTTTTTTTTTTTAATGTTTTTTATTTAATCGCTTGTAAGAATTGGTTTGTTCTTGATTATGATCATCTACGTACGTTTATCGTGATCAACGTTAAATAAATATTAAATTTGAAACTGTGTTTAAAAAACTGCGCTATATATTAATCTATTGCATGAATTTAATTTGATCCTCACTATTTTGTTTTAAATATGTTATACGAGACTTATATATATTCATCCTCCGTAATTTAGATACCACCACATAATAGGTACTGATGATCTCGATCTATATAAACATGATTTTTTTCATCCACGAAACTCATGATCTGTGAACTACAAAACCAAAGTTCACTCAGCTATCTAATGAATGGGGTAGATGATCAGAAATATTGGAAGTGTACATGCACTATATATATATATATATATATATATATGTATGTATGTATATATGTAGTTGGGAAGGTGACAGGTAGCTGTAGTACTACTGGCGCTCGCGATGAAGATATATAGTAATTAATGAATCGAATAGAATTAGAACCCATGCATGCAATATGAATTGTCCATCCCTCATACACTACTACTTCATTAATTAATTAAGAAATTTTGAGAATAGCTTAATTAAATATTAGGCCTACACATATATATATGAAGGTCATGTTAAATATATCTATTTACTATATATATAGTTGAGATTACAATTTTAATAAACAAAAAACGTTTGATCCAATTAAACGAATTATCAGATTATGTAAATATTTTCTTATATATTTTCAATTATTTTAAAAAATTCTATTTACCTACTTTTATTTTAATTTTATCTTTTTATTTTATTCCTCTGGACAAGTACAACCAGCTGCCCATCTCCTTCTAGTAAAATTGATGGCGAGTTTAGATGTTCAGCCATTTTTATGGCTAATTTTGCTGCTAACGCTTCTGCAATCACTGGGACCGTGGTATTGATTTCCTCTGTCCAGATCTCGATAGCTTTACCTTCTGAGTTTCTACAAACTGCTGAGGCTACCGAGAAAGTGTTTCTCACTGCCACTGCAGCATCGAAAGAGCTGCTAATCTGATCATAGGTAGGATTTTGCCATTTCAGATCTTTCTTTTGCAGTAATTTTTCTTTCCAAGCATGTAGATTTTCCTGAAAAGAGTGATTCAGTTACTTCTTTACTATGTGAAGGGAAAAATTGACTTTGTTGTTGACTATATCATTCCTTAGATGCCCGATAAAATTCAAAATCAGAGTTGCAAAAAGTTGAAAAGGATGTGCTTCTTGAGAATTTAGGCCTAAATTTTACGTTGGATTTGTGATGAAAAGTAGCCAATCTTTCATTGATATTGCAAAAACTGATTGGCAAATCACCCCATTAGAGCAGTAGTAGGCGGCTAGCTAAAATTAAATTTTAACTAAAGAATAACTAAAGTGTAAAATAAAGTGTAGTAATGGGCTAGCTACATGTACAGTAATTTTAACTTTGGATGAATGGGCTGGCTAAATTTATTGAGCCAAATGAGGCTAGTCAAATATTACTTTTGATTAAAATATTCATTCCCGCTTATCTATTCCGTGAGGTTGATCCTTCTTTTTCCACAAGTTGTCTCGCTATCTCAAATTCTTCGTCAGAATCTGAATTGATAAGTGTCATTTTGTGAAAAAGTGAACGATCCATTGAGAGGAAATGAAAAGAAAAGGTTTCACAAGGACACTTGAGTTGAAGTGAATGAAAGTATTGATGAAATGTTATGTTTTATAGTGGAAGAATATAGCCATTGGAGAATTATATCCGTTAGAAAATATAGCCGTTAAAAAATATAGCCGTTGGAAAAATATAACCGTTGGAGAAATTTAAATTACAATTAGAATTAAAATAAATGAAAATTTTAAAATCAATATTTTAATAGAATAGTGAAAGATTTGTTGAGCCTATTATTTGATATTATTAAAAAGTAACTAGTTAAATTTGTAAAAGTAGATTTCTTAGTCAAATTTTAGTTAAAGTTTGTTGAGCCTACTACTAGTGCTCTTACAGGAGATATTGCAAAAACAATGGAAGCTCATGGATATTGGAGCTGTAAAAAAATTGATCCATCTTAAAATCGATTTATGCACTCAGTAATGTAATGGACAGCTATTAACTCTATTTTTGGTAGCATACCAATAGCTAATATTTCAACTAGTATTTTGTATATTAATAATAGAAAGGATCTTCCTTAATTTTTATTATTTATATATATATGGAATGTGCTTGATTAAAAACAAAAATACAGACTAACAACTCTATACAAAATTAATTGCAGCAGCAGCAACATGAGTAGTAGTGCTATAAGTAGCCAGCTATGTAGGAAGTAAATTGTGCCGTACGTCGTCGTCGGCTTAGCCACCCACCTAAATATTTATTATCATTTAATGATAAAGTATGAAAAATAAAATGAAAGTGCAGTGCATTGAAGTTGTCCGCGCCTCTAATTAATTCCAATTAATTACGTACAAATTGTTCAATTAATAATTTTTTCTCTAGGCTCAACAACTTACTTTCGCATTAATACTAATTAATATATATAATTAGGAATATATATATATATATATATTTCCGATGCATGGGACATGATCTGATCAACAACGTACGTCGTCCTGGATCTAGCTTCAACTCTTAATGAGAAATGGATGGATGCATGGATTGCAGTTGAGGGATGGATCATGATGACTAGATAGCTAGCTAGCCTGCTCTAATTTTGACGCGGGAGAATATTGAATATACAGCGCCATCTGATCTTTCATATTTACTGCAAGTCTGTTGAACTCCCCATATCCACCATTTATGTCTGCATTCAATGCTATCATAAACTAGATTTCGTGTAGAGGGCGATTAATTGCTGCACGGATATTCACCACCTCGTAGTACTCGGCCAGTTGTTGGAAATCAATCCCAGACTGGGAAACATTTGAATCAGATCACTGTGTTTTTTCCTCGGCTAGGCAGTACTATATATATATATATATATATATAAATCAACTTTAGAAATTAAAATGGTTCAAGGTTAGCTAGGCAAATGCAAATAAATTGACCCAAATGAGTAATAAAAGATAAAAACATACCACATTAGATTAGGCAAGTTACTGGAATAAGAATTTTGAGCTACAGTAAAATAAGGCGAGAACTGTAGCTCGACCAAACCCTTTCTTCAATATTTTCTTTCTCAATAACACCCACTCTTTCAGTCTTTTTACCTAGATTTCTTGTTGGCCGTTTTTTCAGTTTCCCCACAACATTTCTCTCAGTTTAATAACCACAAACATAATTATTAAATGATAATTAAAAATATGATTTTTTTAAATAATAATTTAATTAGAATATAATTATTAACATATAATAGTAAGTTGATCAACTGTAAAATGTGACAAAAAATATTAAATAAAAAATTATTAAAAAATATTAAATTATTAATATTTTATTATTAAACAAAGAGTAAATGGGTAATCCAATATGAAGATTGAATTTAAATAAAATAGACAAAGGCAAAATCATATGATATTAGCCAAAATATGAGTTTGCCTTTTGATATTCCAATTAGGGGTGAAAACCGACCCCATCAACGCGGTTTTGGGGTAAAACCGACGCCAACCGATAGTTTATTTTTGGGAGAGGAAACCGGCCGAAACCGATCGATGGGGAGAAGAAACACCGGCCGTCTTGACACCGGCAGTTCTCTAGCAGTTCACTGTCGGTTCATCGGCGAGTTTCGTCTGAGAGAGTAGAAAGAGAGAGTGTGTCGCAGAGGAGAGAGGGGATGAAAAATGCGATCGCGTCACTGGGAAGAAGATGACCTAATTTCAAAACGACGCCGTTTGGTTCGTTCTACCTATTTTTTTTTAATACGTTATAAAAAACGGCGTCGTTTCAGTTATGTTAAAACACAACTATAGACTTAAAACGACGCCGTTCCGGAACAGCGTCATTTTGAATACATAATATATATATAAAAAAAACATTTATTTAATCGGCCGGTTCAGCGGTTTGAACTAGGTTCGAACCGACGCCGAACCGGCCGATGTCGGTTTACACTATTTTCTGCCGCACGCCGACCGGTTCTTCACCGGTTTCAACCGGTTTCGAGCTCCGGCGGTCGGTTTGAGTCAGTCTAGGTCGGTTTCTCGGTTTGTTGTACAGCCCTAATTCCAATGAGAGTGCTTTAAGATGTGCAATAAACTAAAATTTACACCTACATGCATATATGGAGTAGATTATTTCATTCTATTTTTTTAAAGCTCTTCCCCCTCCGCCCTTATATCAAATACACTCTCATTTGTAGACTCTGATTTTCACTGTGGCCAAGAGAAAATGTTTGATTTCTTCCTTTTTTACTGTAATGCTTGATTCTTTTGAATGCGAGATTTGGTCTCTTGCTCATCAATTTTTGTTACGATTGTACTTGTTTACTGTAAATATTTGTAATGGATCTGTAATAGACTAGTAAAATGGTAAAGATGAGTGTAGAGAAGATGAATGGAAATATTGAATATTCATATGTATGGGTGTGTTCGAGGCCACCCAAATTCCTCCAGGAAGATGACAGTTTTCACAAGTTGCAGAAATCCCAACCTCAACACAAGCGTGGGACTTAACAACCAAAAACAGTAAAAATAATAAAATGCCCTTTTAATACTACAGAACATAACATAGTGAAACTACATCATTTAATTGCCCAACTATCACTGGAACTGCACCGTTTTATTTAACTAAAGCTACGTTGTTTTCCTTCCCCTTCTATTATAGTGCTTCTCAAACCCTACATCCTTCCCATTTGTCTTTGTCTCTTTCCTTCCAGTGTGACTTCATCTTTTCAGCAACTCAAGGTTCCTCTTTTACGCCTCTTTCATCACTTCAGCAAATCCCCTTCTGTAAGTCTCGTAACAATCTCCCACCCTTATAAGATCTTGTCCACAAGGTGTGGATACAAAGCCCCAGACTTCCATAAATTTTTCTAGCTATTTTCCTCCTTCGAAACTCCCACCCACTTGATCAAGACCTCAGTCACTGCCTTGTTCCCTTGCTGTCGAACACACCGCTTGATCACTGCCTCTAGTTCCGGTAAGACCTCACTGTCACCATTGGTGGGAGGGAGGGTGACTAGTGGCTGGATTTGGGCTCCCAGGGTCCTCTTCAGGCACAACATGTGAAATATCGGGTGGATCTCGGATGTAGACGGCAGCTTGAGGTGGTAGGCTACAGATCCCAGCCGTTGGACCACCTTGAAGGGTCCATAGAAGTGCAAAGTTAGCTTCATGTTGCGGCAAGCCGCCACAGTCTTCTGGCGATATGACTGGAGGCGAAGGTACACCCAGTCCCCTACTTTAAATTCTTGTTCTGTTCTGTTCTTTTCTTATCTGCGTAGCTTTTCATCTTGCTTTGTGCTGCTGTGAGATTGTTCTTCAAAAGGTTGAGAATTTGTGATCTATTTCTTAGTGTTTGGTCGACTGTCATGTTGTTTGAAGTTCTTGGAATGTAATCGATAAGTCTCGGGGGTGGGTACTCGTAGAGTGCCTCGAAAAGGGACAACTTGGTTGAACTGTGATAAGTACTATTGTACCACCACTCTGTTATAGGCAACCACTAGCTCCATCCCGTGGGTTTGAGGCCTGCATACAACTCAAATACCCCTCCAACACCTTGTTTAATGTCTCAGTTTGCCCATCACTTTGGGGATGCTAAGCAGAACTAAAGTTGAGGGTTGTTCCTTGGAGGTCAAACAACCCCTTCTAGAATGAGCTCAGGAATACAGAATTTCGATCTAACACTATGGTCCTTGGAACCCCATGCAACTTGAACACTGACCCCATGAACACTTGAGCCTCTTCCAGTGTTGTGAAAGGGTGAGAGAGGACCATAAAGTGCCTGTATTTAGTAAAGCGATCAATGACCACAAAAATACCTAAGTATCCTTTTGATTTCGGTAACCCTTCAATAAAGTCCATGGATATGTCAGTCCATGCTTACTGAGGTTTAGGGAGGGGCTATAGCAGCCCTGCTGGTGGCTGTGCCTCATACTTAGTGGCCTGGCACGTATCACACAGTGTGATTCACACTCCTTCAACCATGTTTTTATGTCTCTTTTCACATATTCCCAATAGAAGTCTCGCTTGGCCCTTTGATAAGATTTCGGGTAACCAAAATGACCCGCCATGGGATCATTGTGTATATACCGAAGTACCTTTAGTTTGAAGCTGTAATCCGACACCACTAAGATCATGCCCTTCCTCAAAATTAGTCCTTGTTGTAGAGTGACTTCCTTAGGTACCTCCTGCTAATCTTGTAACTTAGCAATCAGATCTGTAAACTCCTCAGAGTTTTGGTAACTCTGTTTTAATTCTTCCACCATTTAGTTGTGGGAAAAGTGATCTGTGCTAGCAAACCCATGGACTCAGTTTCGACCTTTTCCTTTCTTGATAACGCATATGCCACTAGGTTCTCCTTCCCTTTCTTGTACTCTATCTTGGACTCCTAGCCCATCAACTTGCTAAGCCATTTGTGCTGAGCTTTAGTCCCAATCTTTTGCTCAAGCAGGAACTTCAACGCTTGCTAATCTGTCTTGATGATAAAGGACTGCCCCAAGAGATAGGGGTGCCATTTCTGGACAGCCGTAACCACAACCAGTAGTTCCCTCTCATAGGTAGAGAGGAGGAGGGCCTTACCCTTCAACATCTTATTGAAAAAAGCAATTGGTTGCCTTGACTGCATTAGGACCGCCCCAATACCCTTCCCACTAGCATCACATTCAACTGTAAAGGGTTGTAAAAAATCAGGGAGTTTGAGTACAGGGGGTGGGTGATAGCCTCTTTCAGTTTGTTAAATGCCCGCTCGGCTTCTTGTGACCACGAGAAAGCATTCTTCTTTAAAAGACCTGTAAATGGAGCTGCTAACAACCCATAGTTCTTAATAAATCTTTGGTAATAACTGGTCAGCCCTAAAAACCCTCTCAAGGCCTTGGGATTCTTAGGTACTGGCCACTCCAACATAGAGCTGATTGTTTAGGGATCGGCTTTGACCCCATGCCCAGAGATTATGTGGCCCAAACAATCCACTTCCTTGACCCCAAACTTGCACTTAGAACGTTTCGCATTCAGTTGATGGACTTGCAGCAGTTGTAACACTTGTTGAAGGTGGTCTAAGTGCTCTTCATGGCTCTTACTATAGACCAATATGTCGTCAAAAAATACTAGAACAAACCTCCTCAGCAATGGTTTAAATACGTCATTCATTAACCCCTGAAACGTAGAAGGGGCATTAGTGAGCCCAAATGGCATCACTAAGAACTTAAAGTGGTTCTCATGAGTTTTGAACACTGTTTTGGCTACATCCTCGGGTACCACCTTTGATTTGATGGTAGCTCGACCTTAGGTCCAAATTTGAAAACACTACAGCCCCTCCAAACTCGTCCAACAACTCATCTATCATTGGAATTGAGAATTTGTCTTTTATATTTTCCTAATTCAACACTCGATAATCAACGCACAACCTTCACCCCCCATTCACCTTACGCACCAACGGCATTGGAGATGAAAAGGGGCTGGAACTAGGCCTCACTACTCCACTTTTTAGTAATCTTGCTACTATTTTCTCAATTTCAGACTTTTGGTAATAGGGGTATATACAAGGTCTAGTGGAAATGGGCGGTGTACCCTCCTATAGCACTATCTTGTGATCATGGCTTATCGAAGGAGGTAACCTTGCGGTTCATCAAACAACCCACTGAATTCAATAAGCAAATCCTCTTCTGTGAGTCTCGTAACATTTTTCAACTAAAGTGACCATTTCAATGATTCTTTTTCGAACTTCTATCTTTTCCATGATTCCCCAATTTCAAATCTTTTTTCGGGAATTTAACTTTCCAATTACTCAACCCTTTTCCTTTCTTGAATAGTTTTGTTTTTATTATTTTTCCTTTCTTTCAAAGCACGGTACAAGATTTGCTCTTTCTGAGAAAAAATGGGGGTCAAATAAAAAAAAATGGTTTCTAATTTCCAATGGCTGAGTTTATTTTCTTGCATTTTCTTAGTGTGGAAACTGATAAAATTACAAGCCACATACACAAAAGGTCTCGTTTTTCATTCTCATGGGTCACAAACTTGACATGGGATTTCTTTGTTTTACATTTTAAAAGGCAACAATCATATTTTTGATGGATTTCGTCTTGTTGGTGGCAGATAGGGAGGTCCTCATAATATGATGTGATAAGGGTCTCTAGATTGAGAGAGAGAGAGAGAGAGAAGGGGGGAGGGGGCTTGCAGGCGACAGGGGTGTGGGGAGGGAGAGAGAGAAGAGGGGGATGCAGTTCTTCTACAGGGTGTCCATTTTGCACATACTTTGCACACCCTCGCTGACGGGTGAGCCAATTTAAAAAAAAAAACGTAGTCGAGCCTAGAATTGATGAAATTCTAGAAAAAAAAAATGAAAAGCCGGCACGTCTCTCTAACTTTTGTGCTTCTTGTGCATATATGATTATTGTTAAAATTGACATTTGTTTCCCTGTTGTTCAAGGTTTTTTTATGTGATCAATTGCTAGTTCTTGTATTGATGTGAGGAAGATAATACACAGTTACGTAATTTGCCGAGCTGGCCTTTTTTGCATACCATCATTTACACAATCTTGATTAAATCCAGGTTTGGCTCAAATGAGAATCATATCAGACATACATCTACCCAAAAAAAATATCAAATTTTAGATCTCCCCTATTGTTTGGCTCCAATGATTCTCAATTCGTCAACTGCAATTTTCAGTTGGCAAACGAAACACATTTCCATTCGCACTCCATAAATATGTTAAGCATCCTTCATAATCCTTAATACAAACAATTCCAACTGGTTTTTGAACAACATTACAGATTAGAGTGACATAATAAAGCTGATAACACCAGAAAAAATAGAATTCGTAGATCACAAAATAGGGAGAGGCAATTTCAAGAGCTGGTAAATTTGGTGATGACATTGGTACCCTCGGAGACGGAGTGCTTAATACTCTATTCTCAGAAAACACCTCAAAAAAAATCCAAAAAATCGCTCTGGCCACCCATAACTTCCACCACATCCAAGACAAAATCAAATGGCTTCATCATACTTCTAGAAACTTCTCAGTCAAATCAGCTTATGCTTCCCTAGTGAATGCTGTCTTGGTGAATGGCAATAATCACCCCAGTACCAATAATGGCCTTGTAAACTGGAAGATATTGTGGAAATTGAAATTGCAAGACAGACTTGAACTTTTCCTCTAGAAAACAAATCACAAAATTCTTCCAACCAAATCTGAGATCAATAAAGTCATTCACATTGAGGAAGATCAAATTGTTTGTCCTCTCTGCAATGCTGCTCCAGAAGACATCTCTCATTTTTCCTTAATTGTATATACTCTAGAGTTATATGGAGACAATCCAAATGGCCAGTTGATACCTCCATATTTTCTAGACAACCATTCCCATCTTGGGATCAAAAACATTGTTAACCCTTCAGAGGCCCTTAAAATCCCTGAGGAAGAGCATCACCTTTTTCCAAATCTTTGCAACAATTGCTATGGATAACCTTTGGTTTCTTAGAAACAAAAAGGTGCATAATCAGCTTGCCTCCATTCCTATCCTCTTGAATTTGCAAAGTCAGTATTCTCAATCTTTCATCAGCACTCTGCCACTTGGTTAACAAAAAGTTCTTCCTCTGTCTCTAATGAAGATACTCCCCCAGATGGTTACCTCATAATCAACTTTGATGTAGCAGTTAGGGACCATGGCAATATTTTGGCAGGTATATGCTGGAACGACTCAGGTGATCTTATCTTTGCAATCACTGACTTCATTAGCAGTGTAAACCCAAACATTGGAGAAGTCACATCAGCTTTAATGGTCATCCTTGAAGCAAAGAGATCAGTTTGCAAAAAAAAAAATTCTTGAAGGGGACTCAAGCATGATTATTGATCATTGAAGCAATTTCCAATCCTTCCAATGTAAATGACTGGATAGTTAGTCCTATTATCAGTGACATCAACCACAATCTCAATTTCTTCAAAGAACGAAAGATTAGGAAATTTATCGATCAAATAATCGATGAAGTGAGATTGGAACCACCTAAATTCACTTGGTCTAATGCCTAGACCAAGTGAATTTAGGTGGTTCCAATCTCACTTCAATTCCTTTAAAAGAGTTCCCTCATGTGGGTTGGGTAGCTAAAGGACATGATTAAATTATTTATGTTAAAGAAAACGTATTTAGGTCAAAGTTTGAAGCATGCATGCAGATCATTTTTATGTTCGACGGTATCTATTACATATTGAAATTACCCGAATATCCCTATATTGTAATACAATGATCTATCAATTCACTCAATAAATTGGTTAGTGATCAATAATGAAATAATTTGATAATAAATTAAATACATAAAGTAAATAAAATGCGTTACACCAATTTTGGTTACAGAGGGAAACCATTTAAAGAGCTATTTAAAGGTAAAACCTTACGGGACAGCCAAATCCATAAAAATCAATTTTATTATTTAAAAATTAGTTACAAATAATTATCAATTACAAAACATTTGCTAATTAACTCTCTTACTTGACCCTACAAACGACACGTTTGTCTCTACCGCAGTAGCAGCCAAAACCTCTAACGATCTTCAAATATTGACTTCTCTCCTAGAACTCCAGTGACTGAACTCGATCAATCAAACTCTAACATAGAATAAGCACGCACTCAATGAGAAAAAAATAGCTAGAGTTTAAGAATTTTCTCACACATAAGCACTCAGAAAGACTCTCGAGAATCTCCAAGACCGAAATCTCATAAGTTATAATATAATCGATATTTTAATTTTTAATGAAGTTATAATATAATTTATGCTATGGTAATTGGCATCAATAGTATTCAATATCTAATAAGTTTATTCTGTTAAGAATTTCATTGTTACTCTATATATAGTGATTATAAGTACTTGTGTGCATAATGAGAAGAATGATAAACACCCATAAGGCTATACCACAATTAAGTTTGGGGGTGACACAAATACATTGAATAATTATTTATTATATTTATTTAAATTTAAATTATTTGACATTGCATGAGGAGAATAATATTAGAGTTATCTAGAAAGGGTGGATCATGTCTATGAGATTTGGCCTGAAAATTGAAATAAGTAATGCTACTTTTCATTCTTGATTTTGTTATTCTCAGTCACACTTACCAAGTTGACATATTTTGAATGGCTAACTATTCAATTAAACAGTTGAGATATAAAATTACTTCTAAATATAATACCCCAAAAGAATGTAACTGAAAAAAAAAATTTAAAAAATAAAAATCAAGAAAATCATTTGCCAATATAATAAAAGCATGCATGGACTGTGAGGTTGACGCTGTGCATGGGTGGGAGCGTCCATTGAATACATATTTAGGTCGGCTGCGAGATTGGCAGTACTACGGTATGGGCATCTGACTATAATCCAACGAATGAGCAAACTCCAGAGGTAGCAAAGCCCGCAAAGGGAATAAAACTCTGAAAAAGAACAATATATTTTTTAAAAAGTTTCTTTTCATTATTTGATACTTATATCATGAATTCAAATTTGTGTTTTTATTACTATATTTGAGTTTTTAATTGGTTCGTTAATTTTTGATCTTTTGTTTGCCTAATATGGGAATTTAGCATATTTTTTAAAGTTTTGTTATAGTACTGCTCTTAATCCATATTTTGATTCTTAAAAATAATTAACGAAATTTATTTAAAAGTATTAACGTTACTATCTGTCTGTCTATCTACCATACAGCAAATGTAATCCATGTTATTATGTCGAAACAATGGATTATTGGATAAAAGTTGACCCGTCGTGAACCATATATAGTCAGATGCAAAAGAAATGTCCTGCAAAAATCATAACACATATCAGACAAATTTTGATTTTAGTAAGGAACACTAAAATTATCTTGGTACATGAAGAACTGAGATCATATATTCTACTGCGATACATTGGTACATGAAGAACTGCCACATCAAAACAAGATCAATAGAAAATTAAGCAATGCCATTGCATTAAATGGAAAGAATCACGGTTCAATTATTAAACAGACAACATGAATCATATTCATTGCAATGAAGAACAAAGTGAAATTCAGGTAATTCGCGTCAAAATAGTTGGACCAACCAAGAAGTGTCATTCTACCTACGGGTAGAAATTATTGGTATTAGCTAGCAGTATGGAGAGCAGCTGTAAATTTGTAATGCAATGGTATTAGGTAGAAATTAATGGTATTACCTCTGGGTGATGCATATCTCACCACTTTGTTTCCATGCATCTCCCGCCCTTGAATGGAGTCAAGGGCCTGCACATATTTAGTATATCTCAATAATTTTCCTGGAACAAGAAATTTCTTTTTGTAATGGTGCTTGGAGGTTGCTGAATAACTTTGACGTACTCCTCAAACAGCAGAATGCTGGTTTCCCAAGTGTGAACACGTTTGATTTAGAATAAAATATTAGCATATCATAGCAACACTGTTGCCTTCAATGATATCTCATCACCATCATTCAATGATATCTCATCATGATCAAGCATATAACCTTCTATCTTCATCACCTTATTAAACCCAACCAGGGTCCAGACTAGTTCCTCCAGTGCAACTTCAGGTGATCCTCTCACTGAAAATTCATGAACAACCCCTTCAACTTCAATCATGCTGCAGCCTGGGACTTCCTTTATTATCCCTTTTTCTTTCATTAAGGTTCTGATTCTCTTTATGTCATCAAATCTATTAGCTTTGGCATATACATCACACAAGTTCACATAAAAAGAATAATTCAGAGGTTCCATATCAATTAAATACTGCGCCACCCTTTGTCCCAATTCCACATTCCCATGCATTTGACAACCTCCAAGTAATGCACCCCAGACAAACACATCTGGCTCCAGTGGCATGCCTCTGATAAGGCATTCTGCCTCTTCAAAGAGCCCTGCACGGCCAAGCAAATCAACCATGCAAGCATAATGATAAACCTGTGGCTCAATTGAGTAAACACGTCTCATCCTGTCAAAACACCAACGACCTTTCTCTACTAGACCAGAGTGCGCACAAGCTGACAGTAGCCCAACAAAAGTCACATGGTTGGGCTTCGCCCCAAGGTTTTCCATCTCTCCAAAAAGATTAAAAGCCTCTTTAGCAAACCCATGAAGAGCAAAGACTGATATCATCGCTGTCCATGCCAAGGTATCCTTTTTAGGCATATCCTTAAAGACCTCATATGCTTTTTCCACGCATCCACATTTGCCATACATGTCAACCAGCGCTGTACCAATTACCACATCACACTGTAGGCCACTTCTTCTCAAGTAACTATGCACCCATTTTCCCTGATCAATCGCGCCCAGATAAGCACAGGCTGAAAGAACACCAGCAATTGTAATCTTGTCCGGTTGGACCATAACATCACATATAATCTGCATTTCATGCAAAAATTCCAAGGCCTCCTTCGGCCGGCCACCTTGAACAAACCCTGTTATCATCGAATTCCAGGTAATAATATTCCTCTTCTTCATCCTCCTGAACAAATCCAATGCCATGTCGAGTTCCCCACTTCTCAAATAGCCAATAATCATCGAGTTCCAAGAAACAACATCCCGATCTAACATATTGTCAAACAACTTCCAGGCAAAGCTCAAATATCCACACGCCATATACAAGCCTATCATAGAATTCTGAACAAATACGTCATCATCGAGTCCAAACTTGATGGCTTGGGCATGAATGCTTTGACCGGTGTCACCATCAAGCCTCCTGGTGCATTCCTTTACGAGGAACGGAAAAGTGAGGTAATCTGGTGCAATGCCACCATGAAGCATTTGCTTATATAGAATCAAGGACGGGCACGAATTTGTATCATCACCACCGTTGGTTTTACTGGCATAAGCTCTAATCATAACGTTATAGACAGAGGTATTTGGGTTCTTTATGAGTCGGAAAACATCGGCAGCATGGCTGAGAGAGCCTGAATCCGAAATGGCACAAAAGAAAAGGAGCCGAGTCAGAAGAAAATGACGCTCGTTCGGGAGTAGATTGGGAGACGTTAGGATATGGGTATTGATTTGCTTAAGCTCTCTCATGGTCTTGAATTCTTTGATTAAGCGTGAGATTGTGTTCTTGAGAGTTAGCCGTTGGGTTTCTCTCATTTTGACGCCTCATCGACCATATTATGGGTGCCTCAAATTTGGAACTTGAAAAAGCGGCGGTTTTTAGTATTATTTGAAAGTGAAAACAAGAAGGCAAAAGCGAGCCGGAGTCGGACATGGAGATGGAGATGGACCGGACGGTTAAACTACATTGGCTGCCTTTCGATGTTTCAACTTTCAAGCGTATTGATAAATAAAGAAAAATGATATTTGTAATCGTGGAGTTAGTGCTGTAAGTTGTTTTTATAAAAATGAGTAAATATGGCATCTAAATGACAAAAAAAAAAATAATAATAAATTCTATTCTTTTTTAAAACGATTGTGCGAAGTTTGATATGCAACATTGCTCATAAACAAAACTTGTAAATATATATATATTTTTTTCTCTTCATTTCTAACATCTTCAGTGAAGATGATAACTTCGTACCGGTCAACCCAGAGCCCCGAGGTGCCATTTCCTCGACATGAGAAGAATCCAAACACTCACCAAACTGCCACTAAACCAACAAGTATTAAACATTCAGCAGGTCAGGGACGTCATAAGCATGGCTACAATTAAACTATATACTGGTTGAAAAAACCATATTGTTTTTATTTATGCAACATAAATAAATGAAAAAAATAAAAACTAGTTCTATAACAGAGAATTCTCCTCGGGTCCAGAAATGGTTATTGCAGCCGAGGAAAAAAAGGACTGGGTTGAGAAGAATCCCATTACACATAAATATACTGTTACTGAGACCAAAAAATATCAACAAATAAAATGAACAAAAATCTTTAAGTAGACAGGAAGCCTTCGATTCAAGCCTGACCGACCTAAGGAAGTTGCACTTAGGAGCTTGTGTTGTCCTACAGAAAACCTTCGATCCCACGACCAGCTCTTACTTGCCCGTATATAGTAAGAGCTTCTTCCATGACTTGGGCTTGAGCCAGCATCTGAGCTCTCTTTTTTCCGGACGGATGCGTGGAAAGATAATCCTTTAGTTTCGAATCGCCTGTCAACTTTCCCAACTTTTCATACACTTTAGGGGCCACACGAGGATCATATCTAGCTGAAGCCATCAATAGTAGCCCTATGTAATCTGCTTCAATTTCCATCCTGCACAGAAAATCATTTATACAAGGGTGAGCACCCGGTGGAAAATAAGTTCATTTTCACCAGTGTGTTGCACTATAATCCTTACTAAAATACTAGTAGGGGAATAAAGTTTATAACAATTCATAAATATGAAATAAGCAATTAAAAGGATTCCGGTGGCAAACCATGTGGCTTAACAAACGAGAATATACATAATAATTAATGGAATGCACCACCAAACTCTACCACCACCCACTCTCCTCCAAGAATTTGGATCTCCTATAGTTTCTTCCCCAAATCTAGAGCCTAAAATGAAAGGGAATTATATGCACAAAGTGAATTCCATAACATTTATTGCTACCCGTGGAACACACTTTATATGTCTATCTTTTTCTCACTCTTGACCCTAGGCAGGAACTCTAGGAGACTTGGTGCTCCCAAAGGCAGGCGGGAGGGGAACACACCCACACAACATATTACTAATAATTCAAAGGAAAATGTTTGGTTGCCCTCCAAACGTGCCCCCAAAAGTGCCACCTAGTGTATTTTATATATATATATATTTAAAAACGTTACCACTAGTGAATTTTTGTGTGTTTTTTAACAATTAAAAAAAAAAAACAAAATGCACTAGGGGGCTCTTTTGGGGGGCAACTTAGCATCACCCTAATTCAAAACAGAAAGGAAAGCAAATTATCTATCCAGGAACCTTATGGAAGTTTACAACATTCACACTTACTGTCTCATTCCAAATAATTACATCCGACTAGGGGGGCAACTCCAAAAATTTTGTGAGCACCAAATAGATCTCAGATATCTTTCCACACTAGAATGTAAGTTTTTTTACATTCTTAGTCCCCGCAAAAGAAATCAAATTTGGCCAAATATAAAAATAATGTCATGATTGGTTCAACCTAATACAATTCATAAATTTTGTGGTCTGATGTTATAGGAAACAAATAAGAGAAAAAAATGAACTTTATGAACTGGAACTTATTCAATATCCAGCAAATATTTGAAGAAAGCTACACCATTTTGAAAGAACTTGTGCTCATTAGAAACTCTAAGATATTAAGATCCATTACTAGGACTATATGGATGGTCATTTGTGGAAATATCTTTTCCACACTTACAGTGCCTACCTATTTACTTGATACATCCACAAAGAGATTTCACAAAAGTAAACTTTTTTTGATAAGTAGATTTCACAAAAGTAAACTTACAAACTAACGTGATTTCATGTGATACGTTAGATCTACTTTACAATAAAAGTAACTGTACAATCTGACGTACCATATCAAATCACATTAGTTTGTAAGTTTACTTTTGTGAAATCTCTTTGTAGCTAAATCATTTCTCTTTACAAAGATGTCTTTCACACGGGGCCTTTTCAAGATTAACAGTAATGGATAGTGCCAGCTTTTTTGCCTTGTTTCCGTGTGAATGCCATGAAAAGGCCCCATGTTTCCGCCATCTTTATCATGCTAAAAATTCATTTGCTGTGTTTGTTCCTATGGTTGATCACTAGATCCTATTTAGCATGTACACAGCCCGCAACACCACATCAATACTGACACTAGCCCCAAAGTACGCTGTTATCATGCTGCCTTGTTGACCACTTCATGCTGATGTCAACGACTTAAATCCTTTCACTTGCATAATACTGGCACTAAACTAAACTTGTTATGGATCCTTCTAACATTGAGGCTTTTCTGAAGAGAATTTGGTTATAGCCAACAATTCTTGTAAGTTAAACCTCCAAGAAGTCCCAAAACTCTATGAGAAAGACCGATCTACATGGGCGTAAATCATTCTCTTTTTTAGTTCTAATCATAATGAAGTCCTAGTAAAACTAGAACCAAATATTTGGAGCATGAAGTGAAAAGCGGTTCTGAAACAATAGTTAAAACAAGGTAACCTTGAACGCCAACATTCTCAACCTTCCAATATATGCATCTCGCTGAAGATCATAAACAACAACAAAAAAAGCGAAAAATAGAATACGGAATTCAGAATTCAGAATTTCATTCGTAAAGCAATATGGTGTACCTCCGAGAGAAAGGAAGCCTTAGGAAAAGAACAGACATTGTGTTGACAACGTCAGGCATAACAAACTGATAAAGTATCAGTTGTATAATAGCAAACCACAGGTTCTTTGTAATCGACTCCGCGGCATGTCGAGCCACAGCATGCCCAACCTAATTAATCAAAACAAGCTTTCTCACATAGCAGTTTAAAAGAACACAAAACAATCAGAAATCTGTATCCCCCGCATGGCGCATATTATAATGAGTAGGGCTAAACAAAACGTATCTCTACCTCATGCCCAAGTATTGTTGCTATCTCAACATCACTTCTAAAATGCTCGAGCAAACCTGTAAACACGACAATCTTCCCACCCGGTAAGCAGAACGCATTAACAACAGGCTCATCAACCACCAAAACTTCCCAATTCAATCCTTCCAAATGCGATGTTTCTGGTTGAGACCCTCTCTCCAGTCCCTTCTTCCTGCTCTGGTGAACCCACTCATCATCAAGAATTTCGTCCTCTTTAAACCACTTCCCTTCCTCACTGTCTTTCAACGCCATCAAGGTCTCATGGGCCTTCGCCTCGTGCACCCCGCCTACACTCTCGGACGCATACTCCAAATCACTCCATACCTTCTCATTCCTCAGCCCTCTCTGCAACGCTTCAATGATGTCCCTGGCTATCAGTCTCACCCTCACGCTTTCCGGGTGTATCGCCGGCAATATTTTGCCCTTAAAGGCCGCCTTCATGTTCTCGAATTGCGTCTCCCCGAGCTTCCTCTCCATGCTTCTCGATAGAAGCACGAAATGTTTTCGATTGGTATATGAGACAGTCTCCAAATTCCCGAAATACACAGTGATCACAACCCCAGAACCCACCAGAACCACAATCAGCACGTTTCTCGGGTTCTGAAACCACCGCCGGGGTCCACGAGGCTTAAAATGCCGAACCCGGTACCTATCGACATAGTAATATCTCTTAGCGCCACCAAAAAAGGGATTGCTCTGATTGAACTGAATATTATGAAATCTATTTGGCGCAACTTGTAAACCCATTTTCTGAGAAAAAATGGAGTATGAAGAAAACTGGGAAGACTTGGCTGTATTGGCTGAAAATATCGACCCAGTTTGGGAAATTCTCGAACTGGGTTCTTGGATTGAACCATTGGATGTGATCCTGGAAGTGAAATTCCGAAAAGCATCGAGGGAGAACTTTGTTCTTCTAAAGTATCCCATGACGATGAATAAGAACTATAAGCAGAAATTTTCGATTTTCGGTTTCAGATTCGAATAGGGCACTGAGCTCGTTTCGATTCAAGTAAAAAAATAGGATGCTCGTGGCCGCTTCTTATTTGGGATAGGAAGGATCTAGCATTTTCTTGTGTGTATTTTTTAAAGTTTTTTTTTATATAAAATTTTTAAAATTTTTAAATATTTTAAAAAATAAACAAAAATTATAATATTATTAAAAAATATTTTCTTAATCACGAAGTAAAATAAAAAATTATAAAAAATATGTTTTAAATTTATTTTATTTTTTTAAAATATTGAAAAGTATTAAAAAATCTATATAAAACACATTTAAAATAATATTACACCCCTAGTGAGAGCCTCCAGCGGGAGCTGTAGCATGACCTTTTGGGATATGAAAGGACAGAGAGACAGAGTAGGAAAGATTTTGAGAATCAACCACTGTTCATGGCTATTTTGTAGCACAACATAAGTGTCCCTTTTTTTTTTTTTTTTTTCTATTTAACAAAAGGGGGGTTACAGATTGGTTCGGTTGCTTTTTTCCCATTTAAATTTGCCACGGCAAAATTCCTCCTCCCTCGCCCGCATCACCTTCCTATGCCCAGCGCCACCCGATGACACCGTTTCTCTATCCAACGACACCAAGCGACGCTCTTCCTTCTGGCCAGCGCTGCCACTTTGTTTCCTGGAGCAAGGTTCTCTGGTATGAAACTTATTTCCTCTCCATTTCTTTCCATTTTCCCCCCTTAAATCGCCATTTTTGCTCTGTTTGAGAGAATAAATTCTTTTTCTTCATTTCTTAGAGCGATTATTTCCCTTTCTCCCACTTTCCCTCCCTTTCTCTCCATTTTCCCTCTTTCCTCGAGCGTTGTCTCTCCACTAATGTGGGTTTTGGGATGAGTTGTTCTTTTTTTCCTCTTTCATTGTATAAAAAAGGGTTGAACGTGAAATGTTTGGATTTGGGCTCAAAACATGGCATTTGTTGCACTTGGTTTGGTCTTGAAATGGTTTTGGGAAATATGATTTTGTATGAGTTGTAGGTTTTCTTCAACTCAGAATATTTACTTGGGCGGGTGATTGAATTTTTCCATTGGGGAAGTTGAGGAGGTTGGTTGAATTCAATTATCCATAAATATGGATTTTCTTTTTGTTTATTACTTTTTCCTGGTTATAATGATGGAATGGTTTTCATGATTTTTACTCTGTTTATGTACAAATGAATATATATATATATATATATATATATATATGATATACATACATACACGGTTTATATAAAAATAAGCAAGAACCTTGAGTTTTGTCTCTCCTAGTTTTTTCTTTACATTTGTTTGCAAACCATTACTCTGCTTTTCACAGAGGAGGAAAGCCACAAGAATACCGAGACACTTGGTGTTTTATGAGGAAGATATGAATTTGTTGAAATTTGATAAGCTTTGGAGCTTCCTAAATTAGTTTTAGATTAATAGGTTGATGTGGTCTGGTTTCTTCAATTGCAGACTGGTATTATTTCTCCTAGTAAGCTGAGGATGGAGCTCATTGGACCTTACAATCATAAAAAAGAGAATGGATCAAATGGTAACTCTGCGAGAACTTCTCCTTCCAAGTTTGAGGATTCTGAGTTTGTGAAGAACAACTTGTTAGCCTCCGATAGTGGAGACTTTGATGAAGGTTCATAACCGTTATTCAGAGCACTAACACCAATTTCTCTTAACTTGATTTCATTTTCATTGATTATTACTTATAGATAGATTTTTTTGCAACAAACAAACACCTATATCTTTACTTTTATATTAATTTTGATATATGCCCTCCAATAACATTTTCCAGCTTAGAAGTTCCATCATTGAAGTTGTCAAGTGAGGCAGCCTTAAACCAGACTTCTTGCCAGCAGAAAGAGTCATTGCAAAAGGAAAATGGTGACATGGGTCGCGTTAACAGATCCATACCCTATAAGTGAGGACTTGAAGGAAGTTGGTCATAGGGATTTAACCTGCACAAATAGCTCAATAGAAGATATGACAGGTACAGAAAGCCCTTCATTGTGCTTATACTGAATGATGGGCTCAGAAATAAGAAACTGATCAACATGCTAATTTTCTTTTAGATTTTTCTTGCTTCTGACAAATGCCACACAGACTCACTTTTATGAATGGTTCTCTCTATATATGTAGGGTAGATCCACATTCCTGCACTAAAATCTTGTCGCATACACTGCATATTCGTCCTTCTAGCATAGCAATTGGGTTGATGATACTTTATGTAGCATTTAAACAGCTCACCAATTTTTATATGGAGAAAGTTATCAATGACCTAGGTTGGTGAGAAGCTCAATAATTAGGATGTTTTCACATAATTCAGTCAGTTATTGGAATAAAGACTAATCATGTAGGTCTGATCTGCCCCCATTGATTTGGTGGTTCATTGCTAGACCTATTTGGTGATTTTAAATTTAGATATAATAGTAGATCTGCCAATTTACAGATAGATAGTGTTGGATATAAGGGGAGAATGATATTAAACGTGTAAGCATTGATAGTGTGCAGACATGCACTCCCTCACTTCTTCCACGTAGTAGGGGAAGAGTTTGATGGAATTTTTATGTTGCTTGATTATATAGTTAATGACTAAACAGAGTAGTGATAAAATGGAACTGAATAAAGGGTTCCCTAGTAAAGAGTCTTCCACAACCCACATATTTCTTGGTTTTTTTAATACCAAATTGCAGTTCTTTTGAAGTTCAAGGCCATGTATTTTTTTTTTTTTTTTGTACGATGAGTGCTAATATGACAAGAGTATGTTAAATTTTCTCAAATATAAGCGTGAGGAAATCAAAATCCAAGCATGGGAAAGTCAGCAGAAGGCTAAACTAGAAGCCAAGATGCGGAGAATAGAGCTCGCATGCATGAAATTAAAACTTCATCATGTATGACCCATCTGAGTGATTAATCATAAGCAACAATTTGGCAACCTTGTTTCACTATTGAAAGGGCAATATTTTTCTCATCCTATATCTTATCATCCTTCGTTGCACTTGTTGTTGTGATACATTTTAAGCAACTTTCATGAATTGATGACTTAAAATAAGCCGTAAAACATGCCACATGGCAATTGTCTTTGGGAATGACAAATTTACATTAACAATATTTCTCATACAGGAAATGTCTAGATCGGTTGCTTAGTTATTGAAAATAATTAAAATGACTCCGCCAGCTTTTCATGATCAATGCATTTCTCATCACAATTAAATAAGCTTGCATCACCAATGGCATCAATATTCATTATAATTGAACACTGAGTTCCACTTGAACAAAGAGCAAGTATACATCACTCTCCCTCTCTCAAACAGACAATACCACAACATGCATAAAGCAACCACAATGTAAGCACATCATAATAGAAAGATTTACATATGATGATACTCTCAATCCATCTCCCCATTCATTCATTTTTTGGGATGCGGGAAGCAAGTATAAACATAAGATTTGGGGTACTTTCCTTCCGCATGCTCCCTGCACTTCACCTTCGTAGTGGTGCACATAAAATTCTGCATGCACACCTTGCACTACATTGAATATTCACCAAAAACAAAATTAACTAACCAACAAATTGAAAGGAAGTACAATAGGCAGGACAAATTTTTTTTTTTTTTTCAGTAAATACAATTTTATTGATTATAAGAACAGGCAAGTGCAGTGTTTTTAATTTCGTACCATACCGGCCAGTACAGTACAAGTATCCTATGTGTTTCATATTGGCCCAAATACCGGCCTGTATTTCGGCCTGTACCGGCCGATATTTCGGCCTTTAATTTTTTTTTTTCAAACTACAAGCTTATTTTTTTGACCCCCAATTCAGATTAGACTATTTATAATTTATATATATGTATTTATATATAATTTATTCATATATAGACTATTATTTTGGAATATAATTTTTATATATTTATATATTAATTTATTCATACATCGACTATCCCGAAACGGTACCGGTACCGAAATATTTCATTCTAGTGTCTTGATCGGTACGCCTCCGGTACGGTATTCAAAATATTGGGCAAGAACCCAATTAATAGGCAGGATGATTTTATCTGAGACAAGATATAGTTGCACCAATATTTCATCATCTTGATCCATGATTTGATTTAGATGCAGAAACACAAATTATACATTATTTGAAACCATGGACCTCACGAAAGGGATGTAGCTCAAGCTATACCTGCCATTCACAGACCAAGAACGGAAAATTAAATCAATAAATCTGCACAAGTGACGAATGGATAGAGAAGTTACAAAATGCTTATTAACTGTTCAAATAGGAACCATACATTAATCTAATGATAATGACTTAATCTAATCAAACTAGTATACAAAAATAATCTAATGAAACTAGTAAAAAATTAATCTAATGATAATAACTCGAAAAAACCCTAAATTTATCTAAAATACATACAAAATAACACCAAGAAGGATTAAAAACCAAAACACAATGAAGTAAAAACCAACTACAAGATTAACAAGAAAATGAATTTTTACCTAGCTGCCACACGAGATTAATTATTGAGCGATTGAAAAACCAACTTCAGGAAGAGAGAAAATCGCAGAAAGGGAAGATAGATAATTAGGAAACAGATCAAAAAAAATCTCTGGAATGAAATGGAGAGATAACATTCGAGGAAAGAAGAAAATGGAGAGAAAGCGGGAGAAAGGGATAGAATCGCACCAGGAAACAAAGAAAAAAAAATTCTTCTCTCAAACAGAGTGATAATGGCGATTTAGGGGGAGAAAACAGAAAGAAATGGAGAAAAAGTAAGTTTCATACTAGAGAACCTTGCTCCAAGAAACAGAATGGCAACACTGGAGGGAGAGGGATTAGGGCAGAGACGAAGAGGGATGGGTGTGGTTCCTGAGATGGAGGGGGTGAGGTTAGGCATAAGGCAAGCAGGAGGGGTGCAGGAGTGAGGCTCGTTTGAGGTGTTAGGGCAAGGGAGTAGTGAATCCAATCTAGTGCGTTTAGTGAATCCGGTCCACACGTCATGTGTGTTGCGGCTGCAGCCAACGGTAGGCTGATGTAAAGATTTTTCCTTTTGGCGAAGTATGTTGACGTATCTGTGGCGGTGGACTTTTCTTTCTACCTTTTTTTTCTATTATTATTATGAAAACCCTACTCTTACAGCTAGTAGCTCCCACTAGGTCTACAGTTTTTTTTTAGCTAATGATTAAGTAAATATTTTTTAATAATGTTGTGAATTTTATTTTAAAAGTGTTAAAAAAATACATATAAAGAAAAAACAAAAAACAAAAAAAGTAAAATCAACTAGCGGGAGCCCCAACTGGTAGGGGTCTAAACGATCTTATTTGGTTCGGTTTTGGACAAAATTTAGAACCGAATCGGTATGCACCGATTTTACATTTTCAATAACCGATTCTGCCCCGGTTACCCCCTAAACCAGTATTTTTAGTTTTACCGATTCCGGTCCGATTTTTCAGTTTTAATATACTATATTATATATTATATAATATATATATAATAGTATATTATAGCATCTAATACTATAGTGTAATATATTGTAGTATATTATAATATATATTATAATTGTATTATAGACTATAGTAATATATTATATTATAGACTATAATGATATATTAAAATATATAATATATAGTGATATAGTATTAATATAACTATTAATACAATAGACTATAGTGATATAAAATTTTAAAATTTAATATTATATTAATTAATAATTTATCATATAATACAAAAATATATTATATATATAAATTATAATATATATGAACCAGTCTGGTTTAGTCCGATCCGATTTTAGAAAAAGAAAAATCAGAACCAGACCGAACCAAACTCGGTACTAGACCAAACCCATTGGTTCAGTCTGGTCCGGTCCGGTTTACCGATTCACCAATTTTTTTTACAACCCTACCAATGGGAGCTCCCAGCGGTAGCTTTAGAGCCACTTTATTATTATTTTGTCAATTTATGTTTCTTTCTGCTTCTAGAGTAGGTCACAATAATTGCTATCGATGAGATTAGGGCTGTAAGGCGGTCGGTCCAGACCGGAGAAACCGACCAAACCTGTCCGGTCTTGATCAAGATTAAGACCTATCAATCTTGATCTATAGAGTAGGAAAATTTAAATATATTGTATATATATTCTTTATATAATGATTGTATAAATAATTATTTAATTTTTATCTAACCTATCATCATTAACAAATTGACAATATAAAATTTTAAATATGTAATTATAAATTAATATTCTATCAATTAACTAATGTATGATATCAATTAACCTATCACCAATTCACAATTAACTAATTATTAACATCTACATCTATGATCTAAATCTAATTAAAATTATTAGATAATGTTTTTGTAAAATACCTAACTTGCAATTGAGTATAAAGCAATTAGAAATATTATTGTAATTAACTAATGTATGATATCAATTAACTAACTTATCACCAATTCACCATTAACTAATTACTAACATCTACATGTATGATCTAATTAAATTTATAAATAAATATAAAGCATGTATGGACCTATGGTCAATGAAAATTATTTATTAATCATATACAAAATATAAAAAGTTTAATATAGCTCATTTTGCATTAACTATCTTAGATTCATAATACATTGACAATGTGATGTGACTTTACGTTTGTAACAAATTAGCAATTAACAGCATAAATATAAGTATAATTATTTTTTTAATGAGTTAATAAAATAATCCACATAAATAGTTTACTTAATTTGAATTTTACTAATTCAAAATAATCCACGGCATCGTTTATTAATCCACGGCTTCATTTCACGCAACTCAATTTTTTTTAAAATAACACATCTATTGAAACAACGCGGTTTTGGGTTATTTTCAATCCAAACGGCATCGTTACAACATAATTTATAATAGGAAATTCCCCAAAAAAAAAAAAAAAAAATCTATTACCGATTCCCTCTCATTCTCTCACACTCCCTCTCAATTCTCACTTAGAACCCTAGCAAATGGCAAAGCAAACCCTAGCCCCTCCATTGCAACTCGCATCCCCTCCCCTCCCCTTTTCGAAACCGTCACAGCCCCTACCTAAGGTATAGTCTTGACTCTTGATTCTTCCATTTTCTTTTCTCAGATTTCTCCCAATATAGTGAGATTTCTCTTTGAATAGGTTTTCATATTTAGTAATTTACAGTGTAGTAGTTAGTCATTGATAAATTTGTATAGAATATGTTTACATATTTAGTATTTACATAAGTTTATGTTTGTGAAAAGTGAAAAGAGAAAATTATTCTAATTTCCATTTGCTCAACCCTGCTCGAGCGAGAAGCCAAACCATGACTGTGGCTCGAGCGGGAGGCCAAGCTATGAGTTGGCTCAACACTCGCTCAACAGTTTGCTCGAGCGAGTGCCTGACCTAAATGTTGACTCGACAGGCGCTCAACACCTCACTCTAGCGGATGTTCTGATTTCTGGGCCATTTCTGGGCACAACAACACCAACACACACAAAATGCACACCAGCACACATCTTAGGCTAAACTTTCTCATTTTCTTCTCGAATCTTGACTTTATATTTAACCTAATTTTTGTTTGTTTGTTTTTTTAGATGGACCCTCACCTTACAAAAGAAACGATTTCGAAAGATTCTATTACAGATAATGTGAACAAGTCAACACAAGGCATTCCTCCACTCCCACCAAATGTAAGTGCAAAATTGAGTGTTAGCGAACCACTTAGTAGTAGAGCTAGGTCAATGGTTTGTGATCACTTTACAAGAATACCAAAAGATGATCCAACTAAACCTAGGGATATATGTAATTACTATGGTGCTTCGTATGCATGTGATACGAAGACTAAATGTATAAAATCCATAAAGTATCACATTGAAAAACAATATAAAAAATGTCTGTTTAATAAAACGGATAAGTCCCAAACTAATCTAGGTTGGAAGGCGGATGGAGGAAGTGGTAGTGAGAAATTTGTACCCATAGCATTTAGTGTTGAGGCTTGCAGACAAGCCTTAGCAGTGATGATTATTTTTTATGAGTTTCCCTTTAGGTTCAGTGAAGGGTAGGGTTTCAACCAATTTATACTTATTGTTTGCCCTAAGTGGGTAGAGATTTCATCTCATGTTACGGTTGCGAATAATTGTTTTAGTGTGAAAATGAGAAAAAAATAAGTTGAGAAGTGCTCTTCAAGGGCAACGGATTTCTATCACCGCGGATACATTGACATCCTTGCAAAACCTCAATTATATGTGTCTCACTGTACATTTTATTGATGATGATTGAAATTTACACAAAGATTCTTTCTTTTTCTTTGGTTTAAAATCACAATGATTATACACTTGGTAGGGTCATAGAGATGTGCTTGCATGACTAGGGGTGACCAAAAGTACTTGCAATCACTCTTGATAATGCAAGTTCTAATAATGGAGTAGTTTCTTATTTGAAAAGAAAAATTAAAGTATAGGAGGGACACTGTTTTGGAACATGAATTCTTACATGTATGATGTTGTGCCCACATCTTAAACTTAATCTTTTGTGAGAGGTTGAAAGAATTTGATGAGTCTATTGCAAATGTGAAAGGTGTTGTGAAATATGTTAAGTCCTCCCCTCAAAAGTGGAGTACATTTAAGAAATGTGTACAGTTGAAAGAGATTACTTGCAAAAGTCATGTTTGCCTAGATGTACCGACTAGGTGGAATTCCACCTATCTTATGTTGGAGAGGACTAAAAATTTTTGAAAAATTTTTGAATGGTCGGAGGTTGGAGGAAGAAGATTCAGGGTTCCTTAGTGACGACAATGACGATGATGAAGATGGTGTGGTGAATAGGAGAATGTCAAAAACATTAGAGCCTCCCAATAATATCAGTTGGGAGAATGTAAGGTTGATTGTTTGTAAGGTTTCTTCAACTATTTCATAATACAACTTTACGTTTCTCGGGAGATCAATATGTAACTTGCAACTCTTTTTTTTCGAAGTTAGTGACAATTCAAGATGCGATTGATATAGTGTGAAGAAAGAAACCCCATGGTGGGATTAATGGCCATAAATTTAAGGAAAAAAATTTGACAAATATTGGGGCAACATGGATAATATGAATATGTTGTTGTATGTTGGGATTATTCTTGATCCTCGATACAAGATGCAATATCTTGACTTTGCATTGGAATCAATGTATGTCCATGATATAACAAAAGCGATTATTTGAGTTGGAAGGTGAAAAAGGCTTTGAGCCCCATGTATGAGGCATACATTGAAAATGAAGAATGAAACAGTTATGATCAACAACAACAACGCACAAGTTTCCCATGTAAAGATGTAAATCCTACAGTTAGTAGATTTGAGGATAGGAAGGTATAGAGATTGGCTCTATTTAAACAACAGTTACAATTGAAAAACTCTTTGGAAAGCAAGTTAGAGGTTGATAGATACCTAGTTGAAAGTTACGAGGAACAAGATGCGAGTTTTGACATTCTAAATTGATGGAAGGTTAATTCGGTTAGATACCGCGTACTTTCAAAAGTTGTACATAATGTACTTGCAATACCGGTATCTATAGTGGCCTCTGAATTTGCATTAAGCACGACGAGTCGTGTACTTGATCCTTTCCGAAGTAGTTTATCTCCGATGATGGTTGAGGGTCTCACTTGTGCACAGAATTGGCTTCGTTCTTCTTCTACTTCAATCAGCCTTAAGACTTTAATAGATAAGGTGGAGAATTTTGAGAAGCAGCAGGATATGTGTATGTAACAATTATATGTTATGTAAATTTATATAATTTTTTTTGTTTTTATCTTTTATGTATAGAACTTGTTAGGGAGGTAGAAAACTCTATGAAGGCGTCGAATACAATACCTACACCTAATGCTGATGAATGAGGTGAGAATAATATACTTTTATACTACTATACTAGTTATTTTTGTTATTAAACTAAGACATTTAATATTTGTTTGCTATATTTTTGCTAAGGCTGTTCATCCGGGTCGGGTTATTTTCTAGCCCTATCTGGAACCCAGATAACCATGTTCCAGCCCAGATTAAATCAGGGCCGATACCCGCATAACAATACCCGGGTACATCCAGGCCAGGTTTTTTTTCCTTGTGTGTTCAATCCGTAAACAAAAAGCAATTCCAAACCTTCCGCATTAGTTCAAAATTTCAAACAAACACAGAAACCACGTACATGTTTTTGTCTTCCTTCTCTCGACTTAGGTCGTTCGTTTCCTCCATTAAAATGCCAATAAAAGCATTTCGTCTCCCCTCTTATTGGAACCTCAAGTTCATTAACAATGGCAGAGACCAACGGCTCTTTGCCGCAGACCCATCAATCGAATCCCATGCTTTAGTCTCTCTTCCACACCCTTTGCAGAACAGAGACGGACAAGGATGGCGAGAGCTATCCTTACTAAATGAAAAGCACAATGTGTACATCCCAATACATGCAGAGTTTTGCATAGTCATTGAAAGATTTTTTAATGTGTACGAGTTTTGCAGAGTCAAAGATCTAAGACAAAAAGATGAAGAACTCGATCTTGGATCACAGCTTCTACATTGATAGCGACGAAGAAGTGGATGCCGAGAAAGAATTTGACAAAAGATAACAATGATGGAAATGCAGACATGAGACAAGTGCTTATGTCTCCCTTTCCAAGCCCTTTTCAGTGTAGCAGAGAACGTGGCTTTGGGTTTTGCTTGCAGTCATTTTTCAATGCAGCAGCAGATGATAGAGATGGGGCTTTTGTGTATTTTAATTGCTTTATCCCAACTCCCGAGACTCTTTCAAGTTCCAAGGGCCAACTTTACATTTCTACATGTTGTTTTCTCTTAGATATAGTAATTGTACTTTAGTTTGTCTCTTTTTCTAATTAAAAAAAAAACAAAAACAAATCTAGGTTTAATCCGGAATTCGAAATCTGAGTTTTTAAAAACCCAGGTTCATCTAAGTTCCGACCTAGATCTAACCTGGTCCAGGTTTCGGCCCGGGTTTAAAGTCCGGGTTCTCAGGTCGGAACCCGGATGAACAGTGCTAATTTTTGCAATAAAGTTGTGAAGATTTTAAATTTTGGACTTGGGAGACTAAAGACTTTGAGTTGGAGTTTTTTTGTATTACTATTAGTCATTTATAATTTGTAATTTCAACTTAGATGCATGGATTGAAATTTTTAAATTTTATTGTGTATTTTCTTTACTTTTTTTATTTTGTAACTTTTTTTTTCTTTCATTTGGAGTTTTGATGATTAGGGATTTTTAGTTGTATTAGTATTTTTTCATTTTTTCTATATTTTTCTTTTATTTATATTTTGGATGTTATTGAAATTTTGCATCTTCTTCTACTTGTTTTTTCTATTTTTTTGTATGTTAATAATAATTTAGGTTAAAAATAATCTCAAAATTAGGACATGGGCCAAAATTTGAATAGTAAAGTATTTGGGCCAAAATTGAAAAAGTGGCCCATTGGATTAATGGCCAAACTGATTGGCAACGGTCCAGTCTGGTCCAGATGCCAAGTCAGTCTGGTCTAGGATGGAAAAGTCCTAGACCGAACCCATTCCATCCGGTTTGCAAAATCCCCTAGGGACCAACCGGACCAAATTCAGCCCTAGATGAGATACCCACTCAAAAGTAGATTGAACAATTATTCCAAGTAGCTACGGTGGAAACCTGAGCAATTCAGAGTGCAAGCAGGCTTCATCCCATAATTGCTACCAAAAGAGAAGCATCCGCCTGAAAACCTTCCAGCCGAGCAACCGATCGAGTCCCACATCACGTACCATGCAATGTTCAGGACCAAAGTTGCAACAGAGAAGGTTAACATCTCTAATAAAAACCAATCTACTTCTCCACATGGCAAGAAGCCTTCACTAGTATTTGGTTTCTTATATTTTTTTCTGTACTGTTTGCCTTTTGTTCCGATCTTTCGTTTCTATGGAGCTTCTGGTCGATGCCGGAATTTATAATGCACGACAAAGAAAAAGAATCGCCAAAACGTCGACAGAATCTAATATACCTATTTTTTTTTCTCGTGAGTCGGTCAATCAATAACAGAGATTTGAGAAAGATCTTACATTTGCAGCCAAAAATGAGAAGCAAATGGGGAGACAAGTAAAAATCCCCAAAGCCTATAAATAAGCTTGATTTAAATTTAAAAAAAATAAAAATAAAAGCAAAAAAGAAGAATTCTATACCGAGCATGCCTAGAGATTTTAAGTTTCCTCCGACAAGGCCCTATATCGAATATTTTCTTCATTATCACACAGATCTCTTCCTCCACTGCAAATCAATGCAGACCACTAGCTACTCGATACCGACAGCTTAGAAGCTCTTCACCATTTTTTGTTGTTGCTACCATAACCCCTCCCACCAGAGCCGTTGGTGAACCTATCATTTCTTCTGCTAGAAAAGCCACCACCCCTGCCACCCCGTCCACCAGAAAACCTTCCCCAACTTCTATCACCATAGCCACCCCGACCACCACCACCAAATCTTCCCCCTCTTGATAGCTCTCTTTCCTGAAAGGGCGGCAATGTATTCAACACCTCTAAGCTCACATTGGCCGCATTTTCTTGACCTGCAACCCAAAAACAAAAAGGATATGATAAAACATCCCATTAGAGACCAAAGATTCGTGTTTTATCAAAAGAAGGGTTAATCAAATGCCAAATAGTAAGTACAGCTCTGAAAGCTATTCAGTAAAGTTCAGAAGCATAAACAATCATCGAATGCACACCCTCATATAGATAATGATGTTAGACCAAGCCGTATTCACCACCAACGGTGATAATTGTAAGCAGTGTTGGACGAAAACTGCTGGGACACCCAAGCAGGTTTGCCTGGAAGGTGACCCTTTTAAGCAATTGATGTTTGAAATGGATCACTTAAAAAAGGCTAAAGTCCTATGCCCTTTCCCTCTTCTCTCTCCCCTTCTCTTCACCCACCCAACCCTTCGACAAACCCTTAGACGGGGAAAAAAAAGAGGAAGAAAGAGAAGAAAAGATAAAAGAATGTGAGAAAGTTCAGTAAGCAGATTAGTTGACGGAGATTGATTGGAAAAAGAGGTCTCACAAAAACCGGCCAGTTACTTCTCTGAGTGAATGAGTCGTTTGATTTGGCTACAACCGCTTTGGCAAATTCAAGACCAAGGGTACCGATCGAAGTAATCACCCTTCCCTTGGTATATGTAGCCTCCACCAAAATAAAATCAAACAATCACAAATCTATTAAAGGCTGGGAAGCTAAATAAAATCAAACAATCACAAATCTATTAAAGGCTGGGAAGCTAAGTGTCAGAGAAAGAGAAAGAGAGGGCAGCTTTGACAACTTGGTAGAGGAATGTGACCTAGAAAATGTGAAGTCGGGGCTAATGACACCACTGACACTAATAATAGTTACAAACTAACAATCTATGACATTGAACATACCAGCAAGAAATGTATCCAAGTCTTCAGCAGGAACGTCAAACACTGCACCCTTCCCATCGGCGGTAAGAGCGAGACCCTTAACCGCCTCAACCTTCTCCTCCGGCAAGAATCTCCTCAGGACACTATAAGCAAAACTGCAACAATTCATGGAAACTTGAAGTCAGGCAGAAGTCAACCTATAAGAGGGAGATGGACGCCGAACAAAAAAAGTATAGTGAATCCTAATGCTGATACTTTATAATCGCATGAGGTGTACGATTATACATCATTTTCCATCAATGCATGTGCATGCCAATAATAATAACAGCAGCAACAATTGATGGAAACCACAAGTCAGGAATCCTCAACATTATGAAGGTTATAATATTTAGGGATCCCTAATCATAGTATTAAACAACAAAAGAGAAATATATAAAAACATAACCACATACAAACAAAATCCCAGAGCAGTATATCTTTCATACTTATGGCCATGCCAGTGTTAAGAATAACCTTCAAAATAAAACCAACTTGCTTTTGCCGCAAACATAATTTTATTTTATAAGTAACTTGCTTTTACAGCAAACATTCAACTCACAATCTACCATTGCCAAAAACAATTAATTGTGGTATTTGAGTCTCTAATTTCAGCACTTCCAGCATTCCAAAAAGTTCTAGCCCATCCAATAATGTAGAAGGACCATTGTTTTTACTCGTCACATTATTATTATTATTTTATGTCAGAGAACCTCTCCAAGGCAGGGCCCTTCGGACCCACCTCTGCAGAGTAAACCCCAGTTCCTTACTCATCACATTATATTCTTGGATTTGAACTCAAATTAGATGATACCCAAGTGAGAATGCAAGCTGGACCAAAACTATTCCAGACAACTTCTACAGCTCATTTTGCTAGAACAACTGAGCTGGTGACACACATGTCACCATCCATTTTATTTACTCGTTCTACTTGTGCCAAAAAGGATGCAGGTCCTTCCTACGAGTAGATTCCAAGATGTAACATTGTGCCGGACAAAACTATTGAAAAGAAAAAGATGTAAGAGTTCAAGTGCTCACGATGGTGTATAGATTGGACTCCCAGCCTCGAGAAGTACTGTGACGTAATTCTCCATTGAAGTGAGAAGTGATCTCTTCTTTATTTCAGTATAACCCTGCACGACACACGATAGCTTATATATTTAAAACTACAGGCAGGATAACAAAATTGAAAGATGATACAGACCAATATAAATAAAAATATAAAATAAATCATTTGAGATGGGGAAGGGGGAGAAAGGGAGACTCACAGCAGCCTTGGCAAGAGCTTTTGCAAGTAATTCAACTGCTGATAGACCAGAGTTGTTCAACAACTCCTCGGCAGCAGACTTGAAGGCGGGAATTACACTGAGATTTCAAAGCATGTTAGTGCCTACAGCCAACGTGCACAAAATTATCTACCAGCTAATACTACAAAGAAGCATGCATACTTATCAGAGACTTGGATTATCATCTCTGCAGCTTCTCCACCAGCAGCTTTGGCAATATCAGCTTGCTGAGGAGCAGATATGTGCTCAAACTTTACACCGGATTCTCTTTCTATCTTAGATATATTGGACTTTCTTGGATCATAAAGCATTACCGCCACTCCAGTATTACCTTCAAAGGAAATTGACAGAAAGACCTCAGTACACCAGAACTCCCAAGTCATTCAAAACAAAAGCTTCAAGTCTCAAAAATTACCTGCCCTTCCTGTGCGTCCAGATCGATGGATATAGGCTTCAACATCACGCGGAGGTTCACACTAAGCACAAAGCACAAACACCAATTCCACTTAAATTAACATGCATTACAGAGTCTCTGTATATACACCTACTCTACCCACCTACAGATACAGACACAAACCTGAATGATTAATTGCACGTCATTGATGTCCAATCCCCGTGCCGCCACATTTGTGGCGACTAATGTCATGAACTTTCCAGACCTGAAGCCAGCAAGTGTGACCTGCAAAGACCAGTACCAGATCACAACTTAGATAAGAAAAGGAAAGAGAAGTATCTCTCAATAGGGAAATGAAAATAAAATCATAAACCCTTTTTTTATCAGTGAATTAAATCATAAGGGCTTCGCCTACTTCATTGTATCAATAAAATTTTCATTTTACTTATAAAAATAAATAAATAAATCATAAAACCCTTGTTCTTGCTATGGTTTTTTCTATAAGTAATTTTCATGTCACTTATTAAAAAAAATTATTCAAGGAAAATAGGGAAAGTCCTGCTTCGAAAATTCATATGATGGCAAAACAATTTGCTAAATATAGAAACCCGCTGTTACCATTATTCTGTTAGTGATCAATACCTGCAACATAGACAAATCTACCCAGGATCACTAAGAGTGTCCAACAAAAGAATGGACAGTATGCAACATTAAAAATAATTTTTTTTTGTGGCTAGCTTGTGGCCAGACCCTCTGAGAACCCGAAACACCCATTGTATCTGCTACAAACATTGGACAGTTGAACAGATGAACAGGAGTGGAGCAATGAAGCAGAACCAGCGGTAAGCTGGGCCAATTTCCATCCAATTGAAAAAAATTATATCTTTTTTTTTTTTTTTGGAGGGGGGACAAAGGGGTTGGTTTGGTTGGACAGAGGGTTGATAACTTCAAGGAATCAATTCTTTACATGTAATAGGTTTGAAGGAGCCTCTATAAATATCACAAGATTGACTGGAATTTTTGAAACTAAGCCTCCACATTTCTCAAGGAAACAAACTTGTTTATCGTAGCCCCATCCCATCTATTTATTTATTTTTTCTGTGTGTGTGTGTGGGGAGGGGGTGGGGGAATGCGCAAGTATATAACCAACATACCTCGCGTTGAGCCTGCTGTATATCTCCATGCAATGCCCGTGCTCCAGGCAACAACCCAGCAAGTGTAGAAGCAGAATCCTTTGTTTCAGTAAAAATAATTGTCCGGCCTCCACTAAAACAGAGACAATCCCACCAGGAAATAAATGAGGAATGCGATTCAACTATTAAGGACATTTAAGCATAGTCTAAAAAATGATGTTGGACAACATTAAAAAAAACGAACCTGCCATAACAGCGAATAACATCTGGAATAAGCTGGGATCTTGCAGAGCTAGAACAGGGAAGGACAATATGCCTAACACTGGTACTAGCCTTCATTTTCTCATTACCTACAAGGTCGGCAGTTTTCTTGTCTGGTTTAAGAAACCTAGCAGCAATCTAGCAAAAGAAAACAGAGGTTCAGTCAAGAGGTAACCTGAAAGCTGAATTGAGGAAGAGATTATAACTGGCAATCGTAGTAACATACTAACCTGCTTAACCCAGCTAGGCAATGTCGCACTGAAGAGCAGTGTCTGAACTTTACTTGTATCCTTTACCTTTCCTGGAAATCCGAAGGAAATAGTTAAATACATGTAACCACCACTGAAAATAGACAGCAAAGGACACATTGTAGTACAAACTGTAACAACTTTTAGAATCAAAGACTCGTTCCTTGCAATAAATTAGACTAAAGATTGTACTATAGTTCAGTTATAAAATAATGGCATAAATAGTCAAATGTGCCTTTAACAGACTCGAGAAGAAGCCAGTCATACACGAAAAGACCCAAACAATTTATGCAATTACATACCTAGAATTAGTTCAACATCTTCAACAAAACCCATCCTCAGCATTTCATCAGCCTCATCAAGAACCCGGAACTTCAAAGAGCTAAAGTCAATATTCCCCCTCTCTATGTGATCCTACAATAAATTTCGGTGGAAATCTACAAGCGTTAGAAAATATGTAGACCCAAATTTCCAAGTACCAATACCCTCATGCTTTTCAAAACCTCGTCTAAAAGGGAATTGATAATACCGGTACCTTAACTCGGCCAGGTGTTCCAATGACTATGTCAACCCCTCTCTTGAGTCTAATCTCTTGACTTTGGTATGGAGCTCCGCCATACAAACAACATGACACCAACCCCAACGCTCCACCATAAACTTCAAAGTCTGCATAAACCTGGAAGTGACCCAAACAAGTATTAGAAAAAACATATTACTGTCACAGGAGAATAAATTCCTTTGATACCCTAATATATTACCTGGTTGGCTAGTTCTCTAGTGGGTAAAAGCACCAAAACACTTGGTGCCCTCCCATAACCAGTTTTCCGTGAAGCTTTTGCTGGTCCATTTGTGAGTGACTCCAAGATGGGCAATACAAAGGCAAGTGTTTTACCCTACATCGTAAACATAGCCAAGCTCAGTATTCAACATGCAAACAATAAAAGATTTAGTTCTACGTAGTCAGCAGACAAACTGTTAAAAATCATAGGCACCTCGATCCCAATAAATAGCATGGTAACTGTTGACTTAAACAACCACTCAACTTGAGACAAAATCAAATTTCCAATAAAAGCACTACAAGATTTCTATGCAAATTCGCCAAGCATCATTGCTACCCTTCCATCCAATTCTTTTTCATAAGTGCCCCTCCATCTAATTCAAACAAACTGAACCCAACTATCTATCATTCCCAAAATGCTATGGTAACCTACTTTTTAAAATAATATCTTTTTATACAATTCATTTCATAACAGAGTTGAATTTTTTGTAGTTCACCATAACTCTGTTCAGAATTTCACTCTGAAAGGTTAGATTAAGTCATAGGTACCACTTGAAAATGGCACCTTACTAACTGGATCAAATAATTTGCTTCGCCAATTAATGAAATTAACAAAAATATTAATAGTAATCCCCCATGAAATTTGACCTGAGAACAATATAATTGATGGCAATACATACGTACAGATAATGAAACACGGATACAAACATATACACACATCAATACATACATAGGTACATAAGGATATATATAAGTCGCGAAGAACATATACCTGTCCGGTACGCGCGCGACCGACCAAATCGGAGCCGTCAAGAATGGTATCAAAGGTCATTGCCTGAATTGGAAACAACGACTCGATCCCCTTCTCCTTCAATTTGGCCCTCAACTGCTCCGAAATCCGAAATATGGACACCGCATTCGGATCTCCCTCAGTCTTGTCTTCGTCATCTTCCTCCTCCGCGTCCTCCTCAACCTTCGCCTTCTTGCTCTTCTTCTTCTTTTTATTCTTCTCTGACTCCTCATCCTTCCAGTTAACCGGCTCAAACAGCTCCGAGCTCGTCTCGCTCCTCTCCTCCGCATCCTCGATCTCCAAAGCCTTTCGCTTCTTGCTCTCCTTCATCTTCTTCTTCTCGCTGATAGTAGCGTCAGCTTCTAGGGTTCCATTTACGGTTTCCATACTCTTCATCTTCTTGTTCTTCTTCTCCTTCTTGTCCTTGGAGGCTTCGGAGAGAAGAGGATCAGACAGAGATAGTGAAGGCATAGTTATCTAGTTTTCTATGAAGTAAGTAAAGGTACGCAGGTGTGTAAGGAGGGAGGGAGGGAGGGGGGGGCGCTTCTCCTGCTGCAGAGAGATGTAGCAGTGAGTCGCAGAAGCAGGAGAGGAAGAGGGGCGGTTAGGGTTTACGGCTTTATGCTGTAGTGGTGGAGCGATATAAAAACGTTGGATGATAGAAGCCACATGGTTTGGATTGTGGCCGTTAGATTAGAATTTTTAATGCGAAGGAGAAGAATAGGCCTTTTCCCTCCTAAAATATCTCGTGCGGATCAAGGCATGGTAGCGTTCGGTTAAAAAAGGGTTTGGGAATTAGGAATCATGATAATCCAACATTCTTAATTCGAACTCTAATTTTAAGAGATTATTCGTTTTTTTTTTTTTTTTTTTTTTTTCAGAAACAAGGTCAACGTCAATATATTTATTAATAAAACTCCATCGAATGAGATAAAGAACACAAGATGGACAATCCTCTATCTCAATAGAATCATCCTTGGCTTCTCTTCTAACATGCCTAACAAACCATTGATCAAATTGTAATCATCAGAACTACATTATTAATTTATTATGATAAGAATCATATTACTTTATGCTATTAATAACCTAGAGAGAGTCACCTTTCAAGATAAACCTCTTTAAGCGCAATTCACTACAAATAAATTGTAACTTGTGTAGAGCACCAAAAGCATCAGCCAGCAATGAATAGAAAAAATCATTATTTCTTCCATCTGTTCTTCATCAGCAATATTATACAAAGCAACAAATAAATCCTTAAAACAAGCTGCTGTTAAATAACTTTTTTGATTTTTTTTTTTTTTCTGAATGAGGATATAGCACTCCCAAAGAACATGGATTGTACTTTCTTCTTATTCTAAACAGTAAACACGGTAGACAGTTTGGTGACTATTAATTTCATTTTAAAGAGATTAAAGAGTTTTCCTTTTAGATTATGTTCTTGAATAATAAAATGAACAGCTTCACATTTTTTTGAATTATAACTAAGCCAAGATATTATTTCTCTTTGTAAATTATTATGTAAGAGGTTCACCTTATTTGCTTCTCTAGTTTATCTTTCAATTACTTTCGAGCTGTGGTTATAATGTTGTGAGGAATGATGAAATTGTTAGATTTGCAGTCTATCCATGTCACTCTTTGGTTACAAAAATTGAACTCTCTTATCAAACTATTCTGATCGATATCAAGAAGTTGTGTTATCATTATAATTTTAGGTTGATAGGTCATTTTTAGTTCAATGACATGACCTATCAACTGAGCAAACTAACTCTTAAGGGTTGGCTCAAGTAGTAAAAATCTTGGGCTTGGGATATGCTCCCTTAGGTCTAAGATTTAAATCTCATTGGGTGCAAATAATCTTTAAGGGCCATCAGACTGAAAGATGTTCTTTTTGAATTACTTAAAGTGCACTGCGAGAAACTCCTTGTCGAGAGCCTATGCACCATTGAGATTAGTCGGGATGCTGTTTCTAGACACCGATGCCAATAAAAATAAAAAACTGAGCAAACCAAGCTAAATATTGATGTTGCTTAAAAAACGAATCTTGGGATTGCTAGCCAGGGTGGAGTTCTTCAATTGCATGATGGTCTTTGATTTATAGATTTGCTTGTTTTTTGTGTTACGGTATTTTGAGTTACTGTACAAATGTGTTTGTGGAAATTGAGTCTTAACTATTGAGGCCGATTCACTGTTTGTGGTTTTAGAACAAAAAATAGCCTCCTTAGATGTATTTCAAATTGTGCATGATGGCTGATATACTTGCTTTTGATTTTCCTTTCGAGATAATTCATATAGCTATTAAGAAGGAAATAATTTGGCCGATGCTCCGACAAATTTAGGTGTTGTTGGGCGTGATGCTTTTTTTCTTAAATTACTCATCTCTCAAAGCATTTTACATAATTATATATGTTTTGATCAAATCTATCGAAAATAATAATATGACTCATAAATATGCCCACTTATATATTTTTATTTTTATTTTTATTTTTTTTTAATGATTAAGGATGTTTAAAAAATACTTAAAAATAAAACAAAAAAAAAACAAAAAAACTCATTTCACTAGTGTGCATATTTGGGATGCACACCATAGCATTGTCCAAAATCTATACTGCCTCATTTTAAGAATTTGAATAAGTGTTATTATTTTACAAAGATATAGAGATTTTTCTTTGTAAAAAGCATGCCTTCACTAAAAGCGGAGGTTTATCAGTAAAATTAGAATGTCATCCTCAGCAAACATTTAGGCTTTGTTTGGATAGTAAAAGTATTTCATCTCATCTCATCACATCACATCTCATTTCATTATTATAACTTTTTCAAATTCACATATAAAATATAATAAACAAGTCAACTTTTTCAGTTATCTCACTATCCAAACCAAGATCACCCCTACAATTCAAGAGTCTTCTCCAATCATCCACCCTCTATTTTGGATAAGTAATGTTATATACAATTTTAGAATGTGCAAGTCTTGCATACTACCTTTAAAAAAAATGAGATCTACTATTAAAATCTAATTTTTCATTCGTATTCTAAATTTAACCACTTTTTTCAAGATGAGCATAATGGTAGAGTTTTTGCACAGTTTAAGACTGCAAATATTATATCAGATTCATAATTTCATATACTGTTTTCGAAGTTTTCAACAGAAAAAAAGAAAAAGAAAGGGGGAAAACCAAAAGTACAACTATTGGAGAAGAGAAAGGAACCAGCGATATTTGGCTGTATGCTAATCCATCCAACAAGGAAAATGCTAGTTTATATCAGTTAAAATTCACATGCTGTCTTCTGGAATTCAATCATTGCTATCGATGTCAATAAAGAAGAATAACAGGTTACACACTTTTACCAAGAAGACGCAATAAGAGATGTAAAAGCAAATAGTAGATAAACACTCA
Source organism: Juglans regia (assembly GCF_001411555.2). Taxonomy (NCBI): domain Eukaryota; kingdom Viridiplantae; phylum Streptophyta; class Magnoliopsida; order Fagales; family Juglandaceae; genus Juglans; species Juglans regia. The sequence goes on along the minus strand of NC_049901.1, from coordinate 8,608,095 downwards.
CATCAGAGCACCAACAGTAAGCCCTAGTACAACATACACGAACCATTTCCAACCAGAATGGTGACCCGAGGAAGAAGCACTCTGACACAGATTAAATCCATACCAGATATCACTTGGGATAAAGACATCATAGTAAAATGTAACAGCTCTGCTGTTATAGCCATAGATTTTCACACTCTTAGGTTTCCAGCCATCTGGTCCTGTACGATACAGATACACATAACAGATCTGGTAGGCACAAGGTCCGTTTATCTGATATGTATCCGATGAACACCGTTCAAATGCCCCCGACGATGGATCGTCCAGCCTCGGTGCATAAATCTGATGATCAAAGTTTTATAGGACTTCAGTAAAAAAAACACCCATTTCTTGTTCTTCAGCTTCAGTGACACATTAAAATTTCTTCGGCTTTCTTATTTGAACCCATCTTCAATTATTCTGTGGAAGGAACTAAAGAATGACACCAACTTTTTTTTTTGTGGGAGATCTACGGTTGAACTATGGACACGTCACCGGATATTTATGAACTACGGCCAATTGGTGTTATGGAGTAGAATTCAAGAAAATTAACATCAAATTCAGTCCCATTATTTACAATCTAATCTCCTTTCTCTTCCATAATTTCATTGCCTCCTAAAACTGGAGTTCTATGATTTTTGGATATTTAACAAAAATATAATCCACAGTTTATCTAATGGAGAAATTCTATGTCAATACCTCAATAAAAACCTGATCATCCAGATAAATCCTACTTACCCAATATCAAGTTTTCAATTTCAAACGATGGTGTTCATCTAAATTTGAGGAAATTAGATTGAAACATAATTTGGGAAATTCGTAGACGTGAAAAAGGAAATTGCAAAGAAGAGAAGAAAAGAGAACGAACCTGATTGCCATAAGCGTCGCCAAAAGAGATACTGATCTGATCTCGGGTGTAACTTGTTGAGGAACAGCTTGTTGTTATAACAGCCGTGTAAGAACAGCTCGCCGCACTCTTTTGGAATCAAAAGAAGAACAGAAAGACAAAAAGGAGAAACTTTTAATTCGACGAGATGTAGAAACCCCCCAAAAAAAAAAAACGAACAGTCGAACGAAAAAAGAAAAAGAAAAAAGATGTTTAGGATGAACAATCAACCTGGATATAGCTGATATTGAAGGATTCTGCCGCAGCTTGGGGCTGTAGCCAGGAAGATTTGGCTTCTGAGAGGATAAAGATGAAGGCAAACTGGAGCAGAAAACGTTGAGCTTTGTTCATTTTATTTTTTTCTCTTTCTTTCCTTCCAAATGGCACTCGGGAGAATTGGGATGGAAAGAATCAACAAGAAGGGCAGGCACCTATGTCGATGGCGTATAGGGAGAATGTGAATACTGAATACGATGTTTTTGTCTTCTAAGTTCTGACCAATAGTATTGAAGAAGCGTAGTTTTCTAATTTTCCACCCACGACTTACCCAATAAATAATAGTAAAATATATATAAATATTGAATTTCTTGCCATGTTAGTAGATTTTCGTAATGAATATACGACAACTCAACATAATGACTTATTTTTAATTTTGTCTTAGCGATGACCTCTGTTTGCAATTTAGGAGAAGTCAATTTAAAAAAATTATAATGATTAGACTGTGTTTAGATATTAAATTGAGTTAAGTTAAGATGATAAAATATTATTATAATATTAATTTTTAATATTATTATTCTTTTAAGATTTAAAAAAGTTAAATTGTTTACTATATTTTGTGTTAAAATTTGAAAAAATTATAATGATGAATTGAAAGGAATTGAAGATCCAAACGTACCTTAAAAGCATTGCAATGGCTTATTCATCTTCATCTTCAAATTTGAATAATATATATTTATATTCATCTACATTGACTTATGCATCTCTAAATTTTTGCATAGCTATAAATAATATTTTTTTAAATTTGAAAAAGTATTATTCATTATTCAAACATTATTTTTTTATTTTTTCCTCTTTTCTTACCATTCAAATAAACTTTATAAAATTTATATTAAGATAATTTTGATACATGAAATGTATATTAAATTGATAATACAAAGTGGAAGCAAATTGTAAAATATATATAAAAAATAATTTTAGGAAACAAATAAAAAATAAAAAATATTATCATTTGGTTTAAAAATACATAATTTAATATAAAAAAATTTCTTAATATACAAAATCACTCTTCAAAATATATGATTTTAAAAATATATATAGAAAAATCATTGCTATTGCTTCACTTTTTTTTTTTTTTTTTTTTAAAGCAAGTTTTCATTAAACGATAAAAGTGCATACATAATAGTCTTAAGAAGTTGAAAATTATAAAATACAAATACAAACTAATTAGGAGGATCCTTTCCACTGTGAAATTGGAGCATTGACGGAGGAATTTGGATTAGTGGGATATTGCCAAAGGCTTGCACTTCTGCTGCCCATTGCGCTAGATTATGCGCACATCGATTTTGGGATCGATGAATCTTCCTAGCCTTCCAGTCTTTGAATGACTCAAGCTTGTACCTGATGTCGTTGATAAGAGGGCTGATGGTCCAATCTTGAATTTCTGATGCATTGGAGATTGCTTGGATAGTGACTTTAGAATCACCTTCCAAGATTATTTTTCCTAACTGCAATTTTTCTGCTTCCTTTACAGCCATTAAAGCTGCTGATGCTTCACCAACATTTGAACTAACCTTGCTTATTAGATCAGTTTTTGCAAAGATCAGCTCACCATTTTCTGCCCAACAAAGTGCAGCAAGGATGGAACCTTCATTTCTTGTGGCGACGTCAAAATTGATGAGTTGATAACCTGCTGGTTGTCTTACTTCATTTTCCTCAATCTGATGTTCTCGTTCTGACCATGCTCTTAGATGATGTTGGAAGGTTTTAAGGACAGCATCCATATATTCAGGGACAGAGGAGGAGACCTTTTCATGTTCTAACTTGTTCCTTGTGAACCAAATTTGATCCATAGCAACAGAGGCAAAAATCTGGAATTCATGTTCCTCTTCAGCAGGAATTTTTAGGCTAGACACAGGATTAATAATTGTACTAATCCAGTTAGAAATCGGTTGACTAGCAAACAGGGATGAATCAATTGGCCATTTAGAATGTCTCCACATTACTCTGGAGAAAATGCAGTTAAAAAAGAGATGGGGGATGTTCTCAGGCTCAGTTTTACAGAGAGGACAACAAATTTGATCTTCATCAAGAGGGATGATTTTGTTAATCTTGACTTTTGTTGGAAGGATGTCATGACTGATTTTCCAAAGGAAGAGTTTTAATCTGTCTTGAATCTTCATTTTCCAGAGAGATTTCCAATTGATGTGCTGAGAGTTATTTGAAGGGAGATCAGTCTGGTTAACCAAGGCTGCATAAGCAGATTTGACTGAGAATTTTCCTGAGGCATGATGGATCCAGATTATCTTGTCAGGAGTGTGCTGAAAATTGTGATTAGCTAAGGGAATTTTTTGGATTTCTCTGGTTGTGTTTTCAGAGAAGAGAGTGTTTAAGAGAAGGATGTTCCAACGCCTTGGCTCTTCTAAAATGAGTTCCGATACAGTCAGAGAATGGTTTTCAAGAGTGTTGTTAGGATGAATTTGAGGACTCTTGCTTGGAAGGGAGGGGATCCAGGGATCATCCCACACTTTGATAGAGGCACCGTTGTTGATCTGGTAGCAAGAACTAGATTTTAGGAAGTCTCTTTGGAGAAGAAGACTTCTCCAAAATCTAGAGTCTGTTGATTTGGGGGTTACCTCGAAAAAAGATTTTGATCTTAGATATTTCTTAGAAAGGACTTCTTTCCAAAGACTGGTGGTTCCATTAATAAATGACCAAGCAAGCTTAGAAATAAGTGCAGAATTGAACATGAAAGATTGTTTTAGACCCAACCCTCCCATGGATTTGGGTAGACAAATGGATTTCCAGGATTTTGTGATGTATTTCTTTGTTTGGTTTTCATCATAACCCCACCAAAACCTCCTCAATTGAGAGTCAATTTTACTGGCCATATTCTTAGATAAGAGACAAGTGGACATAACATATGAAGGGAGTGAACTTGCCACTGATCTAATGAGAACAGTTTTAGATGCCTGAGAAAGAATTTTTGTCTTCCAACCTTGTAGTTTGGTATTGATTTTTCCGATAAGATCAGAGAGGAATTTCTTTTTATCAGCACCATTTGCAAGAGGTAAACCCAAATATTTGGTGTTTGGAGTTGAAATTCTGAAATCAAAATGGCTTTTTACCTCATTGATGAAGTCAGGGCCACTATTTGCACTGAAATGAAGAGAGGATTTTCTATGATTGATGCTTTGTCCTGACCAAGAATTGTAAGTGGAAATACAATCTGCAAAGGCTTGAACAGTTTGAGAGTCTGATGTTCCAAAGAGGAAAAGGTCATCAGCGAAAAGCAGATGAGATATGAAGGGACCCCCTCTAGACATTTTTATACCTTTAATACAGCCACTATTTTCTTTAAGGATAATAAGTCTCGAGAGGACTTCAGTGCCAAGAATGAATAGGAAGGGAGAAAGAGGGTCTCCCTGTCTAAGGCCTCTAGAAGGGTGAAAAAAACCTTGAGGATTTCCATTTATGATGATGGAGTATGAAACAGTAGAGATGCATTCTTTGATCCAATTGATCCACTTTTGATTAAAGCCTGTATGATGAAGAATCTCCAGAAGGAAAGACCATTCCATTGAGTCAAAAGCTTTTGCCATATCAATTTTTATTGCCACGGAACGAGTTCTGGTTCTCCTTTTTTTCATAAGATGAAAGATTTCATGAGCCAAAATCGTATTTTCTTGGATGAAACGATTTGGCAGAAAAGCAGATTGAAAAGGAGAGATAATACCTGGCAATACAGATTTAAACCTATTGGCAAGAATTTTTGCTATAATTTTATAGCAAACATTAGATAAGCTGATAGGTCTAAATTGATTGATGTCATTTGGATTATCCACCTTGGGTATCAGAACCAAATTTGTGTGATTGAGTTCCTTTAAGAGTTTACCTTGAATGAAAAAATTTTTAACAGTGGCCAGGACATCTAGTTTAATAATTTCCCAGAATTTTTTATAAAAGAGTCCTGTGAACCCGTCCGACCAGGGGCTTTGGAGGAGGGAAGGGCTTTAACTACAAGGAAAATTTCTTCATCAGTAGGGATGTGACAGAGATAATCATTTTCAACATCAGTAATTTTCCTTGGAAAAAGATGATCCATGTTGACAGACGGAGAAGGATTGGAGGAGGTGAAAATTTTTTGAAAATGATCTTGGATGGTTGTTGCAATAATGGACGGGTCAGTAGACCATTGATTTCTGCCCGTCTTCAAACAGTCAATCATATTCCTTCTACGTCTGATCACAGTAGAGGCATGGAAAAATTTGGTATTTAAATCCGTCGTAGTAAGCCAAGTCACTCTAGATTTTTGACGCCAAAGAGTTTCTTCCCTAATGAGGAGTTCTTGAAGATTTGTTTGGAGGTCCATTTCCAAAGACAAGGAGGAAGGAGGAAGGTCTTGATCTTGAATAGAGGAAAGAATATCAGAAAGGTGTTTGATTTGGGCTTGAATGTGACCAAAATTTTTTAAATTCCAATCCCGAAGGGCTTTTTTGGTATTTTTTAGTTTCTTTGACAGGATAAAAGAAGGAGTGCCAATGAAACCTTGAGACCAGGCTTTTTTAATAGTAATGAAGATAGAGGGATCTCTAAGCCAAAATTCTTCAAATTTAAAGGATTTGTTGGATTGATGATTTTTTGAAGTGTCCAACAGGATTGGAGCATGATCCGAGGAATCACGAGTGAGTGTGGTGATGTAAGCATTAGGAAACAACTCAATCCACTCTAAATTGGCTATCCCTCTATCAAGACGTTCTTTAATGAGATTAAAGCCAGCCCTCTTGTTTGACCAAGTATATTTTGGACCATTAAAACCAATATCCACAAATCCGAACCTATTCATGAAAAGAGGAAGACCTTTTAAAGTGGATGATTGAGCGAAACTTTTACCACCAAATTTTTCAGATTGAGACAGAATGGAATTGAAATCGCCAATTGCAAGAGAGGGCCCGGAGAAGGAATCTGTGGTTTGACTAAGCATATCCCAGAACCATTGCTTTTGATTAACAGCGGCAGGACAATATACAAGATTTAAAAGCCAAGGTACATGAACAGGATCCGAGTAGACTAAAGCAGATATCATATTAGCAGAAATATTCACAAGTTCTATATCGAAACCAGGACGATACAGAAGCAAAAGACCTCCCCATTTCTTAGTCGGTGGGGAGTGAACAAAAAACGTGAAACCAAGCCTATTAACAATACTAGCATTTTCACAAGAGGATAATAAAGTTTCAGAAAGGAAAATAACATCAGGATTATAGATCCTGATTTTTGCCCTAAGAGATCTGATTGCAGTGGATCGGGCAATACCCCTGCAATTCCAAGCAAGTAGTCTCATGGAGTTTTCGGTGGCAGTGAAGACCCTGCCACACCAGTCGTTGGATTAATAGGAAAGAGGTTCATGGTTTGAGTCTGAACTGAGTTACCCGAGACTGTCAAAGCTTGCCGCTGAGATGGTGCATAATTTGTTGATGAAGAAGCTTTTTTGTTCCTGCGCTGCTTGCGGTCAGCTTTTGACTTTTTGCTTGGAGTACGATTCTGAGGTGCTGTTTTGAACTCCGGAGATAGAGCTATGCCTTGAATTTCTTCATGGTCATTGATGACCGGCTCACGTTCAGCAATTGTGATAGTAGAAGATAAGAGAATTTTTTTGTTGGGGTATTGTGAGTTTTGCTTCACTGGATTGATGAATTTCCTCTTTTTTGTTGCTTCACTGGAAGAAGGTGGGGATGAAAGGGGTGCGGTGAAAACTGGGTTCATCATGTTTTTCCCTAGGGTTTGAGGATGTTCGGGTTGGGATGAAGAAATCTGGGTAAGAAGCGAGGAAGGGCCTGGATTAAAATGGAAAGTGTTAAAAGCTATACCACGGCCTGAAGGACTTACAAGAAGCTTCGGAGTCTCAGAAATGATTGGGCTTTGGGTAGCTTTAAGTTGAGCTAAGACTTGGTTTAGAATGGATGGGTTGGACACGGGTTTGGGCTGGAATGGGCTTGGCTGGTCCATATAAAATGAAGATGGAATCAGATTTATTTTGGACGAGAGTGGGGGCTGCGGACTAGAAACGTCGGCTAGGATGCATGAATGGGATAAAGGAAAGCTGATGTCACCTGTGTATTGAGAGGGAAAAGTGGGAACCGAATGATAGTTTGCCATAAATGGTCCTGACAGGAATGACGGCTGAAGACTTTGTAGGGCGCCACATGGTTCTGGGATATCTACCGCTGGTTCCTTTCTGGCTGAGTAATAAATTTGATGAACAGGAGCTTGCACAGTGTCATCTTCTTTGTTGGTCGAAAGTTCTGAGGAGCTTTTGGAGAAGAGTTTCTTAATACAGAATTCTTTTTTTTCTCCACTATCGGTACTGATAATAACAGCTTTGCCTTTCCCCAAATGATTAACAGGGGGAGTATTTTTTTTGGAGGCTAGGCTATCTTGAATCTCTTTAGAAAAAACTGAATCAGACGCTGGTTGCTCAAGCAAAAGATCTGGTTTTACAAAACTGACTGGGGTACGACGATTCTCAACTGTATCCGCCCGCATCCAAGAGCCATAACATGGATCATCAGAAGAACTAGTATAAATAGGACATGATTGATGAAGATGACCCAGTCGACCGCATCCATAGCAAAATTCCGAAAGCCTTTCATATTTGAAACAAATTTTCGCTGGTTTCTTATTAATTCTAGGTAAATTGAAACCTTCATAAAGTGGCTTCTCAGTGTTTATCTCCACTCTAATACGCATAAAGGGTTTCACAGTATTTTCCGGAAGATAAGCATAATCAATCTCAATCAGATTACCCAAGACTTTTCCTATTTGGATTGCATTCTCGATTGTCATCATTTCTAGAGGAAGACCACAAATATGAATCCAAAAGGCTGAATGAGTTAGGTCTATTTCTTGAATACTAAGTCCTGGAGGCCATTCTTTTAGGACCAAATGGTAACCCTTAAAATTCCATGGGCGCTGTTGAAATATTCTGTTTTTCTCCATGCTTGAAGAGAAGGTGAACAGAAAAGTGTTGATTCCCAAATCTTCAATATTTAAACCAGGTGCAAAGCTCCATACTGCTCGGATTGTGGTGTAAAAAATGTGCTTGTTCAGTGCTTTTGTGGAAACCAGCTTACCTATAAGAGCATGGTTGGAAATCTGAGCAGCTTTTTCCGTTGCTGGGACCAGGATGATATATTCTGTTTTCCATTGCTATTGCTTCACTTACCTATAAAAGGTACAGCAGTGAGCATGTACTATTTTAGTAAGTTCAGATTATTAATTTAAAAAAAAAAGTACTCTCAGATCTTGTTTGTATTTAAAATTTACATCAATTCATCTTATCTCATTATTATAATTTTTTTAAATTTACACAAAAAATATAATAAACAATTCAACTTTTTCAAATTTTAAAATAACTTTCTCAAATTTCTATATAAAATATAATAAATAATTTAATTTTTATTTTATTATTCACAAATCATCTCAATCCATATGAATCCAAACCACTCCTCAATTTCACTTTCCCTTTCCTCCGTTTCTTCTCTTACACAATCTTTGTTTTCTGGTTCTTGGATGTAGCTATAATGGTTGTCCAAGTTTTATCAAATTTTATTCATGAATACGCTCGATGTCCATAGCTCTTGGCGCAAGAACAAAACTGCATTCATAATAGGAGTGTCAGATTATTGGTATTGGTTTCATCAAAAGTCTAACTAAATATAAAAATGATAAATTTCATCAAAATAGAACTGTATTGAATTAGTCAAATAGATAAGTGGAAAGTTTTAAACTATAGTAAATAGATGTATTTTTTCAAATTTGAAGAGTTACTATTCACCTATCAAATTTATTTTTTATTTATTTTTAATTTTCAACAGTCTTTTTTATTCATATTTAATCTCCAACCGTCTTGTAATAATAATATAAGAATCAAATTAAATTATTAATTAACATATGATTAGTGTAATTATAAAATATGAAAAAAAATATTATTATTAAAAAATATATTATTATTTTGATGAATTAAATAATTAATCTAATATAGAGTTATGGATAAAAAAGTTTTAAATATATAAAAAATATGTACTTTTTATTAAAATTTAAAAATAAATTTTATGAGTCCAACACTAATACTCTGAAAAAGCAGAACGATGATGAAGGCTTGGATTAGGTGCAATGATACTGTATTTTCTTGGCTTACAAACTCACTTTCTAAAAAGATAGCTTCCACTATTTTGTATATGACAACACCAGCTGATATATGGAAAGATTTGCATGAAATTTTTTCTCAAAGTAATCGACTTAGGGTTGTTCAACTTCGAAAAGCTCTTTTTGTGCACAATCAAAAAATAATTATGTTATTGATTATTTTACCGAGTTGAAGAGTCTTTGGAATGAATTGATGAGTTTTAAGCAAATCTCGTCATGTGGATGTACATCTATGAAGACATTGATGGAAGATCATGAGGAATGGTATGTAATGCAATTTTTTATGGGACTAAATGACTCTTACTCGCACATAAGGGGTCAAATCTTGTTAATGGATCATTTTCCTCCATTAATAAGGCTTTCTCGCTGATTTTACAAGAAGAAAAATAAAGAGGCCTCTCCAATGACAGCACACAACAAATGAGTACTTCTACTGCTTTGAACTCCAAAACCAGCGCTGGTAATTCCAATTCAAAGGGCAGTGGAAGAACACAACAGCCAGTGAGAAAGGTCGCATCTAAAACCCCTTAGCTTTCCTACGCAGCAAAACCTTCGGCCTAGCAAAGATGATGGCATCCTATTGTCAAATCCTTCTTCATATAGAAGGCTTATAGGTTGATTGATTTATTTGACAATCACAATACCAGATTTAGCTTATTCAATTCAGTTGCTTAGCCAATTCATGGACAAGCCCAAACAGCCACATTTGGAAGCAGTACAAAGGGTACTTAGATATCTTAAATCTGCTCCTAGTCAAGCTATGTTTTTTCTAGCTCAAACCAATCTTCATCTCAAGGCCTTTACAGACTCAGATTGGACAAGATGTCCAAACACTAGAAGGTCTATTGTAGGTTATTCTGTATTTCTTGACAAGGCTCTTATATCTTGGAAGTCTAAAAAGCAACATATTGTTTCTAGATCATCAGTTGAAGCTAAGTATCGTGCAATGACTTCAACAACATGTGAGATTGTTTGGTTGCTAGCTGTGCTATCAGCTTTAAGTGTTGATCATCCTAAGGCTGCCCTTCTATTTTGTGACAATCAAGCAGCTTTACATATTACCAACACTAAATTCCATGAGAGGACTAAGCACATAAAAATAAACTGTCATTTGGTTCGTGATAAGATTCAAGCGGGCATGACAAAGACCTTATATGTTAATAGTGCTCATCAACACAGTGATCTCCTCGCCAAGCCTCTCGGTGCTGCTCAATTTAATCACTTTTTGTCCAAAATGAGTGTTATTGACATTTACACTTCATCTTAGGGGAGAGTGTTAGCAATTGCAGAAGATACTAGAAGAAGTCATTCTATAACGATTTTGAGATACATTTTCAATATGTGTATTTACTTTTCACGTGTTAGTCACTTGTATAAAAGGCAGATCATGTACTATTTTAATAAGTTCATATTATTAATACAGAACAAGAAAAATAAGTTCTCTCAATTTCACTTTCCCTTTCCTCTGTTCTTTCTCTTACACAGTCTTTGCTTTCTGGTTCTTGGACGTAGCTGTAATGGTTGTCCAAGTTTAATCAACCTCTCCTACAAGAAAGGTCCGATCGGTCATTTGACGGACTCCTTTTTCTTTTGTTCTTTGGTTTTTTTTTGTTGGAATGAAAATGTTGAACAATTTGTGTAGAGTTTCTGTTGTAACTTTTAACTACACTCGCTTGAATGAAATATATTGGCTGAAGTCGGGCTAAGTCCAATTCTAATAACCATCCATGTCTGTCTTAATCTTTTTTCCATTCTTTTTTTGGCATGGATATATATTAAGGCCAAATATACATAAAAAAAAAAAATACATTTCATTCTTCTCTCTTTTTGTTCCAGTCTTCCAGAAGTATTTTATTGAAGAAAAATGATAGGATTACTATTCTTCTATTATCTATTTATTATTCTTTTTATTTTTAATTTTTTTTAATTTTTTAATTTTCTTAATGGTTAAGGAAGTGACTATTAATAAAATTATATATTTTTTTAATTTTTTTTAATAATTAAGGATGTTAAAAAAAATACTTAAAATAAAATTATAAAAAATTTCAAATATAATATAAATAATAAAATAGTAGTGAACCGGTTGCAAAGGTATCATTACCCTTTATTGAACTCACCTATATTTATATTCATTCACTCTACCGTACATCCTTATATACAAAAAATTTTTAAAAAATAAAAAATATACCAATCATAATTTTATAAATATAGAAAATGACCCCAAGAAAAATTTATAATCTCCATATCCTCTGCAAAATTTTATAAAATTATAAACTTATTAATATAGATCACAAAGTTTTTTGTTATACAATATTAAGGCCTCGTTTGTTTTCTGAGATGAGATGAGATGAGATGAGATTAAAGTTAAAAAGTTGAATAAAATATTGTTAGAGTATATTTTTTAATATTATTTTTATTTTAGGATTTGAAAAAGTTGAATTGTTTATTTTATTTTGTATTGGAAGTTGAGAAAGTTGTAATGATTAGATGAGATGAGATGAGATGAGATGGAAAATTTTCTCAAAACAAACGAGGCCTAAGCTTCTTAATATGGAGTTCAAGGTAAAGCATAGATTTCTTCACGGCCAGAAGGGTGGCTCTACTCTCACAGCTTCCGCTGGGCTCCTGCTAGTTGATTTTTATTTTTATTTTTATATGAATTTTTTTTAATATTTTTAAATATATATAATTTTTTAAATCATAATATTATTAAAAAATAATTATTAAAAAAAACAACGTAGCCCCGGCAGGAGCTATCAGCGGGAGGAATAGATTTTGCCCGACCAGAATGTGCAATCTTTAAAAAAAAAAAAAAAAAAAAAAAAAAAAAGTTAAAGCTTAGAATGATGTCAAAATAAAAATTAAAAAGTAAAAGTCAGACAAATTTAACATTGTATGCTGGTCTAAACTTATGTTTCAAGTTTCTGTCTTTTTCTTTGGACTGGACTTATATAACTAAGTTTAAAATTGCTGTTACAGTACCAGACAGATTTAGGTTGTGTTTGGATGTTGAAATGAGTTGAGTTGAATTGAGATGATAAAATATTGTTAGAATATTATTTTTTAATATTATTATTATTTTAGAATTTGAAAAAGTTAAATTATTTATTATATTTTGTGTTGAAATTTAAAAAAGTTGTAATGATGAGTTGAGAGTATTTAACTAACCAAACGAAGCCGGTAGGTGGACGGGAGCCACCGTTCTCCAAATAAACCCCATTCGCTCTCGACTCTAAAGAAATCATATACTTATTTTTAATTCCCGAACACTTCAAGTCTCAACTCCCAAAAAATATATATTAATTATATTTTCAGAAACTCATATATTCATTTTCTATTAAATTCTTAAATTTTAATCCTAACTTTTTCAAAACAATTATTTTTAATTAACCTTTTTTCAAGGAAGCTGGGATCCATGATAATTTTTTTAACTTTGAATCTTAACAAAGTATGTGTTTGTCTTATGCTTGATGAACAATTATTATTTTTAGAAATGAATTGAAAAAAGTTTCCTCCAGATATATTTATATCTGGGCATATGTTTGGTACAAGTTTTTGTACTACTAATGTAACAAAATTCATATTATTTAAAAATAAATAAAAAGCAGGATAGTAAAAAAATAATGCAAAAAGCTTTTACGAAGAAGACCCTACATCATAGTCGACAAACCTTTATGTCAACAAGATACAAACTTATTATAGTACAGTTTGCATCATCTATATACACTCGGCTGCCTTTTAACTCTATCACACCAATATCTATAGAGATAAACTTCGTACTCTTGTATACCACTTAAAAATATAAAATTTTATTATTTTAATCTCGTATTTCATGAAATGAAACTTGTACCACCGTTTAAAGCTTCTCGAACTTGAAATCCTGTTGCAAAAATGGACCAATTCTTTTTTTTGTTGAAAGATGAAAATGCTCTAAAAAAACACATTCATAAAGTGCAAATATGATAACGCACATCACTTATTTTCTCAATTATACGTGATATTCTTGGATACCTACAATGCCACATGCACGGTTCCCAAGAGAAAAAAAAAGGGTGCACTGCCCTAACAATCATCCAACCATCCGTCTCCCCTATCCATCCACCACTTTGGACCACCACTGCGTGTGGTTCTGCTCGGTTGGTCCACTTGCTGATGGAACCCAGAATTCTGAGACTGATTCCTCGATAAAAGGATCAGACTTAATATCACTAACAATAGCCGTAATTGCATACATCATGTACCGCACTAGTAAAAGAACAACATGTACCAAATCCCCCTTCCTCAGCTCATTAGAAAAAATATATATATTTTAAAAAAATAACTGTAATAACTACTATCTACCTAACCCATAAAAAAATTTGACACAATCTCTATTCTTGGTGACATTATAGCTGAAACCATCGCATATATCTTCCAATGCACAGATTTACCCTCGTCCTTGTCTATTATTACCACTTAAATCCCCACTCCTCTTGCTCCTTGAACCTCCTTAGCACCCCCTCAATGGCCACATCAAATGCATCCTTCACCGTCTCCAACCCCTCCTGAGGTCTTGCATACACTATTTTCGGTATATAATCAATCACTTTCTCTCTCATTTTCCTCACCTCCTCCCTGCTATACCTCTCCAGCACTTCCTTCACAGACGTCCCGTTTTTTACGGCGTTTCGGTCTATAAAGACCGAGTAACTATCCGCTTCGCCCGGTAAAAACCACTCGTACTGATAATAGGCGGTTCGCTTCCAGAAGAAAACAGGGATCGACCCGGCAACCATGCAGTCGAATAACGATCTGCGGGTGAAGCTGTCACCCCTGGGCTGTAGACAGAACTCGGAGCTCAAGAACGTTTCCAGGATCGCCGATGTACCGTTGGAGCAGCGAGACCCCGCGCAGTCTACGATCGTACACGCGTCCGTTCCGTTGCACTGCCTGAGCAATATCCCCCTAAAGTCGTTCCTGACGGCGCCACGTGTCGCCCCGGCGAAAGAGAATAGGCTTGTGCGGTTACGGTCGCGGACGAAGCGCTGCCATGCCGTTACATCGGAGTCTGACCTGGGGTGGAATCCGGTGGGGTAAGGCACACCGACGTCAAAGTAGTCCCACGGGTTCCGCTCGATCAGGAGGCGCGTTATATTCCTCATCCCGCGCATGTAGATACAGCTAGAACCCCAGTCCTCGTCTTTTGACCGCCGGAAGTCCCACGAGATGCGCCCCATGGTGAGGAAGTGATCCCATCCGTTGGATCTCTTGTAGTAGGGTTTCTCCTGAACCCACTTTAACATCATCTCGCAGTGGAGATCGCGTTCCTTGGCGCTCGAATTCGACCAAAGATACTTACCCACCGCCAGTCCAGCGTAGAACGGTATGTAGAACGCTGTAGCATTTTCCGGCTCTAGGACCCGACACTTGTGCTTCAAGACACGATTGTGGAAAATGATCTCGGACACGAACTGGTCCGTCCAGTACCACGCCGAAGCCAATTGCTTTGGCACGATCCCGACAAGCCCGGTGGCACTCCGGCCGAAGCCATCATTGGCCAACGCTTCGCAGCGCGAGTTCCACGGGTTCAAGTCATCGCAATTGGCCAGAATCTCAGAATTGAATGTTACGGGGAGATCGTACACGAATATTCGACCCGATCCACATTGATCTCGATTCGGGTCAGCGGATAAGGAATTCTGGACGTATTCGCTGGGGCGAGGGTGGGAGAGGGAAAGGGAGATAGGAAGAGAGCGGAGGGTGAAGAGAAGGAGTACCTGGATGGAGAGGATGGTGAGGATGAGCCAAATGCGAGAATGGGCATAGTGGATAGGTAGAAAAACCGAGTTGAACTTGTTCGGTGAGTTCTTGCGGTCTAATAACTCGGGGGTTTGGGGTTTCTTGATAGTTTCGAAGGAAGCGTGATCAGAAATGGGAAGCATCAGAGAAGGAGTATGGAGGGTCTTTGACTCTTTTCCGGCAACGATGGGTTTCTGTGAATAGTGAGGGTTTCTTTGAGGTGAGAGATGGTGGAAGCCGAAGGGTTTGGGTGTTTGGGGGATATTGGACCAGTGGAGGATTTTAGAGGCCTGAAGAAGAAGTTGGAGAGAGGGGAAAGGGCACGTGTGCTTTCGCGGTGGGATTAAGGGCTGGCAAGGGCAACCGACAGAGAACATACGCTAGATTTGTCAACCGACACGTGGGGGGTTTCGTATGTGTGCTCTTGCGCTAATTTACGTAGGCGCGTAAAGCTCGTCATACTTTTGATTATAATCTTTTCATTAGGCCAATTAATTGGCGATGGGAAATAATATTTTTCTTGTATAAATATTGTACTTAGATAGTTTTTATATTAAATAACGTGATAAAGTTTCGTGTTCGCATTTTTTGCAATAAATAAATTTATATCTTTTTTTACATATTATTAACTTTTTTAGCTGGTCCCTTTTCTTGATTTGCTGTAATGCCCCGATTCTAGAGGTTTAGAAAGTTAATTCATATCATCTAAAATTATCTCTATAACTCAATTATATATACTATAAATACTTCATAAAATATAAATATATTTGTTTTAACCAAACATTTATATTCCTCTCCAATGACACCGAAAAAATACCTCAACGTAACAAATTAAAAATCTCTATAAAGACTCAAAAATATCTACGTCTCAAAATACTCAAATTAAATAAAATAATAAAACTTACTTAATATGACTCTCCAATAATTACTGGTACCTTTTGACATTTATTCCTATACGATTATCTAATCTTTTTAAAGCTTTCTATTATTGATTTTCAGTTAAACCATCAAAATTATCTAAAAAATATTATGGATATAGGAGATGAGTTATCAACAACTCAGTAAGCAGAGAATATATACTAATATGTAAACATGAGCATTTACAGAGTTCATAATGCATAATAAAACATTTTTAATTTCATAATGCAATATCATAGCATGTTATTAAAAATATCAGAGCGAAAGTTTATAAATATTCTTATTCAACAGTATTTTAGCATAGCATAACTGAGCATCATCATCATCTTATCAGAGGATCATATCAAAATAGAGACTATATTTAACCCTCATGGTAGGGTTGTGTATATGCGGATAGACAAGCACAACATAAATCACTCTGTCACCAAATGGTGTGCACTCAAACGGAGACCACGACTATAACTCGTGGCAAGGTCGTATACCATTATTATCACTTGTGTCAGAGCTGTATACTACTATTATCAACCTTGGCAAGACTGTATACCTCTATTATCACTAGTGGTGGGGCCGTATACCACTACTATAACCCATGACAGGATCGTATACCACTATCATCACCCGTGGTAAGGCCTTAATGGAACATAACAGAAACAGAATCAGAAAGTCATGTCAAAAGTTTGTCAGATATCACATTATATCAAAACTTAATACTAAATAGATTCAGATCATTTCACATATTCCAAAAATAGATTCAGAACATCTTCACATCATATGCAAAAATCTTCAGATTTCATATTCGCTCTTTTTGCACAGTTCAGAAATATAATGCCAAAAATAAGTTCATGTCTACACCAGTCATGACAAAAAATACTTTTTTCTTATACAAAGTTGTATAAGTAATGCAAAACATATGACTAGGGTTGTTTTCTTATTTATTTCCAAAACATATCATGCACACTTTTCATCAAACTGGTCATTTTTTTATGCAAAATTTAACATAGGAACTCCGCTTACTTGAACTTTTTCACAGCACTACCGAACGAAATCAATCATCACATATAAAACAGACACGTAACTTACTTAAATCTCTAATTAAACTCATATTTTAATATTTAAGCCTGAAATGCTAAAATAACTTATTTTCCTAAAATTCTAAAATTCTCGTAAACCTCAAATAAATCAACATCTACTAAATATCTCTGACTAATACATAAAAAAAAAAATCTAAATTATTTTCCACCTTCAAGCACCTAAATTCTCCAAATTTTATCAATCATATATAAAATATAAATCCGATCAACACTAATTGGTAGGGGTTTTTATGTAATTTAAACAAGTGGCATTTTTATAATAACACTAAACTTGGGTACAGACTTATATTACGATAATAACTCAAAAGGCAAGCTTGTGTGCTGAGAATGAGTGGAGAGCACCGTGCGAGGTCTTAGACTCACCAAGAGAGCAACACGCATGGTGTCGGCCTGGGTAGATATCGACGATGGTGCGGTTGGAAGCGACGACGGGGCATTGTGTAAGGGAGAGAGAGAGAGAGAGAGAGAGAGAGAGAGAGAGAGAGAGAGAGAGAGAGAGAACACGGTGAGACAAAAGGACTTACGTACGGTGGAGTGTGCTGATCGAGATGATGGTGGCATGGGGGGTAGCATGACCGAGCTATGGCCATGACGTGTGACTGTTTCTGGCAAGAAACGATGGCGATCAATGGAAGGGCATGGGGAGGGAATTTCTTGCTCTATTTTGGGATGCAAAAATAGATATCACTTCGGTTCTCTATGTAGGTGGTTGCCGGTTTTACGTGGGCTGGGCAGTGCGGCTATCACATGATGGTTTTGAGTGGAAGGAGGGCTCACAGTGTGGAGGTTGGTCTCGCGGCAGCTAGGTATGGCAGCTTTTGTCATGTGGGGGAGATCTCGGTATGTTGGGTTTCCGTTCAGGGCTATTATGCTGTGAGATGTAATGGAGCTGCCGCTTGAAGGAACTCACGTGCAGTGGCTTTGGTTACGACGTGGGGTTGGGCAAACCTTCATGTGGGGACATGATGGCCATGAGGGGTGGTTTTGTGGTTTTGGCTTCTAATAAAAGGTGGTGGTGGTGGCTACAGTGCGGTGATCCTAAGGAACTTGAGGAATGAGAGGAAGCTTGCCCTGAGATCTTGTGTTTAGGAGGAAAGGAAAGTGTGCATGAATGTGTTTAAATAACGTATTGTTGTGAACCCTAGTGATAAAGAGACTTGCATGGTGTGGGGACGTGTATGGATTATGGACCTGGTTCATGAGATTGGGTTTTTGGGGCACATTTCAAGGTATTTGGGCCAACGCCTTGGATAGTGTTTGGAATCAATAAATGTATTGGACCAGTTAGCATAGTCCAAATAATCTCTTTGATTTAACGGTAGTTTTCATGGGTCGAGTATTTAACCAATACTAATGGGCCTCGACTCAACTTCTAAAATAATTGAACTTGTCCTATTAAAAGATTTTAACCTAATTATTAAGACCAATCAATTCTATACTTCGTCGAAATAAATTTTGGACTCATAACATACTCTAAAATTACTCGTTAAAGCTCAAGTGGGTTTTTTGATACATATTAATCCAAATAAAAATTTTTGAAAGCTAGTTTCATGTTGGACCCGGGTGTTACATTTGCTCTACTCATCTTGTCCTCAAACATATGGCCACTTTGATCCATCCTAATTCCTAGCTTTATAAGTTATAATTTATGACATAAAGAGAAGAATCCACGATATTACAATTCTTGAATACTTAACCGTGAATTAAAAGAGGATATTCCATTGGAATTTTAATGTTGTTTCTATAAATTCATCTATCCAAATATGAAAATCTAGAAATGTTATAATGTGTTTTATCATTTTGAATCAAATAAGTTGATTTATTTATATAGTTAATTTTAGAAATAATTAAAACGCATCATACCAATATGTATGACTTTGAATGATAAATCAATATAAAAATAGCATTGGCATTTATTCATCATCTTCTATCGTTTTGAGCGCGTTAATCTTGAGTGAGATAAAATTAGAAATCTGAAATTTTCTTAATTTGAGCTAAAGTGCACTGACAGAACCAACAAACTTTTTTGGAAAGACCAACTTTTATATCTCACGAGATGTTTATATAAAATGAAAATGTATTACAAAATCATAATATATATAATTAAATATCGATAATTTATGAAATTTAAGAAATAAAATTTTAAAAACACAACTTAATGAATGTTTCAAATTTTTGACGATAATATTTCATAGAATAATATTCATCCATTATTATTTTATAAATATAAAATATTTAAAAATTATTTTCTTCGTAAAAACTATCAAATAATCTTTTATAATGCAATCTTTCATTCTAGTATCTAAGTTAGTTTATCAAATTTCATATAAAATCTATCCATTTTGGTGTCACATTAAGCATAGAATACTACAATTGAGACCTTAAATAAAATTTTCCTTGCTCAATTAAGTTTAGATGATAAATCATCACCACTATTTTTCATATAAATCATCAATTTTAAATAATTTTTCTGATATTTTCACTTTGAATTTTCTATATTAAGAAACTTAATATTGTATAATAAAAAACTTTGGAATCAATGTTAATAGTTTATTATTTCTCCTAATCTTAGTTTTAATTTAATTTTAGTGTGGCCACATCCTTAAAAAATAGATAATAGATAGAAATTATACAAAATATAGGGGTTAAAGGAAAAAAATTAGAGAGAGACATTTCTATATATATTGAAATTTTTCAAAAGTTTAGAAAGCATATGGGAATAAGAAAATTATTAATTTTTTTAGGGTGCCAATTTCTATATACATGAAATTATGATTAAAATTTAGGGATTATTCTGAATTTTGATCAATTTTTTTTTTGGCACCCCAAAAATAGATATACCAAATGAATCAACGGAACTCTCCCGAGTTCTAACCTAAATATTTTAGGTAGCAATAAATCACATTTTTTTGGTCTTTTAAAGTTTTTAATTTAGTATCAACCAAAGGTAAGAATAGTTTCCAAACTTTCTACAATAATCGAACAGAAATAAATTATGCCTTCTTTCGATTTTGAATTTAGAAAGTATTTCAATTTAAATAATCTCATCTCATTTAATTATTATAATTTTTAAAAAATTTTAAATAAAATATAATAAATAATTCAATAATTTCAAAATTTTAAAATAAAAATAGTATTTTATTAAATTTTTAAATTTTTTCATCCCCTTTTAATAAGAAAAACTCTTAAATCAAGCGAGATTGCATACCAAAGTGCACCTAGGTGCTGACATTGATTAATTTAATGAAATGAACTATTTTTTATTATAATTGAATGAGCTGAAGGTTTTGGGCAGGATCTGAAGTGAAATGAAAATAGAAAACAAAACGCACAGTTTTGACAAAACGGGATCTTTGTGCCCCCTCTCCTCTCTGTGCCCTCTCTCCTCTCTGGTTTAACAAAAAATAGAATTTGTTTTCAAAATTTTATGTGATTGAAATAAAAATAATGAAGAGATAACATGAATCTTGCAGATTTTCTTGAATCTATGTGAAAGAACATAGAAATGAACATGCTTCACCATGACCAATCCCATGACTTGAGTCTCGTAATTATATCACACGGGCTAACCTCACGCGTCTTCCTCATGAAGTGATTCAAGTGGATGGTTGAACAATTTGAGCTCTTAAATAATCCGAAAAACTATGAATTCCGAGTGTTAGAGTTAGGAAGTGGTAGAGAATACAACCTAGCAATCCATCACACAGAGGAGGAAATGAGAGAATGGAGACTAGATTCTGAGATGACAGCTGACCAAAAATGGCGAGCCCATGGTAACAAGGGCGCTTGGAACCACAGTTGTCCCTATTATCTTGATACTTTTTTTTACCATCTAGCTAATTCTGATGAAAACGAATATGAAGACAATGACGACAAAACTCCAAGTGATGCTTCAAGTATATGCACATAGGTTACCCAGCATTTGATTTGGAGATCACTTTTATTTTTTTTATTCACTTGGTTGCTGTTTTTGCATAGTGAATCAAATATTAGAAAAAGAAATTTTCAAGGTTGATTCGGTTGTCTAGTCATATTGTAAAAATCATGAGTTTGGCTTGAGAATAGGGAAGATGAAAATCGGTTAGAAACTCTTAGAATTGTTGTTGTAATCCTTGGCTTCCATGTTGGGGATTGAAAAAAAGAGATAACGATTTTGATATTTTAATTCAGATTTCTTCTGCGAGTAGCTCTAGGTCTTGTCGTGTATGCCTTCTCTTCCGGTTTCATATTTTGTTTTTTTTTTTAATATAATAAGAGCCACATTGGCTATCGTTACGCAATTGGTATCCAAAATTGCATGTACATATAATAACTGTTTTAATAAGAGAAAAGTTATTCTACCGCTTCAATGGTACTACTCAAGTGTATTGCTCGGGAATTTTTTTTTTAATAATTAAAGAATTGATTTTAAATGTATTAATATATTTTTATTTTTTAAAAATATTTAAGTATATTTTAAAAAAAAATTAAAAAAAAAAGGACTCAAATGTAAGGTGATGTCAAGTAGAGCGGGCTACCCGACTCTTTTTTAAATGGAAAAATCTTATTGCAAGTAAGTTTGTGCATCAATTCTTGCACCAATATTGATATGTAATATATATGTTTAATGAAATGATGTGAATTAAAAATGAAAATAATTTTTATGATATAAGAGATTTTTTTCTTCTCTTAAAATTTTTTTTTATTTTATTTAAATAAAAAAAAAAATTATTGATACGTAATATGGTACACGAACTCGTTTGTATCTAGCAAATCTCTTTTTAAATAAACCCCCCTGAGCACGACAGGGGTGTTTGCTGGTACTTGAAGATTGGTTGGATCTCATTAAACAAACTGATCAAAATGTGTCCACGGCGCGAACTACAACACGTGGCGTAAAATGTAGAGCCAAGACGAAAAAACCGCTGACCAACAGTCTGAGAACTCCTGATAGAAATCGGCACATTGCCATTAGTCGTGGCGATGGGTGGAAACGAAGCAGCATGGAGACGACGTCGTTGGGGTGTGCCGGACGTCCCTGAAGTTGATAATATATTGTTACATTAAGCGCCGGTCTGTCTGAATTAATTATAGACGTCATTGAAGTTGATAAAATATTGTTAAATTAAGCACCGCTGCGTTTGAATTAATTAATGAATTATAAAGCCTACCAACCACCGTCAACTTTCTTGGGGGTTTGGTGTCCTAACGGAACTGTTAATATTTTTGGAGGGTAATTGCCGACAAATTGCTTTTTTGTAGTTTTGTGCGAGATGTGGTTCAACATCTTGCATGAGACTTGGCCTCTCTGTCTCTCTCTATGCTTCAATTCTTCTGTCAATTGGTGGATGATGACATACTTACTATTCTTTATTATTTTAATATATTTAAAACTTTTATTTTTTATTATTATTTTTAAATATTTTTTAACATTCTTAATTATTAAAATAAAATTAAAAAAATATATAAATTTACTAATATTCATTTTCTTAATTATTAAATAAATAAAAATGTGGTAGTAGGATTGTAAGTTTATTCTTACTCATTGGTCTATACGTGTGACACGTGATTATGATACCATGTTCTTGACGTGAACCGTGGGACCCTCTCTCTTTTTATTTTTTATTTTTTTTTTTTTTGAAATACTCTTTTTATTTTCTTGAATGTAATGTAGATAATGTATATACGTTCATTCAATCAAGGTCATTACTTATCTTTTATAAAAAAATGTTTTGTTATATATAAATTATTATTTATTTTAACACTTTACACTTTTTTTTTCCATAAAATATGAAGTAATAATTAATGCCTGATGAAAATAATTATTTTTTATAAAAAAATTTTTAGATGGTCTGTTTGGATATAAAGTTGATATCAAATCACATTATTTCATCTAATCGTTATAATTTTTTTAAAATTATCACATAAAATATAATAAATAATTTAATTTTTTCAAATCTCAAAAAAATATTAATATTAAAAATAATATTTTATTTAATTTATAACTTTTATCTCAACTCATTATCTAGACCTTATCGTAATATTTATCTCATCATGATAGGCCATCCATTATATGAATCTTTTTTATTTTTCTTTTTTTTTTTGTATTTTTAACATTTGTGTTTGTTTATTTTTTTAGTATTGTGTTTGTTTATTTTTTAATATCTTTTTCAAAAAATACACAATAAATAAATAACACCGTCAATACGAAAGCTCGATAAATTTTGTCTTGTAGGTAGACGTAGCAACGCCCTTAATGTTTGGACCAATGTTTTGAATACTGTACTAGAAGTCGTACCAGTCAAAGCACTGGAACGAAATATTTTGGTACCGATACCGTTTCATGTACTATTTCGGAATAGTCGATATATGAATAAATTATATTTTAAAATAATAGTCTATAGATGAATAAATTATACATAAATACATATATATATAAATTATAAATAACCTAGTCTGAATTGGAGTAAAAAAATAAGCTTGTAGTTTGAAAAAATGAAAAAAAAAATTTGAAAGGCCGAAATATCAGCCGGTACCGGCTGGTATCGGCCGAAATATAGGCCAGTACAGGTTGAAATTGAGGCCGGTATTTGGGCCAGTGCAAAACGTATGGGGTACCTGTATCGGCCTAGTGGCCGGTACGAAAAATTTTGACCGTACCGGCCGGTACGGTATGAAATTTAAAGCAGTGGTTTAGACCAATGTTTTGAATACCGTACCGGACGTCGTACCGGTCAAGGCATTGGAACAAAATATTTCGATACCGGTATCGTTTCGGGATAGCGTTTCAGGATAACATTTAAATATATATATATATAATTATATTCCAAAATAATAATTTATATATAAATACATATATATATAAATTATAAATAGTCTAATCTGAATTAGGGGTTAAAAAATAAGGTTGTAGTTTGAAAAAACGAAAAAAAAAACACACAGGCCGAAATTTAGTTCGGTATGGCAGTACGGTCGGTATTTTAGCCGGTACGGAACATATATAGTACCTATACCAGGCAGACGGCTGAAACGAAAAATTTCGATCATATCGACCAGTACGGTACGAAATTTAAAACACTGGTTTAAACCCTTCTTTCACATTTGCCTAGTTCAGTCGGCCCAAATTTAGGAGGGTTCAATTCAACTAAAATTACACTAATTATTTAAACTTCACAATCATCCAAATAATTTTATATTAGAGAAGTATTACAATTATAAAGAAATTTTATAAAATTAAATTTACAAACTACGTGATGTAATACGTTAAATTTACTTTATAATCAAAATAATTTTATAATTTAATATACCACATCCTGTTTAGTTTATAAATTTATTTTTATGTAACTTTTGATGGTTAAACTATTTCTCATCATATTAATTCCTTGAGTTCAAACCTACAATATGAGTTCATTTGCATTAACAATGTAGTCAAGTTACTTGATTTAGGTCTATCACTGAAAATAAATCACCCTCGTTTAATGTCAAGACATAAGAGTTGACATGGGAATTGAGTTTTTTCTTTTAATTCAAATTGATCCGACAATATTAAATATTTGTTTGTGAATATTATTTTATTATGGCCTCATCATGCATATTTATCAATATTTTCTTAAATTTTTTAAAAAATACTTAGATTATAAAATTGTAGAGAATAGCTTCCCACCCTCCATAAATCAAACATATGTACACAAAATTTCCGGACTGGCTTTCTTGGATGCATCCCTCATGCATCCATGTGTACGAGGTGCGACTGTGGTTATGCATCTGACTGTCAACACGTAAACTGTTAAATATTGTCATAAAAAAATCATTTACCTTATTATTATTATTATTGTTATTATTATAAAACATATTATAACTATAAAAGAATTACATAAAAATAATCACATAAATTGACGTGAATTAATGTGTTTCGTTAGATTATAAAATTAAATTTCTATTATTATTATATATTATGGTTGGTAGCCTAGCCTCATAAAATCTCAATTGATTGTGGTTTGTGCGCGGCACCACAACCTTCTTACATGTATGCTTCTAACATGTGCCTTGTTTTGCTTATTGTCTGTCACGAATTAATGTAGTATGATCTGGAATGTGACAACTCTTGTGTCTATTATTATTATGATACTAATATATTTTAACCGACATACTTGGTTGAATTAAAACAAAAAAATAAAAAATAAAAATAATAAGGTTATGCACGCCACATAAGCTCGGGATCTTATATCGTCCTATAATGTTAGTCATTTTATATACACATTCGTATAGAATATAAATAAATAAAATTATATTTAATTAGAAGCATAGAGGGTTTCTCCTCAAAATAAACTCAAGGCTTTTTTGGCATTGGAATTCGTCCTACTTGAATCTTGAATACAGTATTCAAACCAAGAAAAAATTACATGTTTATGTTACGTAAGTCCAGCTATCTGGTTTTGGAATTGTGGTTGGTGGCACTGGTGGGGACTAAGCAAATTGTCGATTACTGCTAGCCAGGGATGATAAGACATGTTTCCCCCTTTACTCGTTTCATTTCATTACCTTTACTTTCCCAACTTTTTTTAATGGAACATTAGACATCAGCTTTAACCCTTTTATTTGCGAGCTAAGTCATTTGGTTTAATCATTAGGGTGTTCTTTTTCCTCTTTGGCATCCAATGAATATTAAAGCTTCTTATTTTAATAAGCACTTTTGATTCTTTAGCAGAGGATTGAGTGATGGAATAGTACAGTTTTTTTTTTTTAACAAAAAAACAAAAAATAAAATTATACCCATCAAGCTAGAACACATTATGATCATTTAGATCTAAGTATCCTAAAAGCGAGGATAATAGAAAGCGAGAGATAAGAAGAGAGGCGGAAAAGGAAAATATGGATTGGAACAAATTTTTATTTTCATTTTGTTGATCTCAAGGGTACACACACTAAAATAGACTTAAGGGTGCATTTGAATCTTGAGTTCAGTTGAATTAAGTTCTCTATGAATAATAGCGAGTTGAGATAGTAGAGTAAATTTTGTGATATCTATTTAAGATGAGTTTAGATGTGTTTGGATGTTAAAATGAGTTTAGATGTAAAAAAATTATATTCATAAGTCTCACATACCATACCACCTTTTTTGTTATTTTTTTAATTTTTTTCTCTTACCAAATATGTGGTATATAGATGACGAGTAAAAGAATTCAATTATTTTAAGAAGAATAAAACCAAAAACAGTTTAAAAAAATAAAAGAAATTGTGGTGTGTTGAACTTATAAATAGCAAAACTCGTGATTTAAGAATTGTTTGTTTTTCAAAAACATCTCATCTCACCTCATCATTACAACTTTTTCAAATTTCCACACAAAATAAAATAAACAATTCAACTTTTTCAAATCCCAAAACAACAATAATATTAAAAAATATATTCTAACAATATTTTATTCAACTTTTTAACTTTAATCTCAACTCATCTCATCTAATCTAATCTCATCTCTGAAAATAAACGAACCCTGAGTATTTGAATATTAGAAGAGATCTAAATCTAAATTGAACTCAACGGGGCTGAACAAACGAACCGTAAACCTTTTGTAATTCATGTTGCAAAATGAAAAAAGATAACCGATGGCATGAGGATGAAATACCACTCTATGTTAATCTCACACCGCAAACCCTTGTGTGGCGAACCCAGTCAATTAAGCATCACCGGTCATCAAGAAAGGGTTCCGGTCAGTCGTGTGCTTTGCTGTCATAAAATACATACAAAAGCGAAAACAACTTGTTGCGGTAGCTCAGAATAAGAATCAAAAGCTATAAAATTTCTCTCGTTTTTCAACGGTTTCTTAGCTACAGCTGGAGAACGAAAATAAAGAGCAAAGAAAAGAAAAAATGATAAAAACACCAACACAGAGAGAAGCTAATATTTCTAATTTGAATCAAATCCATAGAAATGTATATGAGATGAAGTGGGAGAACCTCGACGAACATGAGGCGAAGCGAGGCTTCATGTTGGGGGAGGGAGGGAGGGAGACTGGATGTCCAAGCTTAAGTTTCAGGTTTTCTCGGGCTTCCTCTGCCACTTCCATGGCGTTCCAGGTGGTTACAACTACCATAATCTTCTGACTCTGTGACTATATCTTCTTCAACTATATATGCTATTCCTCTATTTGCTATGAGGAAAAAAAAAAATTAAACCACACTGATTGATCCATATAAGCGGTGTGCGGTGTAAAAGCTTTAGAATAGCAGTTTTCTTATTCTTTATGAGACTGAATAAATGGGTCTCCATGTGATCACTGTCAAGATAAGTCAACTATTGTGTAATTTGTGTGAATGGCCTCCAATCCTTGGCCTTGAGGGTTCTGTATCTTATATAATCTTTACAAAGCAATTCTATACATGGAAGTTACAATCTGTCAAATATTAACTTGAGAAATAAGGTAAGAGTTGTATAAGGAAAGAATAATGAACAATAATGGGCAGCGTTGCTGTCCATTGACAATCACAGGATAATTAAGCTCAATTAGCAAAACCTACGTGTGAAGGAAAAACATATCCTACATATTCGGTACGTTTGCAAATCACGCACTTGATGCACAAACATATAAATTAACCTCAAATCCAATCACAGAACAATCAAAACCAACCTTTCAAGGGGTTATATCACCCATACTGGACATGGTGATTCCATGCCAACAGCCAACTCAACTCAGATAAGCATAATGTCATCCCTGATCGTATTATAGACATATAGCAGGGGGCTACATGCAAGTATTAACAAGAATCCTATAAGATCGCTCCAGATGCACTCTAGAAACTTTTACTCAGATGTGTTGTGATATATCATTATCATCTGTACACTCTTAAGAACATCACAAAATACAAAGGCAAATATGAAATAGCATTCATCAAGTAGTTCAAACCATTCAAATGAATTACATGGATGATTATTTAAGCTAATGTAGCTTAAAAGCAATGTTGCAATTATAACACAAAGGCCCTTCATACGGCTCACTTTTTTTTTTTGATAAGTTAAAAAATATTATATATCAAAGAAGAAACCAAGTACACAAAATGTATACAAGAAAACACATTGTCCAAAATGACCCAAAAAGCCCCTAATGACCCAAAAAACCCGTGAAATAAATACCCAAAATACACCAGACTGGTCCCCAACCCTTGTTTCTAGTAGACCTAAAACTCTACCCGAACACCCAACCCCAAACCCTTGATTCCCGTCTTCACAATGTCCTTTTAGATTTCCCTCTAGTTGAGCTACCACCCTTAGCATCGTAGTTAATTGCCCAAGAAAGACGTTGTAACTCCCTGCTTTTCTTGAAACTTTTGGTTTCAAGTGCGTGTCTTGCCTCAATCGTAGTGATTAGTTCATTGAATTGGTCTTCACATCCTCCATGTGAAATTCCCACAAACTATCGAATCTCATTAACTTTAGGCAAACTCCAGTCCACTATTGGTGAAAGAGACACCAAGGGAGCAACATTATCCTCAGACACAGTATCCAAATGCACTCCTGACTTTAGGCATTCATCTACACGAGACACCAACTCCAAACCCTTTGGTTCTCTAGCAACTCCATTGATTCACTCCAATGGTATCATGGTCTTCATTGGAGATTCTGGGGTGACAACAAGTCCCTTTACCTCTGGGGTTCCTACCTCTCCTTAGACCTTGGCAGTACACCATTTTCCTTCAACTCTGACGAGGGATCAAGGACCAAGGGTGTAGTATCGACTATCGGTCTATCATGTGCTACATGAGGCGAATGACATTCTATTACTGATGTCTCTACGCTGATACCCGATGTAGACCCTACTTCAAACAACCCAGATTTCTTTTTGACCTGCCATACTCTCCTAGATCTAGATATAGGGATAGAGCCGAATCCGATCTTCCGTTTTCCTTTAACTGGGTTTAAATGCTTCGAGCCTATCTTGTTTCTTACAACCCTGTTGCCTCCAACTAAAAGCCGGTCTATTTTCGAAGACAGGAAAGCTATCGCTGCCTTCAACTCGACAAGTTGAGTTTCCATCTCCTTTAAGGAATTGTGCATCTCAACATGCTGGTCCTGAGACGTGATTTGCGAATCTCCTTCACTCTGTACTCCCAAAGCATGACCCATCTTTACATACGACTCACTTTAACTACTTTATGAACAGGGGAATCCATAAATTACATTTTGCATATGCACAAGAAATCAATGGATCCCACCTACATGGTGGGGACAAAAAGAGTTTAGAACTTGGTAATGCGAAAGCCCCCTCCCCTAAAATAAGCATCCGCTTACTACATAAATGAGAAAAAAAAAAAAGGTCAAGCTACAGCATCTCTAACTGCTCCTCTAAAACAGGGTTTACTGTTAAGCTTATGTTCTCTATAAAGAAGTCCAACTTCAGGGTAGCGATTAAACTTTCTGGTTCAGTCTCTCGTCTCTCACCTTCTTTGATTGATAAGCACACCAATAGCTAGACATGGTTTTGGACTAATAGTACAGATTTCACATGCTTAATGGCAAAGATGAGAGTGGCTGTAAT
Organism: Juglans regia; assembly: GCF_001411555.2. Taxonomy (NCBI): domain Eukaryota; kingdom Viridiplantae; phylum Streptophyta; class Magnoliopsida; order Fagales; family Juglandaceae; genus Juglans; species Juglans regia. The sequence goes on along the minus strand of NC_049901.1, from coordinate 8,578,471 downwards.
CTTGGTATTCAAATTCTATATACTTGTGTTCAGACATAATCCAATGTTATTCGGCTAATTAGTCAAGACACACATTTATTGATATTTTCTTTCTGGACATAATTTTAAAATATGACACCATTGTTTAGGCAGGAAACTGAAGAACTCAATAAAATCCATTGTACAGAAAATGCTATTCGTCAAATGAACATCTTCAGCTCTAGCGCAACGAATGAGATAAAGTACCTAGATAATAGTACTAGAATTACTGTTACTTTTTCTTCAAGAGCAATGGTCCAACGTTGTCCCCGGTAGCTTTGTTGTGCTTAACATGGCTTCCGTCACACAAAGGGAAAGTACCGGATCTCCAACATCTGCAAGGGAAAAACAAAAACAAAAACAAAAGCTCAGAGTTTGGATGCTTTGACAACTGGAAGAGCATGATATCAGACAAATTCTAAAAAGAATACAGCTACATGTTATTCACTTCATGGAACCTTTTATCTAGCTGTCTATTTCAGCTGTTTGTGGTCTGTGGTGTACCATATTTAAGACTTGAATTTCCTATGAAAGATGTTACAGAGTCAAATGGCCATGTCCGTAACTGGGTTAGGCAGTCAAAGGAGTGAAGAAATTGATCCAAACGGCTGATGGATTTCTGAGAAAGGAATCTGTGTCTTGAGAGAGGAAAACATAATGGCAATACTTTTTTATAAGCTAAAAATTATTTAAAAGAAGAAGAAAGAGAGGAAAAACCTAAGCTTTTGAGGAGTGTAAGAAAAGTTTCAAAATTAGAACCTTGAGTTTAAAATATCAACCCCCCCATTGCTCATCTCAGATGGATTTCTGATTCTCAGTATTCTTCTCACTTTTGGAGTTAATTTGGTGTCTTCGTAGACTACGGCTGAGTTATTGTGGTGCTGGAAAATGTGGTTTGATTCCCATGGAAGTGGTTGATTATGAATGCTACACTGATTTGGGTAACAAAAAAACTAGGGCATCGATATAAGACTAAAAGATTACTCATTTGAACGGTTGCAAGCTCTTATTGGATGTGTAGTTTAAATTTTTTATTTTTGATAAGTAAAATGAAATTTTATTGAACGAATGTATAAGGCAAAGCCCATGTACACAGGAAGTAAACAAAAGAAACACCTAATTACACTCTATAAAGCAGAAGAAAAAGACGAAAACAGAAAATCATGAGCAGATGCTCCATCATGACCTATAACAGAAAAACATTGTAATAAAGTAAATACAAAGAATTTCCAGATTTCCTCCAAGATGCACTCCTTACATTGAAGCATCGCTCGTTTTTTTCCCACAAAATACACCACATGAGGCACTAAGGAACCATCTTCCATGTCGCTTGTTCTACCCCCTTTTGTTAAATAAAGTTGTTTCCAACCCGCCAACCTTTTCTCAATCTTTCCACAACCCCATCCCAAATAGACTTCGCCTTGTAAGACGCCTCCCCAATGGAAGACAAAGGTACTTCAATGGTAAAGCAGCAACTTTACAACCCAACAACTCCGCCAAGCAGTTAATACTCCGCACCTCCCCCACAGGAACCATCTCCGACTTACTCAAAATTACCTTCAGACCTGATACAGCTAGGGCTGAAAACCGATGGGTTCGGCGCGGTTTCGGTGCCAAACCGACGCCGAACCGATGTCTGCCATGAGATGAAAAAACCGGCCGAAACCGATCGACTAGGGGAGAGAAAACCGATATTATCGGTCTCGGCGCGGTGTGGTTCGGTTCCTCGGTCTGCCGTCGGCGTCTCTGTCACGGAGGAGGGATATGCCGCCGTCTACCATGAGAGAGTAGAAGAGAGTTGCAATTTGTAGGTGAAACAGAGCGAACGGAAGAAGACGCGGGGAAGAAGAAGAAGAAGAAGGGCAAGGGGCAATTAAATCCATTTTGAAACGACGCCGTTTGGCTTAAAAAAGCCAAACGGCGCCGTTCCATAATATATTTTTTTAAGTTCCAAGAGAAAAACGACACCGTTTCACTTAAATAAGTGAAACGACGTCGTTTTATATAAGAAATATATTGTAAAAAAATATATATAAGACGTTGGCTGGTTTGTCGGTTTAGACCGGGATTGAACCGCAAACCGAACCGGCCGACGTCGGTTTCCTTAATTTCCTACCGCCGGCCGACCGGTTCTTTGCCGGTTTCGGCCGGTTCCTGAATCCGGCGGTCGGTCCGGTCGGTTTGTGTACAGCCCTAGATACAGCTTTAAAACATAATAAAATCGCCTTTAAGGCTTTAATCTGTCCACTATCAGCATCACAAAAAATAATAGTGTCATATGCAAAGAAAACGTGAGAAATAGTAATGAAACTATTCTAGACATTTCCCACCCCCCTACAGCAGCCTCCACCATTCGGCTCAAAGCTTCCATGATAATAACAAAAAGGAAGGGAGATAACAGATCCCCCTGTCTCAAACCGCGAAAACTATGAAGAAAACCACAAGGACTCCCATTAACTAATGCTAAAAACTGTGCAGTAGAGACGCACTGTCTAATCCATCCACACCCCCTCACCCCAAATCCACATCTCCCAAGCATGTAAAAAAGAAAATCCCAATTCACATGATTATACGCCTTCTCTATATCTAACTTACAAATGACACCCGGCACCCTTTCCATCAAGTGAAAGTCTAGACATTCATTTGCAGTCAACACATAATCAAGAATTTGCCTTCCCCGAACAAAAACATTTAGGTATTTGGAAATAATTTTTTCCATCACCGTACTCAACCAATTGGCAAGTACTTTCGAGATTATTTTATAAGCACCACCCACCAAACTAATAGCGAGAAAATCCTTCAACTCAGATGCCCTGACTATTTTGGGAATAAGAGCAATGAATGTGGCATTAAGAGACTTCTCAAACTTCTGATAAGTGAAAAAATTAAACAAACTATTACGCATCATAAACTTTTGAGTTCCTTGAAGTTTTCAAAGTTATCTATAAACTAACAAATTCTCCTGACATTTCTAGACATTGTATGTTGGAAAATGATTTACACACAACATTTTTCATAACACTTTACATAACTATGTTTTAAATGAGGGGTATTTTTGTAAAACATCTTATAAAAATAACATCATTTTACAAAAATACCCTCATCTTATAACATGGTTGTGAAATGTGGCGTGGGTATATCTTTACTCTTGTATGTTATCATGTTCTGAAAGAAAAATCAGCCACTTATAGCATTAAATTATAGTTTGGTCACTCTGCTTCAGAATTAGCTAAGAAAATATTTATTCTGACAAATATATCTACTAAGAAAATTAGCTAAGAAATTATCCTTAGCTAAACACAATAATAAGTAAAGTATATTTAAACACATACAAGTATTTTCATAGCTAAGAAAATATATCTTCAACGACAATTACAAGAGCAGCGGAAACAATAAGTTGGCCATGTGTAATGAACTTGTTTGTGTTCACGTGTGTTTGTGGACTAAGAAATTTGTGCGGGAAAAATGTTATTCCTGATAATATGAAAATTGGAAGACGCCTATCAACCCCAGTGCCTCACCAAAGGTCGCCAAAAGTATAGGGCTCTTGACATTTAAAATCTAACTTCAAATAATAAGCACGTAAATATATAGCCCAATAAATCAATATGTAGCAGAACACTTCTAAACTATTATCCCCTTAGCAATTTTCCCTTTCCGTAAACCTAGCAAACCGATCTTACGCAACAATCAGTTGATGGGAAAGGAAATGAAGAACCGTATGAAATGAGGGGTTTTATTACCTGCAATAAGCAGTGACAGGCTTGGAGAGCTCAGTGACAACGACACTATCCACCACTTTCTCTTCGCTCTTCCTTATCTCCGGGTTAACACCCTGACCCTCCGCTCTCACCACCAACACACGATTCGTCCTGGCTCTACCCACATGACCGAAAGATAAAGACTCGGAGTGGGCTCCAACGGTGGTTCCTCCTCTGCTTCGCTTGACGCCCTCATGGGGGGACTTGCTGTAAGTAAACCCAGCACCTACCAAGCTTAGAATTGACGCCATTGAAATGGATCTCTGGAACTTCCTTGGGGTCTGAATCAATGAATCGCTGACTCTCTGTTTGGGTAGGTGAATTATATTTTGGAATTGAAAGATGGGTGGGTGACGAACTTGTGGAGGCCACGCCCTTCGAGAGGGACGTGGGGGATCTGGAGCGAGGCTGCGTAGGACACGTGCACGAAAATCTTATTATTTTTTTAGTCACCACGAAAATCTTATCTTGGCGCCTTTCAAATGACCAATGACTTGGGAATCAGGACGGCCTTTCAAAATCAATTATATGTTTGTTCAATTGAAAAAAAAAAAACAAATTATATATATAATATAATGACAGGTTACATTTGAGAGTTGAATTGAATTGAATTGAGTTGAGTTGAATTGAAAGTTAAAAGTTAAATAAAATATTGTTAAAATATTTTTTTTAATATAATTATTATTTTAAAATTTAAAAAAATTGAATTATTTATTATATTTTGTATTAAAATTTAAAAAAATTATAATGATTAATTGATATGAGTTTGAGATCCAAACTGACCCATCGGTTGTTAGAGGGCTACGTTTGTACGCTGGGCTCTTGTTTTTATACTAAATTGAGATAAATTTAATTTAATTTAATTTTAAGTTAAATTTAACATTTAAATACTCAATTTTAAAATTACTAAATTCATTTAAACTCAAAATCTCTTTACACTTAGGATCTATAATATTTTTTTAACTCAACATCTCTTTACATGTAGAATGTACAACCTTTTTTAACTTTTCATAAATATATCTAAACTCATTTTAGGTAATCTCATAAAATTCACTCTATCATCCCAACTCACTATTATTCATAAATAACTTAACTCATCTCAATCCAACTTAACATCCAAATAAAACCTTAGTTGAGTGTAAATAGTAATATTTTATGAGTCTTATTTAGATAAATTTAACATTTTTAGATTGTTATGAGTTTAAATTTTTAGTTTAAAATGTATGAAATAAATTTAAATGAATTTAACTTTTATATAAAAAGTTAAAAAAGTATCTAGTTTATAAAGACTTGGTACTTTATTTTATATCAAGGAAAATGTGCCCTTGGATTTGCGTCTTGAGTTTGATTGGTAGTGTATTTTACTTTATTTTTTAATTTTTAAATAATTAAAAATAGTTACAATTACTGACTTTGTGTGTTTTTTAAGTAATAATACTCGCACAATATGTTTTACTAGCATGTTGTGAGGTGAATGTTTTTTTATAAGATAATTTAAAAAAATATCTCTCACTTAAAATATAACTGTGTAAAATATTATGTGTAAATTATTTTTATTTTTCTTAACTGTTTAAAAAATGTTCAAGACAAAATCACTAACGGTATAGTCCAACGATCGCCAATGGGCAGCATGGTAGCCGACCCTAGATTAAGGTCTCATTTGGATATACAAATGGTTTCATCTTATCTTATCTAATCATTACAATTTTTTTAAAATTTTTACACAAAATATATAATAAATAATTTAACTTTTTTAAATTTCAAAACATTATGAGCACCTAAGTAGTACTGCTCGTTTATACTGCTAGTTACTTTTTGTGTTTTTTTTTTATTTATTTTTTTTCACATTTTTTAATATATTTAAATATTTGTAAAAAATTAAAAAAAAATACACAAATACACTTAAAATCAATTTCTTAATTATTAAGTAAAAAATAAAATAAAATAAAATTTATCAAAACGAAACACTGTAGCAGTCAAATATGGACGGCATACAAGATTTTCTCAAATATTATTATTAAAAAATAATATTTTATTCAAATCAACTTTCATATAAAATCGTATATTTTCAAATCATAACCATTGAAGTCATATTATAGAAGAACGTTGCCATTTGCCGTTTGAGTTTATTGTTTAGATTATAATTGTTTAAAAAAAAACATAATATACAATTTATTTATTTATTTTATTATCACTAATATTAATTTGTTATCATGACATATGTAGAATAATTTATTGACCACGAACAACTGTCAAATTCCTTAATAAACTTTCATAAATACATCATTCAGTTAGTTATTAAACAAATAATGCTGCTAGAAGTTTCGATTAATCTCTCTCATTTCCAAAATTATAATTTTATTTTTATTCTATTGTGTCAAATAAATATTACAGCCTACAGTTGATGGACTTTGTTTTACAGTCATTGATATTAACATGAAAACTTATTGAGAAATTTAGAGTATGAACAATGATTAAATTAAGTATGAAATAGAAAGAAAAATGTTACTATGTTGCTTCTGTGTTATCACTCACTTTATTTTTATTGACGTAGCATTACTACGTAGTATATTGTACTACGTAATTTATTAAAAAAATTAAAAATACAAACATAAAAATGATAGATGAAATTTAAAATTTAAAATTTTATCTTTTTATATTCACCAAAGTAATTTTATTTAAAAATATTTTTTATTTTTTCTTAATAAGCTAACGCCTAACGGTGCAAGGGGATAAACTGACAAACTGAGCTATATATTAACATGTTAATTTCAGTACTGACGTGAACATCCTATATGCTAGAGACCCAGATGCCACGTCAATTACTTTTTTTTAATTTTATTTAGTAATTAAAGAAATATTTTTTAAATAATGTTATAATTTTTTTAAAATATTAAAGAGTATAAAAAAAATAAAAATTCAAATCGAATAACCTTATCAATACCCATCCTCAGCTGCACCCTCGTTGGGTGTAGCACAACTATTTTTAAAAATTTTAAAGAACAAAACAAAAGAATATTCTAAAACTACTTCCACAGATAATGCTTACAAAAATTTTGTACCGATTTTTTTATTATTATTTACTTAGTAATTATAGAAGCATTTTTAATAAGTTTGTAATTTTTTTATTTCTTAAAAATATTTAAAGAGTTTAAAAAAATGTTTGAAAAAAATTTGGCTAATTGGTAAGTACTAAGGATTCTCGAATCCTTTATGGATGTAGCATGACTCATTCGATATGGTGAACTGTACTGGTGATTGAGGAGATGGATTTAGAGCTTGTCTGTATTTAGAAAGGATCTCAACTCATCTTATCTCATTTAATTATTATAATTTTTTTAAATTTTAAAATAAAATACAATAAACAATTCAATTTTTTCAAATCTCATAATAAAAATAATATTACAAAATAATATTTTAATAATATTTTATTCAATTTTCATCTAATTTCATTTCATCTCAATTTAACTCACTATCCAAACCTCATATTAATTTGAGTAATGTTAGATACAATCGTGGAGTACGTATGTGTTGTATAATCATTTTGTAAAATAGTAAGGTTCACTATTAAAAAATTAATTTTTTATCATGTGAGTCCTATATTTATTAATTTTTTTCAAAAAAATTATGCAATGCTTTACATTCTACGATTATAAATATTATTTCTCGTGGTGTTATCATGTTGCCTATATTTGTTAACTATTATGTAATAAAGTTGTAATCCTAATTCCTAACATTTATCGGCATAAAATTGGAAATGGGATGAAGGAAGCCCCATTTAGGAAATGGTTTGAATTTTAGGTTTGATTTGGTTATACGATAAATATGTAAAGAGTACTGTTAGAGTATTGTCTAGTAGTGACCATTGGGTGTAGTCCTAGGTTAAATCGTACTTTTTAATTTTTTTCCATTTAATTTTTCACATTTTTTAAATATTTTAAAAAAATTTTAAAAATACCAATACATTAATAGTTACTTCTTTAACCATTAAGCAAAGTAAAAAATTTTAAAAAAATTAAATACATGAGCAGACAAAACAAGGGGGCATACAATAATAGTGAGATAATTTGTTAATAAGAATTAAATTGTTTGAGTTAAGATGTTTTATGTGGGTTTGAGAAATGAAAGAATAAAAATTGAATAAAAGTATTATAAAATTAAAGTTATATTAAAATATAAATTTTGTCTTGGGATTTAAAAAATTTGAGTTATTTTTTGTATTTTGTTTGAAAGTTCGAGAAAGTTATAATGATTAGATAAAAAAGTTGAAAGTTTAAAATTAAAAAGTGTATGTGTTTGAATGATGTTTAAATGTTGAGATGAGATGAGATGATCTATAAATCCAAACAGGGCCTTAAGGCTAGTTTGGTTTCACAAACCTTTCAAACCATCCATTCTCATTTTATCACATCTCAACATTTAAACACAATTCAAATACAAACATTTTTTAATTTCAAATTTTTAAATTTTTTATATAATCATTACTTAATTATAATAACTTTTCTAAAATTTTAAATAAAACATAAAAACAATTCAACTTTTTCAAATTCTAAAGCATATTAAAAATTGATATTCTACCATCTTTTAACTTTATAATTGTTTATTTAACATTTTTTAATTGTTTATTTAACTTTTTCTCTTTCATTTCTTAAAACTCGATAAAAATTTTAATTCAAACTATTTCATTACTTTTCACAATTTATCTCACTATTATTTACAAATTTTTCATCTCAAAATTATAGAACGCAATGAAACGACCAAATATCTTAAAAAGCATGTGTAGAATTTATAATTATTTACGCACACATGAAATAGTTTGATTTAAAATATAAATTTTAAAATTTGAGTATTATAAATTAAATTATGTTATATAGATGATATGTGGTGTAAATGTATTCAAATAATCATACTTATATAAATAAGAGGGATATATGAAATAAAATTTATCATTATTTTTAAAAATATTTAAAAAATATTAAATAATGAACAAATTATCACATTAATTCAATTAATATATATCTTATGAATAACGATTTGTACGAATTTCAAATATAAAAAAAAAAAAACCACCATAAAAAAGTATAAGAAATCATTTTATTTTGGTGAGGATGGGGACCTGTAATTAACATATTTTATCACTCTCACTTTACTTATCGCACGAAAAAGACCAACGAACTATTTTGACACGTAAGATCCAATCCCCAATTTCAAACAAACTTGAAAAATAAGCAAAGCCAATCCTTCAATATTACTCTCTCAGCTTCTTTCCAAATTATTGCTTCCCTTGCATTGGATTGAATTCCTTCCCGGAGCTCTCTTCCCCTCTTCCTCAATAAGCCTTCAACATTACTCTTTCAGCTCCTCTCCAAATCCTGGCTTGCCTTGAATTGATTTGAATTCCAGCTCTCTTCTCCTCTTCCTCAATAAGTTATTTGTGTTTTTCTTCATTGGTTATGGCGATTTTCAATGCAAAGAAGCGAGGAATTCTTGGATTCTGGTGCTGCCTTTTGGTGATTATGATTTACTCCATGAATTGCTATTCCGCGAGATCTGACAAGGAAACGAGGGAGAGGTTCTACGGGAACCTGCTGAACTCTTCCGCACCGGCTGCCGACGATGGCAGCATTGCCAAAATGTTCGATCGCGTACTCGAGAAGGAGTTCGCCGAGAATGATCAGCCCGAAGGTTAGGCTTTCCGGCTCTCAACCTTGGTTTCTTGTTATTTCTTAGGATCTGCCTTCTCATGCTATGTTCGGGTGAGGAGAATAATCGACGAAAAAAAGTGTGATATCTGGACTAATTTGTATGTTTAAGTACATGTCAAATGGTTGGCATTAGGCACGAGGCTGTTGTTTGACCGGATGCGAAAGAAGAGTTTTCTTCTTTTTCCTTTTCTCCTTTTTTCCCGGGGAACCAAACGCGACACAAGGTAGCATAATGTTCTTCAAACGGTTAACTGCGGCAGCATTGCTTACCCCCAAAACCTCATATTCTATTGAAATAAATTTGAGTTCATAGCTTTGGTAGCTATTTACAGGATGATGTCAAAAGAGGCACCAAAAAGACCAGCATAAATTCTAAAATGAATAATTCAAAAACAGCAGTATAGCTCCAAAGAAGTTGATCATATAGATATATAGCTGAATATCCATTAAAAGAAGCAGATGGACATTTCAAAGTCTTTTGCTAAGCAGCATTGTGAGCCTACCGGCTGTGGAGGTTCATTACAAACTGAGACTATTTTGAACATGGTCATCGAGTACACCTTATAAAGTTGGCAGAGGTGCCTGGTGCACTGCTGTGGTTAATATTTTGCGTCTTATTTTCATGGTAGCTAGAGAATATCATGTCCTATTTTCATGTCTTTGGTTGGCGGTTCAACTGAATTTTTATTTTTTCGTATTTCATTGACGTTCTTCTTCTAAATATTTGGCTTCCCTCTTTGGTGAATAGTAATTTATACATTCCTGTACTGGGCCCCTGCTTTTTCCTCGTCCCCCTCAATGAACTTTTACCTACACGCGCACAGCATACAGAGAAGAGGGGGTAGACAAGCATTTTAGCCTGGGAAGTTTTGTCTGTGTTTAGAGTGGAGTTATTAGCAGTTGTGCTTTCCAGGGAATTAGGTGTCATGTTATGCCAAATATGAGCTACTTTGGCGGCCTTTTTTTTGCCAAGCACAGGTCTCCATCTCTCTCTCAACAATGAGATTCCATTGTATCCTATTCTTTCAGTCTTTAATGGTTGATATGATAGATCCAAAAATCAACAGGCTATCAAGCTAAGAAAAGAGAAAAAAAAAAAAAAAACTGCTTCAAATAAGAGTTCCAGGATACTCTTTCACATTGTGCATTCCTTAGTGTTTGATGTTTCGTTTAATGATGTTTTGTTGATTTCACTCTGCTTTCCACTTTACTAGGATCTGACGGAAGCAGCTTCAACAGCAGTTTAGCTGATCAACAAGTAGGTTTGATTTTTCCTTCAAAATTGATTGGATGCAGTGTAATAATGGGAAGATACTTATAAAAAAAATAATAATGGGCATGGTTTTCCACTCATGTGATAGGGGTAGTGAAATCTTTTCTACGATATGGATATTTCTCATTTTGTTAATGTTCCGTTTTTATGAATTTTTGTTCTTCTTTGTACATCCTATATGCTAGGGTTTCTTCCCTTTGCGCTTTCTTAATGAAATTATGTACTTAGGAACAATATATTTCAACAAACTCCGATAATGAACTGTTTTTGGAAAATATTTGTTTTTTTGCTTAGTTTTGGCTTGAGCTGGCATATAAGGCTGAAAATGAATGAGTAAAATAAGTTTTCCTTGGGCTCTGGCTTTTGTGTACACCTCAGGTCATGCTTCCTAAATAGCTTGTGTGCAATGTAACTGGTCATCGTTTCATCTAAATCAGAAATAGATGGGCTTCTTTACATGCTTATTCAAGGTTTTTACATCATACATGATAGAGCACAGTTGAGTGACATTTATTGTTGTAAACTTCTTTCCGAGTTGAACCGTCTGGCCCACACTATTTTTTATTTATTTATTTTTTATTATGCTATCTGTGTTAAAAAATGAATGCTATCTATGTTAAAAGATGAATCTTGACAATGTTCACAGGCTGAACTGGAGACTGTGGCTAAACTCACACCTGAGAAGACCAAGAGAAATGATACAAAGGAGGCAAAGTAAGGGACTGATAAAATATGTTTGTTGGGTAAATGTGATTACATTGTGAACATTCGTTGAATGTGTATATTTTTTATTTTCAACACCATTTAATAACAATAATAATTACTACAATTATTATTATTTGTTGTTGTTGCTGCTGAAGCAACATGCTTCTTTGACTTAAATCGTTTGGTCAGTGCCACAACAGTGGAGAGTGAAGATTCTGATGACATGACCACCTTGATTGACAAAAAGGTGCGACAAAACTTAGGGAGTCATGGTTATTCACACTCTGAATATCCTTCCCACTAACTTGCTTTTCTTACTCGATGGTAGGACAACGTGTTTGTGATGTCAAACAAGAAATCCAAGTATCCAGTACTTCAAGTAGATTTGAGGTCAATATCTTTTCTTCCTTTTGTCATGATATTTTGATATTGTTTTCTTTGGCAAAAACTTGCTATTTTAGATTTGTTTGCGTGTCAATTGGCTGTGTTTTGGAAAGCATGAGGAATATGTTGTTTCATCTCGTAAGAAAACATTGCCATTTTCAAGAATATAAAACAAGTCTTTAAAAAATGCCCCACCATCCACCTTCCCTTTCTACATTTTAAGGACAAGAAAATGCCATTTGAAATAAAGGACTGCAGATGGACCTTAGTCTTTTAATTTGTCCATGCCCAAATTCACCTATCTAGATAATAGAATTTCTCCAACATGATTTCTCCTCAAAACTGTATATAAAGGCGGAAATCATATGTGGTTGGTCACTTTGGTGTATAGTTTTTGAAAAATGCGACTGAAGCGGTTTAGTTTTAATGTTACATACTGCCTGAGATTTATGACTTATCAGCACTGCTTTAAATTTGTGGCAGATTGATCTCAGACTTGGTGGTTGTCATAGTTTCTGCTGCTATAGGTGGAATTGTTTTTTCCTGTTTGGGGCAACCGGTTTGTATTTGTAGTTGTAGTTGTATTCATTTTTCAGTAAATTGCACGGCATTTTAAGTCCAACTATTTAAGTGATTTGTATGATACAATATTTGAGATTTTCTTTATTTTGTTTTGGACAAATATCATAGGTTATTGTTGGCTATCTTCTTGCCGGGTCAATTATTGGACCAGGGGCCTTGAAGTTTATTAGCGAAATGGTACAGGTATGTTGTTATTGATTGCTCAAAACGTAGTTTCTTGAAGTCAGAATGCTTTGTTCTATTAACATTTACTCATAATTCCTATGGGGTCGATCCATGGCTTTTCCTTTGACTGCATTTTGCTCAAAGGGTTAAAGCGAGATAATGCCTCTTTTTTCAGCTCTCTTCTATTCTGTTAACTTTGTCTACAAAAATGTTTATTCACCTATATTGTTTTTCAAAAATGCACTTTAATGGGTTACCCTTCATCCATTTATGCCCTTATATACAAATCTATTACACTACCAAGTTAGGACAAAAAACTTGATAGAATCTAAAAAGTATTAACCCAGAATGAAATTTTCCTTACATCTTCTAACCTTGCTGAACATACACAGATTAAAATTGCTGTCTTATTTGGCGGTATTTGTTATGATGTTCTGTCCCATAACCAGGGTGATTGCCTGGATAATAATAGTTAACTGAGAACTTGGGATGAGGGGAGTGACCAAGATGAAAAGCATGCACAGCACATGCTTCAATATAACACCCCTATCTTCACATTCAACAGACTGGAAAGAAACCGAGTGCAATATGCTACTTCATGTGCACTAGCCTGGAGTGACTGAGATAGTATCAACTGAGTTGAATGAAGTTATATTTTGTGAATTTGATATGCATTGATCTAGTCTATTATCTTATTTGCAGCAATTGGTCTATACTTACAAGAATTCTATTGATTACAGGTTGAAACTTTTGCCCAGTTTGGTGTTGTCTTTCTTCTCTTTGCTTTAGGGTTGGAGTTTTCTTTGACAAAGGTACGCTGTTCTTAGCTTGGGAAATCTCTGTCTACCATGTATCATACAGTAGCTTATTTATTAGGCTCTGTCATAGTTTGTTTGCATTATCATAATTTAGTATAGAGTGGCTAGTTTAAATTGTGTTTGGTGCAGTTAAAAGTTGTGGGGCCTGTTGCTGTTCTTGGAGGGATACTTCAGATAATCATATTTACGTTCTTGTGTGGCGTAACATCCCTGGTATAGTTCTGGGAGTGTCTAATCTAGTTTTATTCCCTGTGACAAGTTACAACTCCTGTCTAAAGTGATGCTAAGGTTGAACATCTGCTAATATTGCAGTTATGTGGAGCAAAGTTGTCTGAGGGTGTATTTGTTGGTTTGTTCTTATCAATGTCATCAACAGCAGTGGTATTGTTGTAGACTGCTTTTTACCTCATTTTATCCTTTCTCCTTGGTTGCTGGTTGCCAAATTTCGTAGTTCTTTTCATGCCTTTTTCTATTACATGTTTACCAGGTGGTAAAGTTTCTGGTAGAACGGAATAGTAGTAGTGCTCTTCATGGTCAAGTTACAATTGGGACACTTATTCTTCAGGTATCTCATAAATTATTTTAGTCAGTGATACGTCTATTAATCTTCACCTTATGTGGTTGATTGTTTAACTTATATGTTGATTGTTTTCTATTGTTTATATTGATTCATCCCTGTACCTGGATAATTTCAGGACTGTGCTGTTGGCCTATTATTTGCCTTGCTCCCAGTTTTGGGTGGTAACAGTGGCCTTTTGCAGGGGATGGTTTCTATGGGAAAGCTGTAAGTCTGTTTATGAGCCTTTTTCTTTGCACGTCTTTTTTCCTATGTCATTTATCAAAGTTGTGATTTTAAATTTGCTTTCGTTGATCAAGCCTTTAGTATAGTTGTGTTTTTTTTATTTTTATTTTTTATCACCAAAACGATAGTAGTGCCAACGGCATCATGTAAATTATTTCATTGGCTGTTGGCCCACTCCTTATTGACATCAGGCTGCTGGTGTTGTCGATGTATCTCACTGCTGCATCTGTACTGTCTTGGTCATTTGTTCCTCGCTTTCTAAAGCTGATGATACAGCTATCAACCCAAGTGAGTTGTAAACATGTTAGCTTCATTTTTTGGATTGACTAGTAGTTCCTCTATAAGTGGTTTCCCTCTCTTGTGATTCAGACAAATGAACTTTATCAGCTTGCTGCTGTGGCTTTTTGCCTATTATCTGCCTGGGTGAGTTCCAGATATAGGTATCTTTCATATTAAGGTCATGCTGCATTTTGATAACGCATCCTTCTTACTCTTAACATATTATTTCTATGACGGATTTTGTTTCTGGTGATCCCTTTTGTACGAACTCTCTTGGTGGATAGTTGAAGTTGTCTATTTGCTTGTGCTAGATGCCGAGTAAGCTTTAGGAGATGTTTTGTTGTAAGATGGTTTCATGAGTAGTGCTGCAAGTGTTTGTGAAACTTGTAAAAACTTTTAAGACGATGGTTTTATAGAGTTTTAAAAAAATGTTGGGAACCTTATGAAAGTAAGTTTGGATGAATTAGTTTCTAAAGAAATTCTGATGGATAATATAATAAATAATATTAAACAATTTATTTAAATAAAAAAAGAGATGAGAATTTGCTCAGCCACCCACCACCAGTGCAGCCCAGATCGGCCACCTTGTGGCGGCTAGAGTGGCATATTCTGGTCCCATGGCGGCCCGATCTGTGCCTAGATTGGGCAACCGGTTGTGGCCAGGTTGGCCACTTTCGTGGTGCCAGCAGCCACAGTGACTGGGCTTTTTTTAATTTTTCATTAAAAATTTTGAAGATGTTTTTTTTTTTAGTTTTGGGTGATTGAGGCCCCGTTTGGTTGTTAAACTCATCTGAGTTCAACTCAGTTCAGTCTAATTTTAAACTAAGTCTAACATTCAAACACCCAACTCTCAAATTACTAAACTCATCTCAACTCAAAACCTTTTTATACGTGGGACCCACAACCCTTTTCAATTCAACACTCCTTTATACTTGAGACCCACAACCTTTTTTAACTTCCCATAAATACATCTAAACTCATCTTAACATCCAAACACATTTAAACTCATCTTAGGTAGACTCCACAAAACTCACTCTACCATCTCAACTCACTACTATTCATAAAGAACTTTTCAGCTCAACGCAGCCTGAAAGATTTTGAGAAGTTTTTAACACTGTAAATATTGTATGTTTGGGAATGAAATGATCTTTGACTATAAAACGATCTTTGAGTTTAGAAACTGTCTCAATATCCAAACATCCCCTCAATGCCCCATTTATTAAGCATCCTCTTTGAGGTCTCAAAAATTATAGATCCTAGCTAATGACATCAATCTCTGTGAGTTTCTTGGTATTCATGTACATTCATGAATATTTTGTTTTGTCATTGTCTTCATGTAGAATATTTTGTTCCTTTCTTTCTTTTTCTTTCTTTCTATTTCAGTCTTGAATCTGGTGCTTAGTCTTTCCCTAGGGCACTTTTTGTTTTTTGCAAGGAATATGTTTCAACCTCCTCCTTCAAGGCTATAGGTATCGTCACTTATTGTTCTAATAGAAAACTGATAGATAGAAACTTATCAAAAAAAAAAGAAAACTGATAGATAGAAGCATTTTGTCAAAGTTGGGAATAGAAACTTTCTGGTATTCAAAACTTTTTTCCTGTGTATTATGGAAACTGGCAATCACTATATAAAGCATTATTCTCTCAAGCCGGTGTGTAGATCACACAATCTGCATCACGTAGATGGTAAGATTTGATTTGTAAGATTCAAATTTTAAAATTTATCTTCCAAATCAAATTATACCACGTAAGAAATATGTGGTGTAGAGGCCTTAAAATAGCAGTACTCCTATATAAAGCAGTGGCTGATACGCTTGAGCACATTTTTTCTAGCAAGTGGACCGCAAAGATGTAAAATCAGGGTGAGACATTAAAAGGTGTATAAGTGTGCAGTACCATGACCAAGATTTTCTTTGGCATCTGTGCTTTTTGGTATCTATGCAAACTTAGTTGTAAAGAATTTAATATCATAGCCTCTCCTTCCCTGTTTGATTCTGTTGCATTTAGATGGTGGAACTTGGCACAAAAAACTTTTGTGCAAGAGGGATTACTTGTTGCAAAGACAAATTATTTGCTTGAATCTGTATATAGATTACAATGTTGAGGGGAAAATAAGACCAATTCATATCTAATGGTAATTAAGTAATAGATGATTTTCATAAATTCAAATAAAGATGATGAGTTGCTGTATGTGACAGGAGTGCTGGAAATTGCCACATATACTGCTGTCAATTCCTTTTTAATATTATTGAATCTTTTGTGGCATTTTCAGTGCAGTGATAAGCTGGGCCTTAGCCTTGAGTTGGGTTCATTTGTGGCTGGTGTTATGATATCTACTACTGACTTTGCTCAACATACTTTGGACCAGGTACTCCTTTCTCTCATAGTTATGAAAGTTCAATTGCTGCATGTACATGGATTTAGATTGAAGATGCTGCTTCATTCTGGATGTCACATGAGAATCAGTTTACATTTCTTTTTTTTAATCTTTATCACAAGAATAATGGGAACATTGCTGATTTGATGCTTTTCTATGCTGTAGGTGGAACCAATTCGTAACTTATTTGCAGCTCTTTTCCTTTCAAGTATCGGAATGCTTATACACATACATTTCCTGTGGAACCATGTGGATATATTGCTAGCATCTGTCATTCTGGTTATAATCGTTAAGACAGCTGTTGTTACAGTTGTTTCCAAGGCCTTCGGATATAACATTAAGACATCATTCCATGTAAGTTGTCTTCCTCAGCTTGTTGAGTTGATTTCTGATCTAAGTGAAACACATCAATTGCTTATTTTCAAATTTTGGTTATTCAATTATAGGTTGGAGTCCTGCTTGCTCAAATTGGAGAATTTGCTTTTGTACTCCTTAGTCGTGCCTCAAATCTTCATCTTATTGGGGTGATCTCTCTCTCTCTCTCTCTCTCTGCTTAGGTTTGTTTGGCTTGAATATTTTTCTTGCTTAGAAATTGATCCTGCTTTGATAGTGGCTGGTCTCTTATGGTTTCCCTCTAATGGAATATTTTGTTCAAATTGTAACTAGAGGGGCCTGGTGATAATGATCCACCTGTCTCCTCTCCCTGAATTGAAGGAATCAGTTATTCCAATAGTGAAGTTCATCTCGATGCCTACAATTTCGTCTTGTAAGAAAATGCGTTCAGGTTTAGACCTACTATGCACTCTCATGGTGTCTGGTTTTCAGAGCATGAGCAGAGTTCAGTTTTAAAACTTGGGATTTTGAATTTGATTATTGACTTGCTGTTCTGAAAGGTCAAATTAGACGGATAGAGATATCAAGAGGAATCAAATACAGGATTTTGATGATAAAATTGAACCCCTACAAGCTGCATTCATTGATGGCATGGCATGATGGACAAGTTTATAACTTGTGAATGTCACTGATGTGGAATAGCTACATCAGTTTCAGTCCCTTTCTTTCTGAGCATTCTGGAGGATTTGCTCTTTAAACGTGCTGGTTCCACTCCACAACTTGTAGGCGCTACAGCTATTAGTGAGACCCTGTGGAATTCTATGGCTTTGTATCATATAGGACAAGTCAAGCACTGAGAGAGGGGGAGAGAGAGAGAGAGAGAGAGAGAGAGAGAAGGGACAGGTCACTTCATGTAGGGTTCATGGTTTTATGTCCTCAGTGCTATTATTTTGTTAGCAACATGTAGACTATCAGGTCCATGATCTAAAAAAGAGGTAGAAATCAATTTTTGCTCCCCCCCCTCCCCCTCCAATAACTCCCCACCAAAGAGAAAAGTAGAGATTTGATGCTATTTATCAGAAAAAACAAATGCCTTGGTATTGTTTGTCAGTTGTGGGTTGTGCAGGAAGAACATTTCTTTTTATAGGTGTGCAGGAAGAACATTTATCTGCCCGTTAGATAATACAAGTTCTCTTTTGATTTTTCTCATATTCTTGACCTTTAAGTGAACCGTACAGAGGGTGTTTAATTAGCCTTGTAATGCTTTACTTCAAGTTTTAAGCAATTTTGGAAAGGAAACAATTTCGGAAATAAATGTTATAGAAAATTAATGCATATTTGGTGACCTTAGAAAGTGCGACAATTTATGTGAAATTAGCCTTTTGAAACTCATCTTTTCTCACCTTAATGAATTGGTTAAGGAACATTGAGGTTTCAGTATATGTGAAATTAGCCTTTTGAAACTCATATTTTCTCACCTTCGAGTCCTGTAAGAATTTAAAATCTCTGGTCATTGGATAGTTTGTTTGATTTGTCATTGCTCCACTCAAATGAATTGGAATTGGTTTACCACTGCTTTGCAATGGCATTCCACTTGAAAAGGGACACACACTGTAAATAATGTCATATATACCGTAATGCATCACAAGCGCCCAGTCTAAATCCATGCTCATTTGATTGAGTAACATGAAGCCACTTGGAGTGTTTTATTGCAATTGTTTTTGTAGTACGAGAAGATTATGTTTGTTAGTCTTTTAAAAAAGAAGAAGAAGAAGAACCAGCATTCTTTTGTCCTCCAAAATATTGTTTGTCCTACAATATTTTGAAAAACCAGCATTATTTTCTCTGTTGGATGCCCGTTGCATTGAAGCAGACTAGTAAGTTGTTTTTTGTCCTCATGCTATAAGATTCCTCTGTCCTGTGGCTTTCAAGTTTTTGCTGTCAATCTGCAACGTCACCATGACACCATATATCACTGACTTGTTCGTTTTTCATTTCTGTTGCTGTTGATTAAAACATTGTACTATAGGGGAAGATGTATCTACTTCTTCTTGGAACAACAGCTCTTAGTCTCGTAAGTTTCTTTTTAACTGAAACTCTGATCTTTGTGTTTTCTTTGGGAATATTTATCCTGGAAAGTGATTATGTACAGGTAACAACGCCTCTGCTGTTTAAACTGATACCTGCTGTGATGAACTTGGGCGTTCTCATGCACTGGTTCCCCTCAGAGAGCAACACACAGAATGAGGTCCCCCCCCCCCCCCTTCTCTCTCTCTCTCTCTAACACACACACACACACACACAACACAGATAGCGGCATAATACAGGAACATGGACCTCTGCAAACATCAAGTACTATCGCATTATTTACTTCTTCCTGTGCAGTATGTATTCCCCTATAAAAGAAACTTTTACTTGGAAGTTGGAAGATAAAAACATATCTGTAAATTTAAAACCTAATATCAAATGACCCATTACCTCTTTTTCTGTGCTGGAATTTTTTACACCACCTTTTGACTGTGCATATCAAGAGAACATTGTTTGGTGCATGTTGGAAGTCTTTTCTATTAGCATAGAAATTTTCGTAGTTTAAAAGGCTATGCAGCCAGCCATTCTTTGGTGCCATCTTATCCATACAAGACACAGAAATACTCCTACAATTACTATTCAAGACTATAGGGTTGTTTCTTTTTCTTCTTTCCTTTTTCCTAGGGGATTTTGGGAGGCAAAAACTTGTTAGATCTCAGTTTAGTTGTAAAGATGTACAACCCATCAAATAGATCATACCTAAAATATTCCTAGATGGAGAACCTTGCAAACATTCAGATCAAACAACAAACTCCTAGGAGTTGGCTCGAGTGGTAAGAACCTTGGTCTTAGCGATATGCTTCCTTTAATTATCCGAGGTGCACTTGTAAGAAACTTCTTACCAAGGGCTCGTGCATCCCTGGGATTGGTCGGGACTTTGTTTCCGGACCCTTGGTGCCTAAAAAATAAAATCAGAGGAAACAACATGCCATTCAATCCAGTACATTATCTAGGAATTCTGTGGATCTTTCACTTTCCATTTTCATTTTTGTTTCTTTTAATCTTCTGTGGACTGTGTCTGTACATGTGAAACATAACATACGATTTCTATTTTGACAGGAGAAAGCTTCCATGATTGAAGCGTATAACAGATCATTGTGATCTTCCATGATATGATTGAATTCGCTGGTCATATCAGGATTACAACGTAAATATCAATCATTTGAGCACGTCAGGATCTGCTTCTACTGCCAATTTTATTTTTTAGAGGTTTCAGCTGACATGTCAGCATATTCATTCCATTGAAACTCAGCACTGAGTTTTCGTGTACATAGGTATAAATTTTTTGTATACTTAAAAGAGTACTATAGATAAGAAATCTTTTAGGGCCCACACATGTTCGTGAAAGTCTATGACCCAATCGATATCCATACTAATGGTGCTACAAATTTAGACCAGATATACTCTGATGAATGGTTACAGCCGAAATTTTGAATTCAATTGTATAAGATAGTGTACAATACAGAAAAATGAAACAGATATTCAATATCATTTTTGTGTGCTGCTTAATGAAATTATGATTTGAACTATATTGAGCATGTTGCTTGTAACTTATAAAAGCTAGAGCTGTACGATCTGAGTCGTGACTAGCCTTTGATCGAAAATCTGCCCAGTAGACGGATACATGTTGTTATAGTAACATGTTAAAGAATTTCAATTTTCATCGCAAACAATCTTTCAACCCCAAGTTAAATTTTCCTCTTCCCAGAAGAAAGAAACATTTATTAGTGGATCCGCTACTTTTACAAATTCCTGGAAATTAAAACCACTTTTGCTAAAAAAAATTAAGTATACCCTCCCACTCTCACAAATAGAAAAAATGCATCTCATTAGATTGGAAAAGTCCTGACTTTGTTTATATGTCAAACATTTTGCAGATTTTGATTTTGATTTTTTTTTTTTTTGCATGTATTATATGTTTGAATGATAGAATAAATTGATAGAATAATGTTAAATATAAATTCATAGCGTGGAAGTTTTATACAAATCTTTGGAAAAAAATTGATACCTATCATTTTCCTTTTTTTTTTTAAAAATCTCTCTATAGTAAATTAAGTTTTATTTCAAAGAAATTATCTTTTAGAAAACAAAAGACAAAAGCCAACACCCAATTTCAATAAACAAAACGTTTCACAAAGATTTTCTTTCAAATATGTTTCGAGTGAAACTGACCATTTTTACAAACAGCAATTAGAAGAAATTTATCTTCTCAAAGATAGCTTTTACCATTCAACCATTTTAACAAACAATGATTTAAAAAAAACATTTAAAAAGAATTTATTAATAAAAAAATTCTTTTCATTAATTATTATTTATCACTCTATATCTCATATTTTATAAAAAATACTCTTTAAAAAAAAATTATAAATATATAATATAAAAATTAATAATGATTATTGCATAATAAATTCTTTATTAACGATTGCATGTTTAATGGAACTTCGATTTAATTTTTCTTTATTTTTTTTGGGGGAAAAAAACACCCCCAAACAATGTGCTTTTTCTAGAAGCTACCCGTGGAATCAAAAACTATAGTTCAGAACTTCAGTCTTCGAAGTCTTTCTTCTTTATTCGACTCGAAGAGAAAGGAGAAAGGCTCAGAGAGAGAATGGAGAAGAAAGAGGAGCCTGTTGGTAAGGTTCGATGCCAACGAATTGGCTGCAACGCTACCTTCTCCGAGGACGACAACCCGGAAGGTTCTTGTCAATACCATGATTCGGTACTGCCCCTTTTTTTTTTTCTTGTCAACCCGGAAGGTTCTTCTTCGTTTCTCTATTTTAAGGACATTACTTTTGCCTCTGTGGTATGAATTGCGGAGCTGATATTTTTTATGTTTTATTCCATTGATCTTGCGTCTACCGTGTTGGCGTCATCCTCTTATGATCAGGGTGTAAGTATTTCTCTTTTCATTTTCTCCTCTTGAAAATATTGCTCCCTCTTTTTATCCATCCATCTCTGTATCTGTATATTTATTGTTCTTATTTAAAGCTTCATTTTTATTTTATTTTTTTGATATTGTCGAATCCAGCCTATATTTCATGACGGGATGAAGGAGTGGAGTTGTTGCAAGAAAAAAAGTCATGATTTCAGCTTATTTTTGGAGATTCCAGGGTAAGTACATTTCAGCTCGGAGATTAAGTGCATGTTTGGATTGCGGTGAAAAATATAGTTTGTAATTTTAGGGCTTATAATTTATAGCTTAAATAATAAGTTCTATTATGCACTTTCAAACATAATACATTGTTTGAAAACAAATTAAAAAGTCATTTTTGAGATAGAAATGATGATCATCTGATTTATTTAAAATTATGACCATATTTTTAAAAGTTTGAAAGTTGTAATTATCTAAAGTTGTATCGTTATTTTCGTTCATTGACAGTCTTTTTAAAATTTGAATATATATTTCGGGTTATCCAGAAAAACACGTTTGAGATTAAAAAGTATTTTAATATATAACACCCTGTTATAAAGTCACTAGGTAGAACTCATTCTTGAAAACTAGCTTACAAGAGAAGGGTGCCTAGGGGCTTATAAACCATCAACCAATTCCATACTTAGTCGATGTGGGATCGTAACAACCATCACGCTCTGCAGCCGACATCCACGGCGGTCTCGGCGCTCACACGGGCTAGCTATGCGCTAGGTCTTTTTCCTAACTACGGGCGAACACTGCCATGCCGGCATCACCTCCCGTGTCGCACGATTGCAACCGTCGCAACATGATCTTAGATATGGGGTGGCTCTGATACCATTTGTTATGAATCCACTAGGTAGAACTTACCCTTGAAAACTAGCTTACAAGGGAAGAGTGCCTAGGGGCTTATAAACCATCAACCAATCCCATACTTAGTCGATGTGGGATCATAACACACCCAAACAACCTAATTTTTCCATTAAAGAGCTTTTAAGGCTATTTAAGTACTTCTTAAAACTCTTAACACAACCCCAAACAGGTCCTAAAGCTTGCGCTTTACGAAGTTGCTTGCTCGATGAAGGGACATTCAATTTGATTTGAGTTAGTATGCCTAAGAAATAAACTAACAAGGTTAATCAAGCATCTTTTTATTTTATTTTATTTTATCGAAAATACTTAAAGAGCATTGATTTATAGCATGTCTTACACTGTTATACTCTTCTTCTTCTTCTTCTTCTTCTTCTTGACACTATTCTACGCAAAATTATGTACCAGGACTTCTGGCTTGTGATTTTAGTGTCAAACTTATCACACGAGATTCTTGTTAAGTTTTTTAGTGGATTTGTCACAGCATATGCGGGTGCTGGATTCAGGTCCAATCAGTTTACTGCTGAACATATATGAACTTTCTGTAATCTGCGTGTTAAAAGTTTAAAATACATATCCTACTCCCATCTTTCAGGCACTCAGATAGTTGAATGGTAACCCTATTTGTTTGTCACACAATCCATAAGGTAATTAGGTTAGTGCAGCAATTGCCAGAGGAGTGCAATTGTGTATTTTTTTCACAGTTGACCACTTTGAAAAGGGGATATCTAATCATTCTTATAGTAGAAGGATTTATTCTTTGCTGATTTAATTTAATGTAGTGAAATCTGTTGGCTTATTGAATTAACTTTTGAGTGAGACGTTAAGATGATGATGTGTCATCTAAAGCATTGCCCGAGTCCAAATTAAGCATGCAGTTATAGAGTGAGAGGAGCTGAATGCCAGTTCCCTTTGAACTTTCACACGGGGATTGTTCGTCTAATCAAATATCCATTGATGGAATGATAAGGATGGAGAAAGCTTTGACATGAGGCAAGCTGTAATGACCTGGCACGTACCAGCGCTGTGGTTAGGATATATTTGCACATCAAACTTTCATGATGTTATCTGTTTTCTCTTCTCTCTTTTATTTTATTATCATTATATTTTTTTTTTGCTAAGTTCAAGATGGTGTCAGATTGGACAGAAGTTGTAAATTTTTATCAATTAATCTAAATTTCATGCCGTCTGTTGGACATGCTGAGGCTTGGCTTATTTTTATCACCCATGAAAAAATTGCCTTGATTGATTTATGCCTCTGCTAAGTATCAGGATACTAGTACCAAAGCTGTCATTATATTCCATTAGTGCAAGTACTTTTATCTTGAAAAGTCTAGGAAAGTTTAACTTTCTATATATTTGTCAGTATTTGTTAAAGTTTTCTTTATTAATGAAGGTGTAAGACAGGAAAGCACACAACTGAGAAGCCTGTGTTGACAAAGGCAGCTCCTAGCCCAAAGAAGCCAGTTTCTGCTCCCTCTTCAAGTTCAACAACAGGTGCATCTTCTAAAGAGACTTGCTCTAGGTGCCGGCAGGGTTTCTTTTGCTCCGATCATGGTAATCTCATTTGTATCCTTTTAGTTTAATGAGTTAGTAGGTAGTTATTTGGGTTTCTTTTGGAAATGAAATTCTTCAAATCGGCGGTTCTGCATTCTGTATGGAGTTAACCATCTGTCCATTAAGTAGTTGTATAGACACTTTGTAGAAGTAAATACTAGTCACTAACTCATCCAGCATCAAGCTGTGACCTTGTATTTTGGGGCAGGAAAAGACATTTTGGTATAAAACCATTGGCCAGTAGGAGTTTGAAGCATTGATGTTGTCAATGCAATAAAGTTGGAGTACTCGATATATTTCAGATGAAAAATGGCAATGATATCAGTTCCCAATACCAATGTAGAATCCAGTCCAAAACCTACTTAAGGGCATTACTGCGATGGAAAACAATGAAGACTCATTTACGGAACCCAAGTCCATTGTAGAATGAGTCCAATGTTAATGAATGTCAACTGCATTACAATGCTTTAAAATTGCTATTATATGAAGTTCCGTATTGTGGCAATGGAATATTCCCCCCTCCCCCAGTAAATAAGGGGTGGATGGTGCAGTCACAAGTTCAATCCCATACAAGTCTGTAGGATACTTTTTTAAAAGGCTCTGGAATCCTGGATTCTTGTTTTTCATGGACAAAGAAAAGATATCCGTTGATTTTGTTGCTTAGGTTCCCCACTTCTCTTTTGATTAATTTATTTTCGTTGTAAGCTGAAGCAAGTCTTGTCTTCTCTAGGTTCGATGGCTGGACGGATGAATTCAAAACCTTTAAATCTGGACACAGGCGCACCTAGCAAGAGCAATACAAATACTCAGAGCTCTCCTGTTCCAGCTAAGAAGCTAGTTGATATAAATGATCCCCAGACATGCAAAAATCAGGGATGTGGCATGACTTTCAAGGAGAAGGATAATAGCGAGACTGCATGCAGTTACCATCCTGGGCCTGCTGTATTCCATGACCGTATGAGAGGGGTAAGACGTTATTCTTAAGAGGTCGTCTTGTCAATCTATCTAACTTCTCGATCATTAAGTTTTGAAAAATGCTCTTATGGTAAATATCCTATTGCAGTGGAAGTGCTGTGACATTCATGTAAAGGAATTTGATGAGTTCATGGGCATTCCACCATGCACCAAGGGATGGCATAACGCTGATCCATCATCCTAGCAATCAAAGGTCTGTAAGGATGATGTGTTTCCATCGCGACTCCTTTCCTCCCTCAAAGTTGTTTTTTGCCATTGATATGGTTCTCTAAGTTCAGATGAACTTCTTTACGGTCTACTTTTAGCATTTTCATTGTTATTGACACAACAATATATAAGAGACGCGTACATTTCGGTTGTGAATGTGAACTTTTCATTTTGATTGTCGTCTGCAGTAACAGTCTCAAGCGCATGACACCATTTGCTGACAACACCCGTGCATGAGATTTATAACTCAATCCTTTTCTTTTCAGCCTTTTTATTAACTTTCCTGCTGATAATTGGACCTTGTCCCCGGCTCCTATTCCTCTAGCATTCATAATGTAATGCACAAATGTTGGAATTTGACCCTGGAGCATTGGAACTTTTTTGCTTCCAATTCTTACGTCTCTACTACAGAAGAAAGTTACCCTCGTTTTTTCTCATGTAGGGGGAGAGCCACTTAGTAGGGTAATGAGAAAATGCTTGCATCTAGAATGAAACACTTGTTAGAGGCTGCTAGGGAAGGAAGTGAAAAATGGAACACCTTTATTCCGTTCTCTTAACCCAAGCTTGGGCAGAACATCTCTCTTTCATTCGGAAGCCACCCTTTTATCTTGTATTTCATAAGAACCTTCTTTCATAAGAACCTTCAGCCTGTTACTAGGCATGAGATGAGATCATATCAAAGTTAAAAGTTAAATAAAATATTGTTAGAATATAATTTTTATTTTAAAATTTAAAAAAATTGAATTATTTTTTATATATTGTTTGAGAATTTGAAATGAAATTATTTATAAAAACAAATTAGACCTCAGTCTTTTTAATATTCCACTCCATCTTTTGAACTATTTTTTCGATTTTTTTCTTCCGAATTTTATGGAAATGCCTTTGAAATTTCTTTTTTGAAAAAGTTAGTTTGTCCCATATTTTTGTCCCCGGATTTAACCGTATTTTTTTTAATGATTAAAGAAGTGATTATTAGTATATTTTAATATTATTTCTATTTTAAAAATTAAAAAACTTGTATTATTTATTTTATGAGTTCAAAAAATTCTAATAATTAAGTAATAATTATAACTATAGGTGTGTAAGTCCAAACTGATAATACTTTGGTATCTAAACGACCCTTTAACAATGATAAAAACAAAAAAAATGTTAGACATAATTATAGAAAAATATTTGCATCAGCTTGTAGCCGCAGCATACTCAATATATTGAGTGTAAAAAAAAAAAATATTATGTGAGGTGTGCTGCAGCTAAGGCTGACATATAGCATTGTTCTATATGTGCGAATGTCCCACCCAGTATCTTTGATGTTTATTTGTGATGTATTGTGAGATGTGTTTGTATTGACTAAAGACTTGGAGTCATTAAAATCGAATTGTTTTTCAAACCCCATCCTGCTTACATGCAGCAGCCCCTTTTAGTGTCTTTGCTTCCCTTTAATGCAAGTGCAACGTTTTACGTTCATATCTATTTTTGTACGTCTCTTCCGTTACATGTTTAAATTTACTTAATATTTAATTTGGTTAAATAAATTGAACACTTATTATATTCAGCATCAAGTGTTTCTCTCTAACTTGAATTATATGAAACCTCAATATAAACTATTTTACAATTTTCACACCACTCTTTAATAAATATATTTTATTAGAAATTGTGTACACAATTATATAATTATTGTATTATTGAATCTCAACAAAACAAAAAAACTTCAGGTCCTTTTGAGTTGAAAAATTTATAAAATTGAGTAATATTAGGTATAATTATATAATATATAAATATAACAGTTCTGCTACAGGTGCCCGGCGTTGGGTACCTGTTGGGGAATCGGCTGACGTGGCAGCTGATATTATTAAAAAAAAAAAAACAAAAACAAAAAACAAAAAAAACAAAACAAAACAATTTCAACTTTACACAGCACCAAAATGGGTTCTGCAAGTCATCCATCCCAGAAAAATGGAATCTCATAAGCAAATCTTCCATCACTTTTCTTTTGTAAGTTTTATTGTTTTTTTCCCTTTTTTTTATTATCTTCACCTAGTATTTGAAACCACCAAAAGCCATGGACAAGAAATTGTCCTGTAGGCTCGCGCTGCTTCTTCATCCGGATAAGAACAAGTTCCTGCAACAGTGTTTGGTTGCCGAGAAAATAAAAGAAAATCACGCAACATTCCGTAATAGTCTGTTTGGTTGCCGAGAAAATAGAGGGAAATCACGCAATAGTCCGTAACAGTGTGTTTGGTTGACGAGAAAACAGAAGAAAATCACGCAATAGTCCGTAACAGTGTGATTGGTTGCCAAGAAAATAGAGAAAAATCATGCAATAGTCCATAACAATCTGTTTGGTTGCCGAGAAAACAGAGAAAAATCACATAGAATATCCTACAAATATGAGATTCGATGGATGAACGTGCATCTCTGTTCGTCAGCTTCATGTGGGTGTTTCCGTGTGCATGTGGTTGGAAAAAAAATGGATGAAATAAAACAGATCTAGAACTTGGAGATATGCTGTATTTGTGCATAGGAAAAGAAAAGAAAAGAGAAAGAGAGATTAAATGCCTACGCATTGTAGTAGAAAGTAGGGCTTTTTTGTTTTTATTATGAACATTTTTTCACGGAATCGGTTTTGCAATGAATAGCTTGGTGGGGTATGCGGGGAAGAAGAAGATGAGAAGAAGAAGATGAAATCAATCTGTAGGTTTCTGTTTCAAACTAGCCGAATTCAACGAAACGCCTCGTTTTATTTTCACACGTGGATGGACGTGTACGCGGGGGGTTCCCATCCCCGGGTGCAAGTAGAGTTTTTCTAAATATAATAAGTTGTTTTAAAAAAAAAAAAAATTATTATTAAAAAAATTATTATTTTTTATGTGAATTTAATATTTATTAATTTGTTTAGAATTATTATTCGATACGTATATAATTAACTATCATTTTTTTATTAAAATTTATATAAAAAGAAAAAGAAAAGGAAAAAGGTGACAACAGTAAACATTATAGTAGAATAGCCGTCACGGGTCCTATGAGGGGTATAATCAATCCCCTCCTTAAATTTCTCAACCATATCTACGGGCCCACGTCTCCTTTCCCATCGCATTTCTTCTGGGCCCCTCCCCTGCCCAACCATTTAAAGACGGTCTTCCTTTGACTACAGTCTACGTATACTGGATCCGCTACTTTGGGCTAATTTAGCCACATAGGTTCAATAAATAAATTAAAGATATTTATATTTAATCTATTGTTGTAAAGTTTATATTGATAATATTTTAACATATTTTATGTGAATTTGTATATTTTATACTTTCGTTAATCTGCACTGCATGCAAGCATGCAGGTAGGGAGGATATGCAGCTCATTCATTTCAATATGTACAAATATTTTTCGAAAACCAATTGCATTGGAACTTGAAACGTTTGATTCCACGTGGCAAGCGTTAATTGGTGAGTATGGTAACCAGAATCTCCATCAATCATTATAGGTACCACCCTTTTCTTATAAAAAAGAAAAAGAAAAATGAGTAATGATAAAAATAAAAATAAGTTAAATAATTCAAAAATGATTTTGTAATTACCACTTTCCATGCGAAAAAGTTGAAAATTCCCAAAATCCCCCGCTGAAAAGGACGCAACTATCATCCCTCAACATCAATCCAAGCTTTTCCAATACTCCAATATTAAAATGCCCCTATCGTGGGCCCCTTTCAAAGCTGAGTTTTAAAGCGTGGGACCCATCTTTCAGTAGTCACGCCGGCCGTACAGTTGCCGACGGAAGTTACCGACGGTGTAGTCGCTGGCTGTGCCTTCTGTCTGAACCCATATACGTATATAAGTCCCGGACCAGTAACCCTGCTTGACAGTCACCATTTTGTGATGCTACATGTCTACTGCTAGGCAAAGCGTTCTCAGATTATGCCACGTGCAAAATACTTTCATAATTGGCATTTAATTAATGAAGATGGTTGCATGTCCTGAATCCTGTCTTGCGTGGTTGGCTGTTACTGCATGTCTTCCACATTCATTTTCTTTTCTTAAAAAATAAAAATAAAAAATAAAGCGAAGGAGAAGAAAAACTATTAATAATTGTCAAATATTAATCTAATTTCTCTGCTAATACAAATAGTGAATCAGCGCTATTCGAAAGGAAATAAAGATTTATTTTCAGATGCACTGAAATAGGTTAGATCTCAATCGGTGAGATGTGAAGACCCCAGCAGAGATCCAGTGGGATTGTACAGTATCCATATGTATGTATATGATGGTGAACAGTATTTAAATACAAAAAAATAAAGAGAGATAGATACACAGATTTACGTGATTTGACATTAAGTCTACATCCAACGGGATTTTAGGAAGAAGAGATTATACTATGATATACTTGTTTACAGTCTCTCATATCCTCTCACTTCTCATTGTACAATGAGAATTAAAGATCTATTTGCCGGAGAATATATTCTCCATAGAGCTCTCTGTTTAGAGGTTGAAGAAAAAGTTGAAAAAGAACCCCCTTCTAGCCGTTTGGACGTCCTTTTTTATCTAATATCTCTTCACGCGTGCGCCTCAGTAGTAGTAAGGGATGTCTGTTTTGCGTCTCTGATCGTATCTCATTTTTCTACTTTCTCCTGACACCCCCTTCCTCCTGACACCCTCACTCATTTGTCCAATTTCCTTATCTCTTCATTTGTCTTATAGTGATGACTATTTGATGAGTTGGGCCTTGAGAACCATTTTAGGCCTGATATATTTTACATCATCACAATTGCGCATGATTCTTAAAGGCAATTTGTTATAAAGAAAACCTTGAGAATCTTCAAAGGTAAAACATGTGATTAACTTGATCCGCCTCCGTCCGTAGAGAAATAAATTCAGGGAGCTAGCCCTGGTCATCCGTTCCTCTCATGTTAAATAGTAAATATTTACAAGTGTAGGACTAGGCGGGAGATGGGCTCGACCGCATAGAGATATGCAGGGCGCAAGTACATATTGGCGAGATAAGCGGGAGGAAAGTTCGATCGCATGAAGTGCGAGCGTGAATCCTGGATGTGGCGGGAGGTGGGCTCGACCGCATAAGATACGTAGGGCGCAAGCACGTCTCCCCAAGCGGGAAATAGGCTTGACCAGCAGTGGCGAGAAATAAGCTTGACCAGCTGTGGCGAGAAATAAGCTTGACCGCATAAGATATGTAGGGCCGAGCACGTCTTGGCAAGATAAGCGGGAAAGTAAGCTCAACTACATGGAGTGCAAGTACGTAGCTCGGCTATGGTGGGAGATTGGCTTGACTGCGTAGAGTGTGTACAAAAGTTAGTCATGTAGTCAAGTGACTTGCCTACTACCTATTCAGACACCTGGGAGGTCGGGTGGTACCTGACTTTTTATAAAAATTGTGAGAATGTAAAAATTGTGAGAATGATTGAGCGGATTGTAAGACTGGACTCGCTCTCAATTTGTTGAAAGGCATATGTTCTTTCGACATTTTTGTTTTTGATGATGTTAGTGAACTTTATTTTTTTGATGTTAATTGCAGTTAATGTTAGAGTATGTTTGTTGTAACCAGCACGAAGTGGTCAAAGAACTCGTTGAACCTCTGGGTCCACTTCAGGTGGTTTTGGAGCTCCGATGCACGTGAACTCTGAATGCTCGTTATTAAAGGTAACCCGCTTACAGCGGTTATGACACAAGTGCGAACATTCGGCGTTCGCTGGTGGAGATGTTGTCTCAAAAGTAAAGTCGGACAGTCGAAAGACTAAACCCACATTTCACCGTGGGGCAGGCTAGGCTGCCTTACGAGTGAACTCATCTGTTAACCTTCACGAGAAGGTAAGTAGAAGATGCTGCAAAAGTCAAACCTGTTAGTACAAATATTTTCCAAAGTGCAAAATTTGAGAACTTGAACTGTTTTACTGGGGTGCGGTAAAGGTTTGAGGCGTTATCCATTTAACGTTCTGTTGTTAGAGATGACGTTTTATTGCAGGAGATGACGTTCCGTTGCAGAAGATGGCGTTCCGTCGCAGGAGATTTCGTGGGTGGGGATCTCGTTGGTAGAGATTCCATATTCGGCTAGCTGAAAGCTGACCTGCACTTATCCGCGAGAGGGATAGAGCAGCCTTAGGCATTACACTCATCCATTTGCCTAGCAGGGAGGTAAGTAGCTGATGAATATTTCGTTGAGGAAGATTTCATCTTCAGGTAGCTAAAGGTTGACCCGTATTCCTCTGCGAGAGGGATAGAGCAATCTTAGGCATTACACTCATCCATTTGTCTCACGGAGATGTAAGAACATGATGGAGATTTTGTTGCTGGATATTTTGTTGATAGAGATTCCGACTTCAGGTAGCCAAAGGCTGACCCGCACTCATCTGCGAAAGGGATAAAGCAGCCTTAGGTATTACACTCATCCATTTACCTCGTGGGGAGGTAAGTTGCTGATGGAGATTTCGTTGATGGAGATTTTGTTGGTAGAGATTCCATTGATGGAGATTCTGTATTCGAGTAGCCGAAAGTTGACATGCACTTATCTGCGAGAGGGATATAGCAGCTTTAGGCATTACACTCATCCATTTGCCTCGCAAGGAAGTAAGTAGTTATGGAGATTTTGTTGTTGAAAATTTTGTTAATGGAGATTCGTTTTCGGGTAGCCGAAGGATGACCCGCACTCCTCCGCGAGAGGGATAGAGTAGTCTTAGGCATTACATTCATCAATTTGCCTTGCGGGGAGGTAAGTAGTTGATGGAGATTTCATTGATGGAGATTCCATTGCTGGAGGTTTCGTTGATGAAGATTTCATCTTTGGGGAGCCGAAGGCTGACCCGCACTTCTCCTTGAGAGGGATATAGCAGCTTTATACATTACACTCATCCCTACGCCTTGCGGGGATGTAAGTTGCTGATAGAGATTTTGTTGATGGAAATTCTATTTTTGAGTAGCCGAAGACTGACCCGCACTCCTCTACGTGAGGGATAGAGCAACTTTAGACATTACACTAATCCTTTTGCCTCTTGGGAAGGTAAGTTACTAATGGCATTGATGGAGATTCCGTTGTATCTTCGGGTAACCAAAGGCTAACCCGCATTCCTCCGTGAGAGGGATAAAGCAGCCTTAGACATTATACTCATCTCTTTGCCTCGCGGGGATGTAAGTAATTGATGTAGATCTTGTTGATGGAGATTTCATCTTCGGATAGCCAAAGGCTGACCTGCACTCATTAGCGAGAGGGATAGAGTAGCCTTAAGCATTACACTCATCCCTTTGGTGTCTCGCGATGAGGTAAGTAGGTGATGGATATTTCGTACTACTGAGATCAATTATATCAGTGAAAACAAAATCCACATAAGTTTTGAACGAGACAAACCGGAGTCCGCTATGACTGGTTTTTGCCAACTGCTTGACCGAAATTGCCCGTTGTCGTTTGTCATTTCTTATCTTCCTTGCTCCTTATTTTCATTTCTCATATAAATATATATATATATATATATCTCTCTCTTTTTCTACCGTGCAAATGAGTATGAGCAGATAAGTCCCAGTGGTTGATGAGCATCTTTACCAAGGTGCATGCATGGCTGGGGAAAGTGTCTATTTGAGGAGTACGTGGTTGAGGAGCAGATTGCTGAGGATTTGGTTGCCCGCCAGCGGCTGAAAAGCTTGTTGGCTGGTCGACGAGTATGGTGGACGACGATCTAATGGATGGGAGGGTCCTTGGCTGAGGAGTCTTGCCCGTGGTTGGTGTAGCCGACGAGTTCGTGACCATGGAGTGTTATGGCCGAGAAGTCTTGCCCGTGGTGTATGGTCGACGAGGAGACCACTGGCAGGATGAGTGGCGGTCCTCTAATGGGCGAGGAGACCTCCACCGTGAGCTAGTTGAGGAGTCCAGTGTAGGTTTCGTGCACTAGGGCATGGCTTCAAGCCACCATTAATATTTAAAGAGATTATAAGAAATCATGTTATTGTCTATATTACTTGAATATTGAAGCCCGCTCCTTATATATGTATACATAAATTTTATAAAGATATTAACAAGTCAGGGTTTGTTTGTTAAAATTTGTAGATAAAGTTAACAAAAGATAAATAATCTATTGTATCCAAGTGAAATAACTGATGAGTAAACTCGAATATTAAATAAACTATTCATGAATGCAAAATACAGCTAGATGAAAACTCAAGCTTAGATCGTAATTTGCATAAAAATTAAATGAACGAAACTCAATCACTGACTACACGCTCAACTCATCTAGACCCATAATTAGACACAATAATTTTAGTCTTAGAAGACACTCTCTCGATCGAGGTAATCTCATAATAATCCAAAATGATTCTCTAACAATGGCTTGAAAATAGTCCATTGCCATTAAAGATATCTATAGAGCTCTCATATAATTTAAATTATGGAAAGCTATAAAGATGTATAAAAATGTCAACTTCATCATACGGAATGTCGCCAAATAGACATTAATTAATAATATTATTGAATGCATTTCCCATTCTCCATGTCTTCATCCAACATTTATCTTTCAAACCTCGAATGATTATTTTGTTTTGTTTTATTTTGTTTTGCTTGTTATCGTGCCAAAAAATATAAACACATTATCAAACCGTGTTTAGAAGCAACAGATAAAGTTAGCATAATTTCGGTATCTAAAAGTAGAAAAACAATGCCTAGATATTTCATAATATATAATTGAGTTTTATTTAGTTATAATTATCTGCATAAATTTATTAAAAAATATTTATATTTTTGAAAACCCCAACAGAACACTATCCAACTGCCAAGGAAACATTCTCGATCTCAATACAAAAGATAGATATGTATTTTAAGGATTGATTTGATTACATAAAATTAAATTATTTTATTTTATTTCATATAATTTTTATAAATTTTAATATAAAATATAATAAATAATTTAATTTTTTTAAATTATAAAATAAAAATTATATTATAAAATTATATTATAATAATATTTTATATAATTTTTAACAAAATATCTTATGCCATCTATCTTAGCCACAATTCCAGACAAAGCAATGCCATCCTGGACAATATATATATATATATTAATAAAAGAAAAGAAAAATGAAGGAAAATCAGAGAAGCTATGATGCAGTAGTCATTGAATAGGGGGGGGAAGAAACAAGAAGAAGAAGAAGGGAAGGAAGTTAAGCAAAAGCAGGAGGAGGCAGCTTTAAACGAAGCCAAAATCTGTCCAGTTGCCAAAAGTGGCGATAGCTTTGCTGCTGCTGCCGCTTCCATGCAGACACTGTTTCCGCACTTTCAACCAATCCTTCTTGAATTAGTTTTAAGATAAGTATTTAGATGCCTTATTGCAGCACTCACAAGTTGAGATTTTGTTTTAAATGATTGTTTAATTCATATAAAAATTTTATAAAAATAAATATAATTTAAAAAAACACTTAAAATTTATGGATTTATGAACTTATTTTAAGAGATATAGTTTTAAACGAATTAAGCTCTTAATTTTTCATTATTGAAAAATACTAAATAAATCAAAATGGTGACAGATGAAATGCACCGAATGATTTATTTTTTTAAATTTTGTTACTTATCATTCTATATATTATATATATATATATGCTTGTTTTATTTATTTTTATTAAATTAATTGAATTATTTTATTTATCTTTTTATATCACATAATTTTAAAGATAAAAAATAATAGGTGGTGTAAAGATTATGAATTTTTTTACTTATCCGAGACACCATTTGGTACATGTAAATTTTGGGAGCAATAGGTAGGTAGGTAGGGGAATAGAGTGGAATCTGGATAGGTAAAAGGTTTGGTTATGATGGATGGAGGTGAGCTGACAAAGAAATGGTCCAGCTTCTGCATAATTATGCATCGTTGTTTCTATTATAGGTTCCTCATTATAGATGGCATATGCAGCTGAGCTCCTTTATTTTTTTCTCCTCCTAGGTCCTACCTTCACTCCCCCCCCACCTAAAATGCCGCTTGCATTTATCCTCTTCTAACAGTTTTTAGCTCTGGTTTGATTACATATAAATGAGATTATATTTGATGAAATAAAAATTTAAAATTAAATAAAATATTATTTAAAAAAAATTAAATTATTTATTATATTTTATATATTTTTATTTTGAGATTTAAAAAGTTGAGTTATTTATTATATTTTATGTAAAATTTTAAAAAATTATAATGATTATATGAGATGAGATAGTTTAAACTGTATAATCAAACCAGGTCTTAGAATTAAGAAAATTCTAGATCTTCGAAAAACCCAAAAAAAAAAAAAAAAAACCTAATAACAGTTTGGAGATTCACTTATTTTTTTCTTTAATTTTTATAAATTGGATTTTTAATTTTCTTACGTGATATCTTGGCTCGTTTGTTTTCAGAGATGAGATGGGATGAGATGATATGAGTTGAGATTAAAGTTAAAAAGTTGAATAAAATATTGTTAGAATATATTTTTTAATATTATTGTTGTTTTGAGATTTGAAAAAGTTGAATTATTTATTTTATTTTATGTGAGAATTTAAAAAAATTATAATGATGAGATGAGATGAAATGAGATATTTTTGAAAAACAAACAAGGCTTTAATTCGGTGATATCTTATTTCTACCTCTCTTACTCAAAAGCAAGAAAGATGATGCTCTCATTGCCATTTATTATTAATTTTATTTTCTTAAACTGTCATGATTATATTAAAATATTTGTTGAAATTCATTTATCTTATATTCTGATTTCTATTAGTTATTTTATCTTTGAGCAGATATAGTAAAATATCTATATAATATAATATAATTTATAAGATTTAAATTTTAAAATATATATTTTAAATTAAATTATGTTATAGAAACATTTTATTAAATATAAAAACACAAACGTGAAAATATAAATTTTCTTCTATTAATATTAGATTGCATACGTTGACTTAAAAAAGGGCATGGAAGGGATTGGCTAACGAACATAAAGAGAACCCCAAATCCAATGTGATCATTTTTTTTTTTTTTAATGAAGATTGGGGTAAATTCGCATTTTTCTTTTCCCACATCAACCAAATCGGTGGGTGCATCCGAAAATTGAAAGAGTGGAAACAGCATTTTTTTCTTCTTAACTGTTCCACAAACAAGAACCCATCCAGCTCCTCTTCCACTGTCCCTGTTACAGTACAACACCACGCGCTTATGTTCTCTCTGCATACTTCAAGTACCACAACCTTACGCGCTACCCAAACCGCGCGTATTCATAGACTTGTTAAATCGGGGGCAACAAACAAAACAGCGTTACAGCAAGAGACCTATTGCCATCCGATGGGACCACGTATCACTCTCCGCGACACTGCGCGTTGGATTATCACTGAACAAATAGCTGTCGAAGAACTTCGGGAAACGGAGAGAGTACGAATGACGGCCGCTGCTGAGTGTCTCCCTCTCTCACTCTCTTTCTCAGTCAGTCACTAACGTCTCTTCACCGCCGTTTATAGCTCTCTCTCTCTCTCTAAAACCACAAGTTCGCTTTTTCTCTCTCTAGCTCCAGTCCTATCCCCCATCTCTCTCTAACATTAACATTCTCTCTCTGTTCCTTTCAGTTCACGCCAAAAGCCTGCTCTTTCTCCCTATCTCTCTCTCAAAAGGAAAACCAGAGCTCACATCTTGTGTCTGAACTTATCACTCTCTTTCTCCACATTTCGTTTCTCACGACATTCGCCGTCTCTCCTTGCGTTCATTGTGTGTGGGTTCTTGTATTATTCCACCATGGAAGTGGAGGTATTCCTGCAGTGGAGGAGCAAGGAGCTCTCTCTGTGTTTAATAATCACCGTTCTGGCTCTTCTCTGTCCCATTGCCTCTCCACTCAACGACGAAGGTGCTCTCCCCGTGTTTGAGCTCTGCTTTATGTCTAGTCTTTCTTTCTTTTTGTATATTTTTCAATCGCTGAGGCTCATTTTGTTGTCCAAAGGATCTACAATAAGCCCCGGACTCCGTGGACTATATGTGCAAGCTGTTATTGCCGGAAGAAATTAATGGCCATGAAACCAATAATGTGTGAAGTTCCGTTTAGTTGCTTCGTAAACGGACGAAGAAATGGAAGGAAGAAAACACGAATCAATATTCTCCGACAAATAATAAAAATAATAATATGACTCAAGTCTATAACTACCTTTTCTTGTTCTTTCGTCTTGCTTATACACATTCCATCAGCAGCAAAACATGGCCCGGAAATTTCAAATTTTAAAAGGTCCTTTTGTCAACGCGAAAAGTCTCCTTCTTTTCTTTTCTTTTCTTCCGTTTCTAAAAGTTGTTTCTGGATAGCAATTTTATTCCTAGCAGCTCGCAGGCTTCGGAATAAAATAATATTATTATGGAGTACTTGTGAATCTGTATACACTGATGATTATAATCGGTAGATGCGCTTGCATCTTATGTTTTTCCAACTATTATATTCTGGAACTTGCATAGAGATTTTTTTTAAGCTAAAAGCTAGCTTCCTCTGTTTTTAGGCGAATAGCTTCCTCTAATATAAAAATGGTGGGCGATATTTGTAGGGAAAGCGTTAATGTCGATCAAGGCCTCGTTTAGCAACGTGGTGAACGTTTTGCTTGACTGGGACGATGTGCACAACCAAGATTTCTGTTCCTGGCGTGGTGTCTTCTGCTACAATGCCAGCCTCTCTGTGCTTACTCTGTATTGCTTCTCTCTCTAACACCTTTATTGTGTTTTCTTTTTCATTTTCTTTTTAAAGCAATTTCTTCTTCTTTTTTTCGTCTGGATTTATATGGGTTTTGGCTAGGTTCTAAGGGTTTATGGTACATTGTTCCAGGAATCTGTCGAACTTGAACCTAGGTGGAGAGATTTCACCGGCAATTGGAGATTTAAGAAACTTGCAATACATGTACGCAATTGTTTGTTCTGTTTTTACTTGCTTTGCTTCATTTATCAGAACAAAATATTATTTCGCTTGTTCATTTATTTGCTTTTGTTTTTTGTTGAAACGGCAGAGACTTACAGGGGAATAAGCTAACTGGTCAAATCCCGGATGAAATTGGCAACTGTGCTTCCCTTGTGCATCTGTACAATTTCCATATTCTTTGATTTCTTGTTTTGTCCCTTCTTGGGTGAAGACGTCTTGAGCGTTGTATTCTTTTTAATGTAACGACTTTGTTCTAAATGTAGGGATTTGTCTGATAATTTGCTGTTTGGGGACATTCCCTTTTCGATATCTAAGCTCAAGCAGCTTGAGCTTTTGTAAGTCTTGAATTTGCGTTTTCTTTTAGCATGTCATGTTTTATGTTATCCTGTTTTTGGTCATTTTAACTCAGAATTCTCCAATTTGCCGGCTACAGGAATTTGAAGAACAATCAGTTGACTGGCCCCATACCTTCAACACTAACCCAGATTCCGAACCTCAAGACTCTGTACGCTTTCTTTTCTCCTGGATTCCCCTGTACGCGTGGTTTTAACATGTGCAAATATATATGCATTGTGGGCTTTAAAACTTGTCATTTCTATGGTGCTGGTGTCTTAATTGTATCTCATGGTTTTTATCATTAGTGATGTGAGCTTACTTGGTGATTTTATTTTTTAGTGATCTTGCACGGAACCAGATTACAGGGGAGATACCGAGACTTCTTTATTGGAATGAGGTGCTTCAATACCTGTAAGTACCGGTGTAATTTCCACAGGATTCATCTAAAGATGCTGCTACCTTTATTTACTTGTAGAAAAAATATGTGCTACCTGTTTATTACTCAGTCAAACGGGCACTGTTTCTGGATTTTGATGCTTTGAGCTAATCGTTCATGAGGCTGAATGTTCCTCATGGTTAACAATTGTCTAATAGTCTTTTGTAGATACATACTTCCAACTTTTCATTCGTTTGGTTGAAATTGTTTCTACAGAGGGTTACGAGGAAATTCATTGACTGGAACACTTTCACCCGATGTGTGTCAATTAACAGGCCTGTGGTATTTGTGAGTACAGATCATACATGCAATTATGAATTCCCATTGAATTGTTCCGTAAGTTTACATTTGTTTCTTATGTGATTGAAATCCTCATATATTATTTCCAGTGACGTCAGAGGGAATAATCTGACGGGTACAATACCTGAGAGCATTGGGAACTGTACAAGTTTTGAAATCTTGTATGTTTACAGCCTTTGGTGACTTTTGATATGCTTCTCTAATCATCTACACATGTATTTATATGTATTCATAGTTGTAACTTTCATGATTGTATCAATGATTTCAGGGATATATCCTACAATCAAATCACCGGGGAGATTCCATACAATATTGGATTCCTACAAGTGGCAACTCTGTTAGTTTCCTCCCAAAATCAACATTTTTCTCAGTTTAAACACATTAGGAACCCTTTAAGTTGTTAGGAAGATTTGAGGAGTTTACTATTTATGAAAATTTTGTTATATTTGCCTATGTTGCCATTGAGACTGCGTTACAGCTTTTACACACCTCTTCTTTTAGGTCCCTGCAAGGAAATAGGCTAACGGGGCAGATCCCAGAGGTGATTGGTTTGATGCAGGCCCTTGCTGTCCTGTACGTATGCACATTACTGCTGTCATTTCCATATTCTAGTGCTTATGGTATGACTGTTACGAGTTACTTGTTCTGTCCTACACTTGCAGGGATTTGAGTGAGAATGAACTTGTTGGGCCAATCCCACCAATACTTGGCAACTTATCATACACGGGCAAACTGTGAGTTAATGTTGCCTGAAAAGAGAGTTTGCATACACTATGTAGGATCATTTGTGTTTGACTCTGGCTGTTCCAGGTATCTCCATGGCAACAAGCTCACTGGGCCTGTACCTCCAGAGCTTGGCAACATGTCAAAGCTTAGCTACCTGTGAGATATCTTGCATGGAATAAATAGTTTGGGTGTTATGTTTTACATTATATTTTTTTCTGATAAAAAAAAAAGGTTTTAGTTTATATATTTTACTGAGCTAGAAGTCTGCAGGCAGTTGAACGACAACAAACTGGTCGGGCAGATTCCTTCTGAACTTGGGAAGCTGGAGCAGCTGTTTGAATTGTGAGATTTTGTTTCTAGATGTTGTCTTTTTTTCAAAACGGTATATGTTAATAACTGTTTCATTCTATGCATCAGGAATCTTGCCAATAATGAGCTTGAAGGACCAATTCCACCCAACATCAGCTTCTGTGTGGCATTGAATCAATTGTAAGATGGTGTTTTTTTTTTTCCTTTGGTTCTTTATATGTTTTTGACTTGTGACATTAGTTTCAATTTTAAATTTGTCTGCAATTGACTGGTCATTTGTGACTTTTGCCCGCGTCCCCGAAGCAATGTGCATGGTAATCGCTTAAATGGATCAATCCCTTTGGGTTTGCGCAATCTGGACAGTTTGACTTATCTGTAAGCGTTGACTCACTGGGTTTGAAAGTATTTCATTTATGATTTTTATTGCATGTTTTTCCTGTACGTTATTGATAAAAGAAAACTTTCTGGACCTTACAGAAATCTTTCAGCTAACAGTTTCAAAGGCAGAATTCCTCTAGAGCTTGGACACATCATTAATCTTGATACACTGTAAGTTTCATTTCAAATTTTGTTTTTCGGGTTAGTATCCGTCTCACAAGAGGCGGCTGACTGTGTTACTCTTTCAGTGACCTCTCTCGCAATAATTTCTCTGGACCTGTTCCAGCTTCAATTGGTGACTTGGAAC
The DNA here is from genome assembly GCF_001411555.2 of Juglans regia. Lineage (NCBI taxonomy): Eukaryota > Viridiplantae > Streptophyta > Magnoliopsida > Fagales > Juglandaceae > Juglans > Juglans regia. The sequence continues at coordinate 8,536,997 of NC_049901.1, read as the reverse complement.
ACCTTCTCACCCTGTGAGTCTGCAATCAAAGTTTCCCCCTCAATTTTACTTCAGTGTTTCTGCATCCAATATTTTTAATTTCTTTGATATTTGGTGGTAATGTTCATGATCAATATTTGCATTTAGAAATTTAAGTGGCAATCATCTTGATGGGTCTCTGCCAGCCGGATTTGGCAACCTCAGAAGTATACTGATCATGTGAGTTTTAGGCTTATGTAGTAATTGTTGGTGTAATCATAGGAGACATCACCTTTCGATATTTATCTTTAATTGTGTGAAACTTATCTTTAATTGTAGTGACATGTCAATGAATAATCTCTCTGGTAGCATCCCTCCAGAGTTTGGTCAGTTGCAGAATATCTTCTCTCTGTAAGTAACATCTGCTACCGCTTTCATAATTTGATGATGGTTTTGTAGCTGGCACATTTTTGGCTAAAGCCATTTCCTTTGTAAATGTTTCGTTAGGATTCTTAACAACAACAAATTGCATGGAAAAATTCCTGATGAACTAACGAATTGTTTCAGTCTTGCCACTCTGTAAGTTGAATTCCACGTTCCTCTTCCACTTCCATTCATATAGTGTTTAAAGCATCCCTTAATATTTGATTCCTCAATATTTCAGCAATGTATCTTACAATAACTTATCGGGAGCTGTACCCCTTATGAGGAACTTCTCACGCTTTTTACCAGACAGGTATGGCAAAAAGATTATTTTTATTTTTTATGAAGACTCCTTTAATGATTCCGTGTACATTGAAAGCAGCTTCATAGGGAATCCGTTGTTGTGTGGCAACTGGTTGGGATCAATATGTGGACCTTATATGGCAAAATCCAGAGGTACTAATACAATTATGTACTGCCGGGGTGCATTTCAGTTCCCATTAATAAAATATTTGTTATGCCAACAGGCTTGAGTTCATGTTTTTTGAGGGCTTGGAACTACCTCTATATCTGAGGAGTAGTGCTATTGGAAGGTTTTTACACTACGCACTATCCATATTGCATAATTTGATTTGTAAGATTCAAATTTTAGAATTATCTTTTCAAATATAATTATGTCAAGTGGATAGTATGCGGTGTAAAGGCTTTCAAATAAAATTATTCTATAATTTCATCATAATATAATCTCATTCTCTCTTTTCCAGCGCTTTTCTCTAAAGCTGCAGTTATTTGTATGTCGTTTGGCTTCATCACCCTCTTGTCTGTGGTAATAGTTGCTATCTACAAATCGAACCAACCAAAGCAATTGACAAAGAGATCTAAAGGGAATGGACAAGGTATCCAAACTTTGGCCAATGTACTTGCAAAATATTCCTATCTTTTTAACCTCAGATCCTGAGGTGCATTTCTTTTATTTCTAGGTTCTGCCACGCTTGTAATTCTTCATATGGATATGGCTATTCACACCTTTGATGATATAATGAGAGTCACTGAGAATCTGGATGAGAAGTATATTATAGGGTATGGTGCTTCTAGCACAGTATACAAATGCGTCTTGAAGAATTCCCGGCCGATTGCAATTAAGCGACTTTACAACCAATATCCAAACAACTTGCAAGAATTTGAGACCGAACTGGAAACAATCGGTAGCATTCGACATAGGAACGTAGTCAGCTTGCATGGATACGCTCTATCTCTCTACGGAAACCTTCTCTTCTATGATTACATGGACAATGGTTCTCTGTGGGATCTTCTTCATGGTTAGCTTGCCTATACTGTTTTTATTACTTGTTGATTTTCGTGAATTTGATGAGTTTTATGATTCATTTCCAGTATGAGAAGTTATGAATAAAAAGCTATGCTGTCATCTTTCTTTAACTTCTGGAATACAGGAAAACTTTTCAACTCTGGAAGAGAGATGTACTGTTTTTTAGGACTATGAATCAAGTGTAGATTTTTCTTGGATATTGACTACTGTTTTGACGTGGCATATATTACAGGACCTTCAAAGAAGGTAAAACTTGATTGGGAGACACGACTAAGAATAGCAGTTGGGGCTGCTCAGGGACTTTCTTATCTTCACCATGATTGCAACCCCAGAATTATACACAGGGATGTTAAGTCGTCAAATATCCTGCTGGATGAGAATTTTGAGGCTCATCTCTCTGATTTTGGGATTGCCAAATGTATCTCAGCTTCAAAAACTCATGCATCCACTTATGTTCTTGGAACAATTGGCTACATTGACCCAGAGTATGCTCGAACATCCCGGCTCAATGAAAAATCGGATGTTTATAGTTTTGGCATTGTTCTTCTGGAGCTACTGACTGGAAAGAAGGCAGTGGACAATGAGTCAAACTTGCATCAACTGGTATGTTTCTTGATCACAAAGTTGTTTCTGTATAAATTGTTAAAAGTGTTGTCATCCTAAATTGGCAATAAAAGAAGTTCAAGATCCAGGTCAAACTTGGTTGATTTTGCACACCACAGTGTGACGTGATTAGTTTTGATCGGCCATTTTGCTTTGGCTAATTGATAGGATTATTTCTTCTTTGAATATTGGGACTGTCTGACCAAGTGTTGGGAAGTATGGGGCATCTGGTTAAAACTGAAATGAAGATGGATTCAATATTTTTCACTTCCGTGCGTGGTTGGGATCCCAATACATACAAAATCAATAGGAGCCAGATATAAAATGCAGCGGATTATAGTTGTTTTTTTCTCCCTTTTCTCATTATTGTTATTTTCTCCAGATATTGTCCAAGGCAGATGATAATACAGTCATGGAGGCTGTTGATCCTGAGGTTTCTGTGACTTGCATGGATTTAGCCCATGTCAGGAAGACCTTCCAACTTGCTCTGCTGTGCACAAAGCGGAACCCTTCTGAGAGGCCAACCATGCATGAGGTCTCAAGGGTTTTGGTCTCCCTGATTCCAGCACCTCCTGGAAAACCTGGTTTTAAACCACCAAAGACAGTTGACTATGCTCAATTTGTGATCGACAAAGGACAACAGCAACCAAAAGTGCAGCAGCCGCAGTTTCAGCAGGAGAATAATTCTTCTGATGCTCAGTGGTTTGTTCGGTTTGGTGAGGTCATATCTAAGAATACCCTTTGAAGTTTCCAATTTCAGTCCTTGGCATCCGACAAGACAAAAAAACAAGAGGATGGAAGATAGGGAAAGTCCCAGTTTTTGTTCCTTCCCTAAAAGATGATGAATATCTGGCTCTAGTAACTTGGTTCTGGGACATATATTACTGACTATATTTTGCTCGTGAACATCTGATGATGCATTTTTGGACGGTTGAATCTGCCAACATTACGGTACAAGTAATCCTCAATTTGTAATGTGTATTTTGTTCTAATACATGCTGACAACATGTCTATGCTCCAGTATAGTTTTGTCTTATTTCCTCTAGTCCAACCAATTAGTTGTTAATGCCTTCTAGACATTCAGACTTCCACAAGATTTAGCTTCTACTGTAAAGATTTTCCTCTTTTCTAAGACAGGTTTGCAGGAATTATATAATACTGTTCTATTATCAATGAACCTGTCCAATTCATTATTCCGCAACCTCTGATAACTGAAATACAAACTAGATGACAAATCCCATATGGGTCGTCGTCATTTAGCCAATATATGTAAAGTAGGTGGATCATCATATTCTCAGTAAAATGACTACCTACTACCATGTCTTTGTGCCCCTACAAGCTGTTGCCTGATCAGGTTCTCTACGAGTAAGGACTTAAGAGGTCTTGTATGCACAGGCATAACGTCAAATGTGTTCAACCTGCAATGACGCTCCAGATCACTTTCCTAATGTGCAAATAATCCAGAAACCTCCAGACTCTGATATTGAGACGAGGTGAAACCCTATTCCCTAACAACCGCCAAGTAGCACAATGATACGGCAATCGTACGGCACCAGGAAAAAAGTATTTTAAGCAGTACAATATCTTGCAACAGATCATAAATTCTTGGTTTTGAAAATGACTTGCTTCTATTTGAATGACGGAAAAATCTTTCAAACTCAAGTCAAATTTGAAGTCTCGGATCCCAGGAAAGATGAGATGATAATTTTATAAATATTAATAAGATGATTTGTAAATAGTAATAAAATAGTTTGAGTTAAATATTTCTTGAGTTTTGAAAAAATAGAAAAAAAGTTGAATAAAACAATATTTTAAAGTTAAAATATTGTTAAAATATAATTTTTATTTTGAGATTTGAAAATGTTGAATTTTTTTTATTTAAAATTTTGATAAAATTGTAATTATTAGTTTGAAAATGTTTGAATTTAAATGATGTTTTGAGAATGAGATAGATGAGATGAGATATAAATTTTTTCCAGCATCACAACTGTAGCATAAGGTGTTTAACTAGTATCAATGTTTGTAACTATCGTCTAGCCTAAAGAAAGGACATCTACATCAGAATGAACCGTCAGTTTGTAGGATGTTTAAAAACACAAATGCTCCAGAAGTCATGAAGAGAACAATTAAAAACGGATCAAAGGCATCAGAACAGTTTATTATCAAACTTTAATGCACCTTTCGCAAGTAACCAGTTTCCACAGTTTGCCTAGGTATAGACGAGTTGGTGGACGAAGCTCACGTGGAACTGCTGCTGTTAGAGCTATTTAAAAAAAAAAAGAGAAAAAAATGAAAGAAAACACGAATAGAAGAAGAAGACCCAGATCCCCTTCATTTGTCTCCCCTCCTCCAAATCCCATATTAGCACCCCAAGATTCGCTGGTGGTGCTCTCTTGTTCCTCCCTCCACTGCAGCTTGGCCAGTCTCCTCTGCGCGCGACCCACCTCCTAATTGTTGAGGACCACAGTCTGCAAGGATAACGTGTCGTGTTTTCTTTCTTTGATCAAAGCGGTTTGGCTTATGTTTATTTCCCTCATCTCTACTGGTGTCCACTCCTTTTATCCCTATCACTCGGTGTTCCCAGCATAGTCGACTATGTTACGATTTCACATTGATTGAGTAAGAGATTGGTTAGTAATTTATAAGTCTTTAGACACCATTTCCTAATAAGCCGATTTTCAAGAGTGAGTTCATAATAAATGGTATCATAGCCACCACACGTATGCAGTCCATGTTCACAAAATTGCAATTGTGTGGCACGGGCCGACATGACAGTATTCATCCGGGGCTTGGAAAGACCTAGTGCATAGCCAGCCCATGTGAGCGCCAGGATCGTCATGGATGTTGGATGTGGAGCGTGGTGGTTGTTACAGTCTCACATTTACTAAGTATAATATTGGTTGGTAGTTTATAAGTCCTTAGTTACCCTTCTCTTGTAAACTGATTTTCAAGAATAAATTCTACCTAATGAATTTATAAGAGACTACTTGTGAGTTCTGCGAAGAACTTTTGTCAATCTTGATGATAATTTGAGGAGGAGGTGATGTGTGTCCTTTTCCAAGGAAATACATATATAAAGCTTAAATGCACTGAAGATGTTTGATAAAAATTCCAAGACACATTGAATAAAATATTGAAAATTCTAAGTAGGAATTAAAAGTGAGACAGACAATATTTTTTTAAGTTTTGTCTTCCATGTACAGCTCCCATATTATATGGAGATACTTTCAATAAATTTAGAGAACTCCATAAGCCACCATTTTTAAACTTGCAAAGCAATGCTCCTCCTCCCCTGCACTCTTTGGCAGGTTAATGATTCAACCAGCCATCATGGTTTGTCTGAAGTGAAAGCCTGCTAGATTAGTTAACATAAGCTAACGTACCGTCCTCTTTCATTTAAATTCCCATCCCGCCCAAAACTCATTAACTGAAAGTAAAACGAAAACAAACCGTTTCATTAAATCACATTCCATGTCAGCTTCGGTGTGCAAAAACGCCTGAAAGAAAGAGTTTTCCAATTGAATATACACGGTCTCATTTACCGATCTTTGGTGAGACCCAATTGGGGGAACACCAACTACTGAAAAAGAAAAGTGGAGATTAGTTATAGACTGGCCAGTGTCACCAATAAAAAGGGTACCTGTGAAATAACTAACGTTCTATCACCTCAAAAATCGGGTAGAATGAACTCCAGGTTTCTTCTGCTTGGCCAAGTGACTTGCTGTTGGTTTCATTAAGGTAGAACTCCTCGATAATGTCGGCTTGACTGGGGACTTTGTTTTGGCTTTTGGCCCTGCTTCAGCCATCTGCTTATAAAAATGAAATCCTAAAGATACATGAATTAGTATTTGGATACACAACAAGAAGAAACATAAAGAACGATTGTAAGAAACATTAAAAGGTAGTTAACACCAGAAATGAACGTAGAACATGGAATATTTATCTGGTCAACTCTTATTTTATTACTTGTTCAAAAATGAAACTTCGTATCAAAAAGAGGCTCAATATCACACAATCTCCATTAGTTATTATTATCAGTTGATATCACAACACTTCCATTGGTATTTTTGGTCAATATAAGTTATTTATAAGACATAGTTGCAGATTATAGGCAATTCAAAGGGAGTTGGTAGATGGAAATAACCACCGAATTGGATGCAATACCAAACAGTCCAATTTGTGAGACTCTGTTTTGAATTTAACCTAGTACTGCTACTAGCATTTGACAAAAAAAACTTAAACATCACGATTCTTTGCATCTTTCTGCAGGTATGTTCAGCTCGTCACTGTTGCCCAGAATTTCAAAACCATGTTAAACATGAGAATGATCGAATAATATTTGTACCACCATTGCTTTATTTATCCAAAAAAAGAAAAAAAAAACATATCGATTTACTTCTAATGGTATAATTAAGTACATGAAAAAACAAAGTTGAAGAATTCTATCAATTATACCTTTGTTAAAGCCATTGCCACTGGAGTTCCTCGTTTCGGTGTTTCTACTTTCTACAGGAAGGTCTTTCCCCCACTTTTTCAACTTGACGATGAGAGCTAGAAATTAAACGATAAAACATTTAAAAAATAATCGAAGTATACCATATAAGATATTCAGATACCATAACAGGACATGTCGTAAAATGTTAACTAGTTCTACAAATATGCATTCAATGTTCCAAATAGAAAATCGTTATCAATTTACACGAAATATAATAATTCCACCGAATGACGTATACGGAGTATAACCATCCATAAACCAAAATTTTCTTATACAGCCAACATGTTGTGGGTGCTTGCTTACGCGAAGGCGGATAACTCTGTGCGGATTCGAACCAGCGCTCGGCTTTTATAGCCTCGAGATCAGTCTCCGCCCGGGTGAAATCATAGAACGTAGCCGCATCGAACTCGTAATCGAGATCAATTTCTTCAGCCACGAACGATTCCATAACAATCTCCTCCATATCTTCGTTCATTTCTGTATCGCATTCGCTTCAATTTCACTCTCACAACCACGTATCAGGCAAAGAAGCCAAGGCAAGGAACGCCATAGATACCGTATAGTTTCTCTCAATTCTCAAATTTTTCTTTACAGATTTTCTTTCTCCCCTTTTTATGTCTTACTCCTTTTCTCGGAAACCCCACGGAAAATGAGATAGAAAGCTCTGGTTTTACTGCTTCGCGATAACGAACCAAACCAACAACATTGATTTAAAGATTTTCCCACGCTTTCTCTCTCTTTCTCGGAGAACGAGAGAGAAAGCACCGCTCATTCCCTTCAAACCTCCATCAAAACTTTTCTATCCCAATAACTTTTGCGACAAATCTCTTTGCCTGAGCCTTTAATTCCGGGAAAAATTATATATACAGAGAGAGAGAGAGAGAGTTAAAATGAGGAACGTTCTAATTGGGTAAAACCTAAATTATTCGTTGAGAAATTGGCGTCGGAACCGGCAGCGAGAATTTGGGACGGTGTTAACTGTTAAGGAGCCATGAACTGATGGAAGTGAATGGAGGAGCTGCTGAGGACGACGGAGCGGGCATTTTATAGCGCCAAAATTTCAGGAAACCCCGAATTTTTTAACCGGTGCGGTCCGAACTTTTTACCTGTCATTGAACTTAACATGTATTGACCACGAAGCCATTTCACGAAAGTAGAACTCAAATATCATACAATATATATCAATTTATAAATCTAATTTTATTATAATTTTCTTGCTGTATTATTTATCAAATGAATATTAAAATTTTAGAATTTGAGTGTTGATATATACAGTCGTGAAGTGTGTAATGTCATGCAATTTTTTTTAAAAATAAATAAATATGAGATCTATATAAAAAAAATATATATTTTTTAATATTAGACCATACTCTTTTTTAAAACAGTCTAAAAGAATTATACAATGCTTACGTATTCTACAACTATATATAGCATTACTCAATATTAAAATCTGTAAAACAATCGAAATTATCACCATCCAATGCACACGAACAAACTAATTTAAGAAAAAATATTAACACAAATAACTGAAATTGGCAATTGCACCTCACATAAACTGTATCCTTTTTTGACTCAACAATAACCCCTACAGATATGCAGAATCATTCGTTGTGTGATACTAATTTATACAGTACTTCGAGTAAAATGAAACACAAACCACTGACACAAAATATAGCTTCGTTTTCTTTTCTGTCTCTAACCTTTTACAAGCTAATTGGACCATATATCATTTTGAGCATCTGTGTTTATGTTTGACAAAATGTATGTTTTTCCCATTTTGTCAAACATTTGATCCATTTGTACATTCCTTTTAAGGTGGAGGCTTGGGATTATTGGTAACTTTCGATGTTTAAGTCAATGTTTTTCTTCCTTAGAGAGAATTTTAATAAATAAGAAAGTAATAATAACCTGGTGTTTGGCTTTTATACTGCTAATTGAGGTGGTCTCTCTGTATCTCATGCCAAAGGTGTCTGTCTTTTGTACAGGACGTTGTACTGTGGCCTTTGACAGGGCATTGCCTTTTTTGGTCACATCCTCGTAGCAGGTATGTGGGCACAACCACTTCCTACAGGCCCTTGTCAATGACAGGGGTCGTGTCGTGCACATTATTGGGGACAAGTTGCCTTATTGTGGTCTCTGCTCATGTGTGTGTGTTAGGCTTTTGACGTCGTGAGTCTGTGACCCTATCATTACGCGTGTGTGCAGGGCGATGTCATAAATGTCGGCGTCCCATCATCCTATATTTGCTTCCTTATTACCCAGGCTTTGGGCTTCTTCTCGCCGGGGCCCTGGGCCTCCTTACCCTTTGTGCAACCCATGGGTCGTACATAAGGGGTAGATGTGGGGACTCGGCCACCTTAGCTCGGGCAGCCCGTGGGTCTTGCATAAGGGATAGATGTGTGAAGAGTCCTCAGTATAGACTCAGGCCAGCCCGAGAGGTAGGCCTAAGCAAAAATCTGACTCTGCCTTTGACTCTGCCTCCGACTCCGCACCGATTTTGCTTCGACTATGATAATTGGAGTTTTTTTAACCAAAAAAGTCAGAATCGGAGGTGGCGATGTACCGACTCCGACTCCGATTGTCTGACTCTAACTTTGACTCCGATATTGTACATATTTTATAAAAATATATGTATTTTTTTATATATTAATCATATATATTTTATATAACTATAACTTATATAGTTAACTAAATTCAATAATATACTAGTATGATCAAATTATTATAAAATAATATGTTTATACTATAATATAAATAGACTAAATTCTCTAATAATAGTTTAGTATATGTAAACACCATACTATTAACTATTACTATTATGTAACATTGATGCATAATAACAACTAATGTATAATAACATTTAATACTAATGTCTTGTATATAAACATAAATATATAAATTTATAATAAGATGTAATATTAATATATAATAACTAAAGTATAATAACATGTACTAATAATGTGTAATAATCAATGTATAATAACATGTAATACTAATGTATAAACATTAACATGTAATAACATGTATAATAACAATAATTTGTACAATGATTTTTTTTTTCAATTTTAGTTTTAATAAAATTGAAATTGAAAAGGTATTTAAAAAAAAATTGAAATCTGGAAACATAAATTCGATTAATAAGAGTCCAAGATTGTTAAATTGAAATTTCAAATGGAATAAAAAAAAAATCAAATAAAAAGCCCACTCCGCTCTAACAAGTCGGAGTCGAATCAGAGGCTATGCGAATCGGAGTCGGAGGTAGGGTACTCCAACTCTGACATTATCGGTGCTCAACCCTACCGAGAGGGACACAAATTTTCCTCGCAATTGGGCCCAACTGGGATTTTATATCCTTCCCACACTAATTATATTCATACACTATCGTTTATGACCGAAAATACCATGATTACAATAAGCTTTGAGTAAAAAATCTAAAATCAAACTTATAAGATTAACAATCTAACCAAAAACAATTATTACAACCACAAAGTCATTACAACATTGTGCAACAAAATTACTGTCGTCCCTAAAGAAATTCAACCATCAAACACAATATGTAATAACTAATGAGTAATGAGTGTAAGTGGCGTGTGGGATCCTATGTTGCTTGAGAGGGAGAGGTTTTGACCTTTAGTGAGTATGATTTGTATGTTATTTGAGTTTTCACTTAGAACTTTGGCCACGAAAAGATGTCTCACAAAAATAAATTTATAAATTGACATAGTTTGATATAGTTAGTAAGATCGTAAAATTATTTTTATTATAAAATAGATTAACATATCACATCAAATCATACCAATTTATAAATTTACTTATATGAAATATTTTTGTGATTGAAGTGCATCTCCAATATATACAACGTATACAAGACTAAAAAGCCAATCTGTATACAAACAACCCAAAACAGAATATGCTAAAAAAAAAAATCCTCTGCATCTCAAGTGCCAGTACTCTACTTTTTCAGGAGAGTAAAAAATCATTTACCTCCTTCATAATTGTGTTATGTTTTAGGCTCCTTTGGTTTCATATACAGTCACAATTCATCTTATTTTATTTCAACATCCCATTAACAAAAATAATTTTTAACTTTAAGTTTTAATTTTTATATTTAATTATTACGATTTTTTAAAATTTTTTAAGCAAAATATAAAAGACAATTCAACTTTTTTAAATCTTAAAATAAAAAATAAAATTATAAAATTGTAATTTTTTATTTAATTTTTTCTCTATATTTTTTGTAAAACTTCATAAAATATCTAAATTCAAATAATTTATTACTATTTAGAAATTATCTGATTATTATTAATAACTTGCTCATTCCATATCATTTATAGAACCAGACGAATGCTTAGTACCTTGAAATACCTGTTGCTCCCTTCTTTAAAAATAATAAAAATAAAAATTAACTTCTCTGCACAGAATAGAGACTAGAATCTAGATGTAGAATAGGCAACATGATGTCTCCTTCCCCACATATATTTTTTTTATAATTTTTTATATAATTATATTTTAAAATAAAGATATTTATATAAAATGATATTATTTTTATCATAAAATTATTTTTATTATAAAGTAAATTAACAAGTCATATCAAATCACATCAATTTATAAATTTAATTTTGTGATTGTAGCACATCTCCAATATATACAGCATATACAAGACGGTGAGTTTGGTTACCAAACTCATCTCAACTCATCATTACAACTTTTTCAAATCTCAATACAAAATATAATAAACAATTCAACTTTTTCAAATTCTAAAATAATAATAATATTAAAAAATAATATTATAACAATATTTTATTATCTCAACTCAACTCAATTCAACTCACTTCAACATCTAAACACAACCTAAAAAACCAATCTGTACACCTCCTTCGTAATTGTGTTATGTTTCAGTTAGGCACTTTTAGTTTCATATATAGTCTCAATCCATCTTATTTTATCTTAACATCCTAACACCATTAGCACAAATAATTTTAAATTTTAAATTTTAAAATTTTAAATTTTCAACTTTTACGTCTAATCATTACAATTTTATCAAATTTTCAGATAAAATATAAAAGATAATTCAACTTTTTTAAATCTCAAAATAAAAATAATATCATATAATATTTTTATTTGATTTTTTTTTTAAACTTTATAAAACATCTTAACTCAATTAATTTATTACTATTTATAAACTATTTCATTATTATTAATATCTTTTTTCTCTCATATAATCTGTAGAACTAGATGAATGCTTAGTACCTTGAAATACCTGTTGCTCCCTTCTTTAAAAATAATAAAATTTAACCCAAATAATAATAATAATAAAATTAACTTCTATGCACAGAATAGAGATTTGAAACTAGATGTAGAATAGGCAACATGATGTCTCCCTTCCACACATCCGAGGCAAGCCTTAGTAAAATTATTACGAGTAATGATATATGTATAATTTTTTTTACAATCTTTTATGTAATAATATTTTAAAATGAGGATAGTTATATAAAATGATATCATTTTTATAAGTTACTTTATAAAAATATCCTTAATTTAAAATATAATTATACAAAATGTTATAAAAAATATTGTATGTCTATCATTTTCTTTCAATTATTATTGTTATTTCGAAAATGATAAAATTACTACTATTATACAACTTTTATATAATTATTTAATAAAATATTAACTTTTAAAACTATTTTGACTTTTGCTTTTAGCTTTGATTAAAAGATATTATAAAATTCTGAAAATAATTGTAAATTAATTACAACTTTATCACTTTTAAGCAAATGAATAGCAACACAAAAAGGTCCAAATTAATCAAAAAAATGGCATCTGCCGCCTCAAATGCCAAAACCAGCTCGAATAAAAACACAGTTATAAACTTTTAACGTTGTCTCATCCTCATCTCCTCACAACCAAACTTTCCACTCCAACAGTCCATCCGAGGCCTGAGACTATTTCGGCGGGCCCACCCGCCAAACTCATGACCGGACCCCGTAGCCCAGAAGACTATGAACCCGAATCCCAGGCTCGAAAGCCCGCCGGAGCCACCGCGATGCGCCTCGTAGTGCCTCTACAGGGGGTAGTCCAAGGTAGCGGAGGTCTTATATTGGGCTCTCTCATCCCCTGCGCCCTCTTCTACTTCTTCCAGCTCTACGTTAAGCGGCACCGTTCTCCCAGGTCCGACTCGAACCCAACATTGCCGTCTCAGTCTTCGTCCAACCTCACTGAACTCCCACGCTCATCCTCGCGGTCCAATTTATCGTCCCGCGGGTCAATAGGACGCGTCCGAGTCTCGTCTAGGGCGAGCTCGATTGCGAGACCGAACGACTCGCCATATTATATCGGGTTGGATAAGGTTTCGGAGGACGCTTATGACAGGTTCGATAACCCCAATGGGATTATCCAACTTGGGTTGTCGGAAAACAGAGTGAGTTTTTGTTTTGGTCGTTTAATTGTTTATTTTTTAATTCTCTTTCCTTTTATCTTTTGGTGGCTTGGTTTGGACTAACTTTGTTATTCTTTTTTTTGGGTGATTGTAATTTGTAGCTGTGTTTTGACTTGATTGAGAAATGGCTTTCGGAGAACTTGAAGGATTCAGTAATTGGAAGTGACGGCGGTTATTTGAGTATTAGTGGAATTGTAGCGTACCAACCGTTCGATGGATTAATGGAGTTAAAAGGGGTAAAATTTATTCCTTTATTCATTTCAAACAAGAAAAGGGAAGATTTTTCTTGTTTGGATTCGTAGCAACTGATGCTATATTGACTGCAGTTGTAAATGAGTGCGAGCTATTCAAGTGTTCTCTGTTAAGTGATGATTGGTATGAGAATTTAATTATAGCTGGGTTTTTAATTCATGGGCTATATTCTATGGAAATCTTTGATTAGTTGGTAGTAAATTAGTTTCGTAGAAGGTCTAATTCTGGTGCCAAATCAGTTACGGTTAGTCTAAAGATGGTAGCATTTAGCTGTTATGAGCAGATGCAGGTCTATGTGTCCACCATCGATAATCTTTGGAATTTTTTTTCCCCTATAGCAATGAGGCAAAAATCTGTTATTATACTTGTTCCCTGTATCTATTTCTAGCACTTGACTGGGTGTCATTCCCTTGTACACGTTCTGTGTACTTGAGGCTACACATTTGCTCATTAATGTCAATAATATTTTTTACTGAAAGAAAAAGGATATTAGGTTTGTATGTCTCTGACTGTAAACCCTTCACAATTTACAGTCAACATTTAGTCAAACAATGTTTGCACCTTTATTAGTTATTTATTTATTTTTCTTTTCTTCAGAGTGATTTCACTGATTTGCTTGAATCTGTTCATCTTGAATTTATGCTACTGAATATATTCTTTTTTACTTGCAGATTTTATTACACTGGTTATCATTGCTAGTGTCTTGCTTAAATCTAAGATTAGTATCTGTTTAAAACGATTGAGAAGTAACCAATTTCTTTTGTAGGATAGCTCATGGAACAGTTAATATACTTCAAATTAATTGTATGGATTCTCTTTTAGATAATTATGTTGCATCTCGTATGCATCGTTCACATGCAGAAAAACAAAAAAAATTGTGATTATTAGATTTAACAGAAATTGCCAAAAAAATAAAATGAATAATGGAGGTCACTTCCTTTTTCTTATGTTCATTATTTTCTATAACCGAAGAGCGAAAAAATGTAAGGGTAAATACTGTGCAAAAGTGATCAGCCAATTTTGTAATCAGAAATCACATTTAGTTCGTGGTATTTCTATATCTATTACTTCTAATATGAATTATCCTTTTGGTACTTTTCAGGCAATGGCAGGTTTCATGTCTCAGGTAATGGGAGGAGCAGTCTCATTTGACCCATCACAGATGGTGTTGACCTGTGGTGCAACTCCTGCTCTTGAGATGCTATGCTTCTGCTTAGCAGACCCAGGAAATGCATTTCTTGTACCCACGCCTTATTATCCTGGGTAATGCTATGATATTCATTAAAAGTTGATATCTATGGATAAAACCATTTTTTTATCAATTAAGAAACCAACCTACCCCCTGAATTTTCTATACTCAGATCTACTGTGGAAGCTAATTAAGAAATGATCTACAGTTTTGACAGGGATATGAGATGGCGCACTGGAGTGGAACTAATACCAGTTCACTGTCGAAGAACTGACAACTTCATTATAAGTATCAGCGCTCTTGATCAAGCATTTAATCAGGCAAGAAAACGTGGAGTAAAAGTTCGTGGGATTCTCATCTCTAATCCTGCAAATCCTGTTGGCAATTTGCTACCTCGGGAAACACTTGACAGTCTTTTAGACTTTTCGCAAGAGAAGAACATCCATATTATAGCTGATGAAATATTTGCGGGGTCTATGCATGGAACCGGGGAATTTGTAAGCATGGCTGAAGTTCTTGATTCGAAAGATATTGACAAAACTAGAATTCATATAGTATATGGTCTATCGAAAGATCTCTCTCTTCCCGGATTTAGAGTTGGGGTGATCTATTCCTTTAATGATAGTGTTTTGGTTGCTGCTAAAAGGTTAACAAGGTTTTCTTCAATTTCTGCTCCAACCCAGCGGCTGCTAACTTCAATGCTCTCAGATACCAGATTCACTCGGGCATATATTGAGACCAACAAAAAGAGGATACGGGAAATGCATGATTTGTTTGTGGCAGGTTTGAAAAAATTAGGAATCGAGTGTGCACTGAGTAGTGCTGGTTTATATTGTTGGGTTGATATGAGTGGATTAATTCCCTCTTATAGTGAGAAAGGGGAACTTGATTTATGGGTAAAGCTGTTGAATATTGCTAAGATCAATGTAACTCCGGGGTCTGCTTGTCACTGCATAGAACCGGGATGGTTCCGATGTTGTTTTACTTCTTTGTCTGAAGAGGATATTCCTATAGTTATAGAACGGATCCGGAAAGTTGCTGAAACTTGCAAATCTTCAAGTTGAAATACAGCTAATTCAGTAGTTTTCACATTGACACCTTACAAAAGTTTATCAGAAATATGAGTTCAGCTGTCTTTGAGTTATATTTCATAGAGTTGAGAAAATTCAATACATCGCAGATTTAGTAAATTTTTTTGCACTGTCAATTCCCAGAAAT
Source organism: Juglans regia (assembly GCF_001411555.2). Classification (NCBI taxonomy): domain Eukaryota; kingdom Viridiplantae; phylum Streptophyta; class Magnoliopsida; order Fagales; family Juglandaceae; genus Juglans; species Juglans regia. The sequence goes on along the minus strand of NC_049901.1, from coordinate 8,521,093 downwards.
GAGAATTATAATGATTTTGAAGAGAAACTGAAGGGAAGGAACTGAATGCAGAAATGTTGGGCCACAAGTAGGTAGAAGTTTTCTATATCAGTTTCAATATCGGCAAGCGCTTCCTCTTCCGATACAGTGCTTCGATCATCTTGCTGCCAGATTTGAAAATGAAGCATCCGAAAGCACCTTTCTTTGTCAATTCCTGTCATAGTTCCATTCAGGCAAGAGTAAAAGTTGTTTTCGCATTCCTTGTTCAAAAAGGGGATAGATAACATTTGCTTTTCCTCTTTTTGGGTTGGAAGGAATTGACTACTTTTTTTGTAAAATTTTGCTGTATTTTTTTCTTGGTTAAACATACTTACCAATTGTTGTTCTATAGTAGGCTAATGCCTAGATTAATGATAAGCAAAATTGAAGCAAGATATCGAGTTTTACCTTTGATAGATTCTGCTTTCTCATTTGAATAGCCTTTCTCTGGTAACTCCTCCTTTGGCTCATCATTATAAGCTCTCCAAGCGTAGGGGTGCTCCTTACCACGACACTGCTATTGCCTTCAAGATCGCAGTGTTTACTTTTTGGTTCCATTGAAGTCTTGCAATCCTTTACTCCTACCTTCTCTAGAAAGCCAGAACTGGGTGGAAAGAGTGGAAACAGGTGTTCCAAGAAGGAAGCCCCTACAAGGCTCGAAGTGCCAATTACATAGCTGCTTGTACTACTGTCTGTTTCAGAAGCTGGCGAGGAAGGGGTTTCCAGCTGGTCACTCTTATCTTCCTCTGCTGATATTTTCTCCACTGGAATAGCAGTAGAAATTGCTGTTAATGGTACAAGGCAATTTGCTAGGAGAGAGGGAGCCGAGCTGCACGAACCTTCTGTTTCAAAACTGAATGTTTCGATGTCTGATTCAAAAAAACCTTCTTCATCTCCCTTGCCTCCATAATTCCCACTTTTATTGTAATAATTGCTATCATTGTCATTGTAGTGGCAAGCATAAGCTAACAGCAATGGAGGGCTGCTGAGCCTTGCTGGTGGCACCGATTCTTGCGGTGGTGACTGTGAAAAGGAGGGCAGCGGCGTTCCTGGCTTTTCCTCCCACAAGAAGGGAACCGAGACAACAAGTTTGACGGGAGGGTTTGGAGCAGGCCGAATAACCAAAGAAGTACCTGGCTTCCAGTCCTTTTTAGGTATTCCTGGCCTTTCTTCCCAAAGAAATGGGACTGAAGGTGGTTGCCTAGCCTGCTTCCTGTTTGAGTTTACAGTGAATTGTTTCTCTGCCATTTTGGAATGGACTCTGTAGCTGAAGATATTCTCCACCTGTTTTCTCTCTCTCTCTCACTCTATATATATATATAATGGGAGTGTCAGCTACTAACTACAAATGCTAACTGCACCATTTTAGTGCTAGAAGAGAATTAGTTCATGCTAACTACTGCTCTATCTTTGTGCCTGAAGAGGTTAGGTCACCTGCATTTTTCTCTCTGAGTCAGTAGTTACAACGCGAGAGACCTGGTCCAATACAATAAAACCCCCTGGATATCATCAACTTGATCTTTGGGATTGGAGTTTGCTGTTTTCTGTCCAGTGATATTATAGTTACGTTTTATTTATTTATTTATTTTTATTTTTCTAGATATTAAAGCGCCTATGTATCCTCCACTGATCCCATATTTGGTTATATCCTCTCGTGGGTTAGTTCGGTGAACACTCTCCTAAAACAACCAAGGCATTATTATAATAATAGCTTCATGTTTCCAAATGCATGCAAATTTGTTAAGGTGTTTCATTAATATTAATTTGGATGAGATTTGGACAGTTTCAAACCATGTCATTGCAAGCAGGCAAAAGACAAAAAAATAAAAAAAACAATACAATCGAATTCAGCAACAGCAAATGGACACCATATAAAATTTATACAAGGTAAGAAATAAACCAACTTACAACATCGTCTACTACGGATTTCTATTACGTGACATCTCTTTTATTCTAGCCACTTATTATTATTATTTTTTTATTAGAAACTGTATGTGCAGTTATTTTTACGTACTCTTTTGTGCACTTCACTAACGTGATTGGTTGCATTATTTTTTTAATATAAAATAATTATTTTGACCAATCACATCAACGAAATATGTAAAGAATATACAAAAGTGACTATATGTTGCACAACTCATTTTTTATTCTTTTGTTTTTCCACGTTTGTTAGAATTTCTTTTTGTTTATTTATTTATCTTTTGGGGAGTTGGGTTTGTCTGCAGTTTTAAATTTATGTGGCGTGCGGTGCTGTCATAATGTCATTCCACAGATACATGGTAATCCTTTCCAACCCAATTTCATTCCATATTAATGTATGTGGAGGTCTATATATTCATATATTTTGCTCTGAATTGGGATGGCATTGATGTGATTGTTGTTTTTTTAGGTACTTTCTAAAGTGAAAAGTAAAAATCTCATATATTAGTTAGTTTTGCATGTAATTATCTTCTAAGGGATGTGCAAGAGAACCTTCTATCGCCGAAGGGTAAATAATCTACTTGAATTTAATCGTTCAGATACAGAGAACTAAATCAGAAGAATAGAATGACATGGTAGGTTTTGATACATCTGAAATGCTGCACCAATCATTAACAAAACACTAGAAAAATACATGATGACAAGAGCTCCACAATACAAGCCTGATTATATTAGAAGTCCTACCTAACGTCTAATTAGAAGGTAGAATTATGGGGGTTAAAACCAACATCATACTGAATCCTAGTTTGTCCTTTGTAGATAGCCCATAAAGTTTATATATCTGTCAAACAAATTTGGGTGAGCCTAATACTCGTAGAGTCTACAGATAACAGGCAAGACAGCCCGCACACAAGGAGTGAACATGATCAACAAGAAACCTCACACTTCATTTGGCTGGCACCTTTAGATTCTTCTTCAGGCATAGAGGTCTTAATGTCGGCAGCCAAGCTCCTAAAGCCCTGAATCGGGTTAAGACAAGCTGAACTGTCGCCATGCAAGGGTGTGAAAGATTTCAAAATGGCTTTTTCTCCCCCATAGACTCCTTTTGTTTCTTCAACACGGAGAGGATTGGGAGGGGTAGAGATCACAGTTGATGTAGGTTCAATTCTCTGCTTCTTGGGCTTCTGTTCTTGCTGGTGTCCTGGTAGGAAACTGCCCACGACAACCTGATACATTCAATTGGTAAAGAATAATTATACAACTATTCAAATGGTTAATGGGGATGACAAAAGAAAACATATTATACACGCCCACTAGTATGTATAGGCATGCACACACATGAATGAAGAATTTATGTAGTTTTAGTGTCATATTGGCATATCCGCTGAGCATTACTATGCAAGATCGCAGTGTTATCTACAGTGGTAGCTCGTTATTACCCATCTACGTGACTTATTTCATATTTGAAAAACTTATAATACATTCTCATTTTAAACATATCAGAGTACTGATGATTAGCATTTGAAGGTTAAAATTTCAACAATTGCTTAATGACCTTTAACTTCTGTCCCTTTCTTCTTCATTTCTCTTCTAAAACAAATGATTGTACCTGCACAGGACCAGCAGCCACTAAGAGACCAGCAAGTCCTCCACCCATCACTCGACCATCTGGTCCAGCCAAAGAGACACTCATCCCACCAGATCGGCTTTTTGTTCCTCCATTCTCGGTAGGCATAAATGATCCAGACAAGGAAAGTATCTCAAAACGACCCTGTAAAAACAACCAAGAAAGCTTAATGGTTAATGCGATGATGTGTGAAAAGGATAATGATACTACGACCACCAAGCCAGCTATTGTTGACCATTTTGTTCTGTAACTTCTTAACCCACTAATCCTGTCCCCATCACATGTGAACATTTGAACCCCAACTTCAAAAGAAAAAATAGCGTAACCACTAGGACATAAGGCTACTAATAAGTTAGCCATATTGAAGAGTAAAACAAGGATCAGTAAAGGGGAAACAAGGATCAGCGACAATTGCTCCATAGAGGAGTACATCAACCTTTAGATTGACAAAGAACTCAGATTGCATAGTTGAGATAGCAGCAGCATAGGCGTAAGGGAAGTACACAAGCCTTTCTAATAAAGAATTACTCAAAGTGATGCTTGTCCTTGTTATCGCTGTCAATTATCATATAGATAGAACATAATTACATAAATACCTTCCATGTTTAGTCAGGTCAACATATGCTTATATAGAAAATTATGCATTAAAAAAAAGTTGTATCCTAACTGATGAAAAGAAAAGCTTCAAGGCACTCAACAAGTTCATTTTCTGAAAGATATTATTCAAACTCAACATTGATGAGCAGCAGCAGAAAGCAATATTAAAGAATGGTGAAGGTGGAGATTAGTTTTTTGAGCTGCAGCTCAAGAAAATGTTTGAGAGAGAGATGTTTTTGGTTTTGGAAAATAAGGGAAGGGATAAGGTTGTAACAGTCAGCTCTAGAATTTTAATTAACTTGCTACGCAGCATTGCCCCCCAACAATGTGTAATTTGTATCCAACTTCTAGGAATTCTAGGGAGAAAATAAGTGCATGCTAAAAATACATCTCTGAAAACGAGCCACCATATTCTTGTATTTTTCAGTACAAAGAACACGCATCTGGTGGCACATAAATTACACATGGCGCACAAATGATACATCCAGTTTGGATTCGAGTGTCAAACAGTATGACAGTCATACCCAGTCGGCTTATATGTTCAATAATTTGATGCTCATGTACATTAATAAAAAAAAAAAAGACAACCTTTTATGCATAGGACACACCTCATATGTTAAAGTACCCCCTGAAGAAGCAGGTTGACGAAGTGTAACATTTGAAATTGTACCATTTGCAGAAAGAATGCATATGGCACGGGATCCTTGTTGAGAGAAGGACATAACCTTCATTGTAACATCCTGTAACAACCAGAAGGAATACCATAGTGAAAAGAAGTACAAGATAAACTAAATACTAAATATTTGGAAAGGAACTGATGAAGTCACCGTGTAAAAAGTATTTCAAAAAAGTGATTTGCAATCAGCTTTCTGCTTGGGTTCATGTGTTGAAAAAGAAAAAAAACTTCCCAAGCCCAAAACAATGACTAGAAACACAGTCCAAAGAAACTCTGATACTGAAATGTATAATTGAATATTAGAAATTTGCTGACCAGGTTTCATTTCACACATATTTGTCTGGACATACCTCGCCAGCATTAACTGTGAGCACATGGGGAGTAAAATTTGCACCAATGGAGTATGCAATTCTCTCACCTACAATACAAATTTATGAAAAAATAGATAAAACCAAAATGGAACTCTCACTTTACTCATAGAACATGGTTAGTAGCTCCTAAAAACGGGGTTGTTATTCAAACATAAACAAAAATTACAAAATAGCATGCCGACAAAATTGCTTTTCAATGTTCATTTCCAACTTGATTAACAAACAAATGTATTTCTCGTTAAGTTATTTTATCGATGAAGCCGGCAAAATGATAGGGTCACAATATAAGAGGTCTAATGAATGGAACAGTGTATGAAGATATAAGGTAAGCAAGAAGAAAATGCTGCAGTAACAAATGAGAAGACCAACTAAAAATAAGCTTAGAACAAAAAAAAAAAAGAAAAAGAAAAAAATGGGTAAAAAAACAGATTTAATACAAAGCCGGCCAGGAACTTTTGTGTGAGTGCTCAACTTGAATTGGTCAAGATCCAATGTGAAGTATACTTTGTACTTTCTTTCCTAATCATCCAGATGGCTATGGTTGGTACTTCTATATGTTATGAATGAACAAGATTTTGACTTTGACCATCATTTGTCAATGATTTTTTAACCCCATACGAGCGACCTTTATGATAGCTTGTATAAAGAGTCTGATCTAGATAAAATGTGCATTAGTTATATCCTGATCTTAGAAGAAGTATAAAATTGTTTGATTGATTTTTTGGGGTAAACTGGTCATTATACACAAAGCAGTCTCTATTTCAATAGGTTATGACTTTCAAATCAATTTACGTTTAAATTTATGTTAGTATTTTAAATTAAATCTTTTTAGAAAATTAATTACAGAATGCACTGACATTCAATTCGGTAAGTACTAGACCAGAAATTTATACTAATCGTTTACAATTTGAATTACAACCCAATCTTTGAAGAATGGTGGTAAACTTCATAAAAAGTTAAACGTTGCCCTTATGTATCACAATTATCCAAGAATAGGGCTTGGTTTGGATGCTAAGATACACATGTAAATAGTAGTGAAATAATTACTGAATAGTAATGAAATAATTTATGAATAATAGTAAACTATTTTTAAATAGCAGTGAAAGAGTCTGAAAATATCTGAATGACCCAGTCTCTTCCATTCAGCAAATTTTCCGGAATTCACCTATTGCACAACCTGGCAGCTTCAATCATTCTCACCTATGTTATCTTCCCTCAGAAAGGCAAGAACTGTAATATTCGAGCCAGACGAGAAACATTCCCTTGTTTTACGGTATCCCCAACGGAACCCTTTTTCTTACAACTACCATTAAATTCCAGATCTGAAGGGGAATCCAAGACGAGGGGTCCCCTCCACACTCCAAACCCAAACAGATCCTCTTAAATTCTACTTCAGAACTCCAATCCGATCCAAAGTAGTCAATCGTACCCCACAAAACCAAACCACTAGCGACTGGCTCTGAATTTTCACATGATCAACACTGTTATTAACAACTTTGTTACAGAATTTCATACAGCTATGCCTCATCCCGACCAACTACGAAGCAACCTTATGAACAGATCATGATCTTAAATGTAACAGTAAAAAAAAAAAATAAAGAAGTCAAAATTTACCAAAGTTCAAAATTTTAACACAACAAAAGAATTCAAATAGAGAGAAAACATGGACCATTAATTACCTGAGCTTCCATACTCGTACTTATGTGACTTCTTGACTGATTCCGCGGGCCGCCCCCTACAAGTACCTCTTTTCCAAGCTGAGAACTCACCGGTAAGTGGTATCGAGGACGAAATCGGCATCGGAGACAGTGCCAGAGTACCGGTCCCATCAGCACCATACTTCCTAGGCCTGCCCCTCTTCTTCTTCATTCCTGTACCAGGCGAGACAGCCGTACCCGTAGCAGTAGCCGCCATTGTGGGACCCCCGCCTAATTGGGTCGGGATTTCAGTCTTTGGATCTACACGGTAGCTCTCTGGAGCCTCATCAACTCTCACGGTAACCCCAGAACCAGAGCTCTCTTTCTCCTCCATAGATATACAGAAGTAAATGGCAGAAACAAAAAACCCAAAACTTTTCCAAAACTTCACAGCCCTCAGAACCCTAAACAAACTGAAGCCAACCCGCTACAAATACAAGCTTCCCTAAATAAAACACCCGGAAATGTGAAAACGATTGCAAAAACGTTGAATTTTGTTAATCTTTTCCGAAAACCTCCCCAAAAACCTAAAACCCTAATTGGAGTGCTTAATATCAAAAGCCCAAAACTACAATTCCTGCAAATGGGTTTGCTCCGAGTCACAGACAAAGCTCTGTGGCTTAATTCTCCGCCATTGCAGAGAATGCAGAGGAATTCAATGGTGACACCGAATTTCACCAAAAATTGCAAGAATTACAGGGAAAAAATCATAAATTTTAGGAACAAAAATTATTGAAAAGTGATAGTAGAATTTGTTTGAAGGAAAAGGAGGAGAAATAAATAAAGTGGAAAATGAAAAAATAAAAATAAAATAAAAAAAATCATATAGGTAATTTAATATTGAGAATTGAGTTAATAATTAATATTTTAGTTGCAAAATTCAAAGTATTAATTTTGGTTAAGAAAATGGTTCACGTCCGTCTTGGAAATTTAATAAAGCCGGTTATTTAATAAATATATACAGATAGTAAATTCGAATAAAAAAATAATTTAATTTGGGAAAAGAAAATGTTTTTTTAAAATTTTAAATTGACATTTATTTATTTAAAGCTGAAAAAATAAATATTTAAAGCTGTAAAGCTAACGTTGGAGCCATTTGCATTTCTCCACCTACTGACAACTCTTTGTCTTTTCGTTAAATTAAAGTTTGACCCAATTTAACTTCAACCAAATACCCTCGCTTTTGAACAAATCTACTGCTAAAGCCACAATAATTGCATCTCTTCCTTTTATTATTTTTTGAACTTAAGATTTTTAAATTTATACTGTTCCTTTCTCTATAGTCACAGATTGATGGCCTGTATATTGTCTATGCAAGAGGATTATCACCTACCTTAACCCACCACTCATATTTTAAATATATAAATAAATAAGATATTAGGGTCCCAAAATTCCTGGTACTACTTGATAGAAGGGATTTATGGACCTTGTGATCGAGTAATGTTATCTATTATCTCAATTTTTATCATCATCATCTCATCATCCCATGATGTAGTATTAAATGATTGAAAATTATTTATTATATTTCACTTGTAAACCTATCATCTAATACCACATTATGAGATGACGATGAATAGATTTACTCAGGAGTAGAAAATGATTATAGTAGAACAATCCATTTCAAAAGAAGTAACAGAATTTGCTTAATATATTTACATATGTCTATAATTTGCAAAGTGTAAGAAAAAGAAAGAGAATGTAAAGGTTTTCTTCTCATACCACTTGAGCAAAGATGAGTTCTCCAAGTTACTCATTCTCCAGATAAGAAGAGAATATGTTTAAATCCTTCCCTCTGAAAGACACAATAAAAAATCAGGAAGTCAATTCTGGACAAACCACAACAGGAACAAGTCCCCAAATGATGTAATCCTTCAAAAGTGTTCTCACACAAGATCACACTCCACCTGAACAGACAAGCCGGTCCCCAGAAAAAAACATGGAAACTTTAGGCACATTTAACATTGAGAGATCACACCAGGAAGGACAAGCTCAACATCCTAGTTCACATTCAGTATTCGTAGGCAATGTACACAAGTCAGTAAAGCCAATTACAATTGACTTTGCCATCACAAACACCATAAAACAAAAATTCATGGTCTGACACTGTTGATCGGATTAAAAGCAAGCTAAAACAAATCAATTCAGGTCCACCTAAAGCTTATCATACTTGTATCATGGGCTTTATATGTGTTTTGGAAAGCACAAAACCAGCTCTCATTTCCTCGAATGAATATTCAATCTCTTGAAGAATCTCTTCAACTGCGTGAATGCCAAAAGGGACTGGTTGAGGAGCTGGAGTTGTAGCTGTCTGCATTGGAACTGACACTGTTGAAGGTGTTGTAGGGACAAAAATTGGCAGTGCCTTTGGCGTTTTATTCTCTTCGGTTGCCATAGAAGCTGTCTTGGAGGGACTAGTAAATTGCATGTTGTTAGTTGGCAGCGTATTCTTCAATGTCTCACTATGTCTTGCATTCAGCTCATCCGAAAAGTTTGTCATGTTGGCCTTTGATGATGCTGTGGAAGAGATGGGTGAGAATGGTATTCGCATCACGGGTGACTCTCCTTCACGGACGTTTCCATTACCAAATGAGTGTTTTTTTACAGGGAGACCAGCAATATCCAAGCCTCTCCTACCTATATAGCCAGGAAAATATAAATAAGGCAAACTTTATTCAACAAACATTCTAAATGATTTTCTATGTACCACAAAACACACTAAAGAGCAGTGCTAGGAACACCAGCAAGAATTACCAGAACAATCTACCACTAATGTGGCCCTGACTTCTTCCCTCAAGACCAAACAAAGGATAAGCCTAAATCATCCACTTAATTCATTTTCGCCCTTACCCCCGATAGCCATCAAGAGTTCTTCTACAACTCAGCGATGTCCGAGCCTATTGTACAAGAAAAACATAAATAGAGAATCCAACGATATTTTTAGGTTCTTTTGGTGACATGTTGAACAATGAAATGTAGCTTCTTGTTGTTTAACTAAGAAAACTTGCCTCCTTAAATTAAGACCCTAAAAGCAAAATTCCAATCAACAACATTCAATGCCTTCCTCAGAAAATTAAAAACTGTGGGTATTTAACACCATTAATCCAAAGGTTAAAAAAAACAGAGAGAGAGAGAGAGCATAAGTACCAAGTTCTTTAAGGTGTAAAAAATTCCATCTATTCCTCGTAAATTGATGTATAAAAACCTACCAGCTGATAAAACGGAAGAGCCATCATCTTGAGGATTCAGTTGATCATTTAGGTGCACCCGATCACTCTTCCTGATGGGACGTGAGTGAGGACTTGCTTTCACAGATTGAAGCAGATCAGGTTTGGGAGTGTGGATCATTGTTCCTCCAACTGAAACTCTTCTGTTGCTTGCACCTCCAGTTGACATTCTAGGAGCTTTTTTTACACTCTGAGTCTTCAAAGGGCTGGGTTTTGACCCATAAAGTACCTCTTGTTCTGCAATCAGCTGTTCTTGGAGTTTCTTCTGGTCCTGAAATAGAAATATAATTTGAACATTCAAACAAAAGAATTCAGAGAGGCATATGACAGGGCAATGTAACAGATCCATACCCGTTGCCTGCGGCGTTCTTGCTCTTTCTCTTGCCGTAGTAAAGTATACTCTTCAAGCATAGATAAGAGACGGATCTAGACAGCAGCAGATAACAGGGAACCCTTTCAATTTAATAAATTGTTACAGAACCAATCACATGAAATCACAGAACAAACTTCAAGTAGGACCAACTAGTTAAACATTCCACAACTTCAGAAATTTAGGGAAGTGTACTTACACCATCATATGTAAACTCAAAGCCTCTCTCCTTCTCCCATGCGATGGTTTTCGAAGCCAATGCATCAACCATTGCTGTATCAAACAAAGACCGATGGAAATTTTAGATACCACCAAAGTATGTTGGGGGGATGCGAAACAGAGAAGTAAAGGAAACATCGGCAGCAGGTAGGCGCAAAAATGAAGCTGAACAGAACAATCAAAACAGATAATAGATTATAAGAGTAGACAGATAATTAGTGTTAGATAAGCTATATATATATATATTTTTTTTTTTCTTCTTCTTTGGAAACTAAAATTATTAAAAAATCATCACTTTAAGAAAACAATTCAAATTAACTGATCCCAGTTTTCAATGGACCTTTGTACATGTGGACTCAGGATTCAGTTCAAATTTGTCATGTTTGCCAGGCTACATGATGCAGTGTTTACCTGGAAGCTTATTAACCAAAGAGCGAGCTTTCTCGGCACGCTTAAGAGTAAGATGAGCACCTCTTCCAGCATTGTATCGATTCTCATCCTGAACCAACAAAAAGGCAACATTAATCAGAGGGATTTAGGGACGGAAATAAATAAATAAATAATCTGAAGAGATGGTAAAAAAAGACTTCACCCTATTGTACTCTTCAAGCCAACTCTCCTCATCACATGCAGCCAACCATTTCTCAATCTTTTCAAGTATTTCTTTCCTGCTAAAAGCTTCCTCTTTCACCTTAGCAATCTGAAGCTCAATTTGCTCAAGGACACAAGCAGGGTCTACAACTCCTGCATGAAGAAAGATGTTGTAAACATTCAATACTCTTGAAGTATTAGTATCAGTATGACCATAACAGTTATCAAGACAGATACCTGACTCTATTGCTTCAATGGCATCATCCATTGTGCTATCTACTTCTGGAACCATATGTGTCTTTCTACAGAACTCCTCTAGTTCAGACCTCTTCTTCAGAACAAGCTCTTTCATTTTGCTTGACTTTAACTCTTCCAACCGAGATACTTCTGCCTCAACCTACATGATTTACTTGTTTATAAATTCTGAAACAATCCATCCACTTCTTTCAAACAAACAAATCGGAAAATGAAAATCATATAATCACAATGTGGCAATGTAGATGTATATAACTCACATAATTTATGAAGTCCACAGAGAGAGTGTTTGGTTCAGTTATTTCATGTTCTGAAGCAGCTATATTACAGGTAACAGTCTGAAACATCTGTTGTTCTTCGATTGGTGTATCCATCAAATTCCAGAGCTCCAACATGGTACTTGCAAGATCTTGGAGCTGCCAATGCATAGAGGATTACTACAATCAATCAAGGAAAAAGAAACATTTTAAATACGAGACAATGACAAGTAATTTGAACCATTATTTACCCTCTGCATTCTCTGTAGTTTAACCTCTCGCAACTTTCGTATTGCAGCAGCCAACTGGTCGATTGTATTATTACTTATATTCTTGGACCCCACAGAATCACCTAAACTTGGATGAACTTCAGTTACTATTTTCTTGGAATCCACACCAAGCACTGAGCATAGCGAGTTCACAGTAGATACATGTTCCTGAACCTGCCTCAGGCGATCACTCTACACAAAAGGAAATATCTATGAGCAGTAACTAAAGAGCATACACCATTGCAAAGATAGCAGTACAATAAATGAAATGGGAACGAGGAAACAATGAAAAAAAAATCAACCTTCTCCTTCTGAAGTTCATGCAACTCTCTGTGTAATTCTTCAAGTTTTCTCAAAGACAAATCACTTTCATCCGCTACCTTCTTGGATGAAATATACTCCGTGGTTCCATAGATCTCCCTTGAGATGTCCTGTATCTGCTCTTGAACTTCTAGGAATTGATTTCTTCTGTCAGATTTCCTTTTCCGCATCTCCTCCAATTGTGGAAGAGTTCTTCTGAGCTCTTCCTTCAAGCTTCCAGCATTTTTATCAGACTGGAAAAGGAAGCCAGGAGAGGGCAGAAGGAAATTTATGAGCTATAACCCCAACTTCAAAAGATAGAGAAAGAAATTTCCTAGGTAATATTGGTTTGTATCAAAACTAGAAAAAAAAAATATATCGTGTAGAAGTTATCTTCTGTCATCGTCATTTGCTGACCTGCCTAATATGTACAGGTCGCTCGCCCATAGTAGAACAGATGGCTGCTAATTCTGCTTCGGAATCAGCTATTGCCTGGCGTAGCTGAGCTCTAGACCGGTTTGCAAGATCTACCTTTCTCCTGTAAACTTCTAGACATTCTTGTTCAATCTCAAGCAGCAATTTATCCCTATCAGTGTCTGACTCACCAACTTCATCCCAAATAATCTGATTGTAAAACAAACAGGAAAGAGAAATAGTTTTTGGCAAACAATACATCCAGGACAATTTCAAAATGTTTTGGAAACATGAGGACAAAAAAATAGGAATTATCACATATTAAAAAAGATTCACAAAAAACCTGAAGTTCATATAGAAGGGATCCACAAGTCGTCTCCACTTGCAGAAGTGTATCAGTTTGAGGATTAGACATATTATAGCAACTGTACCTGACAATAAAAGTTGTCCATAAACATAGCCCAAAGTATTTGGAAAGCACAGTTTCCAGATTACTTACAAGGTCAATCTGGAAGCAGAAAGGCAAAAACTATTTGCAACAAATCCTGGAAAATAAGGAACGTAAAACTAAATGACAAACTGAAAGCAAACACTAGGCTCTTTACTACATTAGCCACTCAATAATTGTATGAAGTGGCTGTCTAGAAACCATTTGTCTCTAAGCAATGAATGGATTTATTTCACACTCTGCATGAACATAGGATATAAGTAATCAAGCCATTCAATGAAAACTCATAGCCAATTTATTCCTTTTTTCCCAAACCCTTAAAAAGAACATGACAAAAAGTCAGAAAACACTTATTTGAAGCTTCCTTTTTTTTCCCCCCCTCACATTCTGCATGCACATAGGGTACAAGTAATCAAGCCATTCAATGAAAATTCATTGCCAATTTATTCCTTTTTCTCAAACCCTTAGGAATAACATGCCAAAAAGTCCCAAAACACATATTCGAAGCTTAGATTTATATTTTTCCGATGAGAACATGGGAATAAATATTTCGGTTGGCCTTAATAATAATAATTACACTTGAATGTTGAAACAAATCAAATTGCTGAGGAACAAACGATTGCCTTAAAATTACTGGTGTATAATTCTCAGCTAAGTATGTTTTATAATTTCCCCTGAATTTCTAAATCAGGCATTCATTTCGCGCCTAACACAGTGCTAACAATATAATGATTCCAAACATCATATTCTTCGCCGATTGTTTTGAGGATATTCTCAATCATCGGAAATTACACGTTAAATAATGACATTTATTTCTCTAGCATTGATGATATCCAGAAACTTCAAAATAAAGCTCAGCTGGATAAAATTGAAACCCCAAATATGAACCAAAATCAAAAGAGAGAAACTAACCATAGAACATTCAGTTTGTGTAAATGAGAAAACTTGAAGGGAAGGAAAAGAAGAAAGAAAGAAATCTTTCAAAAACCTAATAGTAAAAACTCACCTTAATTACGCCGCCCTCCCCTAAAAATAATCAGGTCCAGCTTGGTGTGCGCCTCTTGAATTTCGGGTTCTAAAAAGGAAACGTATAAATTTAGAAACTTTTCATTTAACTCTTGTCATCCATTTTTCCTACGTTTTCTCGGCAGCCAAACGGAGCATGAGCAGCGCAAAAATAGAAAGGGCACAGAAGAGAGGATGGGGGAACAAACCTTAGCGAGCGAATTGCGTCGGCAACGATAAGGCTGTTGTCTTCCTGAGAGGAGAATGGGTTTCCTTTAGGAGTGTGTTGAGATCGGAAGGGTTTGAAATTAGAAAGTTGTTATTTTAGAGAGAGAAGTAGCCGTTTGAGGTAAAGGGACCGTTGAGGAGCGAGCGGTCCACGGGGATTTTTTTTATATGTTTTTGTCTTTAATGATGTGGTCGTGGGTTGGTGATTTGGAGATTGATTTGAATTTCAAATTCTTAAAGACTCCGAGTCCGAGAGGAGAGGATTTGGATCGCCTGTCGTGGATGCATAATTGCTGACTTTAGTTAGGCAAATAGAGTCGAGACACGTCGTCAACGAATAGAGGAATGGTGCTGCTAGCCTCTTTTAGTTAAATAATAATTATTAACGCAAGAAAATCTCGTTTATTTTTACAAATGAAATGAGATAAGATGAGTTGAGATTAAAATTAGAATTTAAATAATATTATTAAATATATTTTTTAATATTATTTTTATTTTGATTTTAAAAATGTTAGAATTATTTATTTTATTTTATATATAAATTTAAAAAAGTTGTAATTATTAGATGAGATAAAATGAAATAAATTGAGAGAAGTTGTGAAAACAAAAGAGGCCTAAAAGTGCATTATATAGGACGGTAAATGAACTAGTTTGTTTGATAGTCCGTTCGGTATTCGGTCGGTTAAACTTGAATTGAACTTGATTCGTAAAAAAT
This sequence comes from Juglans regia, assembly GCF_001411555.2. Lineage (NCBI taxonomy): Eukaryota > Viridiplantae > Streptophyta > Magnoliopsida > Fagales > Juglandaceae > Juglans > Juglans regia. The sequence goes on along the minus strand of NC_049901.1, from coordinate 8,505,892 downwards.
AAATTCGTTCGTAAAAGTAGATATCTGCTCAATTTGTAAATGATACATACCCAACAAAACTCGACTCGACTCGATTAAGGCCCGCACGTTTATGCTCGAGTCATTTCGTTAACCCGACTCGATTAAAACTCATTTATATATTGATAAATATATACATACATCTATGAATATATACATATATTTATGTATTAGCTAATACGAAAATGCTGAATACAACCGTGCCTGGTCCCCGTTGCGGCCTCGGTGCCTACGTGGCATTAATGCTAAACGACGCCGTTTGTCGTTTCGGGTGTAATAATCAATTCGGGTTCGCATTCTTCAGCTTCCTCTGGCATCTGGCATCACTCTCTTCCCTCTCTTCTCTTCCCCGTAATCCCATCCCTCTCTTCCCTTCCCCGAATTCAGTTCGCATTCGGGACTTCCTCTGGCATTCCATCCCTCTCTTCCTTTCCCCCACGCACGAGCCCTAACCCACGAACCCGCGTACCCGCAAAGCTCCACATCCCCCGCATTCCTCTCTTGCGCACGAACCCTAACCCTAATCTACCGTCCTCTTCAGCCCGCATCCCTCTCTTTCGCACGAACCCTAACCCTAATCTACCGTCCTCTTCAGCCTTCAAGCCGCGAACCCACACGAACCCGCAAGAGATCGTTATTCTCCACGACCCTGCATCCCTCTCTTTCGCAAGAACCCTAACCCTAATCTACCCGTCCTCTTCAGCCTTCAAGCCGCGAACACACACGAACCCGCAAGAGATCGTTCTTCTCCACGACCCCGCATCCCTCTCTTTCGCACGAACCCTAACCCTAATCTACCCGTCCTCTTCAGCCTTCAAGCCGCGAACCCACACGAACCCGCCAACCGTCCTCTCTTCTCCACGACCCCGCAAAGCTCCATCCCCGTGCTTCACCCCTGAGGCGGCGACGGGACACGGTCCTCCTCTGCTTGATTAACCCCCCATGTTTTCGCTGTATGTTGCTTTTACTTTTATGAATCAAATTTGTGCTTGTGATTTTAGTATTCATTACTTGATTTGAATGTTTGATTTTGATTCTGTTTAAGGAAATAGTTTGCAATTTGAATTTTTTGCTTTTTCATTAACTTTGTACCTTACATTTGAATTAGGGGCAGTATTTTTTATTTATTTATCTTCACATTAGAATTAAATGGGGCAGTTAACTATGTTTGGATTGAAGTGATTGAGGGAAACATCCCGACTTGATTGGAGAGTAATTAATTGACTGCCCATGGTTATTAGTATTAAGAGGACATATCTTCAAGCCAATTATTATATATTCATTTGGTGTAAATGATGATTTGAATGTTTGATTCTGATTCTGTTTAAGGAAATAGTTTGCAATTTGAATTTTTTGCTTTTTCATTAACTTTGTACCTTACATTTGAATTAGGGGCAGTATTTTTTTTTTATTTATCTTCACATTAGAATTAAATGGGGCAGTTAACTATGTTTGGATTGAAGTGATTGAGGGAAACATCCCGACTTGATTGGAGAGTAATTAATTGACTGCCCATGGTTATTAGTATTAAGAGGACATGTCTTCAAGCCAATTATTATATATTCATTTGGTGTAAATGATGATTTTAATGTTTGATTCTGATTCTGTTTATGGAAATAGTTTGCAATTTGAATTTTTTGCTTTTTCATTAACTTTGTACCTTACATTTGAATTAGGGGCAGTATTTTTTTCTTATTTATCTTCACATTAGAATTAAATGGGGCAGTTAACTATGTTTGGATTGAAGTGATTGAGGGAAACATCCCGACTTGATTGGAGAGTAATTAATTGACTGCCCATGGTTATTAGTATTAAGAGGACATGTCTTCAAGTCAATTATTATGTATTCATTTGATTCTGATTCTGTTTAAGGATATATTTTGCAATTTGAATGTCATCATCATCATCTTCATCAATATCTTCTTCATGTTTTCCCAAACGTACTTTGGGAAAATCATTGTGCTTTTGCGAGCTCGAAGCCATATTGAAATGGTCAACTACTGCAAAAAATCCTAGACGACCCTTCTTAGGGTGTTCAAAGTACAATACCCAGGTAACTACATTTTTTGTTCCCTAAAATATTTTTTTATATATATTAATTTAATATGATGTACAGTTCATTCATCTCTAATACAATACAATATATGCATGAAATGAGCAGGGCTTACCATACTGTAAGTTCTTCAAGTGGTTGGATGCTAATGAAGTGATTGAGCTACAAGTTGAAGAAAGAATGAATGAACTGTTAAAGAAAGAGAAAGAGGTCGGGAAGATACTCGAGGTTCTTGAAAAGAGGGAGATTGAGCTGCGTAAGATAGTGGATCGCCTCGAGAGGGTGCAATTGGTACTATCCAATAAAAGCGACAAAGTTATGCAAAAGGAGTTGGTGCTTAATGCACAAGAAGCTAAAATCTGCCGTGTAGGCACGCTGTTGAGGATTTATTGCTGTTTTGCATTTGTACATGTATTTTACCTAGTGTTATATAAGTAATTTTAATTTGGGATTGTTGTTAGTTCTATGTTTAGGTATTGGACTTGTAGGATTGTTTTAACTTTGTATTGGACTTGTACTGAACTTGTAAGTTTGTAATGGACTTATACATGTTTTAAGTTTGTATTGGACTTAAAGCATGTCTCTCAAATGGTAACCTGTGGAGATTATGAGAATGTATGAATGCTTGTGAAACAGATGCTAGACCAGGAATGAATGAGTAACTTACATTTGAATTGGACTTGAAACAGATGCAGAAAATATTGTCTATCCATTTTGTCCCTAACTATGGATGCCAACTGTGCAATAAAAATTTACTGGATCTAGGATTGATTGATCTAGATTCTTTATATGGGTTTGTTTAGATTCAGATGGTTCAAAGTCCAAACTAGAAGTCTATAATCTCTTTATGTTTCAACTTGCTTGACCATTTAACCATTTTGGGAATGGATGGTGGTGGTTAATTGATTGTAGGATTTTCTTTCACAAGAGATAATATTCAATTCAATGTTCTAAGTATTATTGGACATCAAGGTGATTCGTTTGGAAAGTTTACAGTTACTGTCAACTTGGTATGGGAAAGTATTAGTTTCAGAACTGTGTGAAGGATAAATAAAATGTTCAACATTATAGCCACGCTGGAATCCAGACCATTAAAATCTGCATTAAAATCTAATTGGTCATTCCATACACTTCCATAAAAAAAAGTAGGATAAATATTGGACTTTGGTTTGCTATACATACATACATAAAAATTAATATGCTATACTTGTTTTTGGAAAGGCTGATTGTTAAAAACTTCAACAATAACACCTAAAGACCCAAATAAACAGTACACCAATAACACCTAAAGACCCAAATAATTTTAATACAACAATAACATCCAGTCACCAATTACCAACACTCCATGTCATGGTCATGAACATTATCAACCACATCATTATCATAAAGAAACAAGTTTACTTCAATGAAAATATTTTGCAACTGAGTATTAATCTTTCTAATAGGATGCCAAGTGAAATATAACCATTCTCACCACCATGTTCCATCAAATACACAAAATATATCGTTACACCATGGTTACAACAAAGTCCCTCCCTCAAATACATTCAAAATAAAAAAGTACCCTTGCAATACATTCAATACACAAAAAGTTGAGTGTGGAACCCATCATTACAACGGTTGTGATCCATCTAATCCAAATTGAATCTGTAAAGAATAAACAACAAAAAATAGTTGTTTCAGGTAACTTCTATAAAGTTGAAAAAAAAGCTATCAACCACTTACACTTTCTTGACTCTGCATCACTATTTCTCGGGGTTGGGTTCCAGTAACATCTATAGCCACGCTTTCTCTTTCTGGAACAGCCTGCTAGAAATCAATATTGTTGAGTATATAGCGAAACAATGGAAATTTGTAATTAGTTTGTATATAAGTTTTTTAATATACCATCTCAGAAGGGCCAAATAGATTCCTGCATACTTCTACGGTTGGTGTATCTCCTCTATCCACGACTTGGGTATCTCCTCCATCCCGCTAATAATTATTTAAAAAACAAATTACATTAACTAGGCATTCTTCGTGAACAAAATATAAATAAAAAGCAGATATTAAAATATCATCACCTCTTTACGCTTCCCCTTTGTTGGTGCTTTCTTGGTCTTTGCTTTAGCTTTTCGCATGTCTATCTCCATCCTGGATGCTCTCCTTAAAGATGGAGGTCTGCCTTTACCTCGCACAACACGCGGACTACGTACTTCCCTCGAACCACCAACCGTAGTATCCTTTGCCGTACTATCAACATTGGAACCAATTTGAGTCATCGACGGGGGTTCTTGATTGGCACGATACAAATCAATCATTGCCGTTAACTTAGAACTCGCATCCTCAGTATGCTCTCTCGAACCTGATGCGAGAGTAATCATCTTATAACAGATATTTAAAAGACGTGAATATCTATTACAATCTGCCCGTTGTTCCCCTCCATCGTAGCTGCTGTGAATTAATGTGTATCGCCTTTTAATATCTTTCCTCCATCGATCTAAAATGTACATTTCTGGCAAAACTTTAATATCGTTACACCTGAATACGGCCAAAATATGCCGACACAATATCCCCCTCATCTCAAATAATCCACAAGAGCACTTTGCAACTGCATCTTCGCCACTAAAGTTCACAAAATGGGTAACCGGCTTAGTGAACTCTTCAAAACAAACTTCATCCTCTACCATGTATATTTTTACTGCACCATCACTTTTATGTAACTTTGGATTCAAGTCAATGATGCCGTTGACTTGCTGCTGAACTTCCTTAAATTTAGCATTCGTGTACAACTCTTGAAACCTCTTTTCAATCGGAGATCTAGATATACAGGGGATTGTGGCATTAAATGACTGGAAGTCCGCAAGATTTTCATTCTCAATCTTTTTTTTCAACGCATTATCAAATTGGTCTACAAACTCCTTCAAGTTTGTTCTAGCATGAACATAACCATCAAAAAATGCATTCATGCTCTCGCTTCGCTGCGTTGTACTCATTCCAGCCCAAAAACACTCCTTCAGAAATGCCGGTACCCAATGTTCACGCTCAACATATAGGCTTTGCAACCACGCATTCTCATGTAAGTTGTAAGTGTTAATCAACTGATCCCAACATTTCTCAAACTCATCAACAAGTTGAGTGTCGTAGACACATTTCATCAATGCATTTTTCATCCCAGTTTTGTACGAACTATATGAGCCAAGCTTCTCGGGGACTTTCTTTAGTATATGCCAAAGACAAAATCTATGCCGGGTTTTTGGGAAAACAATTGCAATCGCATTTTTCATCGCTCTATCCTGATCAGTGATAATAGCCTTCGGAGCGATACCATCCATGCATTGCAACCATGTCTCGAATAACCACACAAAGGTCTCGGTATCCTCACTGGAAATCAGACCTGCCCCCAACAAAATTGACTGTCCATGGTGGTTTACACCAACAAATGGTGCAAAGGGCATCCCATATCGATTCGTTAGGTACGTGGTGTCGAATGTGACCACGTCACCAAAATCTTGGTACGCTGTTCTACTACGAGGGTCTGCCCAGAAGACATTTTTTAACCTCCCCTCATCATCTATATCCATCATATAAAAGAACCCAGGATTTTTGTACTGCATCCGTAAAAAGTAATCCCGGAGCGCTCCAGCACCACCTGCTCCAAGTCGTAAATGTCTGGCCTTGTCAATATAATTACGACAATCCTTTTCCAAAAATGGGAGGTTCTCAAATCCACCCGTGCCAACAACAAGAGAGCCGTAACTCTTATTCGTTCGGATGCCAGCCAAATCATTTGTATCAAGGACCCTTTTTACGGCATCACTAACTTCTCTATTGCATCGAAAGAAACGGGATTTCTTTGGACTGAGGCCGTGGTTATGGATATTATGTACTGTCGTCAACCGAAGCACACCATCTTGCCTTAAGGCATTAATCTTTGCCTTACATTCAGTTTTCCCTGTCGGACGTGGGTTGGCAACATTTAACGTCCTATTCCGGGCCTTCCCACCGCGAGCACAAGCAAGGGTGACGTATCTAACAGACTCATCTTCTCCCCTCTCGGTCCGTTTTGTCATCACCCCAAACCCGCATTTCTTACCATATTCCTTATAATAACTTAATAAATCTTCAAATGAATTAAACTCCATTCCCGATTTTGGCTCTTCAATTGTATCATCATCATCCACTTGGACATTCTGAGATTTCTCAGCACTGCCATCTTCAGGTTCTGTAGGACTTGGTCTATCCTCAGTACATTCTTCAGCTCTAGGGGATCCACATGGCGCTTCAGTTTCCCCACCATCAGGTCTATTATCCTCTGAACCAATTATTCTGCTTGTGGCGGAGCTTGTATTGCTGATAGGAGCCGGCGGTTCCATGATATGTTCAAATGGATAACCAGCATTCTGCAATAAACACAAAAAGTTTGCAATTAAATTCCTACAAAGAAGCCAACTTATTTTTTTTTAATAGGTGCAAAGAAACCAACTTATTAAGAATAAATCCTAATCAGTTATCACCACCTGTATGTTGATTGGATATTGGTTGCCAACCGGATATGGTAGAAAAGTCGGTGACCACGTAGGCACTGGTCCAAAGTAACCCGGCATGTAATTTGGGATATTTGGACTAGTTATTGGTATGGCCTAACATGTTATTAGATAAAGTTATTGATGTATTTTTGAAATAAATATCGACTCAACAATACCAATGTCATTGATATATTAAATCGTATAACATACATACCTCGGATGGGGGATTTGAGCTAGATAATGTTTGCATACTTGGCTGTTCTTTTTCGTTTCCCATTCTGAAAATTAGTATAAGCTATCAAGACAGCCAATTGACATTCAGCAGGTGGGTTTTTATAGCTGGGAAAAAATAAACTATCATGCAAAGGCGGCCAAACAATTAATATGCTTTCAATGCTAATTAAACAACTGCCATCTGTATGTTTCAAGCATCTCAAACACCACACTTTTTTTTTTTTATTGTATCTATATGGTGTGCATATGTTGCTTCCCCTCATAAGAGGAAAACAAAGATATTTTCCCAGTGAAAACTATGCAAATACTTTTGTTCATCAGTAGGTACAGCTAAAACAAAGTTGTACATCACATATAACCCAGTACCCACCATTAAGCAATAAGTCCATCTTATAAAACCGTGGAAGGGATCGAAAATGCACATATAATCACATCTCATAATGAGTAGTGAAGTAACGACGGATCTCATTGATTATCTTCCAATACAAAATCCAACGAATTATACTTTATGATCGAGTGTGGGACATCCCGTGTCATTGGAGTAAAACCTAGAGAAGGTGAAAAATCCAAATCAAACTCAGCACTGCCAGCTTGATTGTGTGATCTCTCTCAATAAAAAATAGATAAAAAAGGTAAGAAGATGGTCAGTTCTTTTCATTTCGCAAGTATGAAGTAGAAATGCTTGGTCTGTATAAACATCAGATTATAAAACTTTTTAATCGTGAAGTAGATCTAATAATTTACATGATCAAGCTATGTTAATTTGCAACCAATACTGATAAACAAGAGGAACCACAAAATACATGGCAAAAAACAAGCACATTAATTAAATAACTTGGTGACAACTCCACCAAAAAACAAACATTAATCACTTGACAGTGCAGCATCGGCTCCACAAGACCCAATCAAACAGCTGCCACAGTAAATGCATTCACCCTAATATATACCAACCAAGCAGCAGCTAAAGTATCAGTACGAAGTACATACCACCGATATGATTAAATCCAATAGAATTTTACCATTAACTCTAACTCAAAATGGTATGTAGCAGAACTGATACTTTAATCATATCGGTTGTTGAGTGTATTTTGATTAAATACAAGATAGAAAAACAAGACATACGAATTTAGCTAATTCAAATTGTATCGGTCAGATATGAACTTGATTTTAATGGATGTTGTCCTGAGTTTCTACCAAAATTTATTAACTAAGCTAGAGAGGATCCTTTGCAGAGTGTCTTGAATTTATTACAATCAAAACAAACATTCATCTACTACATACAAGATGGTAAAATCCAAGATAGAAAAACATTTCTAGTAGTACTCATTAACTCAAAACAAATATTTTCTTTTTCTTTTTCGGGACAAATAGAAATATGCAAATATTTTCTTTTTCTTTTTCGGGACAAATAGAAATATGCAAACTATTTTTCGGGACAAATAGTAAATGCATTCACCCTAATATATACCAACCAAGCAGCAGCTAAACAATGTGACAGACATTATGGTCGGAGATCTTGATTTTATAAAGCTTGGAGTTTTAGTTTGATTTTATAAACGGCAGATGGAAGACCTCTAAAACCCACCAACCCAGAAAATGGGAACTAAAATCTAACAAATGAGCAGCAAATTCTTACGTCTTACCCAGAAGAGGTCACTGCAAGAGAAGACCGTGGATCCCGTCGAAGACCGCGCGCAGCTCAGATCTGGGTTTGGGGGGCTCTGCTTTCTTCAAACCAAAAGGAAATGAATTCCCTCCTCCCGCGTGAGTATGTTTCGTGCTTCTTTTTTTCTTTTTTTTTTTTTTTTAAATTAACTGACGTGGCAACTCGCGAAGCCGCGGCGGGGATACCACCCGGTGGTATGTAGCAGGATTGTAGCTAATAATATAAGCATATCACTTTTATAATTAAATATATAATATGTAATTTAATTACTTATGCCTGTATAGTGAATATACTTATTATAAGTGTATTTTATAATTTGTATAAGAATTAATTGATAAAACTTAATAATTTCATATATTAGAATGTGAGAATCATATATGAAATAGATATATATTATCATATTAAGTGTATGTATTAATAATATATGTAGACATATAATATATTGTTATTTTGGATAAATATCAACTAGTTATATATTTTAATTATTTATAAAAATTTTAAGATTTTATAATTCAATAGGGGTTCTATTTGTCAGTTGTATAAATTCAATATTATATCTTTTATTTATCTATCTATTTAATTTATTAATTATTAAATCTTATTTAAAAAAGAAAAAATAAACAATTCGAGTTCGATTCGAATTCGTTTGTGAGACAAGATCGAATTGAGAGTTTAGTTTATTGAATTGAATCCAAACAAACAATAAAAAAAAATCTCGAGCTTGAATATTTTGAGTCGAGCCGAGCTCGGCAAGCCAAAGACCGGCTTACTGTGCTCGATTACAGTTCTAACACTATATCAACTGGTGAATTGAAAATGACAAATTCATAATATTAAGTAGCATCACCTTTTTTTTTTTTTTTTTTTTTTTTTTCTCGAGTCAGAATTTGAGTCACTTTGAATTAACTTATTCCAAACCCAAAAAGAAATTTTATAAATTACTTTTTCTGCTGAGAAATTATTTTAATTGTAGTCTCCAAGCAGCCCTACAAATATTTCTAATGTGCTATTTGATTAATTATTGGAGACATTTCCAAAGTTATAACTAATGATGAATTTATTGCCAGAAATTTGAGTAAATTTAAACCGATCTTTATTTTGTCTCGAGCTTTATGATCAACAGCTGCCATGTTTTTAAAAATAAAGACAACGTTTGGAAAGCAGAGATCTGGGTCCTCGGACCCAAGTCCTTTCCATCCAAGTCCAGTGATCATGGGTCTGGGCTACAGTTCACAGCCCAGAAGTTTGCATCCGTTTTAAAGGAAAATGAGTGCACTAATTTTCTTTTGTGATATGTGAAACAATGTTTTGAATTTAGTTTCATACTAGTCGGTACGGTCGAAATATGTAGTATCGGCTGAATAGCTGGTATAGAGAAGTATATTATTTCGTAATGGTCATAATTTTGGCCTGTATAGGCCAATATACAGATTTCGGCCTTTATTTTCTTTCGTTTTTATTTATTTTTTATTTTTTCAAACTGTAGATTCATTTTTGGACCTCCAATTCAAATCAGACTGTTTATAATTTATATATATATATAATTTATTCGTATATAAACTATTCCAAAACAGTATTGGTATCGAAATATCTCGTTTTAATGCCTCGATCGAAACGGTATTCAAAACATTGATGTGAAATCGGGGGACATTAGTAAATGGCCTTTGCTCAAGGGAAGAAAAAAAAAAAAGCCGTGCAAAATGACAGATATTCTTCAAATATAAAGAATTACAGCCATTTGCACCCATTGAAGACACCTCTACCACTGGTTCCTGTGTAAGACCGGCTTGAAAAATTGATGGTACTAGAAAATTGCTTTGCTTTTCCAATGGCAGGAAGCAGGCAGCAATAAACTTGCCATGGTACCTGAAACACCTTTCACAGAACAACACCACACGTCCGGAACTCATTTCCACTTTCAATGCACCTTTGATTTGAACTTTTTGTCACACTTGTATTTATCACTTTCAAATTGAAAATATATATGATTTTGATATTTATCATATTAAACATTCAATAAAAGCATATAACTGAAACATAGGAACAGCTCTGAATTTATATATGGAAAAATATTACAAGAAGTAAACCGTACTCTGTTTCTCTACGAGTATTGCCAGAAGTAGAGCAGCACTCTGTTTCTTTTAGAGTACAGGAGGAAGAACTATTAAATAAACCAGTCGCTGGTCCTCCCCATCTGTAACAATAATCACTTCTCTATAATGAATTTTCAAAACTGAAAGAACAAATAGAAAAAATTTTCCACCTCCTGAGTATAAATTAAACCTACTGGATGCCGTTATAATTACAGAAACACAACAATGCCAGCTCTGCTTGGCCATAAATAAATTAAAAAAAAAAAAAATCTCATGATGGAAAGCTCTTACTGCTCTCATATTCTCTCCTTGTGATTTCAAACACAAGTTCATTCCAGGTATCAACTGGGCCTGGCATGCACCAGTGCAAGCAATCCTGTGGAGGTGGCTTCCCATCCGGGCCACGTTTTGTGATCTTGTTTGGATCAGGGCTTCGATATGGTCCTGGATGTCCATCATGGCGGTACCCAAAGGCTTCGGTGATATCCATCAACCTCAACTTTGATTTGTTTGTTGCCTTCTTAATTGCACCATTGAAACCAGCGACCTGTTTTTTATGCATTGTTTCTGTGAATCCATTCTCTACCAACTCACCAATTGCAAGTGGCCTTGTCTTTCCAGTGCATGATCCACCTGTATTCCAGGCCCCACCCTCGTAATGATCAGGAGAAAAGGAACGAACAATTGTAATCCCTGTATAATTTGGATGTGTAACAAGAGAAGTAAGAATTGTCTCAACAGATATCCCAAATGCTTCTACACTATTAACCTTCATATGCCGAGACTTGTCAGGCCACCACAACTGTCCTCCAACAATCTCGTTATTCAAGACATAAACTGACTGCTTGGCAAACCAATGGCCAGAAGATATAACGACCACATCAAACTTTGGGATAAATTCCATGAGATTATCATCAGGGGCATCAAGAAAGAGCTTGGTCACTCCCTCTGGAGCAAAGTCAAATGGTGCAGACGTTTGCTTCACAAGCCATGAGGACCATATCCGAACAATCGTTACAGATGTTGACTTGAAAAAATACCGTTGCATTTTGCGGTTCCCTCGGTTTTTAGGAGCTTCTACCTGAAAATATTCCGCAATACTTTCTTTCAGGATCACATGGGGGGAAAAAGAATAATCCAAGACTTGAAAACGGAACCATCAGATATAATGCAAATCGAAAATATTTCAGAAAATAAAATTGTGATTTGCGAATGGCCAAAAATATATCTTCTAAAATTACTAACTTAAAAAGATAGGTAATTACCTGCCAGAGAATACACAGCATTGATTCCATCTGGTTTCGAGCAACTGAGTCACCAATGAAAGCTAGGGTCTTCCCTCTCATTAACTCTAAAAATTCCTTTGCATCAAATCGGGGGAGGTCACACTGAAAAGGCTTCCATCGCCAATTCTCATAGTCCTTGTCAGGCCTCCCATTCCCCTGGCAATTCTGCATCTGCGTCAATACAGGGCATGTATTGTTTGTGTATAATGGCCCTGATGTATCATAAAACCAACTTCCCTGGTACAGATCACAGCCTGCAGAATGGAAAATGAAAGCACAAACTAAAGGCATTTGAAGAAGAAACAAAAGGGAAAAAAGAAAAAGAAAAAGTAATACTGGTCTCAACAATGGAGCAATTTAGCTCATGATGGGCCTTTAGTATTGGTTTAAATATGAGGGACATGCCATAATGGGCATAGCAATAGTTATGAACAGCATGGTGATGGTTATCTAACTAGGGAGAATCACTAATTTGTCGTCTATTGATTCTTGATCTTTTTTATGACAGAAGAGTTTGTAACTATATCAGGAAAGTTCAGAAAACTAGCGGCACAAAGTCAAATTTGATGTTCAGTCAGTCAATGAATAGCTGTCAGATAAACAAAGTAACGATAGCTAATTACATTTCCAGGTAAACATGATAAACCGACGTGATGATAATTTGATAAGTGATGAAGTAACTAAGTAAAAATAAAATGAACATTGAGGGTACCTGAATATACTGACGCATTCTCAGTAGCCTTGCTGGGCAGACTAGATAAACTTGGCGCAGCCCCTGATTTGGAATCAGAAGAAGTTGTAGAATCATTTGATCCCATATCTATAGAATCAAACTTATTCAGCAAACTTGGAGAAATGGGCTCTTTTAGCTCAACATTCGTTGTCTTGGAACTAGGCTTGGCATCCTCCTCTTTTCTTGAAACAGAAGATGCAGGAAGAGGTGCCATTAAATCTGTCACCTCCTTGTTCTCCAAATCAACTGTAGAACCAGGTGAACTCATGGGCATCTGTGAATTAGACTCGGGGGGCAAATTCTTATGAACCACTTTTGTATTGTTTTCCACCAAGGGACCATTTGATCTCACAGACGGTTGTGAATTGGACAATACTGGAACAGTTGATTCAACATGTTTTGTCTCTGTGGTTTTTGAATCAACTGATGCATCACTTGTACTCACGAGCACTTGTGGATTAGTCCCAGAGGACAAATCCATTGCATCTCTCAGAGGACCAGTTGAGCTCATAGACACTTGTAAGTTTGACTCGGCCGGTGTGTCCTTAACAGCTATATCCTCATTGTTATCAACACGTGGATTAATGTTAGTCTGATTGCCTGGAGAGAACAACAGATCCATCTTCTCTGAGGTATCAACACCATAGAAATACCCCCGAACGGTGGAACCAATTGGGAATGAGACTAGTATCCAGGAAGCAAACATTAAGAAGAATGCCAATCCTGCTACTGAAACTGCAATGAAAGAAACTGTCCTCGGATATGCAGTCATTATGGGAGAGCCTTTTGGAGAGGCCCAAGTCATATCATTCCAAACCAGCTAGTCCTACAATAAGTTATGAATCATTGAGGGGCTTCCAACAGTAAATCAACCACAGATAATACAAGGCTCCTAACAAGTACTTAAATGCACGTACATGAAAGGTTTGTAATCAAACTAAACCATAAATGTTCTTTCCGAGAGCTTTGAACTTCGAATCCTCCAAAAACGCTTCTCAATACGCCCCTTTTTTTCGCAAAGTTTCGGTAACCAAATCAAGAAACAATCTCCTTGTATCCTATAGAACTCACAAGTACCCTTTATAAATAAACTGTTCCGGAATAACGTATTACCAAAACTCTGGCTACCAAGTTGAACTCATCCCATGTTCGCTGATAAAGTGGCACAAAAAAATCATAAAAAAAAAAAAAAAAAAAGCCAATACGTGCCAAAGGACGAAAAAAGAAGCCAATATCCGGCATCAAACGTCAAATTTGTAGAGAAAAGATTTAAGAAAATAAAATCAATCACTAATTTTCTCTGAAATACCAGAGTAATAATCGCCCGAAACATCCACAAAAATCGAGACTTTCTGTTTATTAGCATAAATCTAAGATCAAAACACTCACCTTTATAAAAGAGAAATTCTCTTCACGGAAGGAAGATCGAGGAGAAGCACTATACAGGGGCGAATCCGCTCAAAACTCCGAGAATTAGAATGCTGTAGATAATGGTTAGCAACTGGCACTACGGAAAATTCAGACCTATAGAAATGTTCGCAAATGAGAGAGGGGGAGAGAGAGAGTGACTTAATTCACATGGTTTATCTTCCCTCGTCAGTTTTACTTTATTCACGAACGTAGTTACGTAAGACCTTGTGAAAGCTCTAGTTTTTTTTTTTTTTTTTGTTGGGGAAAGAGGAATCGTAAAAGCTACATAGTACATACGCCATACGCTTCGGACCGACTCTGTTAAACACGGGAAGACCGGTAATTGCAACCTAAAAAAACAACAAAACTGAGTTGCTTGTGTTTCTTCGATACACGCAAGTTTGAGTTCGGTTAGATCTGCACTTATTTAACGGAGTCGGAGTTTCTTTGAAATTCATCCTTGGAAACACACAGAAATCATCCTACTGTCTCTTAAGTGTCTTTGGGTAGGTTTGGGGGGTGAGATGAGAATTTTGTGTTTTATTTTAAAGTTTAAAATATTAAGTTTTAGTATTATTATTGTTTTGAGATTTAAAAAATATGTATTGAGATTTGAAAAAGTTGAATTGTTTATTATATTTTATATGAGAATTTAAAAAAGGTGTAATGATGAGATGAGATGAGATGAGAATTTTATGTTTTATTTTTGACCTCAAACCTGCCCTTAGATCGCAATATATAGATGTATTTAAAAAAGAGTTTAATTAATCCTTTTTTTAAGATCTATTTATTATTCTGTATTTTAGATTTTTTTCAGGTAGTCTGAGATTTAAGAAAATAAAATATTTAAAAGAAGTGATGAGATTTGGGCACTCCCATTCTCATCATTAGTTTTTATTTATTTATTTATTTAGTTCATTAATAAGGCAATTTAAAAGTCAATTAAGTGTTATGTTTGGGATTTTAGAATTGGTTTTATTAGCCCATAAAGTCAATCGCCCAATCACAAGACTGACCCCTTTTCTTTCTTTATTTTTTCTTTATTTTTTTTCCTTTTTTAGCAACGCTCTAAATTTATAATCATACTTGCATACGACTTGTTTAATTAGCATGACACGTACATACTAGTCTACTAGGACTGTCGGTGTGGCCCTGTGGGATGCCGGATCCACTTTTGGAGTGGCTGATCTGTCCATCCAAATGGTTGCTTTATTTATTTAATTTTTTAAAATCAACAAAGCTTTTAATTATATCAATTATTGACGTCACTTTTAAATTTGGGATTGTAACGTTACTTTTGGAGTGGCTGATCGGTCCATCCCCCAATGGTTGAACGTCACTCTTGGAGTGGCTGGTCGGTCCATCCCAATCGTCGTCATCTTCGTCGGTTTTTTGTTTCTCTTTTTTTAATCATAAAAAGATATCTAATTATATCAATTATTGACGTCCCATTTTAATATAGGAGTGCAACATTGGTTTGCAGAGTTTGGATCAATGTCTCCTCACAATTCCTATCTAAACTTGTGTATTTGAAGTGGACATAGGTTAGATTTGGTTAATGAGTTGAGATAATATGTGTTGAAATAAGAGATAAAAATTAAATAAAAAATTATTAAAAAATTATTTTTAATATTATTATTATTTTGTAAGTTGAAGAATTGCTAGAATGTGTTAGAGGTGTGTGTGACTCATGCATGTCATTGCCCCATAAGGAGGCGCGTGAACCGCATGCTTCGGTGGAAATAAAAAAAGAAAAAATTTGACTATGGGGATCAATATATTGAGATGAGAGGATAAGAGAACTTTGTCAATGGCGGATATATCCATAAGAGAGAGAAAGAAGATTGGGGGAAGAAAAGTGCTAAGAGAAGAGAGAGGCTTGAGGGGTGAGGGATCCTTGTGTTGGTACTTGGTTTTGTGGGGATGGGGAACTAGGGAGTCGGGGAAGGGAGAGGGAGCAGCATGCTACTAGGGTTATTTTCTTGGCAATAAAAAGCTACGTAATGTTATATATAATCACAAAGTAGGGCTGAAAATCGATAGTTTTTTAGATCTATGATGCCAATCAAAATCAGCCGACAGGGAGGGAGAGAACTGGCCAGAATCTTACGGCCAGTGCTAATCGATTTGACGGTCGGTTCATTGATGATTAACCCATCCCCAAATTCATATCACAAATTCAAAACAAATCAACTCAAAATTTACAAAAATTCAAAAATGCATAACAAGTCAACTCAAAATTCACAACAAAATCACAAATTAAAACAAGCAAACAAAAATAGTAGACCTTGAGTCATGGAGACGTTGGAGACGAACGGAGAGATGAGAGAACATTGGCGATGTGTGGGTTTAACGAACGGAGGGTAGCGGCGATGTGGGCGTCAACGGGTCTGGGGGCAGCAGCTTCATTTTTGTCAAGGGAAAGTGAGATAGAGAAATTGAGAATCGGGAGAGAGCTGGGACTTGGGAGGGAAGAAGAAGAAGAGATGGGGGAGGGTTATTAAACCCTATTTTGAAATGACATTTTTTTTTTTTTTTAACAAACTTCATATCCAAAACGACATTGTTTCACTCAATTAAGTGAAATGCGTTGTTTCATATATAAAAAATATACATATATCTGCTATCAGTCGGTTCGGCGGTTTGACATTGGTTCAAATAGGGACCGAATCAGCCGACGTCAGTTTTAGCAAATTCCTACTGCCGGTCGACTGGTTCTCTATCGATTCCGGCCAGTTCCTGACTCCGGCAGCCAATTCCCATTGGTGACGGTTAGTTCCTATACGCCCCTATCATAGAGTATGCAAGTATTACTCAATTGCAATCCTAAAACCATATAAGTCATTTTTAAAAAATTGTTGTAGTACTTACTTCATGTACGCACTACAAGAAAAATAGCTTTTTGCAATGCTTAAATTCACCTCAAAGGCCATTTGCAGTGTCACAATTTGTTTCTAACGTTGCTTCCTCATCGACGCAAAAGGGACGGTAATACTACGACTCAAAAACATTTTCACTTTGAAATGAAACACCATCGCAAAAATGTTGACGTTTGCAACGTAATTTGTTGCCCTAAAGGAGGACATGAGCGACACAGAATACATTTCAATCTTTAGGACCTACTTGTGACTAGATTCTAGTGCTACAAAAACTAAATAGCGCCACAAATGACTTCTCATTCCTTGCACATATATTTCATCACAAAAGTATTCATTCACCACAAATGGACTATTTTTCCCGTCGCTTTGTCTTGTCTCAATTACTAATTAATTTGACAACAAAAAACATAACTTTATTTCTACTGGTAAGTATGGCATCACAAATACTTTGGACGACAATTGATCAACTAATGCATTTAATACATTTATGGGGATCACCAAAATGACTCAAATACACAAGACTTGTCACAAAAAATCGTTGGGATATCATCGTGCCAAATTGTTGGCCGCAAAAAATATTAAAGAGCATTGGATTTATACTCGGGAACACATATTGGAGATTGTTTGCATTTTAGAAAGATTTCACATTTCAAAAACTAGCTTAAATAAACATTAATATTTCAGTTTAATTTTTACGAACCAACATCCTGATCATAAAAAATTCATGAATCTTAAATCAATAATTTGATCATCAAAATTTTATGTCGAACAATTTTGATAAAATTTTGATAAAATTCCCAAGGTAAGCTCATGATTAGGAATTTGGTTGATTTGTAGTTATCCTTAATGAGTGGCAATGGAATACTTTGACTACTAATGTAAACACAATTTGCCAGGTATCAATCATTATACATACAGGCCTAGTAGGAAAAAAAAATCTACAATTGTACACAGATCCCATATCAACTAATTACAAATATTTAAGCTTCATTTAGAACCTATCTCATCTACATATGCACATAAAGTTGTTAAGAAGTATTTTTTTTTTTAACATACATATGAGTCAACTAAAGTACCAACATATATATATATACACATGGAATGTATCTAAACATACACCAAATCAAGCAACTTCTTAGTGTTCTTGTGTACAAGCTTCATGCTATATATCATACAGACAACTTTTGTATGTGCTATGCACACTACATATGTGACAGACTACATTTGAGTCATTTCTTGATTGAAGCATGGTCAGAATTTGCCCAAGTTCCTTGGATCCCATCTCTTTGGATCACCCATCAACTTGGCGATTGCTTTGGTATATTTTTTTGTATCCATTTCTTCTTATAATTAAATAGAATTAAATAGACTGAGCAATCTTAAACTTGGATTGAAAGACTAGTAATCTAACATGTGTTAAGTTGTTTAACTAATATCCTATATACATGTATTATCTTTCCTCTTATTGTTAATAAACACTAAATTGCAAATAATGTCCAGGTTTAGGAAAATCCAAAAAAACAGTAGAGATACAAATGTAAACTCTTATGAAGTGCACCAAAAAAAAATCCACCCCCAACTACCATGCACACGTGAAGTTTATTTTGTGAACACATGATCAATTACTTTACTTTTTTCATTATTTATTTGTCCCCAAAATAAACAAATTATGAGGGATCTACTCATATACCTGAAACTTGGTTGCCCAGTTTCAAAGAACGACCTTGGTGCGTGGAGAAAAACATACAAGTTTAATGGAGAAGATATGGAAACGTAATCTTGCCAATTACAAAGAAGAAACAAGAAAATTTGAGTAAGCTGATCGTAATGTGAACAATTTGGGACAGAGAAGGAAGGAAACTCGATGGAACTGGGAAGGCTTTCGGGAGTTAGGTTTCAGAAAATTTTGGGAGAAAAATCTAGGAGGCCTTGTGATAATGACATTGTAGCGGCAACTAAATTCGTCCGAAAAAATAATCGGCATGGTCGCAATAGAGGGGGGCTCATGTATTTTTGTTGCTTAAGTGGCGTAATTCATCATTGTTAGAAATACTAGATCAAAGTACACAGCGGAAGCGATATTACCTCATCGTAAATATCTAGGATCTAGTGCGGTTGTTCCACAGATTCTTTATCGTCGTCGTCGTCGTTCATTTGGAATCTCCCTTATCGATGGTGGAGTGTGCTACGTAGCAATACCAAAGCAACACCCACATATTCCACAGCCTAGATGCCGGGACTAGAGAGAACCATTTGAGAGAGAGATTTCTTGTTTTTGATACTTGTATTCTCCAAAGGGGAGAGGGGCTATGTAAATAGCCCCTCTGAGTGTAACCCCCGGCTAGCCCTTAATGGCCAATCATCAAGTCTCATGAAGTGGTTTAAGAACCACTTCATAACCACCAAGAGAAGGTGAAGGGGTGCCCACTATGGGTGTCCCTGTCTTACATCTCCCACTCACACATAGTGGGCAAGACACCAGGTCTGCATTCCTCAATATGTTCTCAATCTTGTTCATACTGGCAAATAGGCCGTGCGACCATCGAGCACATCTGTAAAAGAAAAATGGGAGCACTATACCAAATTTCTCCTAGAGAAGACCAGCATAGCAACATCCCTAAAAAAGTGTCTCGTTATGCCCCGACTCATTTGGTCACATCAAACTAAGCATCTCTAATCCCTCTCGAGTCCAAATGACTCAGAGCAATGCTCAATCTCCATAAAACATGATGTACTCACAGTTATATTGCAACTCCCAAGAAGCAACATAACTTGCCGGCAATGAGTACACACCATTATCGATGTGTTACCAAATAGTCTTCCCTTCACGCTCATGTCATTTAGTTTTAGTCCAGTCGCTTTCCCAGCAATGCCTCTTTAGACCGCATTATTCATGGTCATAGATAACATGCCAAAGTAGCAGACACTAAAACATCAACCTTGTGACATAGTCAAAGGTCTCCTAAGGGCATAAATAAATTAAGGTCATCAATTATGACCTACAGGACTCACACGGTGAGGAAGCAGGGAATCATTCACTCACCTCTACTGTTGGTCGTAAAAGCACATGTAGTATGAAATACATGCTACGGTGGAGTTCTCTTTCCAAAGAAAGAGCGTATATCTATTCTCAATTCACCGTACAGATCTTAGTCTAGTCACTATCTCAGCGTCTAACCCGAGTCCCTCCATTTGCTCGCTATCCAAAGCGCCAAAGAGGATCTCGCATCTAGCTAAACCACAGGCTACATGGTATGTGGGTAACCATGCACGGTCCTTAGACCTCATCTTAGCTCCCACTAAGGCAACATATCTTTTGTGTCTTCTAATTTATCCCTCTCCGGACAAGTACCGAGTAACACATTGTC
This sequence comes from Juglans regia, assembly GCF_001411555.2. Taxonomy (NCBI): domain Eukaryota; kingdom Viridiplantae; phylum Streptophyta; class Magnoliopsida; order Fagales; family Juglandaceae; genus Juglans; species Juglans regia. Next base: position 8,485,644 of record NC_049901.1, on the reverse strand, counting down.
TCATCTTTGCTCGCTACCTCTTTGTAGCGCCTAAGGCGATCGCTCGTGTGAGTGAACCGATCTAAGCCTGTCAATATACCTTTTTCACCATAACTCCTAAATTTATGATAAATGTGTGTGCATACCAAAGAATGCTTCCAATCACGCCACATGTTCATAGAACACATCAGTATCATGTGCATGACGAGCAATATCGTGAGGTACAGAGAAATTACATGGTCAACAACAAATTATTAAACCACAACTCTCAAGTGGTGTTTAATGACCATTTCTCTACATGCGCATTCTAATGTATAGTAACTTTCCAAAACATGCTCGTACCAAGAGACTCAACTTTTACATGTAAAAGTCATTTGCACAATCATGAAGTCAGCGATGACTCATCGCGAATCTCATTTAGGTCAAACTCACAATATAAGCCGTAGATTCTAGTCAGCAAGTCTAACTGCGATTTTTAAGAATCTACAAAGTGACCACAAATGTTATTCAGCAAACTTAATTTGCGACTTCAATGTTTCATTTAAATCTCTTACACTCAACAAAAACATGTGAGATAACCATTATTTATTTTTCATTAAGGGTAAAGCGATTAGGGCCTTTGCTCCTAAAGACAATCATAATAGTCTAGTCGTTACTATTAACGACAATCGCATCACAAACTCACTTAACCAAGTAAGCCATATTTACCCTCTAACAAAAACTTAATCTCTAAGTCCCATGAGCAAACCATAATGGAAACATCAAACAGTATAGGCAAAACTAGATTCTTTAGTATTTTCCATCTCATTAATTGTCTATGGATTTTGAACAAGAGCTCCTAGAAACTGTTTTCCTAAAAAACAGGCTCACAAGACATGAAATCTGAGCTTCTTTTCACAAACCCATGTCCATCACCTCATAGTATGGAAAACCTCTTATTAGGCGACAATTAATTATCTAAGATAATCAGTTTGCAATATCTCTTATGATAACAGTTTTCTAATATTGTCAACAGCGTTCAAAGAATCCCATTTATTCAATAGGTCGTTTAATAACAAAAAAACGACTAGGTACATTGGATATCTTTGAATAGATGGTTTGTTGAGGCCGCATTTAAACAGCACCAGCAGCATTCATTCGCTTTCTGTACCAAAATAGTACTAGCAACAATCATGCGCTCACGGTACTTAATTCCTAAACATCACAAAAGCCAACCATCTAATTCTCCTATGAGAATCAGCTATTTAACACCTTCAAGAAAAGTTTCAATAAATATGCGATCAATAGCTATCTAAATGCAACTCAATTAGTGCCAAGAGATGGATCTATACCTTTATCAACTCCACTTTTCCTGTCAATTAGATCAACAACCCCAGGTTGGATCATATAAGTGAAGCGAATCTAAGATTCTATGTTGGGATTCCTACTATGTGAATTCAATACCTTTAGCGGAGCCATATTACAAATATTCTCTTCTAGTCTCTAAACGACGAGAAAATATTGATATAAAGCTACCACGCTATTTATGAGGATCCTTATATTCTATAACTTTTGGGAGTCACTATCACTAATGGTACACCTTAACTCAAACTCAAATGTATACTCCCACTAGTTGTTGAATTACTCCCACTATTTTCGGCGATCTTATATAAAAAGAATTTTGAAAAAAAGAAGGTTAAGGTAATGTGGAATGAAATGTGATGAAAACGTTCTTTCCAAAAATAAGTGTTACAAAAATCCACAATTCCCCAGAAAATACGAGTAATTTTCTTGACTCAACAAAAAAAAATGATCAAGCTTAGATCCTCTTGGCTTTTAACAGAATTTACGTTTGCACAAAATAATCACTCAGCCTTTCTCAAAAGCGAATGAACTCGATCTAAGGACGACAAATCAGAATTAAGGCTGCAACCCATATTACATCAACCCAAGTGTGATGTAACAACTGCTTTGCGCCATAATTAATTTATAACACCATTCTCAGCAAGTCAATAAACTGCGAGATAATTGTTTTCATCATATAACTCATACGATTGCGATTTCGAAAAAATTTTAACTGAAAAATATATTTTCATAAAAAAAATTTGGATCGCATTTATATGATGAAACAACATATTTATTATCAAAGTCCTTAGTGTGCATGTTTAGGAACTCACATAGAAAAATATTCATATTGCCTTTTCTCTTTGACTCTACTAAACCAAGGAGAGGGATCTCATTAGCGAGAAAATTTTTAATTTCTCAAGCTTCCCACCCATCATCCTATGCCTCTATGGCATATTTTAGTATATCATTTCCCCACCCGAGAAATAATACCACTAAGTCAATGAGTGACCATCCAACTTTCAAACATCTAGGAATTCTCACTAGCACCACTACTTTCAATAAGTCTTAAAACAAATTAGATATAGGCTTCACAAATATCGCATTAAAAGCACTAATAAAAACATCGTTTTGTGCAATAAATGCAGTATGTGACGTTTTAGTTGCTAACTAGCGATATATCTTTATTTCTTGCATGCTCAATATTTTTCATATTCTTCAATCTACTATAGGAGAGAAAAAGAAAAAAACTTTGCGAGAAATTATCTTAACCTAAAACCTATCTTGCATCAGTGTTACCACGAGCAAAATTTTTAGTTTAGGTTTAGATAAGTCATACCTAATTATTCAGACTTTTGCCACAGTTGCCATGCAAAACCTCCAAGGTGCTTGGTATTACTCTCAAGGGATGCTCCAAAGTTTATATATCTGCAAGAACCTATCTGTTCTCGCTAAGAGAAATAAAACTTGAGCAAAATTACCAATGCTAATACCATAAAGGTGCACTGATAAAATCTTTAAAAAAAATGAATGTGCCAATCAAGAATGTCCTCAACACGCTTGCACACTCAGATTTTAATATCCTTACTCGCCAGACATACTAGCAAGTTTAGAGAGTATGTTCTTATCTGTGAGTAATCTAAATTGTTTTAAGATTATAATGCTCAACCTCAAAATATAGGAGCAATTAATCTTTGCGTTACAAAAATAACGCGTAATTTCTTCTATTACCCACAAGATTCTTAAAGGTAAAATAGTGATTTAGCTCTATATGATAGTTGATCCCATCAACTTCTATCAAAATCGTAGTGCATGCGACTCACGCGCACTTCCAATTTTATTCTAGACATTTTAGAGGTTTTACAATAATGATGGTCTAAGACTATCTGACTCTCAAAATAATCTTTATTTGTTTCCAACTATTGCTCATGGAGGAGATTAATGCGACGATTAAGTCGTATAAATAATCTCTTGGCTTTCTTCATGGTTATCTCAAAGTTACTAAACTATGCGCATATCATTACACACACATCTATGAAATTTGCCGCTTTAATCTAAGTTAGAAGAAAAATAATTAATACACGTCGCAAGATCGAAAAATCGCTAAGCTTCATAATCATCTCTTGCGCCTCAATGTCTAATTATTAATTTCTAACTTAATTTTCGCGCAAATTTATATTGTATAGGAGATTAATTCCAAATCAATCTCAACCATACTCCCACTAAGATAAGTAATCTACCGAGTTAGTCTCATGTAAAAATAATTTCTTCTTAGATTGAAGAAATCAATTTAAACCAATCATAAGTATGGACTAATTAAACTTGAGCTACTTAATCCTCTAGTTTATCACATTTTAAAAAAATTGAAGACAGTTCTAAAAAATAGTCTAACAATACAAGTGATAAAATAAGCTCATACATTTACATGTAATCACAATACATGTACAAAAATGATCACATCACATTTGATCCAAATAATTATTATTCACCAAAAAATAATAATCTAGACAATTTATAACGTAAAATAAAATGCCAAACAAATGTGACAAAAAAAATATTATGGCAAGCATGTATTTAATAACCATAATCACATGCAAAAATATTTCAAAAAACATTTATGCCACAATAACATGCTGAATAAATAACTAAAATCAGCAAACTTACCAATAATAGGCTCTAGCCCAAATGGTTGAGCTTATAGTCTTTGTGTGTGAGGTCTTGGGTTCAAAACACCACTGGTAAAACAAAATTTTATGTCACTGGACAGCCAAAGGGCCACACCTTCTTGGGCGCCCAATTGCAAAGCAGACTTGTGCCTGCTGGGCTCACGGCCCAAATCTTCCAGTGGGGTTTTTTTTTTTTTAGACTGCATTCTTTTAAAAAAAAACTAGTTGGGGTTTTCTTTTTCAACCGAAATAAAACAAATAGTTTTGCAGCCCACAGCCCATAAATAATTTAAACCAAAACTGTTTTCCTTAAAACAGATGGGTTTTGCTAAAACAAAAAATATGGGCCGGACCTAGAACTTGATTTAAAAAAAAATAGGCCCAACTCCCTTTAAAAACAGCCCAAACTTCATCACAAACTAATGAACATCACTGTTCATCTTCCTCCTTCAGCCGATGGTTACAGAACAATTTAACCGAAGGGAAAAAAAAAATGTAACCGCTGCCAATCGCAGCGTGCGCCCATTAATGGCGACTTTGAAGCTCCCAGCAGAGGCACCGCTCCATAGCAGCGTTTCTGAGGTGCTGCTTCTGCACAGTGCCACTGCGCAGCATGCTGTCTTCAGCCGCCGCAAGCAGCGCTGGGGTGACGACCCAGCTGGTGCGCGCAACGCCTTATGCAGCGCAGCATCCATCTGGTGCCCTGAAGCATGTCGTGTAGCACCGCACAGCACCAAAAAAATGGAGTTTTCGTGCTCCTCTGTGTGCAGCTTTGCATGGAGCAGAACTCACCGCGCCCTAGTGGGCGGTTTTGCTTAGCAGGATCGACCAGCCTTGTCGCGGCAGCTTCTTGTGGTGCAACCACTCTTGTAGCAATGCACCTAGGCATGCACTTCAGTGGACGGCGTGCATCTGCTCTTGGTACGCAATGCACCATCGCGCCGCTCCGCTTGGTCTGCGGCATCGGCACCTGGTGCCGCAGTATCTTGGGTGCACGCCATGGCCCTCAGGCGCGCGCAGCATCAAGACACTCAGGCACCTCATGAGGTGCTGACTGTTGCCTTGTAGATGCAACACAGAGGTGCACCCGTCACCTGTGATGGTAGCAGCACTGAGGTGCTTCATACGATACCCGTGCGGCAGCACCCAAACAGTGCGCTCTAGTGTCTTTTGCGGAGCTTATAGCACCGGGGTGCACAATACCCTCCAGTGCAGGTTAATGGTGGTTACCGAAAGAAAATAAAAGTTTTTCCATCGGGCACAAAAAAAAATTCAGTGAATTAACTCACAATCCGCACATCAAATACAAATCGGGAACAACTGATCGGGCTCTGATACCAATGTTAGAAATACTAGATCAAAGTACACAGCGGAAGCAATATTACCTCATCGTAAATATCTAGGATCTAGTGCGGTTGTTCCACAGATTCTTTGTCGTCGTCGTCATTCATTTGGAATCTCCCTTATCGATGGTGGAATGTGCTACGTAGCAATACCAAAGTAACACTCACATATTCCACAGCCTAGATGCCGGGACTAGAGAGAACCATTTGAGAGAGAGATTTCTTGTTTTTGATACTTGTATTCTCCAAAGGGGAGAGGGGCTATGTAAATAGTCCTTCTGAGTGTAACCCCCGGCTAGCCCTTAATGGCCAATCATCAAGTCTCATGAAGTGGTTTAAGAACCACTTCATAACCACCAAGAGAAGGTGAAGGGGTGCCCACTATGGGTGTCCCTTTCTTACAATCATGTATTTTTGTGGTGATAAAAACATAGTCGCAAAAATTTAAAATTTGGCCGCAAAAGAATTAAGCACTATTTGAATCGTGTTTTGGAACTGTTTGCGACGAAATATAGCGACCACTTACAAATCGCCGCAAATGATACATTTTTTCATTGATTTAAGCTTGGATGGAAAAACTTTAGACCCAAAAATATGTTTTTCTTGTAGCATGTAGATTAGAAACATAATATAACTACACTCTCGTAAGTTTTGTTAATACCTATGGGTTTTTCAATTTATTATAAAAACTTTCCTGTAGCACCAAGGGTGTTCGTTTAGATTTTCGATATTATCTATCGGTTTTTCTCATATATTTAAATTATTGTTTCAAAATTTTATGATTAGGACAATATTTTATTATTAAAAAAATTATATTTCTAAGCTAAAGAAGAGGACACACATTCTACATTGTTGAATTGAATTTAAACCTTATATCTTAAATATTGTCACATTAATAATATAAATGTTACATCTTTTAAGCCGTAAGCAAATTGAGAATTTACAATTTACAATTTACAATTTTAAATTTATTAAATGCTAAAGATATAAAGATGAAATTCCTCTATTGATAATGTTGATATGATAAGATATTGATGTGATAAGGGTATAAAAATTATTTGGTGAATTTTATTTTTATTTTTTAATTTAAAGGAAGATGATACAACAGGCGGTATTACTCACAGCCCCTAGGCTCTTTCGCCGACTCTACTGAGGAGTGGAAATCCTAATGTAAATGGAGAACTACGGGGATTGTAATTCCGTAAGCAGTTTCAAGTTTGAACTTTGACCATGACCTTTGTCGTTTCTACATGAGTGTGGAGGAGATCTGAAACTCTTGTCGCCAACCACCCAATCTCATTATTGCTCCTAAAGTTATAATTCCACTAAAAAAAGAGAAGTTATTTTATGAGTTAGAATTGAATTTAGTTAAGTTTTTTTTATAAATAATAATAAATTAAAATGATAGAATAAGTTTTATAGGATCTATTTAAGATGAATTTAAATGTATTTAAATTTTAAAAATAAACTTATAGAAAGTTAAAAAAGGTTGTAGATTTTGTGTGTAAATAAATATTTAATTAAAAAAAGTTATAGATTTCACGTATAAAGAAATTTTGAGTTGAGACGAGTTTAGTAATTTGAGAGTTGAGTATTTGGATATTAGATTCAGCTTATCTGGTTTGCTTTCAAAACTAAAACCCAAAATTTTGAAAATTTTAAAAACATTTCATCTCATTATTATAATTTTTTCAAATCTCTATATAAAATAAAATAAACAATTCAACTTTTTCAAATTTTAAAATAAAAATAATATTAAAAAATATATTATAATAATATTTTATTTAACTTTTTTACTTTAATTACCATTCATCTCGTACTATCTCTCAAAACAAGTGTCAAAGCAATCGGTTTAATTAAGAACATCAAGTATGAGAGCATCATTCCTCTTTTAATAAAAAAAGAGAAAATTTATTTAAAAAGTATATTTTTTATACATATAACATATTGTTGACACGAAAACTTTATAAATGAACTATATAAAAAAATATTGACGTTTTAATTTTTTTAAGATTATAATGAGTTTTTGGCTAGTTTGAATAGTGAGATGAGATAGAATGAGATTAAATAGTTTTAAATGAACTGAATAAAATATTGTTCGAGTAAAAGACGTGTTTCACACCACCAAGTAGGGGTGTCAAATCGTGTTAATGGGTCATGTTCATGTCGTGTCAAGACATGTATATTATATTATATAGGTCAACCCTAACCCGATCCATTAAGCTTATCGTGTCAAAATCTCAAACCCTAACACGACCCATTAACATAACGGGTCGTGTCGTGTCAACCCGTTTTGACCTATTTATGTAAATGGATTGAAATAAACCTAAAATTAACCTCTTTAATCTAGTTAAGTTTAGCATAATTTTATATAAATGTTAAAATCACAATATTTATAAAAAATATAAAACTAACTACAAGTCTAAAATTACAATCTAAACAATAAAAATATCAAAATTAAAATCCCAACAATTTTATTTTTTAGGTATAAGGGTATAATTGTAATTTTAACTTTCTTAACGGGTCATAACGGGTTGACCCGTTATCAACCCGTTAAGTTATCATGTCTTAACGGGTCAACCCGTTTTGACCCGAACCCGTTAAAGGTAAACTCTAACCCGCTTTTATCGTGTCGTATTCGTGTTGGGTTAATGGGTCGTATCACATATTGACACCCCTACCACCAACCACTCGAATGACCTGTAATAAATAACTCGGTGGCACTGGATGCCCGGGATAAGCTCTAATGCTTAAGTTAGAAAATTAGTCTCAAGTCTTGTTTGTTTTCGCATATGAGATAAAATTAAAGTTAAAAGTTGAATAAAATATTGTTATAATATATATTTTTTAATATTATTTTTGTTTTGAGATTTGAAAAAGTAGAATTGTTTATTTTATTTTGTGTGAGAATTTGAAAAAATTATAATGATTAGATAAGATGAATTGTAAAGAGTTATGAAAACAAACAAGACAATGTAAAATATCTTAATAAGTTCAATGGAGTATTTGTTACCTTCATAAACCATTTATAGAGGTGCAAGGATGTGTCAAAGGAGTTGATAACCATTAGTCTCATGCGTTTATCTCTAGCTATCCCTTCCAAAAAGGAGAAGGGGATAACAGCTCTGGTTTACATGAATTATCTATATCAGGATAACTGCCTTCATCTAGGGGTGTTATCTTCTTGTAAGTAGTGTTGTTCTCTTATTGATATCATGCTCTCGTGGGCCCTTAGGCCATAAGCCTTGTAGGTCAAATTGGTAGGCTGAGCCTGCCTTCTAACCGTGGGCTAGTAAGCAAGAGGATTCAAATATCCTTCCTAATTAAAATATTATTTTTAATTTTATTATTGTTTTAAAATTTAAAAAAATTGAATTATTTATTATATTTTGTGTACGAATTTAAAAAAGTTATAATGATAAGACGAGACGAGACGAGACGAGATTGTTTCTCTATCCAAACAAGATTAGGTTTGGATAATAAATTGAGATGAGATGAATTAATATGAAAGTTAAAAATTGAATAAAATATTGTTAGAATGATATTTTTTAATAATAATTTTATTATTTTATGATTTAAAAAAATTGAATTATTGATTATATTTTATGTAAAAAGTTATAAAATTTATAATAATAAAATAAAATAGTTAAAAATATTTCAGAATCCAAACCACGTCTCAATCTAAATATCTTTATATAAAAAACAATCACAATGGTCAAAGTATCTTATACGAATTTTTGTAACAAACAAAAATAGTTTTTATTTTTTAGGAAAGTACAATATTAGTGGGAACCATTGACGAGCCTGGCCCGTCCGTTACGTCAGTTTCTATTTTTTTTTTTTTTTGATGGTGTTACGTCAGTTTCTAACTTCTGCTCCTCTTGAAAGAAATTTATATATATTTGCATAGTAATGTTTGGTAAAGTTATAAATTGATAAAATGTTTTATAAGATTTTTTTTTAAAAAAAAAAGTGAATCTTACTAATAAAAAATGTTTTTTTTAATATTTTTTAAAGATAGGATCAATTTTCTTTTAAAATTTTGCACAAAATTTATTATTTAGCATTTATATAAATCATTTCTTACATTTGGTCTTATAAAGTAGAGTAATCATTTTTTTAAATATAAATAAATAGGAAATATATGAAATTTATATAAAAAATAGCGATAGATTTCACTAATTTTTTTAAAAAACAATATGAAATACTTATCCAATCCATCGCTATAGCCTATATCTAATATTATTAAAAAAAAAAAAAAAAAGACGACAAAATCACTCTACATCCTTCTCCTCCACGTCTTCTACTTCGTCGTTCAACCCCCTCCCCTCTCTACAAACAGTGAAGATGGAGATGAGCTTCGCGGCCTACAAGATGATGCAGTGGCCTACAGGGATCGATAATAGTGCGTCGGGCTTCATAGCCCACTCCGGCGCCGACTTCGTCCCTCGAATCCCTTCTATCCATACCGAGGACCTCGAGTCCGACTGGCCCCAGCTCTAGGACATCGGCCCGATACCCAATATTGTCGTCACCGCCGCTAATATTCTCTAACTCTACGTTTTCACTTGTCAGAGTTCAAGAAGAGGGCAGCAGAGAGTCCAGTTCTTCTGCCGAACACAAGCATGGTGGCGTCATGGATGGTATCTCCGGGGCCTCGCTCGAGCTGGTTTCTTATTATAGGTTTTCCCTACATCTAAACCCAAAGTCGTTGTTAATTTGGGTTGATGATTTTGTGGTTAGAGCGCAATGTAGCCATGTTATATTGTTTTCAGGCGGGTTGACTATGTTCGAATGACAGAGTTTACTACTTCTGTTTGATTTTAATCTGGGTTGGCTTGCAACACTAGAAGCATGCATCATGACATGTAGCCAGTTTCTTTACCCACTAACTCAATTGGCAAGTATTGTATGAGTAGTTGACAGTAAAGTTTGACTACATTGTGCTGTGACATGCATCGTCTTTGAGATCATCCTTTTTTTAGTAGGTTATTTGAAGCATCTGGACGATATTGTGCTAGATCTCTTCCACTTTAACATAAGGCTAACTAAAATCTTATTTTCAGTGTTATGAAGCTTAATTTAATCGGGTGATTTATTCTTTCTGGAGCATATCTCCTTAATGTAATTGCATGATTAATTTTTTCTGGAGCTTTTCTATGCCTTTATGCAATTTCTGTTTAATTGATCAAGTTCATAAGCCATTGAATCAAGTTATTTCATCTCTGGTTGATCAAGAAGTTGGCCTTCAGGTTGAAAATCACAATTTGGTTCCAATGAGCTGCATCGGACGCTCACAGTAGAAGAATTTGAGGTCTGCATTTTGGAACCAGAAACGTTTGGGGGCCCTTGGCTAACTAAGGCTACAACTCCAATGCAGTGTTCTGAAAATGCTCTAACCGAGCGAGTGGTGGGCACTGTTGGTTAATTTGTTGCTTTGTCATCCAACTGACTCTTTTCCCCTCATACTTTTGCTTCTTTTGTTTTTGGGAGAGATGTTGGTAGAACCGTAGGATATTATATGAAACTAGAAAAACCTGGCTGGTGTCTCCTTATCGTCTTATCTTCTTTTTGGTCTAGAATATCTATCTTATTTTATTCTTTTTTTTTTTTTTTTTTGGGGGGGTGTTGAAGATGCAGGAAGCTCACACTTCTACGGAAGCTCATCCCTCCAAAACAATCACAGCTCCACGTGAAAGTCCATAAACCAATTCTGTTATAGTTTGTTAGAGTTTGTTACTCTGAGTTGGCATTATCATTGTATTGAATTAAATATTTTTTCTCGGTTATTGACTCATGTAAGAATTCTATAAGTAGTCCAGCTCCTATGTAAAATTAGAGTATGGAAAATAAAGAGAAAGGAAACTTTGAGCCATTCCAGTTCTTCTCTAACCTTCGCATATTGCTCTGTTTTATGCCTTACATACGCTACTGTTAACATGTAACAATATGAAATACGCAGAAGCCAATTGATTGCAAATGGGTTTATAAATATAAATTTCATGCCGATGGAACTATTGAAAGAGCTAAAGCTCGTTTGGTTGCCAAAGGCTTTACTCAACGCGAAGGGATAGACTTCCATGACACCTTCTCTCCGGTTGCCAAGCTTACTTCCATCCATTGCATCCTTGCTGTTGCCGCTATCAAAGGATGGGAACTTCAACAATTAGACGTCAACAACGCCTTCTTGTATGGTGAACTTAACGAAGAGATTTATATGAAAATTCCCCTTGGTCACCATGCTGCCAAGTCCAACAAGGTTTGTCGTCTTCAAAAGAGTCTTTATGGTCTTCGCCAAGCTTCCAGGCAATGGAACACCAAGCTGTCCTCAACACTTGCTGAATATGGATTCATTCAATCGAAAGCTGATTACAGCTTATTTACCAAGAACACAGGAAGCTCATTTGTTGCATTGCTCATCTATGTCGATGACATTATCTTAATGAGCTCAGATACTATCTCATGTACTGCTGTCAAAAGTTTTCTGGAATCCAAATTCAAGATTAAGACTCTCGGACCACTTAAGTACTTTCTTGGTATGGAAATCGCACGCTCCAACAAAGGCATTCAGCTTTGCCAACGTAAATTCGCTTTGGATATATTATCTGAAGTCGGATTACTAGCTTCAAAGCCATCCCCTCTGCCCATGGAACCCAACCTCAAAATAAGCAAAGATGAAGGAGAACTTTTTCATGACCCCACCTTGTATCGGAAGCTAGTGGGAAAATTGCTCTACCTCACAAACACAAGACCAGATTTAAGCTACAGTGTTCACTTGCTTAGCCAATTCATGGAGACCCCACGGCTTCCTCATTACAATGCTGTCATTAAAGTCCTTCGATATCTCAAAGGCACACCAGGTCAAGGTCTATTTTTTCCAACAGCTTCTACCTTCAATCTTGTGGCTTACTCGGATGCTAATTGGGGAAATTGTCCAGACACCCGTCGCTCTACAACTGGCTTTTGCGTCTTCATTGGAAGCTCACTCATCTGCTGGAAATCCAAAAAGCAAACAACTGTATCTCGTTTGTGACGCCCCCAAATTCCGCTTGGGATCGGACGGACATTTGAAGCGTCGAGACATGCAACACAAGGTTACCTGCCCTCGTTCATGACATATAAGATGCAATATTCCTAACATGCATCTAGCATTATGCAATATTCGCAGCGGATAATTTTTCTTTTTAGCAATACTATGCACCAAACCGAAATATCCCAAATACTTAAAACATACTTCATACATAATGACATACTAAACAACTGAGATCACAATAATAGTCCATATGGTTGTGATCAAAAGAGTGCTGGAGATTGAACTCCACAAATATAAGTAGTAATCTGAGGTAACTGATGTACTACCATCTACGTCACACCATCGCTTAGTCAACCGTTTCCAGTTGGTCGATTCCCAGTTCTCCTTCAGATCCTGTAGCAAAATCTACCATTCGGGGGGAATGGTAGTTGGGACTACCACAGTGAGATTTGATTACAAATCTCAGCAAGTTAACAGGAAACTTCCACACAGGTTAATGATGCATGCATGGCAGTAAAAGCATGAATGCAAAATCAAATCATAAGTAATCATGGCATAACTTGACATACAACATAACATAACTGGCATAACTTAAACTGAAACTGAAGCTTAGCATGAACGGGACTTGAAACATAACATGGACTTGAAACATAGCATAAACATGAACATGCATAATTTGAACTTGAACTTGAGCATGACATAACATAAATGTGAACTTGGAACATAACGTAAACGTGAACATAACATAACATGAACTTGGAACATAACGTGAACGTGAATATAACATAACATGAACTTGAAACATATTCTTGTCTCATGGGATTACCATGATTGCGTGAACGTAAACTTGAACGTAACATAACGTGAAACATGACTTGAACTTGGAATCTTATTCAATAAACTTAATCATTAACGTGACTATATGGGTGCTACACAGGTCCCCTTGAGCCGTGTGTTCCTGCCGATTACCGCATCACATCACAGGTGTCTATACCAGCTGTGAGTGCGTTAATACGTACTCCACAGTTGTTGTGGCCCCACGTATTCTACGTGTCACAATTGCTGTGTCTCACGTAGTGTATGCTCCACAGTTGTTGTGGCCCCATACTTCATGCTCCACAGTTGTTGTGGCCCCATGACTTATCTGTTTGTGCCACACTTGCTGTGGACACACGTAACATAATGTGTGGCACCATCGGCGTTAGTGCCTGGCGCGCTCCGGTGACCAGCTAATTAGGCCCCATTCGCAACCTGTTGACTGTACTTCGTCAACCCAGGGAATTTCACACCTATTTAGACACTCCAGCGTGAACAAAGGAGTTCCACTAGGATATTACCCCATCCTAGCGCTTAGGGTCGTGATTGACATGAATGACTTAACTGGCAGACATGACATTTCGTAACGTGACGTAACATGAACGTGACATAAAAGATAGAAATCTTGACGTAACATAACGTGACATGAACGTAGGACGACATGCATGACATACTTCGAGACATAAATGTAACAGAGAACATTTCATAACATGTCATACATGTAACATGCAACATTTCGTAACATGGCATACCATATAACAGACAACATTTCTTAACATGGCGTAACATGTGACAATGAATATTACATGACAAGAAATACATGTAACAGATGGCATACTTAACTTAACATGACATATTTGCAATGTATAGCATGTATAGCAATACGTGACAGAATATCTTGTGTAACAGATGAATAATTCATGACAGAATAAATTCCATGTAACAGATAAATATGTAATGACTTGGCATGGCACATATGATAATATGCATACATACAATTTAGTTCTCTTACTTATCACACATACACATTAAATTGATAGTAAGTTAAAAGCTAACTTACCTCGATCTTCGCGCTTCGAGACAAAACTCAAGTGCGATCACGGGAAACTGAAAGTAGTGATTTCTAAAAATTAGAACTTAATCACTAACAATTAGGAATATAGAAAAATATCAACTTAGAGTAAAATTACCATTTTACCCTCTACATGTGGAAAAATGACCATTTTACCCCTAACTTAAGGATTTTGCATCCTAACTCCAAAAATCACCAAAATTTACATACCTTATGTAAATTTTATCCTAAGCTCAAATATCAAAAAAAATTTAAAACTAAACACAACCATCAAAACTCTATATGGCCGAAACTTACAAGGCTATTTCCTTTGCTTTTTGTTGTAATTCTTTCAAATCTCAAAACTCATGATTAAACCAAAATTTTTCTTCTACTACACTCATAACATATTCTTAAGAATAATCATGTTTTGAATCATGAACAAAAGTCATCAAAATCACTAAAACCATACTTGAACTTTTTGGTTTCTCTTCTAAGTTCAAAACAGAATTTTGTTTCTAACTTGTTTTGATCAACCTCTTGATCCATGACTTATAAAGAAGTGATCTTCAAACCAAAACATCACATGATTCAAAAAATGTGTCATAAAACAGATCCAAGCTTCAAACTCAAGATCACATGGGTAAACATCAACCAAAACATAAATTTAGCCAAGAACATCATCACTTTGGCCTAACCGAATATCTCCTTGCATAAAATTTCATATGTTCGAAACTAACTTCAAATATCTTCAAAATAACATTCTAACATGTATATAAGATGCTTAGGATCTTCCAATAAAAATATCAAAGCCATTGGAATAAGATTAAACCATAAAAGATTTAAACTTTCTCAAAACAGAAACTGTTTTTCCTCTTCCAGTTTCTAAGTTTCTAGACCTAAGAAAATATTTCACCAAAACTTTTAATCATGCAACAAATCCTCAACCAATAATCATATACACATGTTAACAGTACTCCATAAAAATTTCGGACCAAGATCTATTCATTAGCTTGGTCAAAAACTCCAAAATATAACACACTCTCCAGTTTATCGCCCAGAATGACCTTTCTGGGGTCTAAACAACTTTTTACCAATCAAATGATCTCCAAATGGAACAAATAAGATATCCACGTAAACTAGACTCCAAAATAAACAACTTTCATGAAGGAAACGTTGCGAGGAAACACTTACAAAAGCTTCGAAACAGGCATTCAAAAGAGGTACGAAAAACTGTCCGAGAGTGTCTTTTGTGTTCTATGAAGGAAAAGTGTAAAGGAGAGCTGCTTTTCGTGGGAAGTGGACTGAAGAGCTTCTTACACAAGCTATGTAAAGTGATAGGACTGAATGAATGGTTGAGTGTTGGCCTTTTCTTCTCATAAAAATCAGACCAAGATCTTTTCTCAAGGTGGAGTGTGAGAGTGAAAGAGTGAGGTGGCCCTTTTGCTTTGTCTTTCTAGAACCTTCTAGGACCTTCTTGTACAGATCTGGCCAGCCAAGTGGGGGTACAAAACTTAGCCATGAAGCAATCCTATGGTGACCAAATTCGTGGGCCTTAGTGGGCCTAAACCGAATGGGCCTAAAATTTGGGGTTTAAAGAGGGTTTGGGTTGCTATCAAGCCCAAATCCAATATCACTTGGTCCAATCAATTTTTCAAGGTTAAAAAGGTTGGATAATGATGTTCTAACACAAATTTGAAGGATTAATAGCATGTGGAAGTGATTTAATCAAGTGATTAAACACAATGCTAGAAATCGGATTAGAAAGGGTTTAGAGGCCAACTTTAGGGTTTTGGGGAAACCGTTTAGGGTTTCGATTTCAACAAAGCTTTTGGGCTTTCAATTGGATTCCCACCATTTAGGGTTTCACTAGGATTGAAAACCTCTTTGGTCTGGCACAATTTGGTTGAGCAGATGAAACAAGGTTTTGCTTAAGTGGCATGATCTCACACCTTGATTCCTTCAAATCCAACAAACATTCCTCATGGTGCCAAGTGTCTAATATTATTCACTAAGTGTGGCTAAGATATTGCCAAGTGTCCAAATAAAACTTCTCTAATCCAATTTGGACATTCCACACTGTGATTTCGAAACACTGCAATTGGTGCGCTTATGAGGTTACTATTCACTTCGAAAAAGTGAATCATAAACTTAGTACTAAAAATTCCTAAATATTCATATTAACCTACAGTGAAAATCTTTTACCGAAATTCAATCTCGAAGTGCCCCTAAAAATAATTTCACAATTTTCAACAGACGTTTCGTCCAGAATTATGAAAATAGGATATTGCGCCATAAAATTCTAAATAATCCACTGAGTCTAATGGCGTGGACCATAATGCATTCTGACACTTCTAACCATCTCAAATAAATAAAACTCATATTTCTAGCACCATAGTGAGTGATAACACTAACTATGTTGATAGATTAAAACATATGCGATTGGTCGATTCATAAAAACTTATGGAGTTTTTACGAGATTCCTAAAGTCAATAGAAATTCCACCAATGAATTTCTAGCGGGCTGTTACATCGTTCATCGGCAGAATCTGAGTATAGGGCCATGGCATCAGTTGCATGCGAGCTCACATGGCTGAGATATTTACTCCATGACTTGAACATACATATTTCACAGCCTGCAACTTTATACTGTGACAACTCAGCTGCAATTCACATCGCAGCCAACCCCGTATTTCACGAACGAACAAAACACATAGAACTCGATTGTCATCTCGTTCGCGATAAGATCAACTCTGGACAGATTATCACTGCCCATGTATCATCTTTGGCTCAAATAGCAGATTTGCTCACCAAACCATTACACTCTCCCACATTTAATCGATTGCTACTCAAGATGGGAGTAATTAACATCTACTCTCCATCTTGCGGGGGGCCGTTGAAGATGCAGGAAGCTCACACTTCTACGGAAGCT
Source organism: Juglans regia (assembly GCF_001411555.2). Classification (NCBI taxonomy): domain Eukaryota; kingdom Viridiplantae; phylum Streptophyta; class Magnoliopsida; order Fagales; family Juglandaceae; genus Juglans; species Juglans regia. The sequence continues at coordinate 8,468,502 of NC_049901.1, read as the reverse complement.
CATCCCTCCAAAACAATCACAGCTCCACGTGAAAGTCCATAAACCAATTCTGTTATAGTTTGTTAGAGTTTGTTACTCTGAGTTGGCATTATCATTGTATTGAATTAAATATTTTTTCTCGGTTATTGACTCATGTAAGAATTCTATAAGTAGTCCAGCTCCTATGTAAAATTAGAGTATGGAAAATAAAGAGAAAGGAAACTTTGAGCCATTCCAGTTCTTCTCTAACCTTCGCATATTGCTCTGTTTTATGCCTTACATACGCTACTGTTAACAGGGGGGCGTGTTAAAAAATCATTTTTACATATTCAGCTCGTCATTGCAGAATACCAATACTCAAGAGAATATAACGCTCATGGCCATTGCGACTGCTTATGTGCAAGGGAAAGATATTACTGCAAGAGGACGACGTGTTCTTTTATTTTCTGTTGGAAAAAACACTGATAATCCACAAAACTTGGTATTTGCTTGGATCCTGTAGACTCAATCGTTTGACTCAAAAGTCAAATCTATGCTATGACGTGCAATTGATTGAATTCTATGTTATTTGTTCCATTTTTACTCCAACTGTGCTAGAACTTTCATTGCGTTTGACCCTTATTGTATTCTTGCTATTATATCTATATTTGTAAGGCCTACCAAACGCAATCCCTTTTGTTAATGTAAGCGTTACTTCTCAGGTCTCGGAGGTTTACTCAAGGAATTAAAGGGTGTTATATCTGCTTTAGCCTCTCTTCAAGGCCATCTGTTGATAGCTTCTGGTCCTAAAATAGTTTTACACTGTTGGACTGGTACTGAGTTTAATAGTATTGCATTTTTCGATGCTCCTTCATTATATGTCGTGAGCTTAAATATTGTATGTGTTTTCTCCTCAACATTGGTATTTGCTTTTAGTTAGTTCTCTGCATGAAAAACCTGGATATCGGTCCTTGACTTTGTTTTCAAGGGCTTGAGTTTGTGATGTGGTATGAAAACGGTAGTGTTTAGATGTTCCCAGAACTTTTTGAGGATTACTTTTTTGGGAGAAGAAAAAAGAATAGAAATCAGAAGGTGCCCAAGGAAAAGAACCAAAACAAAAAAAGAAAAGAAAAAAAGACAGAAAGAAAGAGAAAGACGGAGTCAAGGAGTTGACTTTTGGTATTTGCTGCTCCATATCCCTGAACAAAATAAGCTTGTTGTTGATGTGTTCTTTCTTTCTCTCAAAGCCGTTATTTGTCGCAGGTGAAGAATTTTATCCTCCTCAGCTACATTCACAAAATCATTTACTTTCTTAGCTGGAAGGAGCAGGGATCTCAACTTAGCTTATTAGCCAAGGACATTGGCTCCCTTGATTGTTTTGCAATGGATTTTTTAGTTGATGGAAGTACCCTGAGCCTCATAGTTTGAGATGAGCAAAAGAACAGTCAGGATGGCATCTTTTGTTGGGTTTGCTCCTTTGGAGTCCCACACCGGTGGGTGAAAAGTAAGGAGCAGGCCTCAAGGCCTATAAATAAGAGGACCTAGCCTCTTAGTTAAGTACATCAAATCATAAGCTTATTTAGTAACTTGTGACTCTAGTAAAATTCCTCTATTAGTCTTTTCTTATAAAAATGAAAGAGGTGAGAGTTAAAGTTTTGCTAGTGGGGAAGCTTTGTGGGTGTCATTTGGAGTGAGGAGAAAAATTGTGTGATTGTAATAATTTTTCACATAGTGTATTTTCTTCTCTGGGTCTGGTAGTTTTTTCTCATATTTTGGGAGTTTCCACGTAAATTCTTGTGTTGTTATTATTTCTCTGTTTTTCTTCATATTTCACCAAAGGGTGGATCCTAAGGGGTGAATTTAGGAGGTCCAAATTCCTAACAAGTGGTATCAGAGCCACTAGGTTCTTTTTGGTGGGTGGAGCTTTGGTGTGGTAGTGTGGATACGTACAGTCTAAGGAGGTTCTGTCTAGGAGATTGGTATTTAAGTGGTCCAGTGTGACCCTCCAATCTTTCCTGGGAACCTTGAAGTTCTGTCTAGAAAAAAATAATCTTTCCTGGGAACTTACTTAGTGAGTACCATTCATTTCTACGGTAAAATTCATCGAGGCAATGTCAGGAAGTAAGGTTTCAAATTCTATCAGATATGAGGTGGAGAAATTTGATGGGAGAATCAATTTTGGCTTGTGGCAAGTTCAAGTCAATGATGTTTTGATTCAATCAGGATTACACAAGGCATTGAAGGGCAGACCAACCCCTGAAGTCAGCAGTGATACTAGCGTGACTGATGAAACAAAGAGCAGATCTGTAATGAGCGATGAAGATTGGGAAGATCTGGATTTGAGAGCAGCAAGTGCGATACGTCTGTGCTTGGCCAAGAATGTTCTTGCAAATATACATGGAATATCTACGGCAAAAGAACTCTGGGAAAAGCTAGAAGAGTTGTATCAAACAAAGGGCGTCTCAAATCGGGTGTACCTAAAAAAGCAGTTTCATACACTGCATATGAGTGAAGGTACGACTATTTCAGATCATTTAAGTGTTCTCAATGGTATTGTCTCTGAGCTAGAATCTATTGGAGTTAAAATTGATGATGAGGATCAAGCCTTGAGGCTCATCTGGTCTCTTCCATCTTCCTATGAGCATATGAAGCCTATTTTGATACATGGGAAGGAGAAAATAATTTTTTCAGAGGTTACCAGTAAACTCTTTTCTGAAGAAAGAAGACTAGGTGGTGAAAGAAATGGTCCACCTGTGAACTTAGCATTGGTAGTAGCTGGTAATGGGAAGAAGAAGAACTCCATGAAGATGAAAGTAGTCTGCTGGGGTTGTGGACAATCTGGGCACGTCAAGAAAAATTGTCCAAGAGCAGGAGCAGGTTCGGCAAGTGGCTCCAAGTCAGTAAATGGAGATACTGATAATGAAACTAACGTTGTGTCCCTCTCCATGGAAGACGATGTCTGTTAAAGGGACATGTACATCCTCATGGCATGCCATTAATTCCCAAAGTTGTCATGATAGAGGATGTGTTAATGTTAGCGGGTCCACAAATTTGCACACAAGCATTGGTTTGGCATTAATGTAGGGTGTGTGGTGGAAATTTATGTCGATGGCTGATGAACTTCCAGGAAAGCCAAACGTGGAAGTTGCACCATAATTTTTAGCAAGGTTATTTTCGACATGTGTCGAAATTGAAATGCTTGAAATTGGTTTATTCTGAGTGGGTATGCTTTTATGGTGGAGCATGATAGCAGAAGCTATGAAGATCTTCATTACGGTGGAGCGTGGCTGTGGGATCAGCCAAAGTCGCAAGGTGGAGATTGTTGGGTTTGCTCCTTTGGAGTCCCACACCGGCGGGTGAAAAGTAAGGAGCAGGCCTCAAAGCCTATAAATAAGAGGACCTAGCCTCTTAGTTAAATACACCAAATCATAAGCTTATTTAGTAACTTGTGACTCTAGTAAAATTCCTCTCTTTTCTTATAAAAAGGAAAGAGGTGAGAGTTAAAGTTTTGCTAGTGAGGAAGCTTTGTGGGTGTCATTTGGAGTGAGGAGAAAAATTATGTGATTGTAATAATTTTTCACATAGTGTATTTTCTTCTCTGGGTCTGGTGGTTTTTTCTCTTATTTTGGGAGTTTCCACGTAAATTCTTGTGTTGTTATTATTTCTCTGTTTTTCTTCATATTTCACCAAAGGGTGGATCCTAAGGGGTGAATTTAGGAGGTCCAAATTCCTAACATCTTTATCATGTATGGGCTATTGTTTATTCTTTGCCAGATCTAAGGTGACAATAGTAATTGCTGGACTCTAATGTTATTTGAATTTTGATGAGAATGTTCTTTGAGAAGGACTTGCATCATATCATGACCTAGTGTTTAGGCTGGGAGTTAGTAGGGAGTCTCAGTGACAGAATTTAACTCAGATGATTTTAGTGTTGTAAGGTCAACTTTTGAGTCTCCGGGCTCAGGCCTTTGTGATGATGTTCTTTGCTGGACCAACAACAAGCAAAATGAATAAAAGAAGGGAGAAAAAGTTTTGGCAGTATAAATGCAGACTCATGAATATAAATGAATAGATGCCAAGGAACATGTTTTACATGTTGATTGATGCCTGCAGCATAAGCTAAGGAAGTTTTGTCTCGTGAGGTCTGTTGCACTCTCAATCCACTTGCCATCATGCATGAAAAGTTTTTGGTTGGCATGTTAATCAGTTCTTTCAGTTTTCTTCCGTTTGCCATACTTGTATTGTAGAGGATTTGTATAGCTTTGACTTCCTATCTCCTCCTTGCACGTGCTGCGGAGGATCTGCATTGCTTTGACTTCCTATATCTATCTTACATCCCCATCTCTCTTCCAGTTTGAAATTTATTGATCGTAAAACTGTGGCTTCCTGTCCGGCTTGTATACCTAAATGACTGAACCCTGAAGAATTTTGGCTCCAAGTGGCTAACAACTTAAAATAAAATATTGATACCCAAACCCAGCCTGTGATGAAGAAATAAAATCATTGAAAATAAATAGCTTGACTATATAATTATTACCTAAAATACACCTAACATTCTAAAATAATATAAACTTCAAATCACCATAATTCCAGCAAATCAGCCCCTTAGTTGTTCCCCTTTCACCTTGAGAAATTTCTCTACTTTAGCCAGATCACTCAGACTGCAGTTGGTTTTCTATTCTTTAGTAAATTGCATCAAAGGGAATGTTAGTATCTGCACCTCATCATCAGAAGGGCTCACCTGTAGTCTGTAGATGTTTATGTTTAACATTAGAAAGGAGCAGAAATGGAAAATAAGTTACTTCTGCTTAATTAATATTTCATTAATGAAAACGATTTTTTATCAACTTGTTCACTGGAAAGTTGACTTGAATGATGCAGCTTATCGACTCAGTTTGAATATTTCAACGTGCCAAAACAGATATTTTACCATGCACCAAAGATGTCTGAGAGTTGGAAGGGTTAGAAGCTTCTTTCTAGGGCTGAGTTTCATGTTGGTGTCAATGTGGGGGCCTCGTTTGGTTATACAAATGAGATGAGATGAGAAATCTGTAAATAGCAGTAAAATGATTTGTGAATAGTAGTGAAATGGTTTAAATTAAAATGTTTTATGAGATTTTAGAAAATGAGAGAAAAAAAGTTAAATAAAAATATTATAAAGTTAAAATATTATTAGAATATAATTTTTTGTTTTGAGATTTGAAAAGATTGAATTTTTTTTGTATTTTATTTAGAAGTTTGGAAAGGTTGTAATGATTAGGTAATGATTAGATGAAAAAGTTGAAAAGTAAAAAATTTGAAATTAAAAAGTGTTTGTATTTGAATTGTATTTGGATGTTGAGTTGAGATGAGATGAGATAGGTTGAGACCATTTGTGAAACCAAACAGAGTAAGTTCTAATGGTTGCAGATGCTTTCTACTTCATCCGATCGAAGTGGTGCAGCTGCAGGGTCTGATAAAACCAATCGGTTTGCTTTGTTGTTCAGTACCTTGGACGGCAGCATTGGTTGTATTGCACCTCATGCTGAACTCACTTTTCGGTGGATGTTATTACAAAGAAAGCTAGTTGATGCTGTTCCCTATGTTGCTGGCCTAAATCCAAGATCTTTCCGCCAGTTCCACACATATGGAAAGGCTCATCGATCTGGACCTGACGGAATAGTTGACTGTGAGCTTCTATGCCAGTAAGTTTTATCTTCCTCCAAACATTTTGATGTCTTGAATGGCATGATCTGACGTATGGTGAGATCATGAGAATCACTCTCAGATCTTCGATCTTGGGAGAGGCCCAGAAAATCCCGAGTCTTTTCAGTTTCAGAAAATATGAGAAGAAATTTTGTGCAATGCCGGGATATTTTTGTGATCATATAATCTTTGTCCAGAGTTCTACAAAATTTTACTGAAATGGCAACCATTTACACAACGGTTACAACCATGTTTTAAACGAGGGACATTTTGTAAAATAACTTATAAACACTTTACGAAAATATCCTCATTTTCAAACATGGTTGTGTTAAAGATGGTGAAAATGATTGGTGTGTATTCTACTAATGTATTCTCTCTAAAGATGCTCTGTTATTCCTTTATATTATTATCTCTGCTCTATATTCATCCATCCGACAATGGGTGTTATGTTATCCATATTCCTTGTTGAATCCTCAAGTAACTAGATGTATAATGTTTTCCCCTTTCCAGTCACGAGATGCTTCCATTGGAGGGAGGAACAGCTTGGATTCACCCATCAGATTGGAACTACTCGTTCCCAAATTCTCTCATATTTGACTGACCTCTCTTCAGGAACAAGCTTCTTGCGATTTCAGCCAAATTGATCTTAAGCGGATCATGGGAGTAAAGTATAGCACAATGAATAAGGAGCTGAATGCCGGGGCAGCCTGAATCAAGTTTTCTGTCAGTAATATTTTATATATATATATATATATATATATATATATATATATATGGTTTGGCCATGTATGTTACAGCTTATGCCTGGCTGCGCAGTTTGAATCGGCCATTATCTGCATCATCAGTTAACGAAGGAAAATGGAGGCGCGGTCGGAAGCAGAAAAGGTTGTTTCTTCATTGTTATACGTATATGTGATATACTATTCTTCTCCTTCTCCAACCTTATGAGTGGATATTAGTCTTAAATGATGAGATCGTCAAAAGAAAAAAAAGGTTTGCATCAAAGTGATGAGATTAGGCAGAGAAAAAAACAATTTAGTTTGGAAGCAGTGAGCGGACATTAGTTTCATGAAGTGAGAACTGTCAAATAACGATGCTGTGTATCATTGTAATGATGAGGGAAAGCGTGAAAGAAGAAAGAGACATTGCTGTACATCAATGGTTAAAATTCATTCCACGTAATTGCTCCTGATTCAAGTAGTAGCTAGGTGGATAATATGATAGCATTTTTTGTTTTTTGTTTTTGTTTTTGTTTTTTTGTTTTTTTATCTTGATGTCTTGTTCTGTTTTTATAATATAATTTTGGTACTATTTCTTTTCTAAACTGTCGTTACCTGCTGGGCTTGGCCGTAGATGGGTATGGTAAAACGAACACACCTAAATCCTCTGAATCTATGCATATATATCATTCCTATGATTTGTAAAATTGTCGCAAACACGCTTTAATCAGAAATGGCTGTAAAGGGTCTTTCTATTGTTGTTAGAGACATTTTTACGTCACAAGCTGCCAATATTCGAACAAAATGAGCTTACAAGTATCTTCATATCTTAAGACAAGTACTAATCTGCAGGTCCATGCATTTACATATAATAAATTTACATACACATATATATCTTAGATTCATTTTTTTGCATTTAAAGTAGTTCAAATGTGTAATTTATATCCATACATAAGGTTTCAGTCTGTCGAAATAATATATATAAATGATTAAATTTATATAATATATATAAATGTGTAATTTATATAAATGACATTGGCTTAATCAAATACAATACGCTTAATATATATATATATATATACCACTTAAAATGAGCATGTAATATTGAATTAAGAATCGTTGGGTTATAAGAATTTTGAGCTACAGTAACTAGTTCTTGCATGGGGATCATATTTAGCCAGCACAGTACTACGCAAGATCAAACCATGCACTTGGTTAATATTATTTGATCCTGTACAACGACATACTCACTTTGTTCCCTTGGTTTCTTTTTTATTTCCCCTGCAATTTTCTCTCTTTTCCCGTTATTTTATCCTGTCCAACGACATTTATATGAAATTTTATATAATTGCAATCAACGAATTTTATATATTAGTATTGTTAAATGACCATTGAAAATAGAAGTAAAAATAATAATTTAATTAGAGTGAAGTACTAGATAACCGTTACAATATTATTAAATATAAAATTATCGGAAAAGTGTAGGTTAGAAATTATGAAACTTAACACATATATATTTTATTTGATTACAAATTAATTATATATAACTACTTATAGAACTGTAAAATATGATAAAAATAAATTTGATAAAAATAAAAATAAAAATATTAAATTAATAATATTTTATTATTATATAGAGTACTTTAAATTAATAATCTAATGTGAGATTAGATTTTGAGTGGAATAGACAAAACGTAAAATATGTGATTATCAGGCATATCAGTTTGACTATTAATTATAGGATATATAACTAATTCACTCTTAGACACTATTACTAGTATTGAGCCTCCCATCTTTGAACCTGATCACCCATTAAAAAAAATATATACAAGTTCAAAGACAATTATATATATATGGTTGTTCTAGACTTTCTTGTTCTATATATTATCATTTGGTATTTGTATAATTCTGTTAACAAGTAAATGATTAATTAATTTATATACCGTCTGAGCTATAAATGATTATGTCTTTTGTCTTCCATCCCAACAAGATTAATAATAATAAAAAAAAACCCTATAATTTTTTTTTTACATAAAAAAAAACCCTATAATGATTACTTTGGCCTTTTCAATATATATTATATTATATCTAGCTCCTTTCTTTTTTGCTAGGGATGAATTATTCCATGTCACTAATAGCATGAATCCAATGCAATTTAAGTCAAAATCACATAAAACATGTCATCTCATCATTTAACTTTACAATTTATATATTATAGAGATCATTAATATTTGGGACCTTCTTAATCATGTATCCGATCGATTCCTTCGAGGTTTGTGATCAGTACTCTATATAAAGCGTACGTAAATTCAATTTTCAAATTAACAAATCAAGTTCGATCATCCATTAATCTTTTACATGAAAAAAATATATATATATATATTTTTTTTCTTTTTGGTTATTTTGGACGGATGAATTAAGGTCTTTATATAAATTTATATATCCTTCATGCATGCAGGCGGCAGGCCTACAACATCGGGCATGTCCCGGGGCCTCATGCACGTGCGTGTGATAGAATAATTTGGTCTACCACGTACGTACAATGATGATGAAACACGTGAGCACAGTTCATCAATAGGGCAAGGTGGATAGCTAGAGAGCCATCATCTTCATTAGGGATGTTTCTAAAGTGTTTTCGTTTTGGGTCCATTTTTCTTTACGGAATGTCTAACAAAAGTGGAACAAAACCCTCCACATTTGATAAATGAGAGGTCATGGAGTGTTCCCTCTTCATCATGCGCATATATATTATTATATAATTAATTTCCTCTGTTTATTCAATTTTTAATTGTATCTTATGCTACAAAAACACACTTTAATTAGACAATCTACAAACCGAGGACTCTTAAATTTCCAAAAGCAATATTGCAGTTCTACTTGGTAGTGGGATCTTAGTAATTGCACACTGAGGTCGCCATCAAGATCAATAGATCAGAGAGAGAGAGAGAGAGAGAGAGAGGCAAAAATCAGTGGGTGGAATATTATATATATGCTTTGACATGAAAACAGAGCCTTTCATTTCTTCAAATCCATTGCATATGGGTCGAAATTAAGCCACGTTTGAGAAACTCTGCCAGATTCCTCCATTTCGGCGAAGTGGCTGGCTTTGTCCCACTATACGTCGAGACTCTCACAGTTCATGAGTTCCTTTTCTTTTCTGGTTGATTTCACGACCTCTTTAGAAAGAGGCCGATTAATAGGCTGGAATTATATCAAGCCAGTCAGTGTCGCTAGCGAATGCAGCCCACATGCAGATGAATGTATTAATTTCTTCTAAGCTTTTTTAAAAGCAAGCAAAGTAACAATCTGTGAGATTGAGAAAAAAAAAAAAAGGTGGGTATTGTCGATCATGCACAGTACTGGCCATTTGTACCATCTTTTCACATTTTCGTACAAGCGAGCTGGATCGATCTTCGATTAGATATGAGTTGATAATGTCGATCCATATATGCTTTTTTATGCACAGAATGATCATGATCCAAAAGAAAATATGAGAAGCTAGGGTCTTGATTTATAACTCTTTTGCTGTTTCTTCCCCCTTCGCGGTTAGCTAATTCCTACTTCGGGGTAATCTTTGGATGAAGATCATGTCTCCTCAGCCACCTTCACATGATGATATGCATATCTAGTAATTTTCTATATCCCTTGTATGCAATATATATATATATATATATATATATATATAGGTGAAGATTTCGAATCCTAGTCGTTCCCTTAGTGGAGTGGCCACTTTTTCAAAATTCCAACGTGAAAAAGCACTTATTCAGATATATAGATAAAAGATTGAAATATTATATAGATCAGGAGCCATGGTTTAAGTGCAACATAGAAGTGACAAATAAAGTAAATAATAATGGGATATATATCTAGTAAGAACTCCTAGCTAGTCGTAATTTTACCTTACCACCCAAACCCTTAATTTTTTTTCATTTCTCATCATGATGAAGTACTTCTTTCTTACGTACGTAATTAAGCATATATATATAGTAGGCAAATGGTACGACGTGCGGCATTATGGTAATATTCAATTTATTAAGGTAATTACCCTCGTACGAATTGTTATAATTTTGATCTTATAAGAGCACTCTCATTGGAATAGCTAAATTAAAGTACATTTTTGATGAATGTAAGATGAATTTAACTTTTAGCTATTTCATTTTTATAAATCTCTACATTGGAATAGTCATTTTTTCATTATATGACAATAAAATAATATAAGATGAATTTAATTTTGACTATTCACATCAAATTTCAAATTGAATTATCCATTTATTCATTATATAGTAATGAGTAATTAAAATTTTGAAATTTTTTTAATTTTTTTAATTATAAATTTTTTTTATTTTATCATATTTTACTATTTATAATATTATATATTAATTTGTAATTGTATTCTAATTATATTTTTTCAATTGTCATTTAAAATAGAGAGATAAATAATTAATATTAAAAGGAGAGAGAAATAAATAATATAAAAAAGATTTGATGAATGAATAGTGTGTTCCAAATTTAGAAATTAGTTTGGATATTACTGTAGCTATATTCCAAATATTTAGAATATAGCTAATTCAATCTGAGCAATTTATTGACCTAATAGCTAAATTCTCATTAGATTTAGCTTTTAGCTAATCCAATAAAAATGCTTTAACAAGCTCAGATTATCGTGAGGAGGAACAGGCCAGAAAGGAGTGTACATTGAAATATTCTTAAAAAAAATAGTAAGTGATCTATAACTTAATTTCCTTGCTACTAAACTGGTCAAATGATAAAAAATATATTAATAACGTCATTATATGACTGTGTGCATGCCAGTGTGTGTGTATATATATATTGCATATATGCCCTATATATCCTAGCTATATATATATATATAGGTGGATTTCGGACCAGAAGTCAAGCTACCAATTTATATATGTATATATATATATATGTCGTTGATCATCCTAGCTGTAACCTATATATAAAACATGAAATCACCGTTTGATCAGCAATCTAAATATTTAAATGCCAAAACTAAAGATGGTGCAATATGTTGACATATTCACCTTATAAAGTTGTGGCATGGGAGACATTCATCAAGAGAGAGCGGCCAATTTTGACCTTGAAAAAGAATATCAGTGGACCAAAGATTTGCTAGATGCATGGCCTAGCAGCTAGCTAGCTTGCATATTATCCATAATTAAGTTCTTGATCAACCCTTATATATATATAAAAATATATATATATGCATGCCTCCACACATGCACACACACATAATTAATATTCCTTCCTACACCAGCATGACGAGTGCATCACTTTCTCAACAGTGATTCCATCGACACTGTAGTACTGATATCCATTAATGACATGTACTATATATATATATATATATATATATATATATATAGATAGGAGTCGAAAGTGTGGAAGACTATGTTAGCAAGAAGTGGCATCATCACCCACTAAGATTAATGGATGCATATATATATATATATATATATATATATATATATAGTGCCATCAGATCATGATGATGATCAGTCAGCTGGGTTCTGACCAATATCAAAACCCTAGCTACTTACTTCATGCATGCATCATGATTTCTTCTCGAGTACTGATTGAAGAGCGTGGCAGCACGGGAGCTAGCCAGCACGCCCAGCCACCCATGAAATCAGATTGGTCCGCATGCATGCGCCCGATACTTGATTATAATCAACAACGACTTTTTAATTGGTCCATCTCATGTAGGGTTTTTTTTTTTCCCACAGTTAACTTGCTTAATTCCCAGCATCATGAAATTCGGAACCCTTTAGCTAATTTCTAATCGATCAGCACCCTAAACCTACCTGCTTGCTCTCAAAATGGAATATATATATATATATATATATAAGTACTACTGAATCTTTAACTTTTTACCTACAATTAAATTAATTGAAGCAGTAGTACTACCGGTGGTACGTACGTACTTTTGTTTTATTATTTATTTATTTATTTTGTCTAGAATATTTGATGCGATCGTTGAGACGTAATTGTCATGTAAACGCAACATATGATCTCCAATTAATGTATTTGGAACATGAAACATACACCCGTGAGACAATATGTTTCATATCATGTATATGTATATAAATAAAATGATCGATCCTATTACACAGAATTATATATATCTAGTAACTAATTATAAAACATTAATCGTCGTAAAGATAATCATGTCGGAGTACATGCATTTAATTAGCATCGTTGTTAGTAAAGTCTATCTATTTTAATTAATTCCAGGTTAGGAATCGAATCGTTCATATATTAATTAATATAGTAAGTCACTGGACGGCCATTTCAATTTTCAAATGATCGTGCTGCATGCATGCTTGGATCGAGTACATGGTACATTGCATACGGAGAAAAAGACATTACGAAACCATTATCTTAATTATTTATTTGATCTAAATCACAATCTAGAGCCCTTTTCTTTACAATTGATCCAGTGTTTGACTAAAATTAAGAACAATATCACATTTATAGAGTTTCGAAATCTAGATCAAGCTCGCGCGTTAATATATATTACGTTGCAGAATCTTCATTTTGACACTTAGCTAGTGATCATTCGGTGCGTGACAAATCATGTCCCCGTTTGAGCCTGTCTAAACAGTTATCACAAGTACTACTACTGTACGTAGGGAGGCTTCCTTTTCCAACAATATACTTGAAGAGCTCGCCATCGGATTAACCATTAATGTTGTCGATCTTGCTGTTGATTTACGGCAAATCCCGGGACCTTAATTTAGAGCGTACTGCAGTTAACAAAATTATCCATCAACTATATATATATAAAGATCAGTTTAATGCTACTATATAATTAATTTCAATTATATGTTTCGATTATTGAGCTCTAGCAAATGACACTAGCAGTACTTTTTGGTGCATGATATTTCATTTACAACAATGACAGATCGATATCATATGGTCTTACACACACACGCATAGAGGAACATACGTACGCCTCCTCAGTACGTACCAGTTTTAGTAGTACTCATTTTTCTTAATTTCTAATTTTCATTCATTATTGGATTTTTTTCCTGTATCACACGCTTGCAAGGGCGCAATCACACTGCAATTTATTCAAGAATACTGCTACAGCTACAAACGAATTATACAAAAGTAATCACGCAAACTGATGTAGTTTCATCTGATCCGTTAGATCTACTTTATAATTATAAAATTAGTAACTTTATAATCTGATGAATCACATTAAGCTACATCGTTATATGATTATTTTTGTGTAATCTTTTTATGGTTAAAGTATTTCTCTTTATTCAATGCCAAGACTCAATCAAAGTATCGACTTCCTGCATGAATTAGTATGGCGCTATATATATATATATATATATATATTCAATTAGTAAATACAAGAAGCCAACTTGGGAAGATCAGGTTTATTTATTTATTTAATTTTTAACATGAGGATCAGGGAAAGAAAATTAAACAACGGGGGGGTATGAGTTTAGCCTGCTCATGAATTGTTTTTGAGGCACTCTTATCAAGATATGGAAATGCAGGAGGGGCTCATGGCTGCCTATTCATTTTCCGACAAATAAACAAGGAAATCGTCCACTGCCCTTCCATTGGTAGGCAAAAGCTAAGGCAAATTGGTAAAAAAGAAAGTACCTTTGGAGATCATCAAGTAGAAGCCAGCTCTCCCCTCATCCTCACACTAATTTCAGAAGGGGTTAAATTATATAAATATACATATAATCTCTCTCATGTTCTGATCATGTTCCCCCCCAACCTCTTGACTATAAATTGATAACCCCAAAATCCACCAACCCAACAAACATGTACCCACTAACCATGTGGTATGAATGAGTAAAACTAGTGGATTTTCCTTTTTTATTCCCACCCAAAAAGATAGCACATATTGTCCTTATTATATATTATATGTATTAATATATATATTTATATATGCCTTCGCACCAATATCTCCTCCACATGATGTCTCTTCAAAGTCAACGTCCCTCATGAGGTTTAATTTGTCCATTCAATTAGCAATATGATCTGCTACCTAACTGCCTAATTTCTAACTTTGGAGTTGCGAACATGTGCGGGTTTTCTATTTTTTAGGTAGACTTGAAATAACATATATGATTTCAATCATTATATATAGTAGTCAATGAAGCCTAGTTAGTTCGTAATATTAATTATAATGTACCAGTAGGCAGTTATAAAGGCATGATTGACTAGGACCAATTAATGCTTAGAAACTGATCAATTAATAGACTGCCTAGTTCGTAATATTTCTTGATGCATGCATTATTAATATATATAGCCAGATATATTATATAGTACTCATGTTGGCATGCATGCATGCAGTATAGATATAGCTAGCTAAGGAATTACATCATGAAAGCGCTCATGCATGGAGTAAAATACTAAACTTTTCGCTCAGAAAAGAGAAAGACTATAGGGTAAATTATACATGCAATCCTCTTTTCTCAAATCACATTTCATGATGCACGTAGTCTAAACTTTCTGATCAGTCTCATTTCAGCTTAGAAAAAGCTAGCAGTGTAAATTGATTAATTGATCTTCGTAAATCTCTAAATTAGGTTACGTAAAGATCAGTACTCGATCGATATTAATGTTTGTGTAAATCCCACGATCGATCGAATAATGGCGATATATGTATATCGATTTCAGAAATTAGGCCTAAGAGGGTCAGTCGTTCGATCTGATAAACTGCATGCCCTATTTTAGTAGGAGATCAGAATATGATCATAATTGCCACATACTTGAATATATTAATTGAATTCACCAGATCATCACAATTATATATAGGCTCGTAGACGTGGTACGTACAAGCTAATTAGGGGATTAAGTCAAATGGAGTTGAAGATTGGGTCAGCTAGCTTTCAACCAATGAAGACTGGCCTTTTAAGCCATTTACATGAGCAAATGGAGTTCGTTGAATCATTACTTAATTTCTCTCCGATGAAAGCTTCAGCACATGATACTTGAGATTAGCAAGAAAAAATCAATCTTTTAGAGAGAGAGATCAAAGGAGAAAATGCCAATGATGATGTGGCCCTCAATTTAGACAAAAACAGCATCTAAGAAAGTGTTTTCATGCATCCACATTCCACACACCCCAGAGAAAAGTCTCTCTTACCTACTGATCAGATGGTAAATTATTATAATTTTCATCGAAAAACATGACATGGAGCTCTGAATTAGAATGTTCTACGCTCTTCATAGGCGTCTGAATCTCCAATCACAAAAGACAAAATACCCTCAAATTATAATTTCCATCACACGCTAGCAATGCATGTGAGTGGAGCATCTCTCTCTCTCTCTCTCTCTCTCTCAAAGGTTTCTCTTATTAGTCCATATGTGTAAGTTTGTAACGCTCTCAAACATCCCACGAGCCTAAGACCCTAAACACCTGCTGCATCTTCAACCTCCTCTTTTATCCTTATCTCTCTGCAAGTCCGGCCTCTCTCCTATTATTTCTCTCTGATCAAACGCATATATGCATCAAAAGAAACCATACCAGCTTCTTGTTCCTCCTCCTTCTTAGAAAAATTCTTTTTTTTTTTTTTTTGTTTAATTGTTAATCTTCGCCATATACACACATATACAATCTAATCATGGCCTTCGAAACTTGGCTAATTAAGGTAAAGACGGCGATATCAAACAGTTTTGAGGTGGTGCGACCCGCCGCACCGAACCCAAGACTGATAAAGAGGTCCAACGTCGGCGTTCTAGCCTTTGAGATCGCTGGCCTCATGTCCAAACTCCTTCACCTATGGCAATCCCTCTTGGACAAGAACACTGTCCGCCTCCGCAACGAGTCTATCTCTCTCGAGGGAGTCCACAAGATCGTATCCAACGACGAAGCTTTCCTCCTCGGCCTCGCGTGCGCGGAGTTGTCTGAGAATCTCAGACTTGTCGCCAAATCGGTATCCAGAATAAGCAAGAAATGCGAGGAACCGAGTCTCCGGTGCTTCGAGCGCTTGTTCGATGAGTTCGCCAACTGGGGACGCGACCCTCATAGTTGGGTTTTAAGCTTGAAAGAAATGGAAGCTAGAATCAAGAAGATGGACAGATACGTCACTCTCACGGCCACGCTACATAGAGAAGTGGACGAGCTTTCTGTCATGGAAAGTGTGTTAAACAAATCGTTAGTCAAGTGTCAGGAAAAAGAATCATCAATTTCAATTTCTGAGCTTCAGCAGAAGATTTACTGGCAACGACAGGAAATCAAGTATCTTAAAGAGAGATCACTATGGAACCGAAGCTTTGATACTGTTGTTTCCCTGCTTGCACGGTCTATTTTCACTATCTTGGCAAGGATCAAACTTGTTTTCGGTATAGGAATATGTCCAGAGTCTCTGACTCGCAGTCTCTCAGCTTCGGCCACTGTCCACCCCTCCGATCAAAACCCAAGTTCTTGCCTTTTCGTGTCAGGGCCTTTAATGAAAAGCTCAGAACTTGAGGAAAAGAAAGATTTGGCTGATGGGTTTTTCGAGTCCAACTCCAAGCTCCTAAAGCCCCCAGCAACTACGCTAGGCGCCGCAGCTTTAGCCCTACACTACTCGAATTTGATCATAGTGATGGAAAAGATGATCAAGTCACCACAATTGGTCGGTGTGGATGCCAGGGATGATCTTTATGCAATGTTACCAAGCAGTATACGTTCGATGCTGAGGGATAGGTTGAAGGGATCCGCGGGGTTTTCGGCGAGCGATCCGGTTCTTGCTGGGGAGTGGAGGGAGGCCTTGGGAAAGATCTTGGGTTGGTTGTCACCATTAGCACATAATATGATAAAATGGCAAAGTGAAAGGAGCTTTGAGCAGCAAACTTTGGTGCCCAAAACGAACGTGATGCTTCTGCAGACGCTGTTTTTTGCTAACAAGGAGAAGACCGAGGCTGCCATTACCGAGCTATTAGTGGGACTGAACTACATTTGGAAGTTCGAGAGGGAGATGACTGCTAAGGCCCTGTTCGAATCCACCAACTTCAATGGGATGATCTTGAATGCGAAGAATTCCGGCTAAAGGGCCGGTGATGGTTTTCCTTTAATCTTTCTTCTTTTTTGGTTCTAATTTTATCTCTAATATTTTCATCATGGTTGATTTTGATTTAAATTTTGTTTTAGTATGATCTTTGAGGGTTTGTTTTGCTTCTAACCCGGATCGATCTCTGTATATGGTAATTATAAATGCATGTAAATGATCATCATATGATTTTGAGTAATCCAAACAATTACAATATATTTTCTCCGTCATGTGATTTTATTTTATTTTTTTGATAGGCAGTCATGTGAAATTATTCCTGATGAATTTGGCCATTATTGTTTATGAATCATGGTCTCTCTCTCTTTTTTCTTTTTTTTCTCTCTCTTGGATGTTATCATCATATATATATATATATATATATATATGTATGTATATATTATAGTATGTTAGCACCCTGGCCTGGATATATAATTTGATCGATCCAGATTCATGAGTACCAGCTTGATCGATCATGTAGTTCGAGTGGTTGGGTTGAGGTAGATGGTGGGCCCTTTTTGATCACCTAGTAGCCAAGACTAGTGATTTTTCAAGGGAATCTTTCAAATCTATTCTATATATATGATGATGGATGGATGGACTGACACTATTTCTCTTTCAAATAATTAATGCAAGTGCCAAAGTGGAGACTAGCTAAAATTTGCCTACAATGTGACAACGCCACTTAACTTAACCCCTAATTTCTTCATCATTGATCGATGACCTTCTTCTCCATTAAGGACACTTCAGTCATGTTGGTGCGTTAATTTGGTACAGAAAAAAAAAAAAAAAAAAAAACACTCATAAATTGGTTCTTGGAAACACGAAGAAAATAATAGAAAAAACTAAACTAAAACTGCTCAAAATCGTTGAGATCATGGACAAGATTTTTTTTTTCTCTTTTTCTGTTCCTTTTTTTTTTTATATATAAATATAAACTCATTAATCCTAGCTAAGAATATATATATAAGGCAGTCCATCTTGGCTTTTGGCATCCAAAAGCTATACTGATAGCATATTTTTTATTTTTTATTTGTATTTTTTAAAAAATATCAAATTATCAATACAGCTCATTAGATAATCACAAATCACAGGCCGGTACTGCCTTATTGATCCAAAGTAATACTAATACAGTCGTGAAATGTGTAAATGTTGTACAGTCATTTTGAAAAATAATGGAATCCACTATTAAAAAATTAATTTCTTTTCATGTAAATCTCATATTTATTTATTTTTTTTAAAATGACTGTACGGCACTTACACACTAACGACTACAAATATCATTTCCCATTTACCCAAGTTTCACGATTGGCTTTTTCTGCTTTTGTATCCTTTTAGGGCCCTTGTGACCATCATTTTACAAACAATTAATTAATTTCCTGTAACATCGAAGAGATCATAATAGAAGACACGAGAAGTGATCATGACCCACACATATATATATACACACACACATGATCTCATGAATCCTAGCTAGCTCCTTTGTAATTCTCTGGGTGTTTTTTTATTTTTTTTTTTCGGCCTGACCGGTCCAGTACTTCTTGATTGACTGAGGCATATGTAAAATACTTTATCAAGATTCAAAAATGGGGATATGTTTTGTTTTCTTGTATAATAGATAGATTTGATTTTCCAGGTCCACCGCAAAGAAAAACAAGAACGAATTACGGAACAATTAAACCAATTAATTAAACTAAGTCATGTACGTATGACGTCTTTTAGTTGCTTTCTGGGCAAGAATCGCCGGCTGGTTTAAAATTTATTTGATATTTATGTTAAGAATATAATATAAATAATTAAATTTATTTATTTCTATCATTTCATATGGTATATATAAGTTCCGATTCCTAATATATTGGATTATAAAAACCATTAAAAAAGGAAGCAATTATAGAAAGTTTAAGCCTTTATTAATACAAGGAAACCTAATTTTTTTAGAAGAAGGGTTTCCTTTTTTGTGCACTGTAAAAGCCTATGAGCATTTCTTAAATATCGAATTAAAAACAAAGCCCATATTGAGGTAAGATTGTTGTTTCGAAATGTAAAGCCCATTAAGGCCGGACAGGCCTCGAGTCCCGTTCAGCCATCAGGGCCCATATGATTGAGTCCAAAAACTTTCAACGTATAGTTAATTGTTGGACTGTACCCAAAGATTAGAACAGACTTTCAAAAGCGAGATGGTGAACTTTTAATTAGTGGAAAGTTGTCGTCGGCCCAACTTTAGGTATCTAAATAATATTAGATTTGAGCCCAACTATATGAATACCAACCACTACACTAGTCATTGCCAAGTTTAAATTTGGACTAGAACTTCAAATTTTGGCTAGTCAAAATCTTTGGTTAAATTAATTCACATTGGATAAGACATTTTAAAATTAAATTAGTAATATAATATTATATATTTTAATAATATTTTATATTTTTATTTTTTAATATTTTACAAATACACTTCATATATTTCTTCAAATTGGATTCAACGCCACAAAACCTAGGCGAAATATATTACATGCTCTTGAAAAATGGAATAGAATAAGATAGAAAATGACGGACTATTTATCAAAATTGAAATGGATAATATAGACTTCAAAATAATTATATAATATAGACATTAAAATAACGTATAGACATTTTGAAATAGATGTAAGATATTATAAAAAAGATGGAAAGTAACATTTATGTATATAATATATGATGGGTCAAAAACTTCACAACCCACGCATCTGATATAAGATTAAAATATAATGATTGTTAGAAATGATTAAAATATTATTTTAGTGAGTGAATAGTATCTAGTTAAAGATGACTAGAAAGCTTAATTTACTGTAGCGCATATGTTCAGTGTTAGTGGTTTGGTTAGTCTAATGTAGAGAAATCTAATTATTGATGTTAGGATGCTAATTATATATCACAGTACTAAGGCGCATGCGTATTTTGTTTAACAACAAAATGAGGAGCTAAAACAGAGTAGAAAGAAAGCATGACATGGTGAACTTTTAATTAATAGCAATATCCTTATTACATTATGCATGTAACAGCACTTTTATTATCCTCGATCGAATAGACATATATAATATATTAATTTCTTTGTCTTTAAGCAGATATTAACAAGTTCGTAATATTGCACTTGATCAGAGTATCCCAATCACTTTATCTTTGTCCGTCTCCCCCCCCACTGTCAGTTTCGGAACCATGACGTCGAGGCTTTCCAGCGTTGTCTGGGTCCGAGTCACTTGGAATTGGTTCCACGAAAAGCCCTGTCACGAGGCCCCGTCTTTCTACGGTTGGCTCATATGTAAGCTTCTCGGCTGGGGTGATATTGGATTCAGCCTTGCGTGTTTCAAGAGCCTCCGGTTTACCACTTGATTTGACCGGTTCTTCTTGTTCATTGGATACAACCAACTGGATGCCAGGATTCCTTTCGGTGATGGAATTGTCAAACAACATCGAGTTGTTGACACTCTGTACGTTGCTATTAACGTATGTTCTTGATGGCGGGTTTTCTTTTGTGATTGGATTTTCGGATCTCTTAGCCTTGGAGCTCCCCTCTCCATCAGCAGTAGCTTCAGTGCCCTCAGTTGGATTGAGCTTGTAACCTCGCTGAATGTGGACCTTTTCTTCTTTTTCAGCCGACTCTAAGCCTAAGTGCATTGATGCTCCTTCATTTCCACCAGCTATGGTTATGACACTGACTGGTTTTTCATCAATCGGATAGCTAGTGGTCAGCTTTTGAAGATACTTAAAAATATCTTTCCTTACCTCTTCATGCGGTGGAAGCTGTTCCCCGTCGGAGACAACAGTACTCGGCTTTTGTGTGGTTGATTTGCTTGATATTTTCCTATCTTTTGGATTGTTTGAACTTGTAGTGTTGATCTGTTTTGCACTAGAACTGGCGGAGTATATTGCCTCCTTTCTGTCACAAGTTTCTTCCTTCTCCGGCTTCGGCTTTTCTTTTGCTTGAAATGCAGCACTTGTTCTTTCTTCAGTTATTCCTCGCACTACTTTCTTCTCTCCTTCCCTTTCCTCTTCCTCTGACTTTGGCTTAGCATCACCACCGATGGCATCAGAATCTGACTTTTGGGGTTGATCAGTAGTTAGGAAAACTTTTTTTGGCCGTGTCACCACTCCATCTAGTTGAGAGGAGGTTTCAATTGGGGTTTGTTTCTGGGAAACCACTGGTTTTGGTTCTTTCTCAGAGAGAGAAGATGGGGGCTGAGCGGCAGTGGGTGCAGGCTGAGAGCTTTCTTGAATTGTGGATTGTAATATAGTTGCACCAGTTGGTTGTGATGTCTTTAGGCTAGTAGGTTGAGATAACAAATTAAGAGATGGAGACCAAGGCGGATTAAGGGATGTCCCCGATGCTGGTTGGATTTGAGATGTGCGAGATGGTGACGAGGGCACGGAGCCCGCAGCACGGGATTGAGGTGCTGGCTCAGGAGTGGGTTGTAATGTAGTTGCACCAGTTGATTGTGATGTCTTTAGGCCAGTAGGTTGAGAGAACAAATTACGAGATGGAGACCAAGGCAGATTAAGGGATGTCCCTGATGTTGGTTGGATTTGAGATGTGCGAGATGGTGACGAGGGCACGGAGCCCGCAGCACGGGATTGAGGTGTTGGCTCAAGAGTGGGTTGTAATGTAGTTGCACTAGTTGGTTGTGATGTCTTTAGGCCAGTAGGTTGAGAGAAAAAATTACGAGATGGAGACCAAGGCGGATTAAGGGATGTCCCCGATGCTGGTTGGATTTGAGATGTGCGAGATGGTGACGAGGGCACAGAGCCCGCAGCACTGGATTGAGGTGCTGGCTCAGGAGTGGGTTGTAATGTAGTTGCACCAGTTGGTTGTGATGTCTTTAGGCCAGTAGGTTGAGAGAAAAAATTACGAGATGGAGACCAAGGCGGATTAAGGGATGTCCCCGATGCTGGTTGGATTTGAGATGTGCGAGATGGTGACGAGGGCACGGAGCCCCCAGCTCGGGATTGAGGTACTGGCTCTGATGGCTGGGGTTCAGTTCTTTGTGGTACTTGTGCCTGGGGAGGAGGGGGGGCCTGTACTGCTGGGGATGTCCCTGTGTATGGCCTAAATGGTGGTCGCATAATGGGGACAGCAGTGGCAGCTTGAGCAGGCATTTGGATTTCAGGTGCAGGCCGAGAGGGTTGTGATTCAGCAGTAGGGCGTGGGGGAGGAGGTGGAGAACTTGTTAATGATTGCCAAGGGAGACGAAAACGGAATGGTAGCCTTTGATCTGCCATAGCTATCAAGGAAAAAAGATCTTAGATTAAGATCAGAAGTAGATGGTGTTTGGTTGTGTCCAAGCTTAGAGGTGATTATTAAATGTTTAGTGCATATGATTGTCTATATATATACATATAGGTATGCATTTGATACCTTAGACAATTTTTGGGAGCTTTACATTGTTTTGTGCCTTGAAACTAGCACTCTCCTCTTGCTTCTTTGCCTTCGTAGGGGGTAAAGACATGTCTGGGATTCCAAACTTGTCTGGTAAGTCTAGCATCTCGTTTAAGTTGCCTTGGGGTTTTCCATTTCTTAGTGATTCTATTTTGATCCTTCTAGTGGATGTTGGTGAACTATGTACTTTAACTTGAACTTGTGCTAGCAAGCAAGAATCTATTAGTAAGTGTAATTTTCACATGATTTTTATTATTTTTTTACTTATTAAAATTGTTAGTTTTTCTTTATTTTTTTAATTCATTTTTCTTTATTTGCTTAATATTGAAGGAATGAGAAAGTTTAGTGTAAAAGAATGACATTTTGGAACATTCAAGAAAGGAAAGGTCAAAGGGGTTTAACGTAATCCCAAACTGGAAACATTTCTGCACAGTTTTGAATATTCTCACCATATCTCTCGCGTCAGAGATCGGATTGAGCTGATTCAAAATGCATTTGGAAAGCTAACTTAACGGGCTACAATGGTTCTTGAAATAGAGTTGTTGTAATTCTCACGTTTTTCAAGCAAAAAAGGGCCTGCAATCTAAACTTGAAAATCTGCAGAATTGACAGCGGGGATTGGGGATTGATTTTCTTTCCTTGTGAGGATGGCTTCAACGAAAAAAGAAGAGGATCAAGAGTCTATGACTTGGCTTTGGAGGGGAGCAGCCGACATCAAGGAAGAGCCGGGTTTTTGAGTTTTTTTTCTTTATTCCGAATTTCTTTCAATTGTTGTATGTTAAACTCTTTGATTATGTTTTTATTTAGTTTTATTATGAACTAAATTCTATTTTCTAGAACTATGATGTAGTCTAACTCTAATTATAGGAATCTTTCTTTAATTGAACTAAGTTAGTATTTGTTTTATATTGTTGAGTAGTTCATTCTAGACTTAATGCTTATGAATGATTGA
This sequence comes from Juglans regia, assembly GCF_001411555.2. Lineage (NCBI taxonomy): Eukaryota > Viridiplantae > Streptophyta > Magnoliopsida > Fagales > Juglandaceae > Juglans > Juglans regia. Next base: position 8,444,760 of record NC_049901.1, on the reverse strand, counting down.
TCACCGTTTACATGATTTGGTATTCAAGTTGAAATTGAGAAGTGATAATTGTTTCAGCCTATGTTTGAGATACCATAATGAATCTGTAGGATAGAGATATCTATGGACTTGTGTAATCTTTATGAGGGTTTCTTTGTTCTTAATGGATTTTGACTGGTTTAGAATTTTAACAGAGATGTAGACAATTTACTTGTTGGGATATTTTTTTAATGCTTGAGAAAGATTAATAAATAAATTAGAGAGACTTGATTATCAACAATAGTAAATAATTATAATTAATTCAATTAGGAATTTTGCATAGGATTAGTTCTGGTGAATTGGAAACCCTAGAATATTGTTTTCTTGATCTCAATTTGGTTATTTTAAATTTTCTAGTCCAACAATTCATTCAAATTCGAATTATCAAACAAATCATATAAATTTAATAAATTTTGATACTTATTAGTAATTTTTCAATCTTCGTGAGACGATACTCTTACTCATTCACTTTATTACTTGTTACGATTCGTGTAATTGCAATTTCAACCAACGGGCATTTGAAGTATATTTTACAGTCCACATGGATGATACCTTGAGTCCAGTGATCATGTCAATGAGGATAAGTCATAGAGTTTGTCAACTGACTAAGGAAATGTATTTCGGAAGCAATATTCTCTCGAGAATTTATCTAATCTTGAGAGCTTAAATGAAAGAGATAAACACTCTTGAATGGCCATGGAATTGGTATTAGACCCCAAAAGACTTTTTTTTTCTCAGGAAAATGACATTCATTAATAACCAGAACTTCAGTTCACATAAACTAAAGACATTTATATACAAGATAAACATATCGACTCCTTTCTAGTTCCATTTCCTTTTGTGTCCTACTACTGATCAATACTTCTTTCTCAAGAAAATGGATATACAAGCCGCCAAGGCCTTCAATTCTCAATAAAAAGACGTGAAAACTTCATTTACAATATGCAGACAAGATAATAACAAAAAAAAAAAAAAAACGAATTACAAATTCTATTTTACAATTCGGCACTATCTAAGAAAATTTAGAGCTGGTTTAGATTCAGAGATAAAATGAAATAGTTTTATATGAAAAGTTTTGCTACATACAACCGCAGTGGGAACTATCAAGTAATCGGCTTATATTAAAAAAAAAATAAAAACCAAAATCAACAGGTCTCCTCATTTGCAGCTTCTTTTCTCATGTTTGTCCTCAAGCTTAAGTCCTCCATCAAGCTTCTAATGCTTTTTCTCATTTCTTCATCTTTTTTTGTTTTTCACACGAAAGAGAGAAGCATTCACAAAAAATCAGGGACAGTCTCATAATCTGGGTCATAGACACCAATAAAGTTTAGCCAAAAGATCTAAAATTTACACTCAAACCCAATACAAAGGGGAGGTAATTTTGTTGTTTCACTCCATCTTCATGTGTAAAAAACGATTTTTACAAACCAAAGTTGATTTTGATCTGGAAGTTCCTTTGAGACAAGATGATGTCCCATATAAAACCTTGAGTGGATCATGCTGCTTATGTAAGGATTCTAGTTTTTTGCTCTTCATTTCTTGCTCTTGTAGTCTTTGCCTCTAGAACTTGAGATTTGGTTCTCGGCTTGGTAGTGGAAGGAAAGAAATCGAGAGAGAGAGAGGGGGGGGCAACGAAATGAGAGAAGTACAAAAAATAAAAAAATTTATGCAGCCGGTTACGCGGTTTCTCCTAGTTGGTTGCAAGTAGAGTTTTTCTTAGATGAAAGATTAAAGTTGCAAAAAAAATATTGTTAGAATATTATTTTTTAACATTATTATTATTTTAAAATTTAAAAAAGTTAAATTGTTTATTATATTTTATATGAAAATTTAAAATATTATAATAATGAGATGAGATGAGATGAAACAATTTTCGAATCTAAATGAGAATTTATTTTATATGCATTAATAGTTTGAGGGATGCTACTCATCATTCCACACTACACACTTTACATATTTTAAAATTATTTTTATTATTATTTTATTTTATTTTATTCTTGTTAAACTAATTTAATTATTTTACTTATCATTCATATACCGCACATTTGTTATAAAAAAGAGCAATGCCTACACAACCTTTCCAACATCCATGCACCATATTTTTTAAAATTTTTTAATATTTTTTAAAATTTTTGTTTTAAGTTTATTCTTTTTAAACTAATCCAATTCTTTTATTTATTATTCATATATTAAATATTTGAAAAAAGAAAAAATAATAAAAATTAAAAAAAGTATAGTGTGTGGAGGTTGTGTAAATAATATGAGGTTGTGTAAATTTTTTCTATAAAAAAATGAAAAAATAAAATAAATAGAGTGTGTAATATGTAAGAATAATAAATAGAATTATTATAATAATTCTATTGATCAGTTCAGAGGTCAACATCGTAGCCACCTCCTACTTGCCATAATAAAAGACACGAGAGAGAAGGAAAAAAATGCTCTCGTCTACGTCCCCACAAGACACTGGATAATTAGTTAATTATTTAAAAAAAAAAAAAAAGAAGAAGATAAAGAGATTTTTTTTTTTTAAATGTATAAAGAGAATCGATTAAGTATTATCTATCGTGCTGCTTCCGAAAAGGCTCTTATATCCTTTAGCTTTGCTTTATCCCATATTCCACGTGAAGGTAACGGATCATGTTTTATACTTTCTTTGAATTAACTCAACTACTCGAGCTTTATGTTAAGGGCAGTGATAGTGTGCGGCGGGCCCAGCTTTGACTGGACGTGCCCCACTAGTGTAAATTTTACATTTTATTTTTTTTAATTTTTTTTACATAATTTTAATATATTTAAATATTCTTAAAAAATAAAAAAATTATACCAATATACTAATAATCACTTCTTTAATCAGTAATCAATATATTAATAATCACTTCCTTAATTAGTACGTAAAAAAATTAAATTAAATACACGAGTAGTCAAAATGAAATGACAAAATGAGACGATATAGTGACTAAATTATTATGTTAAAGAGTAGTGATACATGTCCAATCTTTTATACCATCGTGTTTTAAAATGAGAATATTTATATAAAGTGATATTATTTTTATAAATTACTTTATAAAAATGCTCTTCATTTAAAACATAATTATGGTATAAGTTGTAAAAAGTATAATATGTGTATCAATTTCCTACGTTAAAAGGAGTGGTTTGGATCGTCCGGATAAGCTGGGACATATCTCCCCTAGCAGAATAAGAGAGAGAGAGAGAGATTTAACATCTAACGAATCAAATTCCAATTAAAATTGGACTCAAAACATGTCATGTTTTAAAACTAATCTACACCGTGCACCACCAATCCTAAGAACATGTACTTTTAATAGTACAATCGAAATTTCCTAGCAAATTCTCGTCAGAGTTAGGAATTTACAAAAGTTTTTGGCATTATTACCCTATAGATCAGATAATCTCGTACACAAATTCACATTGCTGCAGATATTGCAGACTTCCCATGCCAAAACTCTTCCTTCCATCCTTTGTTAACCTTTTCTATAAATTCTTCTACCCTTCTCCTCAGTTCATCATGATCTTCACCGTCCTTATCCACATCCTTGTTGTCATGGTCACTGTTATCTTTTTCCTCTTTGTCAGCATCAGGTGCTGCTTCCTGCAGGGAATATGACAATTCATTGGCATTTCTTGACGATTCCTTGCCATCGAACAACTGCTCGCTCTTTCTTCCTTGTTTTTTATATGTGCTTGTGTTGATGATCACTGAAACTGGAATTTCCACTTCTTTGTCCAAGTTGGGGCTGGATTTCGAGCCCACAAGGATAACGGCAATGATCAAATTGAAGAAACAGAAGATGAAGAGAGAGTTGGATGCAGCCCGAGACATCAACTCCAGCATCGAATCAAACATGGTCGTTGTAAAAATTAAGAGGAGAAAAAAAAGCTGGAAGAGAATGAGAGAGATGGCCACTGCATGAGAAGACTTGGAAAATCTTAAACCTATTTATAGCCCTTTATGGATGGAAAAAGAGTGTGAAAGAAGCTAGAAGAGATCGAGTAGATGACTAGATGGGTGGGGTATGATGTGAAAGCCTAATGAAAATGGAATTATTGCATATTTTTTTAAACGAAAATATTTTAGAGATAAATTAATTACATAAAAATAGATTTATAAATTAATATAATTTAATAAGATATATTATATTATATTATAAATTATTTTTATTATAATATATATATATAATAAATCTCGTGAAACTACATAAATTTATAAATTTAATTTTATATATATATATTTTTTTTTATAAATATAACACTTCACTTTTTTAAATCATTGATGCGTGATCAGCGTGGTTGGGAAGCTTCTTCCCCATTGTGTTGTGGGGCTTATACTTTATTAGCTTATCAGTCTATTAGAAAGTCTAATGTACGAGCACAACCACCTCACATGGCACTTTCTTGGTAATTCCTAACCACCGTGTCACCATGTTGACGTCAACTTTAAAAATAATAAAAAATAATCTTTCTTTTTTTTTTTTTTAAAGGGAAAAATAGACGAAGACACGATGGAAGACTGGGTCAGTGACAAAATTGAAGATCAAAAAAATATTGTGAGGCTTGACCTTATAAAAGTGAATGAAAACCTAACAAGTTGGCATTAGTTTTGAGATTTAGGGCTTGTTTGATGCCTCACATGAAACATAATATTATTATAAATAAAATAGTAGTGAAATAATTCTAATTTTTTCAAATTCTCAAATAAAAATTATATTATAAAATTATTTCTTATAATATTTTAACTTTATAATATTTTTTTGTTTAATTTTTTCTATCTCTTTTTCCAAAATCTTACAAATACTTAATTCAAACTATTTCACTACTATTCACAAATTATCTTACTATTATTCACAAAATTCACATCTCATCTCACTCCCCAAACCAACCTTAGAAGTTTTGTTGGTATGAATTGAATCACATTGATCCCTATTGCGGCCGAATGAAGTGGCAACCCGTCGGATGCTGGAAATGACATAGTGTAGTCAAGTAGCCTCATTCACAGCGGGTCTGTAACATCACCATTTGTCTTAAAAATTTAAGCAGTGGGAGTAGAGTGTAGGGTCAGTGTAAATGGATTATTCCCTGGGTTAGATCCAGGCCTAGGCCCAAGCCCAGACTAGACGTGGGAGTCAGGCCAGGCCATGTATACATCGAAGGCCCACCAGATCAAGGGGATGAGTAGATAGAAAAATCATAGCAAAACATGTGGCAAGGAAGACAGCCTAGAAACCACTAACCAACGGACATATGTGCTCGCTGACTGAAAATATCGCCACCCAGACACGACTGATAGAGAAGTTTAGAGAGGAAAGTACACCGCATTAATGAGATGAGAGAAACTTAAAGAAGAAAGCATGCCAAATTCAATGCAACCCAGAGCTCGAAACACACACGTCAAACCTAAGTGCCTTATAGCACGGCAAGTAGGCGGCATAAATATCCGATCTCCTACAGAGCAACACTCCACTACCATAGAGACCAGACCGGCAAGTATAAATAGACGCATCCTGCAACCGACGATAAGGTTAACATTTTTATGTACATTTCTACTGCTTTCTCTCTTCATCTCTCATATCGAAACTAACTTGAGCGTTAGAGGTACCACAGACCCCGAAGTCTTCATCTCCTCCTTGTAGGGAAGAATTCGAGCACTGTCAGTGTAGAACCGTCCAGGCTCGCAAAACACGACATCAACAGTGGTGCCGTCTGTGGGATTCTTTGTTTTCCATAAATAGTTTGTCTTTCGTATGTCGGCGACAACACGCTCTCAGAGCTCGCAACATGAAAAGGCAAGATCCGAAGCAATAGAAGGAAGACTCAATGAACATGCTACAACCATACAAAAACTTATGGACGACATGGAGACCCTTCGTCGAGAGAATGTTGTCCTACGAGGGGGTGATCGGGAACCAGAAAGAGATCAACAAAATCATCACTCCGAGATCCGCCAACCCCCCGATGCAACAACTGCAGAGGAAGAACAATGAAGGGTGGACCTCCAGATCCAAAAGCCCCAAAACAACTATGATAAGGTGATTAAGCAGATAGGCCTAGCATCAACAGTGGATCAACTCCTTACCAGCGTTGGGCTATCATACAACGCTGAGATTATGGTGGTACCTCTACCTCCGAGATTCAAAGTACCATAGATGGATGCATATGACGGGTCAAAAGATCCCTTGGAACATCTAGAAACTTTCAAGACCCATATGACCCTGCATGGTTTCCCTAGTGAGGTCGCCTGCAGAGCATTTCCCTTATGTTGAAGGGAGCGGTACGAGCTTGGTTTGGGTCTCTACGGCCTAAGACCATCATCAGCTTCAACGAGTTGGTCTGTCTCTTCTTAACTCAGTTCATGGCCAGCCGAAATAAAAGGAGACATGCTGCCTATCTCCTAACTATAAAGCAGAGGGACGATGGGAGCCTCAAGTCATACCTCTCTCAATTTAACAAAGAGCGCATGACAACATATGTTCAAGATGAGAAGATTACCTTGGCAGCATTATTAGAGAGAGTTTGGCCTCGCAACCCCTTCATGACGGAAATTGCTCGAAAAATCCCAACTTCACTAAGGGAGTTCATGGACCGCACAAACAGTTTTATAAATGATGTAGACACTCTTTGAGTGCTAACGGCTCCCAGACAGACTAAAATGAAAAGAGCAGACAAAAGAACGGTGAACCAAAGCAAAAGGCCAATCCGAGAAGAGGACAAGAAGAGAACTCATGAAACAAAAGAGCGAATTTCCCATGGGAAAGTCGTGCCACGACTACGCTCCAACCTAGCGGTAGAAACTGAGAAAGGACCAAGCTCCTAAGACGAGTAAAGACGGGATTCAGCTTATCCTAAATATTGCACCTACCACATGACTGGCGGCCACCGGACCGAAAATTGGTTCACTAGGAGGCAAAAAATAGAAGAAATGGAAGCTTAGATAGACCAACACGGTGACGAGAGACACAGCCAATAGCGTGACGATTGTTGGCACCTTAGGAGAAGCAGGAGCCCTGCCCGGAGAAGCAGGAGCCCTGCCCAGAGAAGCATAAGCCCTGCCCGGAGAAATAGGAACCCTGTCCAGAGGAGCAAGAGTCCTACTTAGAGAAATAGGAGCCCTAATAGGAGAAGAACTACATATCGATATTGAGCAAGTCCGCATCGGGAGAGCCAAAATAGAAGAGAAGCCCTAATAGGCGAGATACGTACAATAGCTGGAGGAGGGACTACCTCATCAGCACGAAAGGCCCTTGCCAAAAAAACCAGGTATGAAGAAGTGTTCCCTACCAATAGGTCGGCTCCTAGTGCCAAGAGCCAACCAAGAGAGCACTTTATAACTTTCAGTGAGAAGGACGAAGAAGGCTTGCTATGCCCCCATGATGACGCCCTGGTCATAACAATGTAAATCACCAATTATTTGACAAGTAGGGTGTTGATCGATAATAGTAGCTCGACCGACATCCTATTTTGGGAAGCGTTTATTCATATTGGGATCATGTCAGCCCGACTGCGTTCGGCACCAACACCCCTCAAGGGTTTCACCGGAGATATGGTCTAGCCCATTAGAGCGATCACTCTACCTGTCTTGGCCAAAACAGCTCCCAAGACGACATCCCTTATGGTAGACTTCTTTGTGGTGAAAGCTCCATTTTCCTACAACGCAATTCTCGGACATTTCGCCCTGAACCACATGAGAGCGGTAACTTCCACATACCACCTCAAGGTAAAATTTTCAACTTCATCTGGGGTGGGGGAAATACGTGGTGAACAAAAAATTGCAAGAGACTGCTATGCATGGGAAATGAAGCCCGAAGCAATAGAGGTCCAAACTCTCGAATAAGACCAAGAAGGAATCATCCCACCCCTACCCCCAGCACTGACTGAGTTGGATAGAGAAGTAAGAGATGAAGAGGCCCTATGGCAGGCAAAACGTAACGAACCCTTGGCCCTGGTGCCAGTAGATCTAGGAAGGCCAGAGTGCACTGTCTGAATGGGGACTAAGATGGCCACTAAACTAAGGCAGGCCATGAGACGACTCCTCGCCGAACATTTAACGAATCAAGTTCCAATTAAAATTGGACTCAAAACATGTCATGTTTTAAAACTAATCTACACCACCAATCTTAAGAACATGTACTTTTAATAGTACAATCGAAATTTCCTAACAAATTCTCATCCGAGTTAGGAATTTACAAAAGTTTTTAGCATTATTACCCTAAAGATCGTAATCTCGTACACAAATTCACATTGCTGCAGATTTTGCAGGCTCCCATGCCACACTACCATACCAAACGCGAGGACCCCAACAACTCTTCCTTCCATCCTTGGTTAACCTTTTCTATAAATTCTTCTACCCTTCTCCTCAGTTCATCATGATCTTCACTATCCTTATCCACATCCTTGTTGTCGTGATCACTGTTACCCTTTTCCTCTTTGTCAGCAACAGGTGCTGCTTCCTGCAGGGAATATGACAATTCATTGGCATTTAGTGACAATTCCTTGCCATCGAACAACTGCTCGCTCTTTCTTCCTTGTTTTTGATGTGTGCTTGTGTTGATGATCACTGAAACTGGAATTTCGTCTTCTTTGTCTAAGTTGGGGCTGGATTTGGAGCCCACAAGGATAACGGCAATTATGATCAAATTGCAGAAACAGAAGATGAAGAGAGAGTTGGATGCAGCCCGAGATATCAACTCCAGCATGGAATCAAACATGGTCGTTGTAAAAATTAAGAGGAGAAAAAAAGGCTGGAAGAGAATGAGAGAGATGGCCACTGCATGAGAAGACTTGGAAAATCTTAAACCTATTTATAGCCCTTTACAGATGGAAAAAGAGTGTGAAAGAAGCGAGCAGAGATCGAGTAGATGGACTAGATGGGTGGGGTATGATGTGAAAGCCAAATGAAAATGGAATTATTGCATGATTTTTTTAAACGAAAATATTAATCACAAATTAAATTTTTTTTTTTTTAATAAATATAACACTTCACTTTTTTAAATCATTGATGCGTGATCAGCGTGGTTGGGAAGCTTCTTCCCCATTGTGTTGTGGGGCTTATACTTTATTAGCTTATTAGTCTATTAGAAAGTCTAATGTACGAGCACAACCACCTCACATGGCACTTTCTTGGTAATTCATAACCACCGTGTAACCAGGTTGACGTCAACTTTAAAAATAATAAAAAAATAATCTTTCCTTTTTTTTTTTTAAAGGGAAAAATAGACGAAGACACGATGGAAGATTGGGTCAGTGACAAAATTGAAGATAAAAAAAATATTGTGAGGCTTGACCTTATAAAAGTGAATGAAGACCTAACAAGTTGGCTTTAGTATTGAGATATTGAAGTTTTGTTGGTATGAATTGAATACATCGATCCCTGTTGCGGCCGAATGAAGTGGCGACCCGTCGGATGTTTGAAAGGACATAGTGTAGTCAAGTAGCCTCGTTCACTGCGAGTCTTTAAAATCACTACTTATCTAAAAAAATTAAATAATCAAAATAAAATATAGAATCAAAATTTAAATTTAAATTTAGGATTCGTTTGGATTCGTAAGTGATCTCAGCTCATCTCAACTCATCTCAGCTCATCTCAACTCATCTCACTACTATTCAGCAACTTTAATTCATAAATCTCACTACTATTCACAACTCATCTCATTACTATTCACAATCCATCTCAGCTCATCTCAGCTCATCTCAAATCATCTTTGAATCCAAACGTCTTCTTAAAATTTCTATTTTGATATTATATAAAATTATTATTTATCTCGAAAACTTAAATTGATAAAAAATAAACAAATTTTATTATTTATTTTATATTTTAATACTCTTCTTCACTTAATTGTAAGTAATTTTATACATTAATACGTGTACTCATTTAATATAATTAGTCAAAAAATAAATTTTATTAAAAATAATAATAATTTAAATTTAAAATATAAAGATAATAATATTAATATACAGATCTATACACAAACTTACTTATAAATAACAAAACTCATTTATTTATAACAAATTAACAATGGCCCAACATCAATGCTGCCGTTTGTCTTGAGTTTATCATCTCCTGTTACCTGGATTTGATTGCTCATATATTCTATTTTTTATTTTTTCAAATGTTTAAAAAAATAATAACTAGTAAATTTATGTGTATTTTTTAATATTTAAAAGAAAAATTTTGAAAGAAGGAGAATGAGCTAGCCGTCACGCTCAGCGATAAGTGCTTGTGGCCGACTAGCTGGACCTATCTTATTTTAACCGCTTAAAAGAAATTGAAATACCTTAAACTGTAGTTATTGCATCACATAATCTAATATGACTTAAAGATTATACAATTTAGATAAATAACGACATTTGTACTTATTTCGACATTCTTATTTTCATCACCACAAATGAGCAGTTTGCTTTGCTCTAGTAGGTTTCATTCTATCGACATCATGAGGATATCACACAATTGATATATAAAAAATTATGTATGCTATCTTCACTCGATTACGTTTAGATACTGAATTGAATTGAGTTGAGTTGAGTTGAGATAATAAAATATAATTTTTTTAATATTATTATTATTTTAAAATTTAAAAAAATTAAATTATTTATTATATTTTATATTAAAATTTAAAAAAATTATAATAATGAGTTGATGTCCCCTTCTCACCTCGAAGCCTCTATCCCCTTTCTCAGCTAGATGTCGGCCCCTTCCTCGCAGCACTCAACATAAAGTTGTATAGAAAGTACAAAACACAAAATTCTTTTATTTGATAATTCATTTTCTTGGAAAAATACAACATATGAGCGGCCGGTAATAATATCTGAAAGAATAATTATAATGATCAATATCCAGTGCTCAAGTGTTAAAGTTAGCTAGCTTCAATATCTCAAACAGACTGAGAGATGATGGATTCAGATTTTTACAATGAACACAACACCCATCTTTATTAATTTACGAGAACAACTTCAAATCTTTGCAGCAGAGAAAACCCGAAAAGAAAAATGAAAGGAAAAGCCTGAAGGCAGTCTGATCAACCAACCTACATCAAACGCTAGCCATGAATTTGGTTTATATGATATGATCATCTGCATAAGAAGATCGATTAGTCATCAATATTCCCCATTTTGACATGCAAAAAGCTTTTATACCTTGCTCTCTACTGTTTATAGAACGACGTGTTACTGTTTGAGCCCAAACAATAGAAGTTAGTGATAGGCCAGTTATAGTGTTGAGGAATAATCCTAGATTAATTGTGGACAAGGTCTTGGGCATGTTTATAAACAATGAGCAATCTTCTCTTATAGAATCGATTTTATGAAATGAGTTAGACCTATAAATTTCTTCACAGAAGACACTCGGAAGTTCATATTTTCCAACAAGCTATTTATCTAAGCAATATCTCAAAATATTAATGGGCTTAATTTTCATCATTAGTTTGTATAATTGTATCTATTTTTCCCTTTTAGCTATGTGTTTTCTTTTGTATATATTCATTATATTTTCCACACTACCATCACACATTTATCTCATCTTACATAGTAAGATGAGAGTGTATAGCATTACTCTTCATTATATTAATAAATTTTTACTAATAACGAAAAATGAAATATGTGTTCCATTTACGTTTTGATTATGGATGGAGGGAGAGGGGATTTGTTAAACAAACACGGGTAAAGATATTCAATAAAAAAAAAAAATGGTAATTTATGATAAGCATTGTAAAATAGATGGTGATTCGAAAGTGCTATTTTCATATGAATTAAGACGAATGAATTATATATGGATAAGAGTTTATTTTTCTCCCTTGGGCCACCTTTTCCTTGTAAAACTTTGAACAGGTCCATCATATAAGGTAGTTAAAGACTCACAGAGTTGGCCCAGGAGGCCCGTAAATACAGGCCCCTTTTAAGGCCATAACCAACCATTGCAAGTTTGTCCATTCCATTCCCAAGGTCCAGAAAGATCATGGGATTCAATAAGATCATGCCAACCCAAAATTTCCCCCCATTTTCAAACTCATGTCAATATCCTGACCCCCCAAAAAAAAAAAAAAAAAAAACCACTTTTATATTATTAACATTCTCATATTGGGTTAATTTGCTTTCTTTTTTGTACTCTTTAGAAATAAAAAAATAAAATAACATAATACCTTCGGATTTTAGAACATAGTTGGGCAGTAGTGTCATCTTCTAAAAAAATAAAAAGAAAAATAACATAATTTGCATATATTTCTTGCCCAGAGCTACCTACAGAATTTGGATTTTAGAACCCAAGTCAAGACATGCGATAATTGAACGGTTAGAAGAATCTGGCGTAGTGGTTGGTCCATATGCTAAGGAATGACTATAATTTTGGGCTATGATCACTGTACACTTTTTATGTTTTTTTCCCCCACTGTCACACTTTGAATAATGTGTCAAACTTTTAGGTAATAACGTAGAATAAAAGATAATCAAGTTATATTCTATAACATTATATTATAAAGTACATTCAGTGGTTGGATTCCCACCATACCCACTTTTGCAATAAATAAGGCCCACAATTTGAAACATGTGTAGGAAATATGACAAATATAATGAGTTACTCTCTAATAATAATTGAAAATTATAGTAGCTCCCCATCATACTTTGGAGAATTGTTTTTCCCCCCCACCCTATTGATAAGATTGGGTAGGGCAGTGGTTGTTTATCTAATATGTATAGGTCAATCATGTTTTTCATCATTCAACCAAGTGGCCCATAATCATAAATAATAAATTTTGGAACTCCCAAAAAAGAAAATTTCCCATATCAAAAGTAAAGCAGAAAGCCAACCTATTTGCACTTTTATGATAAATTACAACTGTTACGTCTCAATATAAAGGCTCAAAATATATAATATGTATTTTAAAAGGATTAGATAATGATATAATTAGAATATTAGTAATGGCTTATTCATCTTTATTTTTATCTTCATATTTATATAATATGTCTTTAAATTCATCTATATTAGTTTATGCACCTCTAAATTTTTACATAGTTATGAATAGTGCTTCTTTAAACTAGTACTTCTTCAAGTTTGAAGAAGTACTATTCCCTCTCCAAATATTTTTTTTAATATTTTTTTTTCTCTCTCATACCCATTAAAATTAACTTTAAGAAATTTGTATTGAGATGATTTTGATATATGAAATTTGTATTAAGTTGATGATATAAAGTGTTTTTTAATATATATTAATATTTATTGATAAAATTTATCATTTTGATATATGAAATTTATATTTTTAAACACATGGTGCTGATTGTAAAATATATAAATAATAATAATTTTAAGAAAAAAATTAAAAATAATAATATTTTATTATTATTTTGTTAAAAAATACATAATCCAACATGGGGATTTTTCTTAACATGCAAAATCAATCTTCAAAAAATGTTATTTTGAAGATGCATATAGAGAAACTAATGTCAATGCTCTAACTCGTTACTTTTCATTCTCAAACAATAAGATTTCATTCACCAGCTACCTTTATCTTTATTATATGAGATATCACAACAACTCATCAATTTTTTTTTTTTTTTTTTTTTTTAAAAAGGGAAAGAAATTGATTAAAATCGTAAAGGTACAATAATTACTAGATGGTAAAACAGTTGAAAGAAAGGGTGAGTTTTTTTTTAACTTTTGATTATATGGCTGAACTAACGAGCTCACTCTCCGCGTCGAAAATTGACATCAATTCATTTTCCTACTCATTTTATTTTCCTGTTGACGTAATCGATGTAATTGTCAAATACCATGAAGAATTATGCAGAGTGATGAAATTCGTATCAAATCCTTGACTCCTCTCAAAACAATGGAAAATCTTCAAGATATTGCAAATTATGTATTTATTTTTTCATCCATCAATCAGTCCTCCATGAAAGGTCGACTACTAACTACAAGCACAAAATCTCCTGGGTGACGGATGTACATGAAGTACTAGAAAATATATGATGTTTGTCTTTGGATCTCTCTCTCTCTCTCTTCTCTGTGTGCAGAGAATTGTTGGTTGGCAATGGCATGCAAAAGTCAAGGGTTTTAAGCGAGACAGAATATTTTGGATGGACAATGGACAAAGCTCGAAATCTTTGCCGCTACAAATGGAACACAATGCTAAATGGGTCCACACCGCTTATTAATGCCTCTAATTCAAAAGCATTTTTCAATTTCATTCATAAACGGTCTATTTTTTTAAAAATAAAGTCTTTGAAGAGCAACGTAGTGTTAGACAGCAACACATACACTTTATGTAATTCTTCAATTACCTCTTACCTGAATAAATGTACTTTATTGACTTTCTTTCTCGCCCTTCAAAGTATCTACCGACAGTATTCTTCACATCTACCTTCCTTCATTTTTTTTCCTTTTTTTGTTTTTAAATATTTTAATTATAAAAAAATTCAAAAAATAAATATATAAATTATAATATTATTCTGTAAAATTATTTTTATTATAAAATAAATTTAACATCTCATTTAAAATTATATCAATTTATAAATTTATTTTTATAAAATTTCTTCGTTATTGTAACTTTTTTCTATCTTATAAGAGCTTTGCTACACAACTTTCACCACACTCTACACTCCACACTTTTTTAAATTTTTTAAATTTTTAATATTTTTAAAAAATTTTTTTTTGAGTTTATTCTTTTTAAATTATTTTAAATTTTTTATTCTTTATTTATATAATAAATATTTAATAAAAGAAAAAAATAATAAAAATTAAAAATAATGTGGAGTGTGGATGTTGTATGAATAGTAGGAAGTTGAGTAGATTTTTTGATCTTATAAATAAGTGAAATGCTTTTGGTCTAGAATTGAGATCTAAAAAATGTCTCGAATGAGGTTTTTTTTTTATTTAGTGATTAAAAAATATTTTTTAATAATGTTGTGAATTTTTTATTTTTTTAAAAAATATTTATGATGATTAAAAAAATACATAAAAAAAATAAAAGAAAAATAAAAAAATTAACTGTGCTTTTCGGGATAACTATTATTACATTTTTTTCAAAAAGTGTAATGCTGCTCTTTAAACAAAGATCAGCCTAAACAGTGTCACAGTCCTGCTATTGCATTTTTTTTTTTTTTTTTTTAAATCCAAGCATGGATTTGTGTAAAGAAGCTAATAAAGGAAAGACTGTCAACTAGTGCTTGCAATTAAATCATTCCTCGTAAGATGTAGGACAAAGGTATACCAAAATGGTCCAAGGACTAGTTTTCTTCTAAAATGTGTAACAGACTGTGTCTAGCTCAAACCGATATAGGTTTTGGGATGAAAACTAAAAATATCTCACCTGTAAATTAATTCTTGAATTTTAATTCAATCCCTCCCATCTTACCTCGATCGTCTTTTATAACTAATTATGAAGCTTTGAGATCTCATATTTTTTGTGTGTGGTCAGATACCACAATCATCATGTAGACATGCATCAACCACAGTATGTACCCTTTTCCATGTGTGTCTAATAATACATGAAAGAGAAATACTTGTGTTAAATTCTGATATTAGACACATGTTTTTCGTTTAATAAATTTCATTTCAATAAAAATTACAATTAGATCCAAACCTCTTTGTACGCGAAATATTTAATTGCAAATAATTCATGATCCAAATAAAATGGATGATTCTAATTTTTTTTATTATTATTTTTTCAGTAGCATTTTATTTTAAAATAATTATTTTCATAAGTCATTATTTAATATTTTACGCTCCATATTTATGAAAAATATCTCATATTTTATGAAAAAAAGATTTTATCAGGTGTGAGCTATGGAGATGAATAATAATTTATGTATAGAAAAACCCTTTATTTTATTTTATAGAGACCGAGCTGGGAGATGTCATTTGGCCGTTAACCACTCTAAAAAATAAATAAAATGTTTTTCTTGTGAAATGGACAATTGAACCTGTTTTTTTTTTTTTTTTTTTTTTTTTTTAAATAGAAAATAAAATAAAAGCACACATGTGGTTGTATAATCATTTAAATATATATTTAAAAAAAAAATCCACAAAAACCCAGATAGCGTTAAGACTGCTCCCGTTTCAGTCTTACTGACAGGTTTCTAGTCAACCTGCGGCTTCCATCCCCGTTCCTTCCATCCCCGTTCCTCTCTTCTATCGTCGGGCATGACATGCACTTCTGCCAGACCATTCTACAAACAGCTAACACACTCTCTCTCCCTCTAGTTTCTGCCCACAACGCCATGGAACAACCCCGCCCCCCCGCCCTTAAACATCACCCACCACCATAAGCTAGCTCCACTACTCCGATAACAACAAGGCCTGCATTCACTCCTTCCACTAAACTCTCGAAGACCCCTCACTCCCAACCATTCGGATTCTCACTTTTTCTCCTCAAATGGCTTCCACAAGCACAACTCCCATCGAACCTTCCGCTCTTGCTCTGCCCGACGACATGGCCTCAAAGGCCTTGAACAAGCGCTACGAAGGCCTCGTCACCGTGCGAACTAAGGCCATCAAGGGAAAAGGAGCCTGGTACTGGACCCATTTAGAGCCTATTCTCCTTCACACCCCCGACACGAGCCTCCCCAAAGCAGTCAAACTAAAGTGCTCCTTGTGCGACACCCTTTTCTCCGCATCCAACCCCTCCAGAACAGCTTCGGAGCACTTGAAAAAGGGTGCTTGCCCCAATTTCGGCTCCGTTTCCCGACCCAGCAGTGCATCTCTATCGCCGTTGCCGATATCCTCGGTGCCGTCTCCGTTACCATCTTCACATAATCATAGAAAGCGAAGCTCCCAAATGGGTATTCATCCTTTACATTCATGTTCTTCTTCTTCGTACCAGGCTAATTCTTTAGCTTTGGTCGAGTCGTCGCGGTTTTATAACAACCAAAACCACGACGGATCGCATTACTCCCCATGCCAGAACCCGGTTGGCGCGGCGAGTAATTCGGGGCACCATTTGGTTTTATCGGGCGGGAAAGAGGATTTGGGTGCATTGGCATTGCTGGAAGATAGTGTAAAAAAGCTCAAGAGTCCTAAAGGGTCAGCTGGTCCTGCTTTGAGCAAGGACCAGATTGATTCCGCGCTTCAATTACTAGCAGAATGGTTCTACGAGTCATGTGGGTCTGTCTCAGCTTCGAGCCTCGCGCACCCTAAGTTTAGAGCGTTTATTCACCAGGTGGGCTTGCCTGGGTTATTGCTGCGGGAGCTCACGGGTGCTCGGCTTGATGCTAAGTTTGAGGAGGTGAAGACTCGGTCGGATGCTAGGATAAGAGACGCAATGTTTCTTCAGGTTGCTAGTGATGGGTGGAAGGGAAAGAGTTGTTGTGGATTTACTTGCGATGGAGAAAATTTGGTTACATTTACGGTTAATCTTCCGAATGGGACAAGTGATTTTCAAAAGGCGGTGTTCACTGGAGGAATGGTGTCAGCGAAGTATGCGGAGGAAATCTTGTGGGAAGCGGTGACAGATGTTTGTGGGAGTAGTGTGCAGAGATGTGTAGGGATAGTTGCAGATAAGTATAAGGCCAAGGCATTGAAGAACTTGGAGGTTCAGAATCATTGGATGATAAATCTCTCTTGTCAGCTTCAGGGGTTTGTAAGTTTGATCAAGGATTTTAACAAAGAACTTCCACTTTTCAGGACTGTCACCGAGAATTGCATAAAGGTTGCGAATTTCGTAAATACTACTTCTCAAGTTAGGAATAGTTTCCTCAAGTACAAGATGCAAGAACTTGAGTGTGCTGGGTTACTACGAGTTCCTTCGCCAAAATGTGACACTTCAAAGAAGTTTGGACCGGTTTATGCAATGTTCGAAGATATACTGAGCTGTTCCCAGGTGCTCCAAATGGTTGTACTGGATGATCTGAATAGAGCAACATGTCAGGAGGATTCAATTGCGAGAGAAGTTGCTGGTTTGATTCAAACCGAGGGGTTTTGGAATGAGTTGGAGGCAGTATATTCGCTTGTGAAGCTGATCAGAGAGATGGCTCAGGAGATTGCAGCTGACAGGCCATTGATTGGACAATGCCTAACTCTTTGGGAGGAGTTGAGGGGGAAAGTAAAGGACTGGTGTGCCAAATTCAGCATTACCGAGGGGCCTGTAGAAAAAATAATTGAAAAGCGATTCAGGAAAAACTACCACCCAGCATGGTCGGCTGCATTTATACTGGACCCTCTTTACTTGATGAGGGACACGAGTGGAAAATACCTTCCACCATTCAAGTACTTGACGCATGAGCAGGAGAAGGACGTCGATAAGCTCATAACAAGGTTGGTTTCCAGGGAAGAAGCTCATGTTGCATTGATGGAGCTCATGAAATGGAGGTCAGAAGGGCTAGACCCTCTCTATGCTCAAGCAGTTCAGGTAAAACAGCGAGACCCTGTTTCTGGGAAGATGAAAATTGCAAACCCACAGAGCAGTAGACTTGTATGGGAAACTTGCTTAAGTGAGTTCAAGTCTCTGGGTAAGGTTGCAGTGAGGCTCCTCTTCCTTCATGCAACTTCGTGCGCATTCAAGGGTAATTGGTCTTCCATGAAATGGGTTTGTGGCCAAAGACACTCAAGGATCGGCATGGAAAGGGCTCAAAAGATGATATTCATTGCAGCTCATGCAAAGCTTGAAAGACGGGATTTTTCAAATGAGGAAGAAAAGGATGCGGAGCTGTTTGCGGTGGCAGGCAGTGACGATGACGTGCTCAATGAGGTCTTTGCCGATGCACCCTCAGTGTAATGTTTTTTCTGTTCAACTGCTGTAGATTATTGAAACCATAGGATTTATTGAAATTCTTTGCAAAGCTCCTTTTTTCTTTTTCTTTTTCTTTTTCTTTTTCTGTCCTTCTCTTCTAGTAGCAGATTTTTGGAGACTTGTGGTTGGGAGTTAAAAATAACTGGAAGGAGTTGAACACTGCATTTCTTGGACTCACTTAGTTGTGTGATTTTTTTTTTCTTTTTTTAATTAAAGAGATTTGAAAGAATCATAAATTCCCTGTCCGGGCTTGACTTGGGGAGGTCTTGTGGTTTTTATAAAGTTGGGGAAAAAGACCTATCTTCTTTATAGGCATAAAGATGTTCGAGCTGTCATGACAGGAAAAACGTTGTAACGAGTGCTATAGGAATTTTAGATGAATATTATTTGTCTCTTTTTATTTAAAGCTTGGTTTATCAAGTTAAAAAAGAACGGGCGTTTTCAGATGATCACTAATCTTGTCAGCAAAATTAGTACTTTTTTTCTTCTCCTCCTTGTCTATATGGAGAATCTGTCTTCGTTCAGATGATTGTACATGTGTCATGTGCCCTTTTCTGACAAATAATCTGTAGGACTCTTCCCGAATTGGCATTGCATGTAGGACACTTAAGACACGACACATTCCCAGCAGTGTTTCACCTTCACTATAAGAAACGATTATGAGGCTGTGATGCATACAGAATCCGAGGGTGCCATATGTTGTCAAGACATATATATAGATGGTTATCATCCTTGGGCCTTGCCTCAAGTAGTAAAGGAGTGGTTTTTATTACTTAAAAAAAAAAAGTGAAGCAAGGGGTTTGATAATGTTTAGTTTTGAATTTCAACTCTTGTTGATAACAAAAGGGAAAAAAAGAAGAAGAAAAGAAACAAGTAAAATATAGCTACCATTTTAATGTTTAGTTTCGGATTAATGGTTCTATTGAATGCAAGCAAAAACACTTCCATAAACAAGGATATGCACTTAATATTACATGTGCACATATAACGTATCTATGGCCATGTAGAGAACCCTATTCTCCATGACACGTCAATGTAAGAAATTATGCTGACACTGTTGGAAGCAAATGTGGAGTCAACCTGTCTGACAATTAAATCCGTTACATGTCAGTTTTTCCAACTCCCAGAAAAACCACAGTACAAAATTAAAAAACCTAGAATAGGAGCACCCTTGTCAGATAGATTACTAAATGGTGCAGAAATAAGGCAGACTAGACCCGTCTTAAATGGCATGAGTCCTGATACAGTAACCATGCTCCGCATGCTGAAGGAATCGTCCGAGTTCTGGATTCTCATGTCACTTTTCTTCATCTGAGTACTTATAAAAAAAAAAAAATTCATCTGAGTAAATCAAAGGTTAAAGGTCCAATCTTCTTTGGTCCAAATATGCATTTTTTTTTTTTTTTAAATTTTGTTGTTATAGTCATCTCTGGGCTACCAAGTGCCGCTAAAATATTAAGTGAGTTGACCAAAGAATGAAAGTTATAATTTTTTGCATGACTGCCTGTCTTAGAACTTCTCTTTTTTTCTGAGTTAATGTTCATGATTGTCTTGTATCTACTTCTCCTTCCTAGCTAAGTGTTTTCTCTAGTATACATCCAGTATACTTGGCTACACCTATTGATGTTAATAAATTTTTATTTATCAAAAAAATCTCGGGAAGATAGCCGATCTATATTTAATTTTTTTTTTCCATGTTCAAAGGATACTTCAAGATGCAAGGTATTTGGGAAAAATTAGGGAGTTCTTCTCTCTTAGGTTGGACATGCTGGTTGGGTGTGCATTCAATTGCATGTCAATCACATACCCTTTGAGAATATCATGTCCATGAAAGGCTGAATGGAATTGAAGGCATATTCTCAATAGAATGAAATTAACACCACTGTTTGACCCTCCATTTTTCACAGAAAAATTGGCATCTAGGCATTTGGATCATGTTTGGTGTCATTAAGTTTGAGAATTAGATGAATCTTACATTATCAATCATGCCATTGCAAATAGGCATGAATTGCAACTTCGCCATCTAACCCCCTGACTAAAATTAGTTATTACCTGGCTTCACATTATAGATCTTTAAAATGCTGTGTTTGCATGTGATTGGCTCTCCTCTTAGAAAATGGGAAAATCCATTTATTTCTGTTCATGGTCTCACAATTGGAAACAGTTCAAAATGAGTCTCCTTTTTCTGTCTTTACAATATGTGAACATTTATAGTCAACCTGCGTGGGCCAACAAAGTTTTGGAAAATTATATTTATTACAAGATATTATTTTGGGTTCACAAAGCTTTGTTCCTGTCAACCACATCATCAACTCCTCCATTATGTTATATTGAATGAAAATGAAATATCATATTTAACTAAATGAAGTTATTAAATGAAAAATAATGTCTAATTAAGTTGCTAGTTTTCGTTTAAAGTTAGTAGAGTCTATAATTTTCTCAACTCATGCCTTTTGAGTTTGGTAACTGACGGATTCATAAAGATTATTGGATTTTAGAGAAAATCTGTGTAAGTTGTCTCTTGATGGTTAGGATTACTTTGACACACTATGTAAAGAGCTATTTGTCTCTTTCTCCACCCATACCAAGTTTGTGATGTTTCCATCACAAACATAAAAGCAAAGGAGACTAAGAAGAGAGAAGATTGAGATGCTCCACCAAATTTTGT
This sequence comes from Juglans regia, assembly GCF_001411555.2. Classification (NCBI taxonomy): domain Eukaryota; kingdom Viridiplantae; phylum Streptophyta; class Magnoliopsida; order Fagales; family Juglandaceae; genus Juglans; species Juglans regia. The sequence continues at coordinate 8,423,349 of NC_049901.1, read as the reverse complement.
AGATCAAGATGCTAATATTGACATTCTTTTAAACGTTATACTTGTTGTAGAATGATGATTCAACGTATTTAGGTTAGTTACATATAGCATTTTTTTAATATAAATTTAGGTATTTCTGTGCATCACGCAGGTCTGCTACTAATTAACCATAATATGAGAATACAGTTGGAACAAAGATAGGGCTTTTGAATCTTTGGGGAGTTTCAGATTGAACTATTGAGAAAGCATGATCTTTTAGGTAGATCTTTTGATGAACCTGCTGAAAACAAAATGCTGAAGGACACAAACGGTAGCATTATTTTTGAATTTTTGGAAGTATTTGTTCTGCTGCAGGGCTCGTTTAAGCTGATGCCATGTGAAATCACCATTTATTCCAAAAGTTTAAGTTGATGGAAAATAATAGATTTTATTATTTATTTAATATTTTAACACTAGATTTTATTATTTATTTTATATCTTAACACTCTCCCTCACTTGTTCTGCTGCAGGGCTCGTTTAAGCTGATGCCATGTGAAATCACCATTTATTCCAAAAGTTTAAGCTGATGGAAAATAGTAGATTTTATTATTTATTTAATATTTTAACACTAGATTTTATTATTTATTTTATATCTTAACACTCTCCCTCACTTGTGAGCCAGACTTCCTCCCAATGTGTAGGCCCAACAAGTGGAATATTTAATTAAATTTGGTAGAGTATAGAGTCAGGATTGAACCTGGCTCTGATACCATGTTAAAATTGCAAAGAAACAACTTTTTCTTTACTGCCATACCATTTTACATTGGAAGAGATTACAATTAAATAGACACATTGACTATGCTATGTATGATAACCATTGTGTATATGGTAACTATGTATATTCTTAATTTCTAAAATCATGTTGTTGCTGATTTGGTGCTGATTTGGTTGATCCTGTCAATAGTTTTGTTGAACTGGTTGGGTGAATGGCAAACCATATATGAGTCCCCGCGTTGGTCAACCTGTGAAAGAACTTGAGAGTGAATTGTTGTAGCAAAAGGTCACTTCTGATTGGTTTAACTCAGCCATATGTCCTGTGTCTTTTTTAAAATTGGAGAGCCCCACCAAGAGGAGTGGAGGTCAATTCCATTGCTTTTGTCATAGTCGAAGAAAAGTAAGGTATAAAGGGGGATTTCTCATTTTGTTAATAAAATTTCTATTAACAAAATGGCTCTTCTTTCTCATAATTCTCTCTCTCTCACTATTTATTTGTTTACATGATTTCTTAGGCCCTATTACATCGTTTGAGGTAACTTATCTTTTCAACATTCCATTTTTACATGACATTTTCCTGTTGAGTCGGGCCCTTTTTTTAAAATTCTTATCTCAACTTTGAAAATTGAAGTTCTGCAGAGTAATCTGTTTGGCTTGCCATGATTGCTAAAAAAAGTATTGAGCAAAGTGGAAGCAAGGATAGCTGTTGGTATGAGGAGGCACATAAGATGGCTGAAAGGGATATTGTAACAAACCTGAATTTTGCATGTCCATTTTGGCCAATAGTGTTGACAAAAAACAGCAGGTTGGTGGTTCTCGAGCTGCTGATATCATTTTCTTCATACGATTTTTCGGTTGTAGTGTACTTTTGTCTTCCCTCCTTCCCTATGTCAACTAAAAGGAAGAAAAAGAGGAGAGAAAGATACATACTGCAAGATTGATCATTATTTTAAATAAAATTGTGGTTATATTAAGACCACAAAAAAGCTAAGTAATGGGAAACAAAATGCTAGGCAAAATGATATACAAGTTTTTTGGTTGGTCATATTATAATGTCCTGTGGTAGGGATGCAATGCTCTGAAGTTTGGGATTGTTATAAGTTATAACACTCAATTTCACAACTTTGGATGGTAATCTCAGTAGATTTCTCAAGAACCCCTATCCTGCCGTTTCTTCTTATTATGGGAACTCCATCAAAGCAGTTTGACCTCTCTCTCTCTCTCTCACACACACACGCTCACGCATGCGCGAGTGCAATGTGCTTTAAATTTTGAGTCGTGCTACACAGAAGCTCCACACTCTGCACACCACTTAAAAATATGTGATTTTACTTTTTAACCCTCATTTTCATGAAAAAAATGTGATTTTACTTTTTTACCCTCATATTTCATATTTCATGTGTGCAGGAGTGTGGGGCTTATGTCTATAATTTTTCTTAAATTTTTTATCCTCCCACCTTCTTGAGCGGTAAAGGGTGAAGTATACCAAGTGGGTGGCGAATAAAAAGTGAAGCAACAGTTTCTCCCCTACGTTTTTAATGGTTAGTTGCAGCAATGGTAAGGGTAGAATGAATGTATTTGGCTTTGCAACTCAATTTAGTGAAGAGATAGCGGATCCTGTCGGCAAGGCTGAGCAATGCTGACTGCTCACCAACTAGAAAGAAAAGCTCTTTCACTCGTATGGTATGTCTTCATTGTTCACCCCACTCATGTTCTTGTAAAAGTGGAAGGAGATATAATGATTAGTATAGGACAAGAATATCTTTCTACAAGAATCTTTACCCTCTGTGTTCCCTCATTATTAACTTTCTTTTTATCACCTCTCTTTTCCTTTCCACTTATACCATTCTTGATTGTTTTTTTAATTTGATACCCATCCGTGTAATGTAATTGATAGTGAAATTGATTGGTAGTATTCATAGCTTGTGACCCTTCTTTGCCTTCTCCATGTGCTGTAGTTTTATGGCCCGCTGTTCCACAAGAAGCCCATATCTTCCCTCATTTATGTCACATTGTGTCCATTATGTATTTGTATACTAATTGTGAAATTCTAATTACAATGAAATGAGATTTGATATGAAATTATTAATGGTTTGATGGGAATATAGTGGCAGCAATGCAACATAATCATGACTTGAAAATATGATGTCCTTAATACTTCAGCTCTTTTGCGAGGTATAATTTGTTCAATGGTAAAAAGAAGGATCAAAAGAGAAGAAAATTTCGTTCCATTTAAGATGACTTATTCTTCTGATTTAAACAGTTTCTATTTTTGAACTTTGGATTGAATCTCTTACTGGCTGTGTAAAATATCCAAGATGGTGTGCAATACTCCGAAAAAAACCAGTTATATCCTAACATACCAAATCCATGCCTGCAGGTGAAAATGAGCAGACATGTTTCTCCACTTTTCCTTGATGCCATACTGGAGGAATATCTTCAGGATGGTCTTCAGCTATTCATCAAGTCTTGCATGTGCTCGAAGATTCTTGAACTTAATAGCAGTAAGACTTTATGTGCAGGTATGGAAGACCCAGATCAAGCCTAACAATATAAATGAACTTCAATACTTTTGCAGCACTCAGATCAGAAATTTTTTTAGAACATGCTAGACTTCCATGGAAGCAAAGTATCATTGAATAATACTATTACATCGCATGAGTGGAACCCCAAAGAGCTCGAGCCCCTCCTATAGTTATCTCTATACGAGGCTTCCCAGGAGAGATACCTTAAACTATGTGATGCCTCTTTAGAAAAAACAAATAAATAGTTTGGCTACTGATGTTCTGATTATGTAGATAATGGTTTATTTTACTAAGGTCTCATCTAGACCTACTACTTTTGTTCCACTACTTTGTCTTTCTCCATTATCTTCTGCAATGTGAAAATTCTTGGTTAAAGTAATTTACATGGTACATTTTCTAGGTGATTGGAAAATGTGTTGTGTTATGAGGGCAGTGATTCAATACCAAACTTTGAATTACAGGAGCTGAGAGTTTTAACAAATTAAACTAAGAGAACCAGTACCTTAAGAATCTAAAAGATTATTGCATCACATGGTAAGCTACTTTTTCTGTAGCAGCTTGGCCCGTTCGTTCTCGACATACACAGTCAAGAAAAAGTCCCCTCTCTCCCACTAACCCATTGCATAATTGGTGAAGCGTATTTGTGTGGCCCCTACTCTATGTGGGGAAGGAGAGAACAAAATAAAAAATAAAAATGAAGCAATAAAAAATAAAAAAGAAAAAAAAAAGGTCATGATCCTATCACTTGTTTACAATACAAACACGATATGACATCTAAAAGAAATGTTAAAAATTCAATATTTCGTTTGAATTCAGAAACGAGTTAAGGTGGTTTTAAATAAGATGAATAAAATATTATTAGAATATTAATTTTTAATATTATTATTTTTTTAAATTTTGAAAAAATTAAATTATTTATTATATTTTATGAGAATTTAAAAAAATTATAATGATGAGATGAGATAAGTTTCCAATTCAAATCAGGGCTAGAATAAACTAAAATAAAATTCTCACTCACTACCCATAAAAAAGGATGTTTTTGTTATTGATTCATTGACTATAAACTGTGTTACTCGTCAAGTTTGTTTGATATTTATACTTTTAGATGTCAAAAACAATTCTTTATTTCTTTTTAACATTTTATTTTCACATATTTTAATCACAAAGAAATTCTATAAAAGTAAAATTACAAACTAATGTGAGTTGATGTGGTACGTTAGATTTTTAGATTACTTTTTTTGTGAAGTAGATTTAATATATCATATAAAACAATATCGGTTTATAAAATTATTTTTGTGAGATTTGTCTGTGCCTCTAACATTACTTCCTTTGACATTTCTACCTCTAGCTAGGCGTGATAAATGAATAAACTCACTTTTCTTTTAAAAAAGAAAACATCATAAGATGTTGTAGAAAGAACAAACTCATTCTGTATAGCTCTAAAGTAGAAAAGCTTGATGCCTTATGATAGAGGAATGAAATTTTTTTTTAATAAGAACACGAGGGCTGCTCATTCAACCACAGATGCATGTCCCCCTACAAAAGAAAGGACCTCATATTCATTTCATTCCATCACAGCCAGAATCACTCATTATATTTTCAAATCTTTGAGTTGGAAATTAGACCTCGAAATCAAGAAAAAAAATAATGATAGTGCTCCATCAAATCTCCAATTATCTCATCGGCTGACCATCATTAAGTATCATTACAAATGCAATTATACTTTTTTTTTTTTTTTTTTTGGGTTCTTGTATTCCTGAGATCCCATAATTACTTTCTTGTATGGCTCCAAGATGGCGGGTCACCTAAACATATTATTGTACTTGATTCCCAGGGAGACAAATTTACATTGGTCCACCTTTAACGGTCTGTTGGTGTGATTTTCTATCTGACCTTTGCTAGTAGGGTTATTGGGTATGTTGGACTCATTGATCATTGCTACTCATTGATACGCACCATTTTAAGTTGTTTTATACACCTACTACTGCTTAGAATAGACTACTATTTAAAATCTGTTGCACATCCAATGGCAAAATCTAGAGGGGCAGGCGCAACGAGATAACATGCTTCCCCATATGGGCCTAAAACCCCCAAATGCATGATAAAAAGTTCATATTAACACCCATCTCTCAATCCAATCACAAACCCGGGCTTCTTAATTTCAACCCTTGGTATTAAAAAATTAAAAATAACTCTCCAACAAAACTCCCTCGTGACCAAGGGCCACCTCCAGAGGAGTAAATCGGTCCGTATTTTTGGTTCATCATTTTTTCGGACCGAACACTCATGGAGACCGGTAGTATGGTCTAATTATTTTATTATTTTGTTTTATTTTTTCTTTTCAAATAAATTAATAAAAAAAATTAAAATTAAGTAGATTATTAATATGAGTTATATAACTAACTCATTAAAAAAAATATGTAACTATAATTATATTTATGATGTTGATAGTTACTACTTACTAACTTAGTCTTTACTATTTACTATGCATAATTATTAATAATGTCATATATTTTATATATGATTAATAAATATCAAATAATTTTATTGTATATAGATTATTCATACTTGCTTGCAACTTAAGTATTTAAAAAAAATTACCTAATTATTTTAATTAAGTATAAATAGTAGAGTATGTATGATGTATTAACTATTTATATATAATGATATAAATTATCACATGATTTATAATTTATTATTAATTGATAGGATATATTATTTTATATTTTATATGGTCAATGATAATAAATTAGATGAAAATTACATCATTAACTTATATAATTACTATATAAAAATAATATATTAAATTATTAAAAATATTTTTAAAATATATATTTAGGGGTTCGGTTTGGTCCAGTCCAAAATTTATAGATCTCGGGACCGGATCGAATTTCTTTGATCCACAATTTGTTAGATCGAGACTGACTAGTTTCAACTTTGGTCTGAATCGGACCGGACCAAACCAGTCCAGACTGAACTCCTTACGGCCCTCACCACCTCGATCAACCTTGGCACTTAGGTCCCAGAGGTCAATGTTTATGCATAATAACACCGTAAGTATAATTTATTACTCAGATTACCATCCACCCGATCCGAAGAAATTCTTGCACTGATCTCCCTACTTGTCAACGTGGAACTCATTGGAATAATATTTAGGAATGGGATCTTTGAAATCCTTAAGAGTCCAAAGACTTAAACATTTAAAACTCCGTATTCTGCACGAGTATATCAAAGTCATTCAATCGGTGGTGGACCGGAGCCGGAGGTAAGACTAGTTGCAGTAAGACTGCAATGGGAAGAGAGAGAGTGAGAGGAATAAATGGATCAAAGGGAACGTCCACATAAGTTCTCTTCCCATCGGCATCTGCTCTACTACTCCGTATTAGGAGAAATAAACATGTACAAAAAAAAAACCTTAAAAAATATAACAAGTCAATCCAGGAATTCTGCCAATGACAAGTAAGCATTCCTTCCAAATTAAAGCCCTTTGGCCTCTGATAATTGAATGGGATGGATAAAGGTGAGCATGAAGTTCGTGAAAACAGGTCATTTCCTAAACCAAGTGTGACAGTATTATCATTTGGGCAGAACTCTACTGACGTTAATAAGGTGAAGTAACTAAATTGCAGGTATGTTGGTGAATCAAAGGATACCTGTTCAATTGGATATTTACACTAATAACGAATTTATGTAAGCAGTAAGCAGCATACCGTTGAATAAAGCAAAAGATACCCTCGAGCAAAACAAAATTCTATCATTTAACATCATCAGACAGTAGAAAAACTTATTTACACCCATTAGCCAAAACCTTTATGGACTGTATATTGGCACCGTGCTACTACAATATTAAACACCATCTTCCTTTTGCTATAAATTAAACCCAAAAAAATTATACTTTTCATTGTGATATCCTTTGAAGGGTGTTATGTTTGGAAGGTAGCTGTTGGAAAATTATTCGGCATTTACGCGAGCACTGGATGCCTCCATCATACCATTACGAATCTGATCACCAATATCTCTTACATGACCAGGGCCATGCGGAATAAACACGGTGGTGTTCTTGGAAGAGTTGCCGAGGTCTTTAATCGTGTCAAAGTATTGAGTGACCATGATTAGATCCATCACTTCCTTTGCTGAGGTGCCCTCCACCTTGTGAGAGAAGTTCAGTATGTTCTCTCTCAAGCCATCAGTGATTGCCTGCCTCTGCCTGGCCACACCAACCCCACCTAGGTATTTGGCTTCAGCTTCAGCTTCTGCTTTCTTTATTTGGAACACCTTCTCTGCTTCTCCCTTGTACACACTAGCAAGCTGAAGTCTCTGAGCTGAAAAACAGAAACATTATTTGACAAACTCGGTAATTTCAACTGCCAATCAGTAGTAAGAATAGCAATCATATTGACCACCGCAGATACTATGAAGGTTCTACCAATCAGAAATATACACAACTAATTAAGATATGGTTCGAACATGAATGCATATATGGGTAAAATTAATGTCCAAAGGGGACAAGCGTTGCAAGGGGCTGAAAACAGGAATAATGGCCACAGGATTTTCTTTGGCAGCAGGTATTTGAAGGAATTTTATGTGTTACAGGTTTGTGGTTGGAAAGGGTGGAAATGTATAGGGATTTTATGGTCCAAACGGTGTATGGATAGAGATTTTTTTGGTGAAACGAGGAAAAGAAGTCAAGTTTGGGTTGCTTAACAGTAAACCGGAAATGGTGTTTTGAGTTTTGGACTTTCTTGAGTTACTTGGGAACTATTTGATCGATGAATAGTCTAGTGTTTTTAAAAATTTAGATTTTAAGCAAAGACTAGGTCCAAACTCAATTTAGTCTTGGCTGGAATTGGACAGGAAATTGCTAAAAATTTCAAAGGAGAATAGAAAAGAAAATAGGAAGATACTAAGCATCACACCTTGGCTGAAGTTCACACAAATGCACTTTCATAAAAAAGTAAACCATATTTTTGAAGAATTTAGATCTTTATTCTCTCTTTTGTGGGTTTCTTGCTGTGTGCATCAATATGACTATGGCCAGCCACTGTATCTTGATGGTCTCAACTCTGTGTGCGCGCGCTGCATGTGCGTGTGAGTGAGTGAGTGAGAGAGAGAGAGAGACAAACACATTTCTCTGCTTACAACGGCTGGAGGAATTACATAAGAATCACGGAAATTCAGCTGTAATAATTTTTCCTTAAAATGAAGTAAAAAAGCTTCTTAGGAGCTTGGTTTAAATTAATCTTTTAACCCTGCAGATAGCTTGCCATGTACCACTAAAATAAGTCACAGCCTCACAGGACACATAGCCCATCCTCCATATAAAACTAATATTTCAACTTGTGAACAGATCCATAGCCACACATAGTCCCACAACCTGCCTTGCTTGAGCAACCCTGCGGCTTCTACCTGGGGAGGAGGGAGGAGCTTTGGGCTCCTCCCTTCCCCCCCTCTCCATGAGCCATTTTTGTCACCAACTTCCATTCCAGTATTGTCCCTTTTAAGTGCTTTTCTCTTCTCTATCCAATGGAGTGTCACAACTCAGATCCATTGCACCCCTTCATCCACTCCCGCCCAAAAGCCCCTCCGACATCATTCCCACCTCATGCACCACCAGTCCCCCTCTACCCCAATCCAAAATCTCCGTCATGACAAGCAAGTCTGGATCTTTAGCACTGTGGCCAAACACCACAAATTTGCAACCTGTTGTTCCCTTTCTTTTTCCAGGAGTTCCATTCTTCTTCTACTAGCAGTGTGGAAAGGGAATCCACCAACAACCAGTTCACTTCAGTCCTATATGATGCAGTCATCGCTGCTGTGGCTTTCTAGTCTCATAGGGGTTTAGCAGAATATTGCAACAGGATATTAATTGGATTGTTGCAAAAAATTGGGCCAGCTTGTTGGCACCATTTCCGGTTTTGTATTTTTTTCCTTGCATTATAGTGATTGTTTTGGGTGCTAGTAGGGGTAACCCTCCCTCACAATTTGTGTCCAGCTCAATATATAAATAAATAATTACCTCTCTGAAAAAAAATCTATCATTCATATCCTGCTTAGAAATATATGTATCCAGACTAAAACAACTCTTCTCCTTACTACAAGAGCAAAGGTCATTGAGTCTTAAAACGTTTATGTTTCTACAATATGATAAAATAAAAGATCAGGTCCAGATATGGTAAAAAAAACAGTAAAAAAATGTGAAAGGTTACCTGCATTTATCTCATTCATTGCCTTTCGCACAGAGGCGTCAGGAATTATATCGACCATTAATATGTGCTCTATGCTATATCCATAAGCTCCCATCACCTGATCCATAATTCCAACATATGATGTAAAAGCCTTATCCATTGACACAAGGAGTTTGGAAAAAAGAAGAAATTTTTTTTTTATTTTTAATCGGGTATGAAGCTAACCTTCATCACCATGTCAAAGAAAAGTCAAACAATTTGAGGAATAGCAGCACAATAAGTTGCTATTATCCAATAGGAGTGCTAGTCCAGACCAAATAATAGGGCAAACAATTCACTAAAAGTCATGAGAACATGCAGAGGCCAGTGCACAAGAGCTCAAGTAAGCAGTATTTTATCTTTTCTTCTTTCCCCCTCTTTTGATAAGTAAAAAGTCTCACAAGAAAGGTGCCTCGTAGAAAGCAAGCCTCATAAAAAAGTAATTTTCCTTCTGAGTTTTAATATTCTATCTTAATTTCTGACTCACTTCAGTTGACTATGAGTCATGATATAGATACAACCTTTTGACAACCAGTTTTTAACAAGAAAACAACAGAATGGATTAAAAGCCCTTTTTACAACCATTTTTACAACTCTATTTTAAATGGATAGCATTTTTGTAAAATTTTACATAGTTTTAAAAAGGGTTGTATCTATATGATTTTCCATTAACTATCCCCTGAACAAGACATTTTCCAAAATTTGTTTATCACGATGATATTTTGGATATCGAGCAGCAAAAGATGTGCAGAGCAAAATTAAGAGGAAATCATATAGTCATGGGAACAACGATGCATGAACAGCTGGGAAGAAAAAAAGGGGGGAAAAGAAGGGAATGCGGCAATACATAATTCACATAGGAGACAGGTGAAGTCCAACTGTTGATTACAATCTATAGAAGAATCCAGTTACCTTCTCAAGTTCCTCCAAGACAGCTTTAGCAACTTCACCCTTTTGTTCAAAGAGCTCATCCAACGTCATTTTGGGAACCACAGCTCGAACCACTAAAAATGCAAATGAAATATCATTAAAAAAGAGCAATACCATCAAATGAACTTTTGCTCTTAGGGGTTTTGCAACTCATAAAATGCATTGGAAAGATGAAAGCAAGAGAATTACCATCGAACACATAAGCCTGGATCTGCTCTTGGGGATTTTGCAACTCATAAAATGCATCATCAGCATTTTCTTTGACAACACGGTATTGAATAGAGCAGAGCAATTGCACAAAGACATTGTCCTGTAAATTCAGTTGTTATAAACCCTTACTCTCATAGAGTAACGCTATGACTTTTGTTACACTATCTGAAAAATGTACAAAAAATAAAATAGGCAAACCTCCTATACTATATTGACAACTCTAACAGTTGTTTTATCATCCAAGAATTGATGCAATAACCTTTTTTTGATGATTAGAATTGATGTGATAACCTTAAGAAAAAAGTTACTGGGAAATTGTGAAAAGCAGAGTCGAGAATAAAATAGCTGGTAAGTAATAGCACTGCTGACAATAAGTTCTGGGTCATGCTCTACCTATGCTCGTGCTGACAAAAACTTGATCATCAATAAGTTGATAATGCCACAAAAAATGAGCATAAAAAATGCGTTTGTGCATTATGATCTAGAAACTTGTAACAAACTTCTAGAAACATGATGCCCTAAAAAGAGGTGGATAGGGGTGTGTGTGTTTTGGGGTGGTGGTGTGTGGCGGCACAGGGCATGATTGGGGGAGAGCAACCTAGTTGTATAAAAAAGTCCACTCTCAGGATATGCTTCGTGTCAGTTTCTATGGTCAACTGAATGCAACTGGCTTTCGAGAATCCCCTATAAGACTGAACCGTCCAACCTGTGATAGATCAGAACAGTTCTATAATTGTTTCAAAAACACAGTCAAATGCTGCCAAATTCAGCATGGTATAACAGATAACCCATTCAACCTGATAGGTTTTACCAAATGGTCGGTGCTTTTTCAACCATCAAGGTTTGATGGTTTGGGTTCCACAATCACAAAGGGATTGTTTGAATCCAGCTTAACTTGGTTATTCATTGAAGGGGGTGTTCACGGTTTGATTGGTGCAGTTTTTACACTTCTTTCCTGCTCCTTTCCTCTCCCTCTATCCAAATGTAACCCTAGTGTTTAATCAACAGGATCAATTCTTACAGTTGGGCTTCAGCTCAGGTAGTCGTGTAAAGAAACAATCTGTTATTAACTCCTCTCCGTGCAGGCTCATAACAGAATCCCAGAGCTTAAATTATTTATTTTTCCCTTTCCGCCTCCTTTGTGCATCTGATGAAGTCTCACTTGCAGCTGGAAGAGGACGATGCCATCTTAATCACCTTCAACATCTTCACCAGACTTCAGTAATGCGTCACCTTTAAGTTTCTCATCACTTTTGTAAAATATTTGATAAAATCGTTGAGTCCTCACGACCGAATTAGGATAAAAAAGGCATGCACCGATGAATGTAACAGCAGCAATAATCGAAAATGATAGACTATAATATTCAAGTCGTCTGCATATTAATTCAAAAGAACCTCTTCAGTCATTAATCTTCCAATTTCAGTTTCGGATTAGATTCAAAATATTTCCCGAAAGACGTCATCGGAAAACATCTCCTTGGATCTAAATTCAATCTCATAACATACATCTACACCACGTGAAAAAGGACGTTGTGAACTCTGTCTTTGTTTCCAATGATTTCCACCACTCAGTTACTAGGAAAACAGAATTCAAAAACTCATACTCGATTGCTACGAAACAAATACAAACCAATAAAAATAGAACCCTCAGAATTTCCTCCCTTTCGTCTATTTTCTTTGGAGTTTCCGCCCAATTTTCTCGGCGACCAAACAAAAGAACGGCATCAAGATTCAAAACAAATACAAAGGAAATTAAGAGAGAAAGGAGGGGAAGGGAGTGCGACCTTGGTTTTGGTCTCGATGCGAACGTCGAGGGAGCGGATCCTGGTGGAGAGGACACCGGCGAGCCACTGGCCGGCTAAGGGATTGAAGAAGTGGAGCCCAGGCTCAGCCAGCTTTTCGAAGCGGCCCCACCTCTCCACCACCCCTACGGTAGCCTGGTCCACGCACCCACAAAGCAGACAGCATGTGTTTCCCATCTCTCCGTGAAAATCTCTGAATTTCTGTCCCTCTTTTCTTGAGAGGTTAACTACAAATCAGAGAGAGAGAGAGAGCGCGCTAAAATGGATTGCTTCTATAACTGAATGCTTCTGCAACTCGCTTAACAGTTAACACCGTGGATACGACGCACAGATCAACGGCTGTTATCGTGATACGGTTAATGCAGCTCTTTGCCAAGGTGTTGCAGGGCAATTTCTGACACGATGCTTGAATTACACGAATACGATTAGAAACATGATGCGTTCGGAAGAAGTCAAGGTTGGTTAATGGGAAGGGAAAACTTGAGCTATTGCAAGTCTTTCTCTTTTTTTTAAAAGATATTTATAATTATGAATTAGGTAACAATCGCATAATCATTTAAAAATAATAATAAAATATGAGATCTACATATAAAATTTAATTTTTTAATAGTAGACTTCATTCTTTTTCAAAATTAAGGATATAACCGGTCGTCCGGTTTTTTAATTTTTTTAAAATATAAATTTCATAATTTATCATTAAAAATTTGATTATAAAAAAAAAACTTTTAATATTAATTATAAGTATTAATATTAGTTATAATCTTTTAGTAAAAACTTTTAGTATTAATTATAAGTATAACTATAATATATAGTCTATATTAAACTATTTAGTATTATTTATAAACTTATATATTAGTATTAACATTTAATATAATAATTTATAAATTATAATATGAAATTATAAATTAACATTTAATGTAGAAATTTATAATTATACATTATATATATAACTTATTTATATTAATATTTAATATATATTTAAAATATTTTGTATAAAACTTATATATAAAAATATTATTTTTTATTTTTTTTAATCAACAGGTCCGGTCCGGTCCAAAAAATCTCAAAACCGGAACCGGCCGGTTTTTACATTTTAAAAACTGATTCCGGACAGGACCGGTTCAAAACCGGTAAAACCGGTCCGGTTTGAATTTACACCCCTATTCAAAACGATTACGTAATATTTACGCACTTTATAGTTTTATGTAGAATTACTCTCACTAATAAAGAATAAATTTTTTTATATTTTTTTAAGTGAGATCTACTTTTTTTTCTAATGATTTATATAAAATTTATCTATTTAAAACTTATATAAATCTTTTTTTTCCCCTATAAATCTAACATATTGTCATGTATTCATGCGTAACCCGACAAGTCAGCTAGAACGAAAAATATTAGAATTGCAAAAGTTATCATGAAAATTATTATTTTTATTATAAAATACACATAACTAGTGCATATCATATAAATTTGTGAGATAATTCTTACGATTTTCACTATATTTGATCTTATCTTGAGACTTGACACTATTCAAAAGTCAAGTAGTGAGTCATGATCGAAGATCTTACCTATATCACGTATTCATACTCTAAACTTAAGTAACAATCAGGTAGAGTTAGAAGAGTAGGAAGACGTAATGTTCAAATTATGATATGTTATTAAAAATAGAAATAAAAATTATATAAATAAATTTAAAATTATGCAATATTACATCATTAGTCCTTCAAAATGTTGGTCGCAACTCCCTACTTGTTAAGTTACAAGAGGTCAAGATTTTCTTAATCCAGATTGGTGTTGGACAAAGCGGACCGGTTCAACGAAACCGACTTTGAAATTTTAGAAGATAATGTTATATATAATCGTAGAATGTACAAACGTCATATCGTATAATTATTTTAAAAAAGAGTGATCTATTATTAAAATATTAATTTTTTTCAAATAAATCATGTATTTATTCTTCTTTTTAAAGATATTAAATAATATTTATATATTTTACGATTATAAATATTATTTTTCATGTTAAAAACGATAGAGGGTTCATAGAAAACTCTCGACGACCAGACCACCACAATCTAATCGGTGAATTTGGCTTCAGCTTCACCGATTCTAGATGTGTTTCTTGTGACGAATTGAAGACCAACGTGTACACTCTTGTTTTTGTGGTCTGAGCTTGGTCAAAAACAAACAGAAGAAAGACTTTGCAGGCCTTAGAGCATAGACAGGCGTTGAGTTCGGTCTGCCAACAAATATTTTTGGAAGAAATAATGACTTAACATCACATTTGAAATTACTAAAGTATCCCTAATTATACACATTAATAATCAACAGAAATTGTTAGCACGGATTAGTAATAAAAATATAATATTAAGAGAAGGAAAACTCTTTGAAGAATTCTTCAAAGGTAAAATCCTACGGAGCAATCAAATCCAATAAGTCAATTTTATTGATTGAAGGTTTTACAAGTAAAGCGTTTACAAATCCTTTATAACTCGACATATTTACCAATGACATGTGACCCGTTTGTCTTCTACCTCAGTAGGTATTCAGAACTTCTGACCCTCTTCAATCTTTGTCTTTCTTACTGGAACCTCCAATGCTTGAACTTGAACACAACAACTCCCCCTTAGAATATGCTCTCACTCAATCTCACGGATTGAGTCTTTTCAAAAAATCCTTCTTATGAGATTTTTTTCTTGCACGATCTCTTGAAATTCTATCCAGATCTTCAAGCTCTAAAAAATGCCTGTGAATACGTATAGTTCAAGTAAATTGTAAACCCTTAGCCGACTCCTTTGAATAGGCAATGCAGTCATTGATTTGGAGAATGATTCTGCTAACAGATTTAAGCCCCAGTCAGATACGTTGCTAACTATTTGCGAACTTCTCAGACTGGATCACTTATTCTGTTTCAAGTTTGTTTCAGTTTCTTCAATAAATCTTGCATACTTATCTCTTCAACTGTCTCTTTAAACTTAAAGCACATAAATGACTCTTGTTTACTCTTATCTTATAATATAGACAAGATTTGATAAGACCTATAATTTAAATATTTATCCTTATCATATCACTATAGTCCTAGAGTCCAATTAGATTACATTTATTCCTAACAGCATATGCATATAATCCTAGCCAAGCATAAATTACATATACAATCTCCCCTTTTGATTGATTGATGATGCCAACAGATATTGGATAAATGTAATCTAACCTGCAAAACCAACTAACCAACCACTAGCAAAGATCTCATTTAGACAGTCATACTTCATATCAAGTTTTACCATAGCAAAATATGTGAAGTAACAATACGTCTAAACTTAACCACACATATTTTAGTTTAACGTAATATGTAAAATAAAAACACACAAATCATTGTTTAACATACAAACCAAACTGAAATAAAACAACTATCTTCTTGTGTTGTGCCTTGGTCTGATTCCCTTCCTAACAGACTCTGCACACCATCTTCTTATTTTTCAAAATTTTTGGTAGTCCACATATAGTTTCTTTCTTAGATATTTTTTTGCATGCCCCTATAATTGATATGTTCTAGGTGGTAGTGTCAGAACTCAGTTTCATCTAGCTCTACTTTGTGACATTGCATCGTGTTCATTAGAGAGACTCCATAGCAAGTTGTCAGCAGTCCTAGTGCCCTTTAAGATTCATTTTTCATCATTATTGTAGACTTTGCATTCATCTTTTGAGAACTACACTAAAAGATGGTCATCACAAAATTGACTGATACTTAATACATTAGACTTGAGACCATTAATAAAAAGTATATTATGAAGAGTAGGTAAACCAAAAATACCTACACTTCATTTTCCTTCTACTGTTGCTAAACTTTCATCTCCAAACGTTACGGATCCTCTATTGATTCTCTCAATCTTTTTAAACAACCCTTAATCTCCTGTCATATGTCTATAACAAGCACTGGTAATATACCACATGCTAGTGTCCATGGCTTTAAGTGTTGTGCAAACTACTGGACATACGCTTTTTTTTCTTTTACTACCCACTTGGTTTTGATATTCGATTTATTTATGATTTTAGAAAACCACAATTTAGAAAATTCACCAAGTTTCTTTCTTAGGGTGTTTACTTGATTACTTAGTTTGTTAACTTTAATTTCTAGATTTGTATTTTTGTTTGACAAATTATTTCTTTTTCCTTTTTCTTTTTCTTTTCTAGATTTAAAGCAATTTGTTTTATTATGTCCAATTATTCCACGATAATAATAAGTAGGAACAATCATACCTTTGGACTTACCTGAAGTCGTTGTTACTGTTTTGTTTTTATTCACAGATTTCTTTGGGACATTTTCTACATTACTTCCTTTTACAAAGGTGATATCTTTGAATGTAGTGGCAGCGGATACTTTATGATGTGAATCTCTGGAAGTATTGTATCCTAATCCTATGCGATCGGAACTATCTTTTTAAATTTTTAGTAGTTCATTGAGTTTTTGAGTGTGAGTCTTTTCCTTGACTTCCTGACAAGCTGCTAACCTTTTTTCAAGCTCCTCTTTTTGTGCATGTAGCCTTGTTACTTCCAATTCCATTACTTTCAGTACTTCCACCAAGTTTTTTTTCTCTCTCTATGGTGGTGAGATTTTTGTACATCTTCTTATTTACCTTTTGGATTTTCACAAATTTTTTACATAAATCCTCATATGCCTCATGCACACTTAGATCATGATTAGCAACTTCTGTTGCAACATTAGAGTCAGTGTCATAAACAAACACAATATCGCCAGTATATAGTTTGCTCATGTCATCATAATTAGTAATAGAAGCAGAAAAAACAATAAAGGTAGTTTTATTGTCAGAGGATATATCTGAACTTTCAGATTCAGATTCATCACTTTGAGTAATATTCAAAACTTTTGCTTTCCTTTTAAAATTTGGACACTCAATTTTTATGTGACCAAAACCAGAACATTCATGACATTGGACTTTTTCTTTAAGTTCGGTTTTGTCTTTATTCTATTTTTCAAATTTTTTTTTTTTTAGTGAAAGTTTTACCCTTTTTCCATTTACCAGAATTTTTTTTATTAAACAATTTTTTCTTTTTATTTTTTGGCCATAAGTGCTAGATCATCGTTACACATATCTTCATCATCAGACTGTTTTTCTTTCTTAGTAGTTTTGAGTGCAATGGACTTACCTTTCTTATGTTGTGGAAGGGTAGATTCACAAGTTTGTAAAGAATCTACCAGTTCTTCTACCCGAATCGTGTCTAAATCCTTACTTTCTTCTATGGCTGTTATCTTTGGTCAAAACCTTTCAGATAGGGATCTTAGAATCTTCCTTACAACTTGTGCCTCTTCTACCTTCTCTTTAAGATTGTACCTGAAATTAACAATGTCATTCAGTTTAGCATAAAATTCATTGAAGGTCTCATCTTCCAGCATTTTTATTTCCTCAAACTTTGAGGTTAATATTTGGAATTTAGAATTTTTCACCGTTTTGGTTCCTTCATGTTTGGTTTTCAAAATGTCTCAAGCATCATTGGATGTCTTACACATGGAGATTCTCTTGAATTCATCAGGAGATACTGCCATGAAAATGGCATTTAGACCTTTATTGTTTCAATTACAGCTGCTCGATTATTCTTTGGTCCACTCCTCTGCAAGTGTTGTGGGTCTTGTCCATCCTAACTCTACGGTTAGTCAGACTTTCTCATCAAGTGATTTTAGAAATGCTCTCATTCTTACCTTCCAGTAGGCATAGTTATCACATCGAAATTTTGTGGTGATGATAGTGACGCCATGATCTTAGGGGAACAGATCTCACTCGGTTTGAGTGAACCACGCTCTGATGCCAATTGAAATTATTTAAGTACCTCTAATTATACACGTTAATAATCAATAGAAATTGTTAGCACGGATTAGTAACCAAAATATAATATTAAGAGTATTTAACTCAATAATTTTGGTTACGAAGAGAAACCCTTTGAAGAACTCATCAAAGGTAAAAGCTTACAGGGCAACTAAACCCAAAAAAACCAATTTTATTAATTGAGAGTTTTACAAGTAAAGTGTTTACAAAACCTTTGTATCTTGACACATTTACCCAATACACGCTACCCGCTTGTCTTCTACCTCAGTAGGTAGTCAGAACCTCTAACCCTCTTTAATCTTTATTTTTTCTACTAGAACCTCCAGTGGTTGAACTTGAACACAGCAACTCCCTCTTGGAATATGCTCTCACTCAATCTCACGGATTAAGTCTTTTTAGAAAATCCTTCTCTTGAGATTTTTCCTCGCACGATCTTTTGAAGTTCTATCCAGATCTTCAAGCTCTCAAAAATTCCTGTGAATACGTGCAGTTAAAGTAAATTGTAAACCCTTAGCCGACTCCTTTGAATAGGCAATGCAGTCATTGATTAGGATAAGGATTCTGCTAACAGGTTTATCCAGAGTCCCGATCAGATACGTTGCTAACTATTTGCGAACATCTTGGACTGAATCACTTCTTCTGTTTCAAGTCTGTTTCAATTTCTTCAATAAATCTTGCATACTTATCTCTTCAACTGACTCTTTAAACTCAAAGCACATAAATGACTCTTGTTGGCTCTTATCTTATAATATAAACAATATTTGATAAGAGCTATAATTTAAATACTTATTTTTATCGGATCACTATAGTCCTAGAGTCCAATTAGGTTACATTTATTCATAACAGCATACACACATCTAATCCTAGCTAAGCATAAATTACATTTATAACATTTAAGACATGTATTACACGATGGCTTCATCCTCTTTTATATATATATAGTAGATATATATATATATATAATACTGTGTAAGTTTGCCCATGCAGCCATGTACCCTCCAAGGATGCATAATCCACGAAGCCAAATCTTTAGACCCACTACATGTTTATTTTACACAACTTTTCCACCCATTTTTCATCATCACCTTCTCACACCCACTCCTTCTGTTGCACTTTTTTCTTCCAGATTCTTGGAATCCAATCAGTTGCAACCCTAGAAAGAAAGAAAAATACACTCTGGAGAACAGAAAAAGAATCGAGGAAATCCATGATTGCCTCTTCCACCAGAATTGCATCATCTCTTCGGAAAAATCACAGAGCTGGTGGGACACCTTATATATAATGCAATCAATCCAGACCACTAGACCAGTACACAGCCATTTTTTCTTTTTTCATAGAAGTCAGGTACTTCCTCTGTTTTATCCATGCATTTGGAAGGGGAACCAAGTTGATTGGATCTAGATCTCGGTTTGCCTTTTCGGGGTGCAAAAGCAAAGACATTATGTGACATAGCCAGCTAATTTTCTCATTATAAACTCGTGTATTTTTTAAAAAAACATAAGAGAGCGCAAGTGAATATGGGAAAACGAACTACTTTGTTTGTTCTACGTTAGTCTATGATGTTCATACTTCAAATATTCCCACACCCTTGTTTGACGAGAATTTTGTAACATGTGAAGTAGAAAGACCATCAACACTGCATGGCTTTTGCTACTCGATCTAACTGTCCCAAAAGTATTCCTATCAACCCTAGTTGGACGAAGACATTATTTTTTGTGAACTATGTATGGCAACCCAACTGGGATTTCAATGATCTTATTGCCACTTCTCATTGTTCTTAATAGAGGAAACTGTGTAGTTGGCTTCTAAACCCATAAAAAATATCGAGGAAAAACAACATGCAGTGATATTATAGGTCAAGTTTCCTAAGATTGTGAAGAGGTTTTCAGTTTCACATCCCGAGTATTACGGCAAAATAGAGAGATTCTTTTAATTCTTATGGTGAAAGAACTGATTCCTATCATAAATCTCTGAGGTGTACCTATTATATGTGAAAAGTTGTACAAGTTGCACCAAGCCATCAAAATTCTTAGTAAACTTGCAACATGACATAGATCTATGACCAAGTTTTGCATTCAGGAGGAATAAAATCCCAGACGCAATCACGTTTGAAAGATTTGTTGGTGGTGGGGATTTCACTCAGCTCCTTACAAATAGAAGTCACTACAAACAAAATACCCCATAAGAAAGCCTATCTCCCGGCCAGAACAAATCAAGGTTCAGTCACATTCATAAGAAAGCTTAGTCCTAAGCAAAGGACGCGACATTACAAGGAATCTATTTTCATCATCAGTGAGCAGTTAGTGGGTCATCCCTACACCTACCATTTGAAAATTCTGGAAGCAATGGCTAGAGTAATCAAGTCTGGGAGAGGCAACTACTGCAGTTACCCAATTCTTGAACAACGGCTTCCATGGATGGCCTCTCAATTGGAGACTCGAGAGTGCAAAGCAAAGCAATTCTTGCAAGCTTCGTTGCTTCATATTCGAAGAACCTGCCATGAAGGTTTGGATCAATAAAATCTTGATATCTGCATGACTCTGCACCAAGTCGTATTGAGCTAGTGACTTTCAGCTTTCCTGAGAGGACTTGGAAAACAAGCACCCCAAATGCATATACATCACTTTTCTCCGTGAATTTGCCAGTAGTGGTGTATTCAGGAGCTAGATAGCCCATTGCAGCACTGGCTTTGAGTGCCGAGAAGATAACATCATTGGTGAGAAGATTGTGCAGGCCGGAACCTGAGAGCAATGGGTTGAATCGCTGGTCAATGAGCACATGCTCAGCTGAGATGTTTTGGTGAACAAGAGCCCGTTTGTTCCCTTTGGAACTGTGTAAATATGCTACACCTGCTTGGGAAAAAAACAAAGTTCAGTATGAACAAATAGAAACATCACCTTTTAGAATGCATTCCTGTCATCAATGGTGAAAATTGAATCTTCCTTACATTTATGTTGAAGAAAAGAATAGAGAGAAACGAATTTCTCATTTAACAAATATAAAAATCACCATAAAGAAGTAAATATTCAATGCAAAACCAAACTTTTATTCCCAATTATTCTTTAGAGAATGTGGGATAAAATAATACAGTGATATGTGCAAGATTATTCTCAGAAAAAGCATCCCCCCAATTAAATTTCACTGTAGGAGATAATTTATACTGGATATACAAACCATATTTCTCCACCTCAACATCTTGTGGATAACAAAATAGGACCTTTGATTGCATACATTATCAAATCTACAGGTTTTAACCAAAAAGCAGACAATGAAACAACTAAACCAGAGTAAAACACTGACCTTTCGCAATCCCATTCACAATAGAAACTCTAGTTGACCATTCAAGGACATGGCCATCATCCTTTGCATCGAGATAGTGCAATAAATTCCTGTTGGGAACAAAATCATAGATGAGAAAGCACTCACCACGGCCCCTTGAACAGCAAAATCCTCTCAATCTTACTAGATTCTCATGCCTCAATGAGGTCAAATTGTTTAATCCCTTCAAAAACTCGGCTTCCTCTGACTTGCAGCTAGTTTTTCCGATGCTCTTAATAGCAACAATGGAGCCATCTCTCAGTATTCCTTTGTAAGTTGCAGAGAAGTTACTCTTATCCAACAAGTTCAACTCCGAGAAGTACTGAGTAGCTGACTCCACCTCTTCCAAATTGAACCTAAAGCTCTGGAAGACTTCTTTCGCAAACCCACTGAAATTTCGCCCATCAGCTAAAGGGTCCCACCCACTAGCGTACTCGAGGCTGATTAGAGGAGAGCCATTCTTCCGGTACACCCCCTTGGACTGATCAGTATTAAGACGGTTAACTGAAACATCAAACTTGGTGCTGAGTTTCTGTTTACGGTGGCGATATTGAATGAAGCTCAGAATTCCTAAAGCCGATAGTGCAATTATTACCACAATTACGCCAACAGCAACAGAGGATCTAGGGGATTTTGACAGATTTGAGCACCGAGTATGGTTGCAAGGTAACTGCACGTTTGCAGTCTCTGGTATGTCTCTTGTAGGCAAATTAGTTCCAACCGGTCCATAGGGCTCAGGCCGACTTCGATTGAGATGATTTGAAGCATTACACGTTTTCAAAGGATAAAACCCAACCCCACATAAACCAATGTTATTCTGGTATAGGAATCCATCATTCAGTCTTTTCAAAGCTTCATCAACCACAGCAAAAACGTGATCAAATTATATTCACATTTTTCAGTTAATCAAAACAGGCATACTCAGCCAAGCTTTAAAAAAATAAAAAAAACTTTACCAAGAGGTACACTGCCAGAGAGAGTATTGTTCCGAATGTCCAGAACTTCCAGCGAAGGGGTGTTGGCCAATTTTGAGGGAATTGAACCAAAGAGCTGATTGGAGCTCAAGTCTAGCCTCCTTAACAGACCCAAATCCCCTAAACTTGCAGGGATTGCTCCAGTTAATTTGTTAGATTGCAAAGCAAGAACACTAAGCCTCTTTAGAGAACCCAGCTGTGTAGGAATGCTTCCGGTGAACTGGTTATAACAAAGTTGCAATACTATAGTGCAAAAGAAAAGACAAGATGAGCAAAGTTCGAAGCGTTTATGAGAAAATCCTAAACAGCTAGTAGCACAAGGAAAGAAATCATTGAACAAAAACAAAACATATCATTTATTCAGTTCTATCTACAGTTGCAGATACCCGAAATAGCAAACACGAAAAATAAGGAATCTCTTCATGATATTAGGCCTTTAGCGTGACACAAAAATAAGAACTCTAACAGAATAGGCTAAACGGTTGTATCCGACATTGTTTATCGATTTATCTACTCATTTAAACATTTTATCAGCCTACAGCATCAAGATTTACGATTCTTTGTTTTCTTTCTGTCTCATTAAAATTCAGGAGTGAAGAAATATATGCACGAACTTTGGAAAAAGATATCAAAATCCACATCTGCAAAACTAAAACGCACCCACCCGCCCAAAAAAAGTAAAAGAAAAAGAAAAAACTAGCACGCCCACACACGCGAGGAGTAAGGCAAATCTTTGGGCGCACTGCTACAACCAATCGAAGTTCTAAGTTTTTGGTTCATATCCTCGAACAAAAATGAGAGAGAGAGAGAGAGAGAGAGAGAAGAGTGCGAAAGCCCACCACTAACCTTGTAAACCAGCCATGTTTCCGACCTCGGGAGGTATCCATCCAGAGAGATTATTCACATTCAGATACAAATCAGTCAGCTCAGTCAAATTTACTATTTCTCTTGGTATCTCTCCGTGCAGAGAGTTATAATGCAAGTAGAGCCCCGTCAAGTGCCTGAGCCCAGCAATGGCCGGAGAGACCTTGCCTGATAGCCCCTTTCCCTGCAACGAAATGTTCGCCACTTGACCTCTCTCATTGCAAGCAACACCTTCAAAGGAACCGTCGCATTGGGTGCCGTTGATGGTCCATGAAGAGAGATACTGGCTCTGTGGGTCCAAAGCTGCTTTCATATCCATGAGTGCTCTGAGCTCTGCATTTGCACAGACCCATGTTGGGCTTGTTAACAAAAATATGACGGAGAATAGGAATGCCGCGAGACCCATTTTTGGTTTTGGATCAAAACAAGCAGAAGCAAGTTCTGTTTTTTAACTCTCACTCCCCCCTCTGGTTCTTGGTCTGGTTAACAGGTTTTTCTCTTGTTTACGTCGACCTCTTCCCGAGCTCCCACCCTAAACCCAACGTAAAACCCATCCCCCCAAAAAAAATAATAAGAAGAAGAAGAAGAAAAACAAAACTCTCTTTCTCTGTCTGTCTGTGTGTTTCTGTCTTGGAAAGAATGAAATGGTGTGCAAGAGACAACGAAACAGAGAAGCGGACTAATACAGTGGGGATTGGGAAAGCAGCCTCGGTTAGTGATGAGATGGAATGTTATGATAACGGGATTGAGCCATAGGATTGAACTCCGCGAAAGGAATACGGAGATTCTTTATAGCTCAGGCGATGGGATGGTGAGACTGGGGCCGAGTGCTCTATGCTCTTAAGTTCTTAACATTCCCCCGTTGCGGTAAAGTGACTTTTGATATAGGAAGGCCGTATGGGCGTGAGTCTGTGACTCATACGACAGATCGATGATGTTGGAGTGTATATCAGATTTTTTTTTTTTTTTAAAGAGAAAAGTTCGATAGCGGTAATCTTTTAAAAAATTATCTGATTTATTATTAAAAATTTAATTTTTTTATATAAATTTTATATTATTTTTTTAAATAAATATGTCGATGGTTGCATATTTTATAACTATAAATATTATTTTTTATTTTTAAAAAAATTTAAATTCAATCTAAAAATATTAATGCGATCCATTAAATATGATACTGAATTTGCCTTAAATAAAATATTATTAATTACAGAAAGTTAAGGAAAAGATAATTTCATACGCTGTGACACCCACTTTGTAATCTACCATTGCAATCTAGAAATTTAACTAAAATTATTTATATTAGGTTTTAATTTCCTCTATTTAAAACAAAAATGTGTTAATGTAATTGATATGGCGGCAATAAAATGTATTCATTTAAGTTTCTATCGATCAGTTACTAATATAAATTGTTTACTAATCTGATTGGATTGGTATAATAAACTATAGAAAAAGATAAACACTTTGAGTGATTAAAAAGATAGACCCATTGTTAAATGTTGATGCATCATTGACTCAATCCAACAACAGCGATAATTGGTAATCAAATATTATTTGAGAATTGATAATCGAACGGTGTTTTTTTTTTTCTTATACATGAGGAAGGGAGATTCGATCATTTATTCTCTTAGTGAGAAATTTAGATGTTGTCAATTAATTTAAAAAATCTTGGCATAAACCGGTATTGTTGGAAGGAGTTAATATACATCAACATTTAATTTTGGGTCTATCTTTTTATATTAGACCATCAAATTCACTTACAAAATTAGAGATAATCTTAATGGTTTAAATTATTACCATTCGAGTTATTTACATTTTAATTTAAGTAGCATCGTGCTAGAGTATTTAATTCAAAATTTAAAAAAACACACACACATATATATGAAAAATTATATTTACAGTTTTGAGTGGGGATTATATGTGCAGTCTCATTAATAAATATGGATAAAAGGAAAAGAACATCAGTTTAAAAAAGATATTATTATAATTTTAAATTTTTATAAACATAACCATATGAGTTTATATGAGCATTCACATTTTAATATTGTATATAGACTAACTATATATATAATGCAAACACTAACAAATAAAATAGAAATGATAATTATAATCGTGAGTGCATAAACGTTGTATAATTATTTTGAAAAAAATGAATAAATACGATATTTATATAAAAAATAATAATTTTTTAATTATAGATCTTTTTGTTTAAAATAATTATATAATATTTATATATTTTATAATTGTATCTAGTATTATTCTAATTAAAAATGATATGGTGCATTTTTTGTAGAATTTCTTTTTCATAAGTATACACAAATGACAAAAATGTGGCTCAAATCATTGGAAGTAGAGTGTCTAATCAAATGGTCCTTTTTTTTTTTTTTGAATAAAAAAAATCAAATGGTCCTTGAATTTAACATAGAATTTAAATGTCACAGATGTAGGTCCATTCCTACTGAACTTGTTGCGTTTGACACGTGGTTAGTGATGAACACAGCCAGTTCTACCATACGAATCGAATCGTACGATCACAGATTTGGTCAGCGGTTTGAATTCAAAAAATCGAAATCACCTGTGTACACACCCATAGTAGACCAGTGTACGTTCGTGGTTGATTGAGTGAAATAAGAGAAGATCCACTAAGAGAGAAGGAATCGTGGTTTCAAACCAATGGAATTCCATAGTGTGAAGGGCAGTCATGGGCCTGTGCGTATCAGATTAAAGAAATTCAAATCAAATAAGTAGAAAGTACTCATCGGTAAAACAGTGGGATTTTCATTAAAAACAAAAAAAAAAAAAAACATTGGGATTTTGGCTGTATTTATGTGTCAGAGCAGGCACTGCTCCACTCTACTGTCATTTGTCCAGTTGTCCTGCTCCAGTGATTTTTTTTTAATATTTTTTAATAGTTCAAATTCTTATTCCATGTCAAAGACTTTGACCGTAAGTTAAAATAAATATAATATTATTTTTTAATATTATTATTATTTTAAAATTTTAAAAGTTTAAATTATTTATTATATTTTGTATGAAAATTTAAAAAAATTATAATGATAAGATAATATGATATAAGATGAAACCATCTTTAAATCTAAATATGACCTTAGGGTTAGTTTGGATATTATAATTTATTATTTTATTATTATTATTTATATACTTTTTATTATTATTTATTATTATTTAATTATTATTTATAAAATATTTAAGATCACCTCATTATTCAAACGTAATTTTAAGACAATTTCAAATCCTTGTTCTATATGAAAGACAACAAACGGAAACTATTTCAAAAAAAAACAAAACAAAAGGAAACATATGTATATTTTATAATAAAATTAATTTTGTAATTTAACATATTATATCAAATCATCTTAATTTATAGATTTACTTACGTGTAAATCATTTTGAAATTAAAGTATTTTTCTTAATTTAATATGTTGTAAAAGATTTTTATTTTATTTTTATAATGAGGTGAAAATTAGTTGGACCTTGATTTTAAATTATAATTTGAAATGTTAATATTATTAGGCTTGGTTTGGATGCCCAAATGAGATAGACTTCATCTTTCATCTGTCTAGCCAAATGGCAAAATACAAAATCTTATCTCAACTCTGATTTTTTCAGTAAAGCTACAATAACGATACAGTACCACTACAGTTGATCTATAATAAAGTTTCATTTGCCTCTATAGTACCGCTATAGTAATGCAAACTATCACATTTTTAATATATAAAATTAACTATTAGAATTTTTTATTTTATTGTAATATATAATTAGAAAAATATATTTGGAGTTTTATAAAATATAGTATAATAAATAGGTCATAATTAGAATAATTTCATTTAACAAATAAATGTGTTCATATTTCCAAATATTGAAATAATCACTGCCAACTACAAAAAAATATATTTGAAAAAGTTAAAATATTTATGTTTTTTAAAATTAATAATAGATATTACTTATTTTTAATATATTCATAATATTTGCTACCTAATAATTAAAAATATTTTTCAATAATTGGTGGGACCTACCACTTTATCAAATTTCTAAAAAATTAAAATTATTTCATCTCATTTCACTGTCTAAACACATTTTTATTTTACAAATCATCTCATATTAACTCAAAAATTTCACTACCATTCAAAATATATTACCCCATCTCATCTCAAGATGAGGCCTTAATAATATTACCTCCGATCCTTTTAAAAGTTCTTTGAAAACAACCGAACAACTAATAAAGAAACATGAAACATGGCCAACATGAAACAACTCTTGGAAGTTGGAACGTCGAATGAGACCATGGAAAGGTAATAGTCAAACATGTCCCTTCACTACAATATCATAAACTGAACTTTTCCATGCAACTTTCATGGACCTCTCTAGCTAGTATTTTCAGGACTGCAATATCATATCTGGGGCTGCACAATCTACCCACTTATAAATTAATCTGTAGCACAACATGCGTGATTTGGCTGGGCTTTCCTTTGATCAACACACTGTGTACCAAAAAATAAGGTTTTTTAAAGCATATTATTATATGTATTCTAGTACTGTAAATGTGCTCCTTTTTATGCAGGAATAGATCTCGGTTCCAATTAAAAGATCTCGGTTCCGGCCTACAGCTTCGTCGTCACTCTACCTGCATGCTTTAGATGATCAGTAGTGCGCTGGGCAGTGCATAACTTTTTCACCAGGCCAGGCCAGAGATCGAAGGACTTGTTCCTTTCTCCTTCTTTTAAACAGTTCTTTACTTTTTAAATGCCGTCCCGGATTTTTTCTCTGCCTTGGCTCCTTTTCAAACTTTTTGGTTTTCTTTACCATTTCTTTGCCGGGTTGGCATGGCATCTCTTTCTTATAAAGTACTGTCAGTTTTCAGCCTTTTTTTTTTTTTTGTTTTTTGCTCATTCCTTTATTATTACTGCTATCATTTGTTTAGTGGTAAACTCGCCATTCTTTGGTCTTTGTTTGGTATTTTACCCTGTAAATATACTCCGAATATATAGCAGTAGTAGCAGAATAGTGTTACCATGACTGCCATCTACACTTTCGTCCTTCAAACATAGTGCATCATTCAAAGACGAACACGCATGCATGAGTCTTGTCTAAGGATTTGCATGTGTAAAAATGCAATAAGTTTTATTTCAGGAAACTCATCATATATTAACATCATGTTTTGCATGCGTTTTGTACGTATATATATAGATAGCTTAATCATATATATGCTTTAATTTCATTGTGATCATGACTTTAAGCCTAGCCTTTCCATGTGTGGATATTAATAAAAAAATCGTGGGTACATCATGTTTTGGGACGGTTGTGGTCAACATCAGACCAGAGAGCATCTCTTTTAGGAGACGATGTAAAAGGGTTTTAAAGCGGATGCATGAGAGAGTGCAGGCTGGCATATTATCAAAGAAAAAGAATTTGCAAAAGGAAGCGGTGGAGCATAAAGCTATGAATCAATTATGTCTGTGGCCTCCATGGGTACTACAAATGATCTTAGGTTGAGTGCACACTTCCAAAGGATATATCCAAACGATCGACCTCTTTTCCAAAAATGTTTGTGCGTTCTAGACATGCATCATGAATGATCTAAAATTAGCTGCTGCAAAAATGGCTACGAGTTATTTCGTTTTAGGTAAGCCCATGTGGTTTAAAATCATGTCATTGTCTCTCACTTTGGCCTAGCTTTCGTAGTCATGATTTGCATGCCACGCGGGCAACTTTGCATGTTTCTTAATTACCATCTTTCTAATATTTTTCTGGACACTCCAATTCAAATAAAGAAATCAAGTGGATCCCATGCATGCATGGAGAGCTAGTACTGTTCCTATGCTCCGTTTGGGTGCATGCATGTCGAGAAGATATTGAGCTAGCTTGAGTAATCCATTACCCATGCAACCATCTAAGTGATGGTAATTCATAAGGCAATTTTTAAGTTACTCTCGTATATTTTGGTATATGCTAGATTTTAGATTCGATCCATTAATTTACGGCTTTATTGTTTACAAAAGGAGTAATTAATCCACTATATATTATAAAGGGGTGGTGACTACCTCAACGTTAGATCAAGTGACGACAAATAGACAAAAAATTAACATAACTAGGGAGTAAGACGAAAAAAATATGAAATCAAGGGTGATTTGCAGTTTGACTTGGGCTGGTTAATTTGGATGTTGATCGATCGGATCATCACTTAAACATAAACATTATTTATTTTTTAATTTTTAATTTTTTCATATAATTATTACCTAATCATTGCAACTTTCCTAAACATCCAAACAAAATACAAAAAATAACTTTGATTTTTTAAATATTTCAAACACATAAATAATATTAAAAAAATTATACTTTAACAATATTTTTATTCAATTTTTCCTCTATCATTTTTCAAAATTTCATCAATCATCTTAAGTTAAACTATTTTATTACTATTCATAAATCATTTTACTATTATTTACATATTTTTTTTATCTCAATATCGAATATCCAAATGTGACCTAAAAGCTAGACATCGATTTTGGAATTAACCCAAAAAAGTAACTACTAATTTTTTATATGGTACATATAATAAATCTTTAGATAATTCTGATAATTTGGATATATGATAATTTAGTATACCATTCATTGGAACATAATTTATTTGCGCACAATATGTATTTTCAGCCCTCCGCGGATTCTCTGTCCTCAAATTACGTACGTTCATGGTCCCTAAATGCCACATGGGTGCATTCTAGCATCTTAAGCTGGACCACGTTTAAGTTGTCACGAGATTGCATGGCCTTGAGTTTGTACTTATCCAAACCAATTAGCTAGATGCATACTATCAATATCGGGCCAGAACAATTTTCAGATCTATTTAGATGTTCTTTAAGACAAATTATTTACATTGCATTAAATTTAAAAGAGTTACTCGTTTTTCATTTATTTCTCGTTCAATTTCACCACAACACATAAGTCCTACGTACTAATAAGAGGGTCAAGATAATTGCTTTCTGCCCATAATTTGTCCTAAATACATAAATTATGAATTATATTTATCAACTATAAAGTCTCATTTGGTTATACAGATGAGATGAAAAATCTGTAAATAATAATTAGATAGTTTATAAATAATAGTGAAATAGTTTAAGTTAAGATGTTTTATAGAGTTTTGAGAAATGAGAGAGAAAATGTTGAATACAAATATTATAAAGTTAATATTGTTAGAATATAATTTTTTGATATTATTTTTGTTTTAAGATTTGAAAAAATTAAGTTATTTTTTATGTTTTGTTTAAAAGTTTGAGAAAATAATAATAATTAGATTAAAAAAGTTAAAAATTTGAAGTTGAAAAATGTTTATATTTAAATAATATTTGGATGATGAGATAAGGTAAGTTGAGACCATCTGTGAAATCAAATGAGTCCTAAATATTATGTGGCACATTCTATATATTTATCTATTTTTGGAGTTCAAAAAGTGTTAAATCACTATTTGTTTAAAAAATTTAAAGTGATAGAAAAATATTTATTTATTTAATATCTTAACACTCTCCCTTAGTATTGGCTAGACTCTCTCTCAATGAAGAGGGCTTAACACAAGAAATATTAAATTGAGCGGAGTAAAGTGTAGAATTAGGATTTAAATTCAGAATTTTTATTCTGATACTATATTAAATCACTATTTATTCTAAAAGTTTAAAATTTTATTATTTATTTAATATCTTAGCAAAAAGTTTGACAAAAATATCATTGGCATACCACTTTCTCCCATGTATGAACAAAAATATCCACTATTATTGTGAGGGGATATAACGATTAATTACACAAAAATGTATTCGTGTGGGTTTTTCGTAAAAATAGTACTATTTGAGGCATTTACAACACACACTAACCACATAGTAAAATTTAATTTGTAATATTCAAATTTTAATATTTTACTTCTAAATTAAATTATATCATATAAGTCATGTGTGTAAAGACTTTCAAATAAAATTATTTTTTTCACAAACATGACCCAATTTCAATGTGTGACACGATAAAATATAGCTAGCTAGCTAACTTCTAATGTGGGGCATGCCTCCAAACAAGGTGCTTCCTCGGCATTCTCCAGCGTAAATTAAGTTCTCGTTTGGCTTCAAAATTAGTATCAACTTATTTCATCTAATTATTATAATTTTTTAAAATTTTTATATAAAATATAATAAATAATTCAATTTTTTTAAATCTAAAAATAAAAAAAATATTATAAAAATATTTTATTTAATATTTTATTTTTATTTCAACTCATTTCAACTTACCATTCAAACCTAACCTCAGATTTCGCACTCTCCTTCACGCGGCCTTCTGACCCAAACTCATGTGGGCTGCGAGGGGATCTGTTAGCGAACTATGGTTCTCAAAGTCAAACTCTTCAGGCTTTGTTGGTCCCTCCGTCTTGTCTCACTGCAGTGGGCTTGAGTCTTGAGAAGCAAACCCTCTTATAATTAACTGTTATACGTCAGATTATTTATATAAATTTTAATTTTTTTTTTATGATATACCAACCCTCATAATTACTCATTACATTTTCATCATATTCTGTCTTACCTAATATATCGTTACAAAAATATTAAATTGGGTCTTAGATTTGCAAGTTGTTTTTTTTTTTTTATGAACGAGAGAGGTAAAGGGCAGGTTGACTTTATTTTTGTAGTATCGAACTCACACGCAATTATTCATGATTAAAAAAAGATATTAGATTACCTTGAATTAAATCCTCTCAGGGGTTAGCCCCCATCCTCTCTCCTTAGGTTTCAGCCATAACATAATATTAATCATAGATTTTTTACATTTTCTTCCATTTAAAAAATTGATATGAATTTTTTAAATATATAAGAAGCGCACGACACGTATTTTTAAAATGAAGAGATGGGCGTAAAGTAAATTTTAAAATTAGACTTTTAGAAAATTATGTGCTCTTCAGATATTTAATAAACACTTACTTTGTACATATAGAGATAGGTTGAAGAAAACTTCTACAAACCAATATTAAAAGAAAACGTTGTTCTTTTTCTCATTAAACTTCTTAAAAAATAATAATGAGTATGCAAAACAACGACTTCGAATGGCTTTCCCGAATTCAAATTTCGGAAGCCTACAAGATACCAATTATACATGGGCCGGAGAGAGGGCCCATTTCGTGGATGGCCTAAAGGCCTTAAAACTAAATATAAGATGCAAAAGCCGAAATCTGGCTAAATATATAAATAACCATTATATATCTCATTAGAAGCCTAGGGTTTGCGCAGCTCGTCTCAGCAGGGGAACGAAAGCACCGGTACCTCCACTTCCTTCGCCGCCGCCATGGGTCGTATGCATAGTCACGGGTACCTCTCTTTCTATCTCTCTGTATCTATATCTATGTATTATCTTCTTCTGGAGCTGGCGATATCTGATGTGTTTTTCTGACATGAATCTAGTAAGGGTATCTCAGCCTCAGCTTTGCCATACAAGAGAACTCCGCCAAGTTGGCTTAAGATCTCTTTCCAGGATGTAAGGAAAAAACTCCAATATTCTTTTTTGGATTTATATATACATATGTGTCTGTGTGGATATTTGTTTATATTGTCATTCGTGCTCACTTAAAAGAGGCTGTGGTTTTTGTGTGGGATTTAGGTGGAGGAAAACATATGCAAGTTTGCGAAGAAGGGTCTGACTCCGTCCCAGATCGGTGTGATTCTTCGTGACTCTCACGGTATCGCTCAGGTCAAGAGCGTTACTGGAAGCAAGATCCTCCGTATTCTCAAGGCTCACGGTATGTATTTGTTGTTTTCTGAATGATTTTGTGCTCTGTTGGAGGCTGAGAAATTGCGGTGGCGTTTAGAATTGGAACATTGTTGCCTAAATGCTTCGACTTTAGGGAATCAAGAAATAATGACGACAGTTAGTTCTCTACATGTGATGTCTTTTCTTGGTTTGCAGTAAAATAGTTTTCCATCACTAGGCTTTGTTTGTGTGATAATATGAGAAAATGTTAGATATGAGACGTGTAATGAGTTTTTTCCCTTCAATTTTCTTGTTTGGTTCCCAAATGAAAATGCTCAGATTCAATTGTTGGATTTTATTTACACCGTCTCCCTCTAGCATTTGATTCTAGTTACGGGTACATCAAAAATATGTATTTCTTTAGAATTTATTTGCTGAGTTTGTTTATATGTTTCTTCTTTCAACTGGGTCAGGCCTTGCACCCGAAATTCCAGAGGATCTGTATCATCTTATCAAGAAGGCAGTCTCCATCCGTAAGCATCTGGAGAGGAACAGGAAGGATAAGGATTCAAAGTTCAGGTTGATTCTTGTTGAGAGCAGGATTCACAGGCTCGCTCGCTACTACAAAAAGACAAAGAAGCTTCCACCTGTCTGGAAATAGTAAGTCTTCTCCTAATGTCTCACAATTACCTATTTGGATCCTCTTCCTTTTATTGATCCAACTTTTCATCCAATTTGATTGTGTCGTTGACCTTGTGATTTTGTCATTAAATACTGATAAAAAATTATCATTAATTCAACTTTTCTCTTTTCTGCAGTGAGTCGACAACTGCCAGCACTCTTGTTGCTTAATAAATATGTAGCTCCGCACACTTCTTCCTTGAGATATATGACTAATGTGAATGAAGTCTTCTGGTAGATTCGTCCAACTGTAAGACGTAATTCAGGACAATGAGAAAGGTTTTGTTATGCTGCTTCTAATTGGGGAGTAGATGAACCAAGAGATTTGTATTTTTGGATTTAGATGGTTATTTATTTGTCTTTTAGTTTCCTTTGTTTTTGTGTTCTGGTAGTCTTATGATTTGAACCTTTTGGCTTCAGATACATGTTTAATGTTTCGTATGTTTACAGTTGTGGGCAGGTAAGTCTTTTTTAACTTACTGTCAAAGTGATAGGCTGTGTAACACTTTTACACGACCATGTTTTAGAAATGACTATGCATCAAATTAACGGGTCAATGTGATATGCTAGCCTGAGTAGCCGCTGTTCGAGAGGATGCTGCAAATGCAAATCCCCTTCAGTTTGATGTGAGTTCGGTTGAGAGTTTGGTTTACCGGTGTTGTTTAAACTGATCAGGACCCGGGTTTCTATTTTGTAGTGCACAGCACAGTTTTGATGTTGGATACCCTGTTTGGAAGTCTTTTTACGCTATAGAAGGCCTTTAGATTCCAGGTAAGGGCTTGTGCACCCTTAGGATTAGGTAGGACGTTTTGCTCAGAATTACTTGGGGAGCAAAAATGCTACTACAGAAATCCATGACTAGTTAGAACAAAATGTATTGAGCTCAAAATTCGATTTTTTGCTCTCTAACTATAAGTATTAGCATCAGACATCGTGGTGATTCTTTTGTGCCTTGGAAAAAAGTCCAAATTTTTAGATGAGATGAATTAAAAGTTTAAAATATTATTAGAATATATATTTTTAATATTATTTTTGTTTTATGATTTGAAAAAGTTTAATTGTTTATTTTATTGTGTTTGAAATTGAAAAATTAATGATTAAGATGAGTTTAACATCGTCTTACAAAATTTATCTTATCATTTTAATTTATTACTATTTATAAAGAATTTAATTTAATTTGTTTTAATTCAACTCAACATACAAACGAGATTACTTGACCTAAAACATGAAATTACCTAGCCTAAAAAACACATGAATTCTCAAAGATTGGCTATGGTGTTATAATAACAGCACAAGGGTTATATAAGTATTTCTACGTTGAAATTTTTCTGCGCGATTTTACAAATCTTTAGGAGTAGAAGCAATGACATCAATTAACTATAAGTATGCAGCATCTACAACTAAGATATTCGCTACAATTTGATGTCTTCCACAGCTTTATGAAGTAAATTAGTGAACTAGCTTCAAATCATCGTTGGGATAGTGCAGTATTTTTCATAGCAGAGCTTTGTTTTATATAAAATATAATAAATAATTAAATTTTTTTAAAATTTTAGAATAAAAATTATATTTTAATAATATTTTATTTAATTTTTAACTTTTATTTCATCTCATCTATGTAACTAGACAAGGCCTTATTTAGTATGATTTTTAAAAATGTATCGTTATTTTCAATAGTTTTTCAACAAAATTTTCCAACTTTTTTAATTGCTTAAAACACTTTTACAAATTTACCAAACATATCATTTTAAAATAATAACTTTATAAACGTTAAAAGTACCTTTTTTTTTTTTTGTATGCAGTTAAAAGTACTTTTTAAGTTTGTACAAGAGAATATCTGATTTGAATGAATTTTATTTATAAAAAAAAAAAATAAGATGTTAATGTTCGATCTTCTTGAATAAAAAAGACTTATCTCATTTTAATTATTTCGTTAACTTCTTTTGTACATAAACAGTAGATTCTGTTATGAACTTTATTTATTATAGATATAGGAAATACCTTTCTGTAGTATCAAAAAAAAAAAAAAAAAACTCAAAAGTTGTTGAAATAATGAAAACTTCTGTTGAATGTGAAAAAAAAAATGTTGATAATTAGTTAGAGCGTTGGCAATGTCTAAAAGTCCAAAATTTAGTTAAAAGTTGAAGTTTTGGTTAAAATCAAAGTCATTGAAGATATTAATTCACATTAAATTATTAATCTTAAAATTAAAATAATAATATAATATTATATATTTTAATAATTTTTTTTTATATTTTCCAAATACACTCCCATCTATTATTCTTTTTATATCAATCTAATTATGTATTTTCTTATACATGCGGGTGAATTTCAGGCAAGTTGGGGAGGGAGAGGGAAGAAAGGAGGGGGATTTCAGACAAGTTGGGGTGTATGCGGCTGTATTGAGGATCTTTATGGAATGCCTACGTGTCTTGTTTTTATTGGCCAGTGGAAAAATGTTTTTCACACCCGGCCCCAAGTTTTTCTCTTTTATTAAAACAAAATAGAAAATATTGGGCTTTCCCTAGTAGCTTCGTCGAACAGAAAATAAAATAAAAAAAGCGGTTTACAAAACCCCAGAAAAAACCCTAGAGAGCACACACAGAATCCCAATCTTACGCCAGGGACTAAATAATTAGTAGGGTATTGCGAGAAAAAATGGTGTTAGGGCTGAGGCAATTCTCGGATAGAGTTGGAGAAGATGCCGGGGAACCCCTTCTCGACGCTGACAATGGCGAGGAGCTCATGCAGGTACTACCTGGTGTCGCCCTCGTTCTTGGGAATCAAGCTCCTGAGTCCCCCGGCACTCTCTACATCTCCACCAAGTACTCTCTCTCTCTCTCGCTCTCTCTCTGTGTGAATATGTACTTATATATGCATATCTTTCTGAATTACAACTTTCGGGCTTTTTGGGTTCTCAGAAAATGAAAGGGAACGAAAAGAAAATTGTCTGACTTCATTTATTCTGATCGGACGAAGAAATCTTTATTCTTGTAACTTGTAATTGACTATGTTGCTTAGATTATGTGTTAATTACCTAACTAAATTGTAACCAATACATTTTTCCTCTTTATTTTTTATTTTTCTTTCTGTTTTCTCTCTAAGTACTGGGAGATTCTATACTTTTATTGGAGTTGCTTTAAAGACTCAATAATTTCCTGAAGCTAGTTAAAAATGTATTTTTTTTTTTTCCTTGATTTGTAAGTCGTACGAGTACCCAGTGATTGTTGAACTCGCAATCTCAATGCTCCCCTTTGTGGCGGGGAAGGTGTCATTGAGCTGCCGGTCGTTGGCCGAACCTTGTTGAAGATACGTGATCAATTTTCCTCAAGCTCGACAATTGCATATTTATTAACATAATGGAGCAAAACTTCCTCTGTCCAAAAAAAATATTGTATATGTTTTTCACTGAAAAAATGGAGCCCTGGTGGTGGTCTTTGGTTTGTTAGATAGGCAAGGTTATTCAACTTGGTTGAGTTGACAAAAAAAGTCACCCGCAGTTGTATTCAACATGCTGGTGGTCTTTTGCAGGCAAGTGGTGTGGTTGAGTGATGTGGACAGGACCAAAGGTTATGCGGTCAATTTCTTGTCTCTTTCACTGCATGCAATTTCAAGGGACCCAGAGGCCTATCCCTCTCCTTGTATATATACTCAGGTATGCAAGTTTTCATACCCATCAATGTACTTCGGTCTGTGATTGTAATGCAATGATTTTGTTTTGGGATTTCCTAGTTTGAAATGTATTGTATGCAAACTGGGTTAAAAAGTAATTATTTAGCTGTCTTAGGGATTGTTGGATTAGTTTTGTTGCTGCTTTGGAACGTGTGTTTGTAATTGATCATCATTCAAGAACATCTGATTCTGATGCACATGACAATTAGACCAATAATTTACTTATTGAGTGTGTGGAAGCTTTGACACTCGAGCATTTATAAGGTTTGATCTTTTTCAGTGAAAACCATTAAAGTCTTTAAAGTTTCACTGAACTGAAAAATTGTTTCATTTGCACATATGCTAGTGATTTTGACTTCGTGCCATATTATTTTCCTTGCACCATTTGATCTCTTGGAAAAGTAGGAATGTTGACTTGTTTATGTAAGTTTCAAAATAATGACCAATATGTAAATCCAAGTGGTAAAGAAAGTCCTATATAGATCGGTTTTTGCAAAACTAAAAAGACCTTTGTAAATAAATTTTTCCATGTGATACAGTCGTGATGCTCAAAGGAAGATGACTAAATTTAAAACATCAATCAAGTATGGAATTTATAAATTATGTTAATTTGCAGAAGAATTTCATATCTGGATTTTTTTTTCTTCCTATATAAAGGTACTTCTAAACTTCATCATTTTTTATTTTCTTTTGTTGCAAGTGTCTTTCACTATAGATGGTACATCAGAGTCCATTTTATTTTTTGCATATTTCTGCCCCTTCTAAAATTAGTTGCCCTTAAATGATCTCTGTCCTCGACTTATTTTTACATTGCCAATGAATGTTATATTGTTCGAAGATTGAAACAGAAGCTGATGAAGATGATTCTGAGGGCTCAGATTCAGAAAGCAGTGCTGTCTTGGACTTATCCAAGATCAGAGAGATGAGGCTTATTCCATCAGATCCAAGCCAATGTATTCTTCTACCTTTCTTCGTGCTTTTTAAATCCTTCTCTTTTTCATTTGCTTGTCTTGCAGTTTAATCTTAAAATAATTCTCATACTGATGTTTTACATTTTCTGGCTGTACCCTCCTTATTGATATTGGTGAAACATGACTAATTTTTTACCTTCCGTGATAGTGGATGCTCTGTTTGACATCTTCTGTGAATGTGCTGAGCTTAATCCTGAACCAATTGATGGTGGGTACCCTTGTTCTACACATGATCAGATTCTATTCTTTAAGTTGTAGGATTTCTTCATCAGTTGCTTGCCATTTTTAATATTTGTGCATGCTTTCTTTAGAAGAAGAAGCAGCAGAGCATAATTGGGTTTTTAGTGCTGATCAGTTGGAAGATGAGGCGGCAGGTATAGGATCATTAAAATTATACACCTATAACTCTTTTTATGACACTTTTAGAACTCATTTTACAATTAGCCTATGCAATCATGCCACTTCATAAAATTGAATGTTAATTTTACAAAACTACCGTCCATTTTATATAAAATTGGAAAATAGTTGTAAAAGAGTTGTAAGTTGATCATTTTCCTT
The DNA here is from genome assembly GCF_001411555.2 of Juglans regia. Lineage (NCBI taxonomy): Eukaryota > Viridiplantae > Streptophyta > Magnoliopsida > Fagales > Juglandaceae > Juglans > Juglans regia. Next base: position 8,384,322 of record NC_049901.1, on the reverse strand, counting down.
AAAATTATATTTATAGATGCCTACGTAACTTTATGAAATACATATCTTATTACATGTTTGTATATACATATATATAGAGGAGGAGGTTCTTTTCTCTCAAAATCCAAGCAACTCAATTGGTCATTCAAATGGGGATCATGACCTCGCTCGTACGGTGCTTGAGGTAGGCCTGTCAGCACACATATTAGTCTGTCTCGGAGCTCCTACATTATTGTCATATGACTTGGTCGAATTCACTATTGTATGTCATTGGATATGCACGTGTCTGTCTGTCTGTCTCTGTCTCTGTCTCTGATACTTGGTCTTTTTTTTTTCCTCAATAAATATGATATTTGATGTCTTAATTCCTACAATAGTTAGCTGAGATTGGGGATCTGGATGTAATTTAATGTATGGCATGTTTTCCCATTGTTGATCTAATAGGCCTAAATTATGACTTGTTAGCCCATGGTTCTAATGAGCCATGTATTTATTATCTTAGGCTGTTATTTGAGGGCAAGATCTTATAAAGGTTCTGTGATAATGGAAAGGTAAATTTACTTATAATAATATTATAATAATAAGTATAAAAAGAAAAGAAGAAGAAGAAATTGAAAAGTTAAATGGACTTTTTTTATAGAGTTTTTCCAAGGAGAGGTTTTTTCAACAATTATTTGGTCAGTACTAGCATTGAACCTCATGATTGTTTAGAAACCAGTAGTTTTAGTCGAGACCTATGTCTACGGGACTATATAATCAACTATATGTTTTCGGGGTGTTGATTTATCCTTTTATGCTGGTTGGTTTTAACTCTCTTCTTTAACCTAAAAAAGCTGTGCTTGTACTCATCAAAAAAAAAAGCTGTGCTTCTCTGATAAATACGAATCTGATGATTAATATGATGTTAACTTCATATTGAGGTTTTTATATTGGAATAAAGATATGATATTCGAACGTCGTACCATATCTGCCAATCTGATTATCTCCGAACGTCGTACTATTTCCTGCTCAGCTGTTACTTTTACTCTTTGAAAAGCACGTTTTATTGATTTGGCTTATGTTCTCATTACAGCTTCATATCAACGACCAACGATTTGAGGATGCAGACGACGACATGGAGCAAGACCGCAACAGTGGCCATCATTGATCTTCTATGCTTCTTCTAGTGTCGCGTCTTCAAATGTTTCCATTAGTCATATGTCCCATTTCTTGAGCCCTAATCAGAGTTTTACTGTACATGTGAATTATCATCGTGTCAATGTCAATTTGGAGCTCATGACAAAAGATAGGGCAATGCTGTACTATTATCGTATACTTTTGTTTTGATAACTATGACATCTTCTAACAATTATCAGCTTTTATAGACCCACCGTTTTCAGAGAAGAAAAATTTTACTTTGCAGATCTTATTCCATAATCCCTGCGCGCCTCCCCCGCCTGTGGGGGTGGTGATGGCAAGTGCTGGGCAATTATTTAAAAATAAATAAATAAATATGAGATTCTATTCATGTGAAAAAATTTGATTTTTTAATAATAGATTTTATTCTTTTTCAAAACGACTATACGATACTTGCGTATTCCGCATTACTAAAAAAAAAATAGTTCTTCTACTTAGCAGGTGTGTTGTTGAGGGGGGAAGGAGAAATTATATTTGCAATCATGAGTGTGCAAGCGTTATATAATTATTTTAAAATAAATAAAGAAATATGAGATTTATATAAAAATAAATTAAATTTTTAATAGTGAATTTTTCTATTTTTCAAAACTGTACAGTATTTGTGCATTTTATGACTGCATGTAACATTATTAAAAAAAAATAGCTCTTCTACTCAACAACTGAGTAGTAGAATTCCTCAAAGTCTTTTCCATTTTTGAGCATATTGCCATCGCATTCGAGTACGCCATTTTTATCTCTCATTACATCTAATCTCGCTGGATCTAATAGAGATCAAAGTGTTTATTTATAATTTTTTTAATTATTATCATTTCATTGTCTTTGATTTTAAATTATTAAAAAAATTACTTACTATTATTATTTTATTTGTGAATTGTGACATTGAAAGATGATGAAATACAATAGAAGAATTTTATTCGTTTTTTTTCTCATAATCTCATAATGTGATATTAAAAAATAATTTTATAAATAAAATATAATAAATAATATCTAATATAATAAAAAATAAGGAAATGGTGAAAAAATAGATGATGAGTAGTATTAATCAATACAATAATCAAAATAATGATGAATCACATTTTTTTTAATTCATAAATGATAATTCAAGCATTATTTTGGGCTGGACTTACTGAACCTATTTTTAGTTGGGCTACTCGCTGAACAAGCAAACTGGGCCCATAACACAACTATGGTATTGTTTGTCTTCACAACTTCTAACAACTTATCTAATTTCATTTTAGGCCTCGTTTGTATTCACAGCTCATCTCAACTCATTTCATTACTATTTATTATTATTCAGTAATTTTAACTCATAAATCTCATTATTATTTATAATTCATCTCACTATTATTCACAATCCATCTCAACTTATATAAACTCATATTCGAATCCAAACGACACTTTAATTATTATAAGTTATAATTTTTTTAAATATTCACACAAAATAAAATCCATAATTCAAAATTTTAAAATTTTAAAATAAAAATAAGATTAAAAAATATATATTTTAATAATATTTTATTTAATTTTTAATTTTAATCTCATCTCATCTCATCTCATCTCTTTTATGAAAACAAACTAGACCTAAATTCCTTTTGTTTATTTTTTTTGAAGTCCCAAAACCCTAACCCTAGAAGAGGGACGCACGTATATAACTCCCCAGTAGATTGCGCTTCCTATTGAATCGTCAGTAGCTTCGGCCGCCCCAACCAGAGATCCACGCCTCCGCTAGGGTCCTATTCTCTCTTTCGCTCCCCTAGTAAGTACTATCACACTGAAGCTTAGATTTATTTTTTTATTTTTATCTATTTGGTTAGTTTTTGCATTAAGAAAAGCAACATTCATTTCCTAAATTTTCATTTCGTAATTGCGTTTGGGAAAAAGTCACTCAGATCCAGTTTTTATTCATTTGTGGCGATTGGAAATTGGCAGGAACGGAAGCAAGAAAAGATGGCTTACGCAATGAAGCCGCCGAAGCAGCAGGGTGTGGATGAACCCCAGGAGCAGATTCACAAGATCAGGATCACCCTCTCCTCCAAGAACGTCAAGAATCTCGAGAAAGGTACCCCCATAGTTCTTTGCCATCATTTTTTTTTTGTTTCCCAACAGACATGGCCCATATGCCATATTACGATGAATTCATGTATGGGACGCTCATTTTGTTTTTCGTCTCATTTTGATTTTTGTTTGCTTGATAGTTTGTACGGATTTAGTTCGTGGTGCCAAGGACAAGCGTTTGAGGGTTAAGGGACCAGTGAGAATGCCCACCAAGGTTCTGCACATTACCACCAGGAAGTCTCCTTGTGGTGAAGGTATATTTTCATATTTCACTCTTGGGATTCAAATGCTTGGCTGTATAAAAGTATATTCCTGATTTTAGTGGTCACTTTTCAATATTCATTCGGCAAACCCATCTTATCGAATTTGAAGCATTTTGATAACTTTAAGTGGTTGATGTTTTTTTTATATTCTCTCACTGGTACGTTTCCATCACTATGGCATGCATGATCCTTTGGCCTGTTTTTCTTGATAATTTATTTAATGGTCTTGTCATCAGTTGCCTAAGTTTAGGTTAGGTGAGATGAGTTGAGATGAAAGATATTATTGTTTTAAGATTTGAAAAAATTAAATTATTTATTGTATTTTATGTGAGAATTTATGAAAGTTGTAATAATGAGATGAGATTGGTTGAGAGTGTTTCTCGATTCAAACCTAACGCTTGGGGCATGGGATGAGACACGAAATTCTCATCTCATCTCATCACATCATTATAACTTTCCCAAACTCCCAGACAAAATATAATAAACAATTCAACTTTTTCAAATCTCAAAACAATAATAATATTTTAAACTTTCATCTAAAATAAAAAATTCTCATCTCACTCTCCAAATTGTGAGGAGCTTAATGAAGTGGGTGTTGGAAATTTGTGAGGAATGGGCGGATATTGGAAGTGGTTGTAAGGGTGTTTGCGTCAAACTAAAAGATGGAAAAGAGAGATTCAAAATAATAACCTGGGTAGGGACGTGGTTGAGGTTAAGGTGTCTCAGATGGTAAAAAAAATGTTTCATCAATTTTGAGTCTCTTGGAAATGGATCTCAGAACAAATTTTGGAGCTTCCTCAACACTCCTTGCCAGCCCCCACAACTGAAGGTCCAATTAAATCACTTCATCTTTAATTTTAGTAATAGTTTTTTTTTCCCTTATTGGTGCTTGGTGTCTTAGAACAAAGTCCCAACTAATCCAAGGTGTTGAAAGGCTCTCAACAAGGAGGTTCCTACAAATCACCTTGGATAATTCTAGGGAAATATCCTGAGTCTGATAGCTCCTAAAAATTGATTGCACCCTAGAGGATCTGAACCCTAGACTTGGAGAGAGCATATACCACCAAGACCAAGGCCATTAAATGACTAATCAAACTAAACTATCTTCTTTTTAAACTTGTAATGTATTTCTATTGATAGCTAGGTCTTATTATCTCATAATTCTTCTGTTATTGAGAATTTTTATAAATTGTTTGGTTTGTTGTTCGCAGGCACCAACACTTGGGATAGATTTGAGCTTCGTGTCCACAAACGAGTAATTGATCTCTTCAGCTCCCCTGATGTTGTTAAGCAGATCACCTCTATCACTATTGAACCTGGTGTGGAGGTTGAGGTTACCATTGCAGATTCTTGAATGTAGACTACTACAGTTTCGCTCTTCCAATCACCTAGTTAATTAGATGTCCTTAGTTTCAGTTTCCCAGTTTTTTTGGAACATGTCATGCCTCAAGCGAATGATGCTGTTGGGTTAATGCATTACCTGTTTTTGATGTGAAAGGACTTGTGCAAGGAGGGATTTTTTGTTTTGGTATTTTTTTTCATTTTTCTTAAATTGAGGTTTTTGAATGATTAATTACTAATATATTTGATGTTAAATACCATAAAAAATGTTTTTTGGTCATACCTTCCAATTGGTAGTCATTCGTCGTCAAAAACAGCTATTTCGTGATGTGAGAAATTGATGCTGTAACATGTGTATTTTAACTTGTTAAATTTGTTTCAGGAACTTGCGAATCGTTATTAGCTACAAAACATAGTTTCTCATCTGGGGGTGTCACTAATAAGGGGTACTTTCATGCTGCTACGATGTTTTCCATTCGTCCTTCAAGAAATGGAAAACGTGAGTGAGATAATATAGTTTTATTTTAGAGTAGTGGGCCAAAAAGAGATTATATAAAATAATTTAAAATAATCTTATAAACTGACTTCGTTTTATGGAATTGGTTATATCTATTTAGCAATAAGAGTAATTTTATAATTTGACATATCACATTAAGTCATATCAGTTTGTTTGATTATTTTTGTATAATTACTGTAGCTAGAGTATTTATCTTTATTTTATGTATGCATCATCCAAGCATATGGGAGTCTGAAAATGATATAATAGTCTCGGTTGTTTTTCTAAATCAGATAAATTGAGAGTAGATTTAAAATTTTAATAAAATATTGTTATAATATTTTTTTTTAATATTATTTTGTGTGGAAATTTATAAAAGTTGTGATTAGATAAAATGAGATGAGTTGAGAATGATTGTGAAGAAAGAAAAGTTTGGGACCATATGAGTTTAAAACAACTTTTTACACCAGCCAATGATAATGTATCACGTAGACACAACAGGAAAACACCACATGAACCCGCATCCACCTGATCCCCCTCCCTCCCTCCGAATCTCTCTCCCTCCGCCATCGTACTCAAGCTTTTCTCATAGAAAAAACCCTTTCCACAACAATGAACAAAACAAAAGGAATGCCACCACGAGATACAGGGTTGGTACCAATTTGAAGATTATGATTGGCCGATTCACCATTGCTCAATGTTGTTTTACAAGAACCCTCCATGGTTCAGCAGGTTGATCTTCACCAATAAACCTTCCAATTAATATTAACTATGAAAATGGAGAAGACTATGCCCGGTTGCCCATGAAAACCTGGTTCAAAAACCAACGGAGAATTTTGTTCCTCAGATAAGCACAAACAATAACTCAATCTCTCTTTCCCTGGGTTGAATTAAAAAGCTGAAAAGAGAAAAATAAAATAAAATCTCAGGAGTCAATATCAACCCCCCCCCCCCCCCAAAAAAAAAAAAGAAAATGTGTCAGAAATACAAAGCTTAGAGTTAGACAATAAAAAAGTTATTAGTTGTTTCTAGAACAAGATGTATAGGAGAGGAGACAAATTCCAATTCATAGATGATAACAGAAACTGGCGGAGGAATAGTATTGGTGGGTGTTTTTTTGTTTTGCTCATCGTCGTGGGGAGGGTTTTTTGTTTGAGAAAAGCTTGAGTGCAGATGATGGTGGAAGGAGAGAGATTCAAAAGAAAAGAGGGGAATCAAGTGTACGCCGATTCTTGTGATGTTTTTCTAGAGTGCCTACGTGGTACACATTATCATTAACTGGTGCGAAAAATTTATTTTAAATCCATCCCGGCCCAAGTTTTTCTCTTGTGAAAACAAACCATGCCAAATCAAGTATTCTAATGTACAGCCGATTTCATTCTTGTTCCAGTGAATGCTCTTAGCTTTGGGACACATCAATCTGACAATCTTGTAATGAAAGGGGAATTACTGTGATAAAATTGAAAATCTTTGCTTAAAATAACCCCTTGTTCCAAGTTTTGAGCTCGGACCAATCCTATTTCACGAGATTTAATTTATATTTAATATTGGAGCAAAAAAAAAAAAAACATATATACCTTATATATGCTTCCTATTTTGCATCACCATCAGGAATCTTCCTTGTGACGATTGACGAAGGTATTAATATCAGAAAGAAATTAAATAAAATTATCAGATTGAGATACAATTATACAACTGTGGTTAAGGGTGTAATTGGTCCGTTCAGTAGTTTTGTACATTTTTTAAAATCGAATTGGTGTACACTGGTTTTGAAATTTTAAAAATCGATATCGGAGTGATTCATTATTAAAACTAAAACTTCTGGTTTTTTCGATTTTGGTCTGGTACGATTTGATTTTTTCGATTTTACAAATTATCTATGTTAATAATAATATAATGTTTACATATACTAAACTATTAGTCTATTTATATTATAGTATTATATATTATTTTATAATAATTAACACATATTAGAATAGGATTTTTCCTTTTTCCTTCTTTTTTTTTTTTTTTTTACACTCATGAGTGGTCTCTTTTTTTCTTTTACCGTTCAAGAACCGCACTGAATGAAACTTCTAGAATAGGATGTCTCTATTCAGGAATTTAGACATCGAGAAGCTCTTGAGTTTTCTCTTCAGAGTAAGAGTGAATTTAGAGAGACAAAAAGCATAATGGGTGAGTACTAAAGTATTTAATGATGTCTATATGAATATTCCTTGCAATACCAACTGCTGTCGAAACTAGTCATTGCGTCTAGTCTAAGGTATCTACACTAAGGTCGGTTTAGATGTTAAATTAAATTGAATTTTGTAAAATTTATCTAAGATTAATTTATATATATTTATAAAAATTTAAAAAAAGTTATAGATCCCATATGTAAAAAGATGTTAAGTTAAAAAATATTATGAGTCTCGCGTATAAAGAAATTTAGAATTATGATAAGTTTATTAATTTAAAAATTAAATATTTAAGTATTAAATTTAACTTAAAATTAAATTAAACTAAATTGATTTCAATTCGGTCTAAGTTACAAACGGGCCTAAATACCATTTTACCTGCTCAAAAACAATAACCAAGATTAACTAGAAAGAATATTCATCCAAAACTTCCATGTGTCGAGATATTTTTTTTCATCATGTCAAGAGTTTTTGACTTTGTTCATGCTCTTCACATTGGGCTTACCACATCATCTTGTTGGGCTGGAGATGTAAACTCTCATGGCTGGGTATCTCAGAGTCAAATGGAGTTGTATTTCTCTTCAAGTTAATTCCACTTTCTGTTGGATTTTAGTGAGCTATGGATGATCTTTATAAATAAACAGAGATTCTAAACACTGTCAGAAAAAAGATAAAATTCCCACAATTATTTCATGTATCTAATTATTGACCTGTTTGCAATCATGTTTCTAGTGCAAAATCGTACTGGGTATAATAAAAAGGAAAAAAAATTTCGTACATCAAACTGTACACTAATATTAAATGTAAGGTATTTTTTTATTTATTTTTATAATAAAAAAATTATGTGAGTGTTGATACGTATGCGGCATAAGATATTCAATCCCAATACATGAATTAACAGAATATGTGTTATATTTAATACATGAATTAGTAGAAAATGCAAAAAGCTAGCTCAAAAATCAAACAGCATGAAAAACCTGGCTACTAATTAATCTCAATTAAAGAAGTTTTTAACTCAAGTACAAGACAAGAAAGAGAACGCCATGGTGTAGCAAATATCATATAGAGGAAGGGAAAGAGAGAGAAAGGGCCCAATCAGGTGAGGAGAAACAAAAACAGTGTCAGGATAAGCATCATTTCCAATCACATACCAATTCCGACGATTATTGTGGGAGGTTTTATTTGTTGATTTTTTGTAATAGTTCGACCGTGTCGAAGCACGTCAGTTGATTGGTGTGCTTTTGTTTCACCTACAAATCATGACTTGGAGGAGTTTCTTTCGGTTCTTTTTCATCAAACAGGATTGCAGTCTCTCTCTCTTTTCAGTCATTCGTGCCCCCCAACAATCATCATTTCTGGAAATTATCTTTTTGTTAACCCATAATCACCACGACTCAGGCTTTAATTATCTTCACCGACGCGTTTTCCTGTGTAGAAATTATGTCGTTGAACTAATTAATCGGTTCAACCCCGGAAAGAACATCGTCAAGAAAAAGGAATCAACCACCCAACAATATCAATTTGCAGAAGATATTTTCACCTACGAGGATTTCTGTGGAGATTATTACGGCACGAAATTCAAAGGGCTTCGAGGGTTGAGACCCAAAATTCAAGGAAACAAAGACTCCTGATTTTCCTTTTCTTTTTTTTTTCTTTTTTTTTGGGTTCTGCATAACATAAAGATCGCTGCTTTGATCCCAATAAAGTAAAATTGACATCATCATTGCAGAAACTAAAAAGTTCAGATTCCTATCTTGCCAAACCAACACATATAAACTTGTCCATCACCAATACGAGAGAGGTCTTCGATTACAAGGCCTAGAGCCACGGCGGTGGGGGCCTCGACACTGAGAGATTCCACAGTGGTGGGGGCCTTGACGCAGAGGTAAAATGGTTCTCGCAAAGTTGTGTTGGCCTCTTTTGTCAGCCCTTCTCTATATATGCCCGTAGGAAGCTAAACTCATCTACTTCTGCTATTCTTTTGGATCAAATAACAAATAAGAAAATTTTAATTTACGGTCATTTTTATATATTATTTATGAATTTTTTTAATATAAAATAATTATTTTAATCAATCACATTAATAGAATATATAAAAAGTATACAAAATTAAAAGATATATAAATAGAGTTAACTTCAACGAATTTTTTTTTTTTGTGGGGGCTAAACAGAATTGCATCAGGAGAAGAAGTGTTAGGTGTTCTATATAAAAATTTCATTACATTAATCGCAATCCATGTTCCTTAATTGAGCCAAAGGAAGAGACTGCTAAAGGCAACAGCTTGTTTTGATCCAACAAATCAATTTGGATTTGGTTTGAAGTCACACTCAGTAGAAAGACAATACGATTCTATGCTTTTTGAACATTTCAAATCAATTACAACGTAGATGATCTTTATGGTGTAATTTAAAGAGAGATGGAGACATTTCATGAATCTAATTCATATTGAATATTTTTTGAGCTAAAATCTTTAGATACCAGAAACTCTACCATCTGAATCGGCACAGACTAACCTGAATTGAATCAAGTGAGCAGTTGAAAACATGTAGCCTCTATGTCTCGCATTTCTAAATGAGATTTTATAAAAATAAATTTATAAATTGATATGATTTTATTTTAGATTTTATTTTATAATAAAATTAATTATAAATTTAATATATTATATCAAATTTTGAATTTATTTTTATAAATATCTGAATAAATTATTTTTGTTTCCAAAACCCATCCGTAGACTGACAGCTTAAAATCAAATGGCAAACCGTCCTTGGATTTCTCCCTCCTTTGCGTTCTGCAGCAAATGTAGGACCATTTAAAATAGACTATAGCAGAAACAGAGCCAATGGATTTGGCAGGAGGGGTATACGGATCGTCACCTTTTATTTCAATTATAAATTAATAACAATTTCACCTTATCAAATCAAATAGAAAAATTATTCTTACCACTCATTATCCATTATTTACTATTTTACATTTCATATTTTATAAAAAAAGTTTCACACTTTATTAAAAAAAAATTGCCAAGTATGAAATGTGGGGTAAATGATGGCTTATGTATAACATTTCTCAATCAAATAAGATGAAAATAAAATGAGTAAAATTTTTCATTGAATATATTATACCTGAATGCTCAGGAAATATATAATAAAAAGGTCATTTAGTTGAAAAAATGTGACACCTTGAACTATTTATTTATATTTCTTCATTTATATTTTTAATTGTAATTTGAATATCTATTCACAATTATAAAAATACACATTAATTGTTTAACGTTAATATAAGATTTTAAAATAAAAAATTAACATCAACTAATAATAATATTGTAAAACTATAACTTGAAACACCTCAAAGATGATGTCATGTCATTAAAATGATGACTGATGTAGATTGGTTATCTTTTATGGTTGAGTTTGAGAATTGGATGCTTCGTACTTTTGAGACAAAAATAAATTTTCTAAAGTTACAAATTTGCGCGAAACGAATAGCATGTAATAGAATAAACTTTTTATGTTAAAATAATATTCGACCAGCAATTTCGACTCGACATATTTGACTAGTAAGAATAATCAAAATTAAAAGTACTGTAATTTTATTACATTTATTATAATAAATTTTTATACAATTTAATTAAATTATAATTAAAATATATCTTTACGGAGTTCACAAGTAGTGAGCAATGTAATTCTAGCTTCCTTTTATTCTTTTGCTTTTCTTTTTCACGGAACTCGTGAAGACACGCGCCTAGACAAGAGAGTATGGTGCTCCGGCATACTGAGCAATGTAACCCATTTTTCCCGCATAAACCCCAAAGTTTCCGCAGTTGTGTCTAACATACTAGGCGCGTGAGCACGAAAAGACAGGGACAAACATGTCAGCGCACGCGTGTGTTGTCTTGACTCGTGCGCGTCGCAGTCAAGCTGCGGGACCCATCTCGAGTTCTTCACTGTTTGTTCAAGCTCAGCTGGTGATTCTGCATGGGGGGCCCCACACGGTCGCTATCGATCTCTGCTGTACGATCGCTACTGTCCGTCGCTCATCATTAGGAGTCGCGCAATTTACTCCGTGATTAGATTAGAAATGCATTCTGAAATTTTATTTATAATAAATATTTACGAATGCTAAATGTAAAATCTAATTTAAATATTGACGTTATCATTATTAATTATTATTATTTTATTATTAATTATTAATTATTAATTATGATTCAATACTATATTTCTACTTTTTTATTACTATTCCCAAAATACCTTAAAATACATTACTATCAAAATACAACCTAAGAATCTTCTATGAAACATAATTTTGTAGAATTTATTATAAATTTATTTTTTATTAAATTTATATATCAATTTCTTTTCTTAAAATATGAAAAAAAAAGTAAATTGAATCTCTCTCGCCTCTCATTTTTTGTCCACTTGAGAGATGAAATGCAATCCTCAATGGTAGAGCGGAATTAGTATTTATTATATTTCAATATAAATGATAAGTTTATTAATTTTCTAGGTTCTTAAAACTCTTTTAAAACTTCATATTTTTCAACATTTTCAGTTTTGAAAATAAAACTAAGAATAATATTATGATTATAATGTATAGTTTCCCATCTCGTATTTACAATTCTATTTATTGACACACTAATCATATTATTGATATCAAAATTTGTTACATAAGGTAAGAAATGTATATATGCACTGTCTTTTTAAATACAAAAAAAAAAGGTAAGTAATATTTATGCATTTATTTGTAAGTAACAAAATTCTTTATTTTAATTCATTAAATTAACTTAAATGCTAAAAACTAAATTTGAAATAACAAAACTTAAATTTTTATATACACGATAAGGCTTGTACTTTAAAACAAGAATAGTCATGTACCTCCATTTCTTTCCAAAAGTTAACTCATTTATTTTCATCTTATCATTATAATTTTTTTAATTTTTTTAAAAAATATAATAAATAATTTATTTTTTTTAAATCTCAAAATAATAATAATATTAAAAAATATATTTTAATTAATTAATATAAAATTATCTCATCTCACTATACAAACGAGCCTTAAAATACTAGACCCACTTCACAAGACAACAAAATGACGAAACGCACTTTGCTTACCAACATTCAACACAGCATGCATATAAAATCTTTATGTAATTTTAAGTAATTATAACATATATAGCTAATTTACAACTCAATTTATAATTAACAAATATGATTGTATTATTTTGTAAAAAATTATAATCGTATGAGTTTTCTATTCGATTTGAGGAAAAAACTTTAGACAATTAATTTTCATTTAGAACAAAGTCGTAAAAAGAGTTGAGTTGTATATGGTTATTCATTTTTTAATTTCAAACATAGTTGTTAAAATTATTGTAGATAAGTATATGAATAGGTTTACATCTTTGAAAATATTTTTATAATCTAATCACTAAAAAAAAATTAAAAGAAATCCCCCTAAATCACAAGTTTTAAAAAGATACATAAATGAAATAGATTTTATAATGTTGATCAAATATGCAATAACTATTATAAATGAGAAAATATATTTGGAACCGTGAATTGTGCAACCGCTGCATAATTACTTTGAAAAAAATGAATAAAACATGGATCCCGCATGAAAAAAAAAACTAATAGTGGACTCCACTTTTTTTCAAAGCGATTACTCGGCGTTTACACACTTCACGGTTGTATGTAGAATTACTCATTATAAATATGGTTTAATTTAAGTATATTTATTTATCTCACTTTATGGTTTTAATTTTAAAAAAATGACATTTTTGGTCATAAAATTTTCAAATATGTATACTATTTTTTAAAATAAATAAATAAAATATTTATAAAAAAATTTAATTTTGTAATAATAAATTGAATTCCTTAAAAAAATAAAAAATTATACTTATCATCTTCACACCACACACCATACATAATTTTTTATTTTTTTTTCTTACTAAATATGTAATGTATAGATGATGACCTTAAGAAATTAATTAGTTTAGAGAGAATAAAATTAAAAACAATTTAAAAAAAAATTAAAATTAGTGTGATATACAATCAATAATAGCAAAACTAAAAGTACACGCCGTTAGAGCATTGACATTGGTTTATCTATAAACATATTCAAAATCACATTTTTTGAAGATTAATTTTTCATATCAAGAAAAATTCATTCATTAAATTATGCATCTTAAATAATAAAAAAATATTATTATTTTATAAATATGATTATTTTTCCTAAAATTATTTTTTTCTTTCAAATTTATTTTTATTGCTGCTGAGAGAGAGGAATGAGAAATAAATGTTTCGAGAGGGTTTGTTTTTGTTGATGTTGTGAAAGAGAGGGAGGAGAAGAGAGAAAAAATAGTGTAATAAGATTTGGAAAGCGAACATCTTTAAATTTATAGAAATAAAATTTATAACTATACAAATTTTTAGATATATATAATTTAATATAATCTAATTTAAAGTTATATTATATAAATATATAGATGCATATTAAAATGTATAATCTAATACCAGTGCTTTTATACCAAAAATGCCGAAAAAGTTTTAAAAAGATGATAGGTGACAACAACTTTTTACTGGAAGGAAAAAACTACTGCCCAAAACTTACCGCTGCATTTGACTGTTCAGTGATTTTGTTTTTATTTTTTTATTTAATAATTAATGAAATAATTTTAAATGTATGATATAATTATTTTTTATATTTTAAATATATTAAAAAATATATAAATAAATAAATAATTATAAAAATAACTAACAGTATAGACTAGGGCCGCCTCTCCTTATTGGAAAGGCTGAGGACTAGGTGCCGGAAACAGCACTTCGTACAGGTATAGGTTGGGTTTAACACTCCAGAGTCGAGTGTCTGACCCCCGAATACGACTTCTGTTTCTTGATCTTGGAGATGCCATTTGAATGCCACCTTTTTTTAGGGATCATTTCATTATAAATTTTAGATAAGATAAGAAAGAAATGATTTTAAATGAATAGAATGAAAAAATATTATAATATTATTTTTTATTATTATTTAAAAATTTAAAAATTTTAGTATATATTATATAAAAATTTAAGAAAATTATGATGAAATGATTTGAAAGTGTTTTGTATCCAAACGGATTAGATGAAATTTTCTCGATTAATTTGTAAAGTGAGATGAGATAAATTTTTTATAAATAATAGTAAGATAGTTTGTGAATAATAGTGAGATAGTTTGAATTGAGTATTTTTTAATTTAAAAAAAAAAGAGAGAGAGAAAAAGTTAAATAATAAATATTATAAAATTAAAATATAATTTTTATTTAGAAATTAAAAAAAATTGAAGTTTTTTTGTTTGAAAATTTTAAAAAATTATAATGATTAATTTTAAAATATTTATATTTATATTATGTTTAAGAAATAGATAAAATAAGATGAGACCTATTTTCAAAAAAAATCCTAACTCCCCTATAAAAAAAATGGGGGGGACTTTTAATTAAATAATTAGTCATATAGATGTGGGAACCTCATCAAGCGATTGAATTTACCTCTCACCTTTCAATTTGTTTAGCATTTTAAATCACTCAGTATCTATGTTGGATACGCTAATAAATGTCAATGTACTTGCTTTTCTCCTACGATGCATCTGGTCCATTCCGATTGGAAAGGTCATTTTTGCAAATTATTATTCACATTGACTTCTTTAAGCATGGTAAATATGGAAAATTAAGACTGCCCTTTCTTTTCTCGTATTCCCGTGTCAACTAAGAAATATTTGAATAATGTGTTAAGATGAGATGATAATTAAATAAAATATTATTTTTTATTTATAAATTAAAAAAATATAATTTAAATATAATTTTAAAATTTTAAAAAATTATAACAATAAATTGAAATAAGATAAAAGATGATATTAGTTAAGAGGTGTTTTTTATTCAAACCTAATCTAAAAGTGAGATAGGGAGTACGGAGTTTTCCTTTCAAATTATTAGCTCCCAAAAAAAATAGTAAATTCAAGAGGCTGCATGTAAATAAGGCCGATGATTGTCCTATCGTATGAGGTTATCAAGGGGTTTCCTTCATGTTTCCATTTTGTATCGAATAATGTTATTTCAGCTCTATTTCTACGACAAAAGTGGTTGCTTCACGGAAGCAGCGACTCTTTTGGGTTGGTTGGCTGAAATAACACTCTCAATTGCAAACATGGTTCCAAAAGTTCGCTTTCAGGTTATCTCATGCATATTTAATTTTAATTCTACGTTTATATAGCGTAAGTCTCATCACTAAAAGAAAAGAAAAACGCACATTTATAAATGACGAAGAGCACAGCCTAAACCAAGAAGGGTAGCAGCAGCTGATCTTGACAGTAATTTTAGAGTCCATGGTTCGTGTCTTGGTCTGGACCACGCACTGTACACTCATGGTCCAAACCCCCCGCCCCACTTCACCAAACTTATCCCTCTTACTCTTTTCCCGCTCTGTACGAGCAAAGTACTAACACAGGATTTGATCAGATCAGGACAACCATCATCCTGATCATCCCTCTCTTCTCCTAACCTGCATGGTATATACTCTCCCAATTGCGTAGGTCCCGCCCTTCCCTACTTTAAGATCCACTTCACACCTGTCCTCCACTATCCTCAAATCAATGCCTCCAATTTTTTTCAAGTCAAATCTCACAAAAAAAAATGATTTCTATACAATTTTGCATACAATGTTGTGAATTGACGGAAAATAGGATATTTTTATAAAAAGAAATGCCATGCATTAGGTATTATTTATTATTATATTTTAATATTTATAATTTTTTATAGGGTATGGAATATTTTTTATAAAATGCAAAGGTATTTTTTATAAAATATAATTTGTAAATTTTAGAATGGTAAATAATAATGGATGAAAACTTTTATTTAATAAAATATATTGTGAAAAAAAAAAAATTAGAGGTACACCTGTCACCGGACAGTAATTCCGCTCTATAATCTCCTACTATATATGGACCCTGCCTCCCTTTACTTCACATTTTGCACTGAAAGCAGGTCACTCATTCTCACTAACATGCGCCTGGGTTGTCCTCGCCGGTATCCGGCGCTCCTCCCCCTCACCCTTGTAACCACACTCTTCTTTATCAGCCCGGTGATCGGGTGGCGCCCATGGCCTCACAACAAGACCAACGCCCATGATTTAGTTTTCGGAGACTCCAAAAAGTTCGAGGGCTCATCCGAGTTCGTCCGCTTAAAGTACCACATGGGACCGGTGCTCACCGCCAACATTACCGTCCACACAATCTGGTATGGCACTTGGGAGAGGAACCAGAAGAAGATCATCCGCGAGTTCATCAACTCCATCTCTGCCGTCGATTCCAAGCACCCCTCAGTCTCCGGCTGGTGGAAGACGGTACAGCTCTATACGGACCAGACCGGCGCCAACATTTCCCGTACGGTGCGTCTCGGCGCCGAGAAAAACGACCGGTTTTACTCGCACGGGAAATCACTCACGCGCCTGTCCATTCAGTCGGTGATCAAGAGCGCCGTTGGGGCCAAGTCGAGACCCTTGCCCTTAAATCCGCAGAGTGGGCTCTACCTTTTGCTCACATCTGCTGACGTGTACGTCCAGGATTTCTGCGGACAAGTGTGTGGCTTCCACTATTTCACGTTCCCGTCCATTGTGGGGTACACGCTACCTTACGCATGGGTTGGGAACTCGGCGAAGCTGTGCCCGGGTGTGTGCGCGTATCCCTTCGCCGTACCGAATTATATCCCTGGGCTGAAGCCGTTGAAGTCACCGAACGGCGACGTAGGGGTGGACGGGATGATTAGCGTGATCGCGCACGAGATCGCCGAGCTGGCGACGAATCCTTTGGTGAACGCCTGGTACGCCGGGCAGGATCCTAGCTTCCCGGTGGAGATTGCAGACCTGTGCGAGGGGATATACGGTACCGGCGGCGGTGGGTCCTACACCGGTCAGCTCTTCAACGGCGAGGATGGCACTACGTTTAATATGAACGGGATCAGGCGGCGGTTCTTGGTTCAGTGGATTTGGAACCATGTGGTTAGCTATTGTACCGGCCCAAATGCACTCGATCAGTAAAAACCTCTCTCCCTCTCTGTCTGTCTTTTCATTTTTCGTGTATTTGGGATTTTTTGCTGTTGATGTTGGGTTTGTGTTTTGGGAGTGACTAGTTAAGGTAGTTAAGTTTGTTAATTATGTATTAATAATATTGTCGACAGTTGTATACCGTCTTTGTATACAAATTACATGTGGGTTCTTCCCGCCTCATTTGAAGCCAGCCAGACAGTTCGGGTTAGGTACTGCTGATCTTAAAGATATTTAAAATTGTGCTTAAAACAACTTTTGTCTTAATACTACACAATACAATACCCTACTCGACCACTGCAATTTGGGTTCGAGAGGGGGGCCCTTGCTCTAGGTGGTTTGAATCGACAAAGACAAAGACCTGAAAGACAATATTGCATTTGCATTTGCATCTGCTCGTGTGTCCTCCCTTATCTGCTCATATCTCCGATCCTTTTTCTGTGGACTCTAGTATTCTGTCCAGCAGCGTTGTGTGTGTCTGAGTCTTATATATCTTAATTTATGTGACTTCGTTTATACAACTTAATTTATATGGTCTTAATTTTAACGTTGTGCCTATATATCTCTATGCCCTGTTTCAATATTTGGGTGCATGAAAATGTAATATGCAGAAAAATGATTGAGGATCTCCATTGGGGAGTAACATCTTATTTTCTAATGTCTATGTTTAGAATGATTATCTATGTACGCTTAGCTTGATTGTGTGGGAAATGGAATACTTCACCCCTATAAAACAGCCTTTTATTTTTTATTTTTTATGGAGATAAATAAAAAGCCGTTTAGGAGAGGTATTGCTGCACCGAGCAGTGTTATATACGGTCTTCGTTTAAGAATTGTAATCTAAGTTTAGATAATTTTATTTTTAAAATTTTTTAAAATTATAAATATCTCTCTTAAAATGATTTTTTTTTTTATTTAATAAAAGACTTGCACATAAAGTCTTTAAATTGGGCCTGAAAATAGAATTTCTCTGCCGCACCGCACATACAAATTGTATAAAAATATCTGTGCGCGCGAGACATTGTAAGAACATGTTCTATATCCCAAGTAGAGACATCCGATAAAAACATATATACGAGAATAAGTTCGTACCCCTAGATTAGATGTTGCCTTATTAAAAGAGAGCCCTTTTATTTTATAAGATATTCTAAAAGATATCCGTACAAGAAAAAGGATCCTACTGGCCGTCTGCCCCTAGTGCAATTTTATTTTATTTTAAATTTTTTAAAATAATTTATTAAAAAAATAAAATTTTGGAGTAGTAATTTTTTAACATTTAAAAAGAATTAATAAAATGCATTAGCGGTTAAATGCAAACTTGCATTCTAATTTTTCAGCCAACCTATGCTTAATATATATATATCTTTTTTGTTTTCGATGTTAACCTATGCTTAATATTTTGAACTCTGGGGAAGGAAGGACCTTTAGCATATTTCGGGACCCACACACTCCTAATTTTTTGCCATTTTCTGAGGATACTTTATTGGGATTTGGGTAGAGCTTAGGTTATGATCGATGTTATCTTTTTATCATTTGAACGCTTTAATTCAGTTTCCCTTTTTCTAAAGGTCCATTGTTTGTTTGTTACGTACTTCGAAAACAAAAGTCATCGATTGCTCAGTCCCCTTCAAATAAAAAAGGCTGAAAAAGATGAGCAAGTGGCAATAATACCTGGGTAACATATTGTTATTGTAGGGTCAGCTTTCAGGCGCCTTGGGAGAGTAAAATCATCCCAAGAATTTTAAGAACACACGTAGTAAAATCTCAAAACCTTCTCAATCGGTTCAATGTTGCAAAATGCCATTTCAAGAAAAGTTTGCGTGAGAATTATAGCATGGGTGACATCCACCCCAGAGTTCCCCCATGGCCCACCATTTTCTAATAATGGTTCCCTGCTCCAATCCCTCTTCGCCTCCATACCCATTTAATAATGCTAATCAATCTTCACCAACTCTCTATTACTTCGAACGCATATATATATATATATATATATATATATATATATATATATATAATACTAGAGAACGGTATCAGATGCATTAATCATGATATGCATTTGATATAATGATTTAAATAAAAAATAAAAAAAATGAAAAAACTAATCTCTTATTTAACTAGAAAAAAAAAATTTAAAATTAAAGAAAGATAAAAAAATTAAAATTAAAAAAAAATTAAAACTTCAACAAAATATGAGCGTTGGTATGTATCCATATTTGATTATTTATTTACTTTCTATATAATAATAAAATATTATTAATTTTTTATTTAAAAAAATTGAAAAAAAAATGAGTAAACTATCAGAATAAAAAAGACATGAAAAATAGACGTTAATTCGTATGCGCCGCGGGACTATTAAGGACATTTTGGTAAAATATGATATTTCATTAAATTCTACAATAAAGCTACACGTCAAATTATAAGGGTTTTAAAGACCTTTAGGTAAAACATGACTTTACGAACTTAATAGGAAAATAAAAAAAATTACTATTCACAATTAGATAAATACTTATTATAATAGAGTAGATATATATATAGAGTAATATTATATTCCACACTCTCTCTTTATTTTCATCCCACTATATAAGATATGACATATTTATCATCATTATCATCCAATAAAAGATCATCTAATGATGATATATATATTACATCTTACATAATAAGATGAGAATACGATGGTAGTGGTGTATATAATTTTTCATACATATATATATATATATATGCATTCTTCCCCTATCATATTTTTTTTCCTTTTATATATATATATATCGTTTGGTTTGGATTTATACAATAACTCCCTACAACAATAATTTACATACGCATCATGTATACGTGCAGCGAACTTGTGACTAGAATTTAAGTACGTTTAATGCCACCTTCATGGTTCATCGAAAAGTGGGATCAGTACCATGTGAATAAAAAACAAAATGAAGTAACAGACACGTATTAATAAAAATAAATAATAAAAGGTTGAGGAAGATAAAAACGGATTTTTAAATTTTGAAACAGAAGTATTATAACTATAAAAGATTTTTTACAAAAAATCTATAAATCAATCTTAAAAATAATTTTATAATATAATGTATTATATTAACTTTTATTTATTTATTTATTTTTATGTGAGTAAAAGACTTATATTTTGGAAAGAGATGGATTAATTCGCATTAGATTCATCATTTTCATTTTCAAAATTTGATGAAAAGTACATGTTTTTCATAAATCCAAAACCTCCATATCCATAAATCCATATTGGATTAGCCATTGGATTTATCAAAATAATAATATAATATTAATTTGTTAATAATAATATTTTAAATTTATTTTTTTTATATTTTACAATGACACTAACTATATGTTAATTAATTATTTAATTTAATACTTAAATTATTGTTTCCCAACTTAAATATATTGTGGCTCAAAATTGAAAAATAATAATTTAAGTAAATAAAATAATAGTTACAGAATATGAATTGTGAGTCTTCAAATTTGAAGTTGAATTGAAATGCAATGTAACTCAAAGTTTCAAATTTTAGTATTTGGTGAATTCAATGCGGTGATTTTAAACATAAATTCATTAAATTTTGAAAATTAAACTCATTTGATTAGTCCAATACTAATGAAGCAGCTTAGGGCATGTAATGCATTTTCATACTTCGACTATTTGTGAGTAAAATCCTCTACATTGGACTAGTCAAACCACCAAATCTCAACATATGAGTTATAGTAAATTAAGTTCCCTAGTCATATTTATCTAGACACTATTCAATCACCAAAGTAATATTTTAATCATTTTCAATAATAATTATATTTTAATCTTATATCAGGTGCGCTGGTTTTCAAGTTTTTGACCCATCATACATTATATATATAAATATAAATGTTACTTTACATGCCCTTTTTGTTTTGTAATATCTTACATCTATTTCAAAAATCTATAAGTTATTTTAATGCCTATATTATCTAATTATTTTAAAGTCTATTTTATCGATTCCAATTTTAATAAATAGTCCGTTATTTTCTACCTTATTCTATTTTATTTTTCAACAGTATGTAATATTTTGCCTGGGTTTTGTGGCGTCTAGTAGTTGAATCCAGTTTGAAGAAATATATGAAGTGTATTTGTAAAATAATATTTTTTTTTAATAAAATATTATTAAAATATATAATATTATATTATTATTTTGACTTGAAGATGATTAATCTAATATAAATTTACCTAGATAAAATTTAATGCTATAATCAAAATCTAAAGTTTTGATCAAAATTTAGATTTAGATCTAGTTTGAGTATCAAGATATTTTCAAAATATCTTACTATTATTTTATTACTATTTATTATATATTTTTAGTTATTATTTAATATATTATTATTATTATTTATAAAATATTTAAAAATAATTGATTATCTAAACGCAACCTAAATTATACCTAATGCTCTTAAAAGATAAAAAATCAAGGAGTAACCTGATGAGGGGCCGCTTCTGGTTGAGTGCTTTTTCCGGCGGTGCCAGCTATTAATGTATGGATATATATATATATATTGGGGTTCACTTTTGTAGCAGCTAGCGTTCAACCTACTCCAAGAGAGAGTCTAGTAGAAGCCAAATATACAAATATCTTTTTGCCAATTTTAGAGGGAGTGAGAGCCAGCTAGCTCTTTTGTTCTCAAATGCGTTTACCGATGACTTTGAACCCATTCTCTTTATTTTTTAATCCATATATTTCTGGTGGGGTCGGGTTATCCATGTTAAGAAGAAGGGTAGTGCTACAGCCCCCGCTGGGGGCTCCGCTGGGGCTGTAGTATTTTTTAATATATATTTTATTTAAATAATTTTTATATAGATTTTTTAATATTTTAAAAAAATAAAATAAAATTAAAATATTATTAAAAAATATTTTTTTAATCTAAAAGTAAAAAATATATATTAAAAAATATTTTCTTAATCATGAAGTAAAATAAAAAATTATAAAAAAATATTTTTTTATAATTTTTTATTTTACTTCATAATTAAGAAAGTATTTTTTAATAATATTATGATATTTTTTAAAAATATTTAAAATAGTCATATTACAGCCTCGTTGGGGGCTCCCGTTGAGCTTAACATGTATTTTTTTATGTGTAATTTTTTAATTTATTTTTTATATAGATTTTTTTTACACTTATAAATATTTTTAAAAAATAAAATAAATTTAAAATATCATTAAAAAACACTTCCTTAATCAGAAAGTAAAAAAAAAATCATTAAAAAACACTTCCTTAATCAGAAAGTAAAAAACAAATCATTAAAAAACACTTCCTTAATCAGAAAGTAAAAAAGAAAAACATTTCCTTAATCAGAAAATAAAATACAAATCATTAAATATTAATTTTTATTCTACTTCATAATTAAGAAAATATTTTTAAATAATATTATAATTTTTATTTTATTTTTTAAAATATTTAAAATTATTAAAAATATTTATATAAAAATAAATTTAAAAAATATATATAAAAAAATGCTACACGCCCCAGCGGGAGCTCCCAGCGGGAGCTCCCGCTGGGCATGTAGCATTTTCCTAAGAAGGATGGTAGTTGTTCAACATTCCTGTAATCTTCGGCACTTGTATCAAAGTTGTCGGCTTTTTCCCCAGCTGTCACAGGGATTTTGTACCTAATTTTAGATGAGAAACATTTCACTTCGGTAAATATCTTTTTTTATTATTATTATAATTTTTTAAAATTTGTTATATAAAATTTATAATAATAATAATATTAAAAAATAATATTATAATAATATCTTATTTAATTTTAATTAAAATCAACTTATCTCATTCTAATAATCAAATCAGATTTTTTAAAATAAGACTGTTTCAATCGATGGTTGACTTTTTTTTTTTTGTGAAATTTCCTTTGAAATTTAAAATTATCTCAATTTATTATTATAATTTTTTTAAAATTTTCAAAAGAAATTTGTGGTAGGTATTAATTAAGAGAATAAAATTTTATTTTGTACTTACTGTCACCCCCTTCAATCAAATCTATAACAATTACAATAATTGTCAAAGACTAGGGAATCCTCTAAGAGAAAATAATAAATTATGAGACGAATACAAAACAAGCAATAATAAGTGCTACAACTGTCCTAGGGTTAGAAAAAAAAAAAAAAAAAATCCTAGAATGATGATAGGCTGCCGTCAGCAATGACAGTTGGTTGTGTCATCTAGGTAAAATTTATTTATTTTTTAATTTTTAATTTTTTATAATTTTTAATATTTTTAAAAATAAAAAATAGAAGACATATTAGCATTATTTAATATCCTAACCCATTTAAGCTGGTTTTATCTTTTCATCTCTACTTGTATATTTAATTAAATTGAGTATAATATAGAATCATAATTCGAATTTAAGATTCATGTTGTGTTATCATTTAAATTACTATTTATCTAAAAAAACTTAAGTTTAAAATGATAGAAATATCTTAACAAAACCCAACGATCCTATTTATCCCTTGATTCTCAACAGTATTGCAAGTTAATTGCAGACTTTGTTCTCTCTTTGAGTCTCTATTTTTAGTTGAATAATTCTATTTACAATCGTAAAATGCGTAAATACTATATAATCATTTTGAAAAAAAATTTTAAAATTAATAATTACGTGATGATTACATAATTTACAATTATAAATATATTTTATTTTTTAGTTTGAACGATACTCTCTATGTTTACCGTAAAAAAATAAAAAAATCCAGAGGGCATGTTTTCAGCACATATTCGTTAGCCGTCTCCAAGTAAAAGTGAACCATTTTGCTCATAAAGGCCAAATTGAACAGCACTAGCTAGTAGCTACCATGACCCATCATTGCATGTATACAACTGATTATGGTAGAACAAAATCCATATATATATATATACAGTCTCAAATGGCTGACAATTAAAGAGATATTAATCCCACTGTGCCCAATATATAATATAGCTGCATGCATGCAGAAAACAAAGTCCTGCACTAAAAACGATCATTAATACAAGCTAGCTGTGGAGTTTCATTCTGGTTGAAAAACACTTTAGAAAGAACAGATGCTTCGCCAGGTAATTGCATGGCAAACAATTTACTTCAATGATCTAGTACCAGAGGTGATCCTCATTCCCCTGAAAAAACCTTGGCAATTTCACTCTTCATCTTTGTTTGTAATTGGCATGAAAGCCACTAGTCCGAATTCAGCCTAAAGAAACTACTCGACTGTCGGCAGCCGGCACATAGAAAGAGGAATCAGATCATTATCAAGAAATTGTCTTCACTCTTCATTTGTGGTCTTGAAGTTTGTCATTCTGCAAGTAGTTGAACGTACTCCATAAGCAATATTCCAGCAATAAACAAGGACAGTCGGTGTAAATGATGGGTACTATAATTAATAAGAGTAATATTATATATAGTCGTAAAATGTATAAATACTGTATAATCGTTTTGAAAAAGAGTGAGGTCTACTATTAAAAAATTAATTTATTTTCATATGGGTCCTATATTTATTCACTTTTTTCAAAACGACTGTACGATACTTGCACACTCACGATTACAAGTATCATTTCTCATCAATTAAACCATTCAAGACACCTCCTCAATTTCACAACTTATATTTATTAGAAAATTATACATCACATTCTTATTCTACTTTTATCTCACTACGATAAAATATTGGTATTGCCCCTCAACCTTTGAAATTTTATTTAAACAAAATAAAGATTGATCCAAGGGTGATAAAAAGTGCCACATTTTACGTAGATAGATATCAATAGAATGAGAACGTGAAATGTAATATTACTAGTATATTTTTTTGATAGGTTTATTAATCGTATTTGTTTGATTTTAATTTTAATCTAAGACAAATACTAGACAAAAATGCAAAATTTTAAATACCATTTTAGTCGAGGTACTGAAACGAAATATTTCGATATTAATACAATTTCAAAATAATCTATATATAGATAAATTAATTATATATATAAAAAATTATATTTTAAAATAACAACAATATAAATCATAAACTCAATAATTATCAACCTAAAGCTATATTTTCCCTAGCTTTCATGTAGCCCATACTGTCATAACATGATAATTTACACCTATGCCATTTGCCAACCTAAAACCACAAATTTTCTAAACTTGAATTCGAGCATTACTTTTCCAAGCTTATGCTGTAGCATTAAATCAAATATTTGTAAATCTTTGATCAAGAATTCGAGCAGTACCTTTCCAAGCTTATGCTGTAGCATTATTCAATCAAATATAAGTAGCTAACGTATATATTTCCAGATTTTTATATCGTATGCAAGTGTTTTGATATATTATGAAAATACATGAACAATTGCATGGAATATGGCAGCGAATACATGAACAATTGATGATTATTGTTCCGACAAAGAAAATTCGGGCCAGTACGTAACGATATTCAATACTTTGCAAGATAGAATTAAAGTGCTATTTCATAATATATTTGTGGAGTAAGTTGGTCAGGGCCGTACATGAATTTATTACCTTTCAGCCACAGTATTATTTTTAATAAATTATAATCATGAAAGGGTGGCCATGTTCCGCATACAAAGTACTAGAAATTTAGAAGCAATAAAAAGGCAAAAAATAAAAAATAAAAAATAAAGAGAAGCATTTAATCGGTGCACGTTTTGAAGTGAATTGGTATATATAAATGCTGTGGATCATCGATGTTTAATGTATAAAAATCATATTTTTGCCCACAGATCGAACATTTCCATCATAAATCAATCTCCCTATTCTATACCAATATTGAGGTGCAGAAGAGTTTATTGAAGAAATTATTTGGAGTACTGAATACCAAATGAGTATTGAGAAGATCAAGTAGATCAACATGCATGCAGGAGGCCTTCTTGCATGCCCATATTGTGAAAGTGATGTAACGTGTGAATAATAACAAACATTCTGCATCAAATTAATCATATTAGATAATTTTGGCTGAGTCATCAGGACCGTCCAATATCCTGTTGATGGGTCCCAACAAAAGCTTGGACTTGCACAAGGAAAAAGGCATTATATATTGAAGCATAATCGGCTTCTCTAGCTAGGCAGGGTTAGAAAAACTGCTATACCATTGATCACTTCTTAATACTGTCACAGGACGTGACCTTTGCATGCACCCATGAAATGATGATAAAAATATTGGGCTAAAATTCAGCAGTTTGATCATATGGGTGGTGAAGTTATTATTTTCGCAACCCTTTTGGTATTTTCCGACCATTGTTGTGTTTAAAGGATACCACACCTAGCCTGGTTGAGAGATTGGAGGAATTCGATCATGTGACAGTAAAAAAGCAGCTTGTTGTTTCTCATGATGTGCTAGACAAGTTTACAGATAAGAGAGAAACCAACACCCATGCATCTTCAGATAATAAAATACATAGCTAGGGCAATCCTAAAATCATAAATACACAGCAATTTTAGGCGGTAATTAGACCTCATGGTCAAAGTCGTGTTGAGAATATGAAAAAATGCATTGGGTACTGTAGAAAATAAATGAATTACCTAAAAAGATGGCACGGCCATGTGAAAATATTCATGTCCAACTACCAATAAAAGAACTAGTACATCATTTATTTAAAGGAAGTAATATTGTTAGGTTTAAGTTATAAATCTATCAGTCTTATATAAGTTTTTTATAAAAATGTGGATCCAATTAAAAAAAAATGAATTTTTTTATACTAAGATCTATTTTTTAAAAAAAAAAAACTTATAAGAAGGACTTGCATGTATATATCAATTTGAAGGGTGGATCTCATCCCAACCAGGTCAGTAAAACCAAAATCATCAATTAAAAAATTAAGAAAAAAAATGAAAAAGTTGAGTAATGGATGAACAGGATAGAGAGCCTGCAGCTATTAGATTATACATGAAGAGAAATGCTTTGACCAAAAAATGTCTTGAATGAGATTTTTTTTTTATCGAATTATTAAAAAAATAATTTTTAATAATATTATGAATTTTTAATTTTTTTAAAAATATTTATAATGATTAAAAAAATACATAAAAAAAAAAGGAAAAGAAAAAATTTTACTCTATTCAAAACAATTTTTAGATCTAAATTCGGGATCCGTCGTAGCAGGACTATACATGAATCTCGTATCAGATACAGCAAACAGGTTGCTTGCAGTTATACAATCATATATAGACAGTAACCGTACAGCTATAGCGGAATAAAACCAGCGTACAATTAGGAAAAAGCTAAAAAGATGAACTTTTTATGATTGGAAGATGATCCCAATAGGCCGATATCACAGCGGGCCATCAATAGTGAACTTCATCAAAATATATTAATCCCAGTTCGTTTCGATTTTTCCTTTTATGGCTCAACTTGGATGATCCGAATTCTGAGCTCTTTGCAACTAAGTTGATTTTCAGCAAACCACAGCAAGGCCGGTGCTAACTAAATTAAGCGTGCGGCTGCTAACATTCACCGTCAGGGAAAAAACATCGAGATCTTCCCATGCCACAAGGTCCACAACTATAAACAAACAAGAAATCAATGACGCCACCTCCTAAACTCAAGTCGTCACACGACACTGCATCCGCTAAAGAATTTGATGCGCTCAACCAACGATTTTCCATCAAAATTTATCACAAACTAAAAACAAGAAATCACACCTGATGCAGAGAGAACAATGCCCTCAAGAAGAATGACCCCGCCCAGCCCCAACGTACAGAGCAAGAATAAAAGCATGACTTTCATTCCTGTTTTCCTGTTTCGCCTCAATTAACCTTATCTTCTTGGCTCACAAAAGCCGGTCTTCTGTACAATCGGTCATGACTAACTAATTATCGAGGCCCTCTCGCTTATGCTTTTCCGTTTCTTCTTAATAGCACTGAGCGTTCTCACTTGCATTTTGGTTTTGTAGGGTGGGATTACCACAGAGGTCTCAACGAGATTGGAGGTGAGCTTTTGGATATCTGAGGGATTCTGGAAGATGAGGTTGTGGTTTGCTGGTGAAGGAAGATGCAGAATGGATCGGGATCACGTGTAGCGCCGTTTTCAGTTAATTGAGAATTTTATAGAAGCGTCTTCGAGTCTCTCGGAGTTTTGGGAACACAAACCATTTACCATACATCCACGTTCTTCTCTTCCTCTTCTACACACTCACTTATATTCACTGATCCCTCTATTGCTCTATTTTCTGACTCTTATGCAGAGATTTCAAGTTCCTCAAACAATTCTTCCATTGCAACATTTGATCTAGTTGATGCGTTTGATGGACCACCTGCCACAACACCCATTCCTTACTCTTCTCCACTCCCTGAATCTCGTTGTTCCAGTGGGGTAAGTACTCCTCATACTTATCTTCGTGATTATCATTGTTTCTACGTCCTTGCCACCCTCAACAAACTTCACAATTATCGTGAGGCTCGTACTGACCCATTTTTGCATCAATCTATGTCTGATGAATTGAATGTTCTTGCCAAAACACATACTTGGGAACTGGTGGACTTGCCTCTTGGTAAAGCCGCAGTGGGATGCAAGTGGATTTATAAAATCAAGACTCGGGCATATGGATCAGTTGAACGCTACAAGGCTCGACTTGTTGTAAAGGGGTTCACTCAGGAGTATGGGATTGACTACGAGGAGAATTTTGCTCCTATTGCTAGACTTACATTTGTCACATCTTTACTTACAGTTGTTACTGTCTAGCGTTGAGAACTTTTTCAAATGGATGTTAAAAATGTCTTCTTTAATGGTGATCTCATTGAGGAAGTTTACATGCAGTCTCCACCTGGCTATGAGCATCCTCCACATAAAGTTTGTCGTCTTTGTCACGCACTTTATGAGCTCAAACAGGCTTATTGAGCGTGTTTTGAAAAATTTTAGTCAATGGTTTCTCAACAAGATTTTTTTTTCTAGCCCATATGATTCTGCACTCTTTCTTCACACTACTAGGGTAGGTACTGTCCTTCTTCTTCTCTATGTAGACGATATAATTATTACTGGTGATGATATTGTTGGTATTCGAGATTTTCAAATTTTTCTTAGTTAGAATTTTGAGATGAAGGATTTGGGACATCTTAACTACTTTCTCGGCTTTGAAGTTACTTCGAGTCAGGATGGTTATTATCTCACTCAAGCCAAGTATGCTTTTGATTTACTTTCCAAAGCTTGGTTGACAGATAGTAAGATAGACACTAGCCCATTTGAGTATAATACTAAGCTCCTAGCCACTGACGGTTCCCCACTTGCAGATGCAATACTTTATCGACAATTAGTTGGCAGTCTCGTTTATCTTACTGTCACCAGTCCTGACATTTCATATGATGTTCATCTGATCAGTCAATTTATGAGCACTTCTCGATCAATCCATTTTGCTGCAGTTCTTCAAATTTTACGCTACATCGAGGGTATTTTGTTCCATGGTCTGCACTTCTTATCCCACTCCTCTCCAGAACTTCAGGCCTATTTTGATGCAAATTGGGATGGTAATCCTACTGATCGTCGCTCTACCACTGATTAGGGTTTCTTTCTTGACACTTTTTTGATTTTATGGTGTAGTAAGAAACAGTCCGTTGTTTCCAATTTTAGCACTGAGGCTGAATATCGTGTTCTTGCTGACATGACATCTGAACTTTTGTGGATTACATTGACTTTTGACAAATATGGGTGTTCTTTAATCAATTAGTTCTCATCTTCACTGTGACAATCGTAGTGCCATCCAGATTGCGCACAATGATGTGCTTCACGAGCATACCGAACATATTGAGATTGATTGTCACTTCATCTGCCACCATCTTCAGCATGCTATCCTCCAGTTACACTCAGTTTCTTCTAAAGATAATCTTTCAGATATTTTTACAAAATCATATTCACCTGATCGGCTTGGTGATCTTGTCTCCAAACTCTAGTTGACTTCGCCACCAAGAGTTTGATGGGAGATATTAGTCTATATATTTGTATCTTAGAATATATTTAGAATATTAGATCATATCCTTAATTTCTTAGAATTATGCTAGATCATATCCTTATTTTCCTGTTATTATGCTAGATTAGAATCTTTCATTTTATTTGTATTTCCTTATTTGCTTTGGCCATATTCCATTATATCTAAGCCTCCTTTATATAGTTTAATACACACATAAATACATACTTCTCTGATTTTTCAAAATTTTCGCTATTTCAACAGGTTTTTGTGTAGTGTCGTTAGTCATTTGTTATAATTGGCCTTAAAATAATCGGACACATAAAATTAAATTAGCTTCTCAATCTCATTATAAATAGAATAAAAAATTAATCAATTTGGATTATATACAAGAAATTTATTCATAAATTCGTTTCATTGATACACTGAATTGTGTTTGGTTGTTAAATCAAATTCAAGTTATCTCAAACAAATCATTGATGAGACATATTACTTTTCAACTTTTCATAAAAAAGTCTTAACCTATTTTATATATTTCAATCTATAAAAATTAAACTCATCTCAATAAAATCTATAAAAATATTATTATTCACAAATCAACTTAACTCATCTCAACATCTAAACGTAATTTAAATCACCAAAATTATAAAAATAATAATATTTTAGATTTTTTCACCAACACTGTAGTATAATATATAAGGAAAATGCTAAATTTATTTCTCTATATATCGTTTATTGATATATTAAAATTATAAAATTTAAAATTTAAAAGAAAACTAAAATCTTATAATTAAATTGTAATTAGACTCTACTCAATATATAACTATCGTGACATCGTCTCCGACTCTCTTGTATAAACGACGTTCTGTTTCCGTGGAAGGGCAACGTGTACGGACAGGAATTGAAAAAGATTCTGTGTGGGACCCATACCAAACCCACGGAGCATAGTCCACTCACAAAACAATCTTAGCGGGAAGCACGTTTTGAAACTGAACCCACCGAGACCCGCTTTCGTGTCGCCCTCTAACCCACCTTCCTTCCCGCGAAAATCTCTCTCTGACTCTCCGAACGCGTCCTCCCGATCCCTCATCCTCAAATATCACTCCCATACAGCCCTTGAAATTATGCAATGAAGGACCCCAACCAGATCCCTCATGTCCGACCCGCCTCATCCTCCTCCTCTAGCTCCTGCGACAACGTCGTCTTCCTCCCCATCCGCCGCCGCTCCTCTTTCCTCCCGAGCCAAGCTCCGCAAGATCCCTCACATACCAATCCGCGGTTCCCCCAACCATGAATTCACTACGCAAAGCGATGCCAATCTAGATGAAGGACAAGAAGAAGATGAGGATGAGGAGAAAGAGGAGGGCGACGATGACAATGACAACCCCGACGTATCAGACCCCGTCGATGCCGATGCGCCGGTGCTCCTTGCTTCCTTTCTGGGGCTCAACCGCATTCGTACTCGCTCCGCTCCTTCTCCGCTCGGGTTTTCGTCATCCATCGGTGCGCCTTTAAATTTGGGAGACGATTCGATCAGTACTACGGCCGCCGTCCCGCCCGCGACCAAATTGTCCAATTTGCATCACCGTACATCCTCGTTGTTAGAGCAAGGTGCAGATCGCTTTGACAACAAATTTCAACTTTTTGTTAAAACCAGAATTAATTTTGTCTCGGAAAAAGAAAATGAAAGTTAACTGGTTTTTTATATATTTATAACTATATGTAGAGAAAAAGGTTCAATGGAGTGAATCGAGATCGCTGAGAGCCCCATTGCCACTCAATCCGAGTTTGGAGGTAATGAATTGTTAATGAATAATACTGCTATTTTTCTAAAAGAAAAAATTGTTTGCAATGTCTACATATTATTATTTATTTTGGGTTTGTTGGGAGAATATAGATAGCTCAGGTTTATGGCATTGAGGTGTTTTATATATACAGGCTAATCATGCGGCCCTTGCCAAGGAAATTCAATCCCCGCGTTTCCAGGCGATACTGCGTGTTACAAGTGGGCGTAAGAAGAGAACCCCTGATATCAAGAGCTTCTCCCATGAACTCAACTCCAAAGGGGTTCGACCATTTCCAGTTTGGAAGTCTCGTGCATTCGGGCACATGGAGGTATGTGTATGCATTGTTGGATTAGTTATTAAGGAGAAAAATGTTCCCCATGGATGCCCAATTATTATTCTTGTTGCCATCTCTTACACATTTCAATATATTTACTTTCCTCTAATTTTCCATATAGGAGATTATGTTGGCAATAAGGGCAAAATTTGACAGGTTAAAGGAAGAAGTTAACTCAGATTTAGGTGCATATGCTGGAGATTTGGTGGGTATACTAGAGAAGACTTCAGAGTTTCACCCTAAATGGAAAGAGGACTTGGAGGATTTATTGGTCACTGCACAGCGCTGTGCGAAGATGTCTTCTAGTGAATTTTGGGTAAAGTGTGATGCCATTGTTCAGAATTTGGATGACCGGCGTCAGGAACTACCTATGGGGATCCTCAAACAAGCCCATACACGACTCCTTTTTATCCTCACTCGGTGCTCCCGGCTTGTGCAGTTCCAGAAAGAGAGTGGTTACGAACAAGAACACATTCTGGGACTTCACCAACTCAGTGATCTTGGAGTTTACTCAGAACAAGTTTTTCGGGCTACACGGCAGGACTTTTCTGGGCGATTGGGTGGGAAGGAATTGAATAAGAAGCAGACAAAGAAATCGCATGGGCAGGAAAAAGGCAGCCAGATTACGAAGCAAGTTCTAGTAGATCAAGATATTAGTAGTGGAGCTGATGGCGTGGAAGTTGACACTGCCAGAAGTGCTGATTCATCTTCAAGCAGCTTTAGAATGTCATCTTGGAAGAAACTTCCAGGAGCTGCCGAGAAAAATCGGAAAGGCCCTGATGCTGTTGATGCACCCTCCAAGGATAAACCGGATCAGGTGCAACTTAAGGATGCAAAACAAACTCGTGGAGGTTACCATATTGAAAACGTGGATACTCCATTATGCCACCCTGAATATTCAGAGGCTTCTGTAGGTTTACAAACACTGGGACTCTGGGATCAGCAAAATGTTATATATGAGAATTCAATTATCTGTCGTATCTGTGAAGTCGAAATACCAACTGTCCATGTAGAGGAGCACTCTCAAATATGTACGGTTTCTGATAGATGTGACTTGAAAGGCTTAACTGTTAATGAGCGGCTCGAAAGAGTTGCCAAAACTCTGGAAAGGATCCTGGAATCTTGGACGCCAAAAAGCACACCTGGAAGCACTGATACTCCAAGACGAAGTTTTGAGGTTGCTAGAGTGTCTACTTCAAGCATGCACGACTTAGATGACATGTCACCCAAGCATAACAATCAATGCTGTGAAGACATTCTTGATGTTGCTTCCGATGTTCATAAGAACTTTGTCATGGATGAACTGAACGTTTTGCCTGAACTATCATGTCAAGCTCGTCCTAAAATGACACCTGATGAATGCACAAAATCCTCGCCAGCTGGAAGCACGACACCAAGATCACCATTAGTAACGCCACGAACTAGCCAGATTGAATTGATTTTGAGTGGACGGAGAACACTATCAGAGCTTGAGAATTATCAGCAGGTATGCTTGCAACTGATAAATTAACATTTCCATGCATATTACAATCCCGCCCCTGTTTGCCATCTTGCTTACTGTTTTCTTGGATCATATTCATCTGGCTTCTCGTCATACTAAGTTAAGTAGTACGTTTGGGTGTTGAGAATGTTTGTGAATAGTAATGAAAAAGTAATGAAAAAGTAATAATAAAATATTAAATAATAGTACAAAGTAAGTAAAAAGTAATGAATAATAGAAAAGTAGGTAAAAAGTAATAATAAAATAAAGAATAGTAGTGAGAGTACCTCAAATACTCTCACTTGCCAAACATAACCTAAATCTTTGCGCGTCCCCCCCCCCCAAAAAAAAAAAAAAAGAAAAGAAAAGAGGCCCTATTGCCTTTCATTTTAGAAAAGAAAATAACATACTGAAACCATACTATTTATCTTCAGTAATCAACGCCTAGCTTTCTTTTTCTTCATTAAATAACATTTTCATTACACTCCAATTTCTGTTTCGTATTGTTAAGCATCTTTAATAGATTTTCATCTTATTTAGCCCTTTATATAAAGAAAAATACTAGAGACAAAGGAATGAGATCCCACACACTGACGTGGCACACTGCCACATCTCCCACTTTTTTTTTCCCTCTCCCTGTGCATCTCCCCTCCCCTCCTCCGTTTTTCCCTCTTTCTCCCCACCTCCTCGTGCCCTCTATGGTGGTCAAGGACCACCTCAGAGTGGGCAGAAGTTTTCAGCGATCCAAGCGACACCTTCGGTAGGGACATGGAGCTCACGATAGTGTCGTGAGCTTGCCGTGCATTGTGTCATGGTCGACGGCCGCTGTCAGTTGGCCGGGAACCACCCTTGACCCAGCAGAAGTTTCCGACAGTCCAAGTAGTGACTGCTAAAGGGGACACGGAACTCAAGGCAATGTTGTGGGCTTGTCGTGCACGTTTCGTGCATGACTTGCATGGTCGGTGGCCGCCGCCCGTTGGCTGGGGTGGTTAGGAACCACCCCACACTGGCAACAGACAACGCCGGCACGGAGAGAGGGGTGGTCTCCTAGTGGGAAAGGGGAGGAGGGGAGAGGCACAGGGAGAGGGGGGAGAATGAGGGAGGAAAAAAGAAGAAGAGAGAGACGTGCCACCAAAGGGATCATTTTGTGTACCTAGCAACCCTCTTATATAAATTATTGTAATTCATGGAATTCTTTTAATATATTGTTTTGATGATTAACATGTAGGTTTTAATAACATTACTGGTAGAGCTAGTTCGATTATCTGGATTTTTAATGATGGAAATTCTTTCAAACTCTTTTTGCTGTTATTCTTATATATACACTGTTTTTGCTGTGACTTTCATTTGTTAATCAAATCATGAATGACAGATAAACAAGTTGCTGGATATTGCTCGTTCTGTTGCAAGTGTAAACAATTGTGACTACGGTGCGTTGGAGTGTATGATTGACCGACTAGAAGACCTAAAATATGCCATCCAGGACAGAAAGGTGGATGCCCTTGTTGTAGAGACTTTTGGAAGACGTATAGAGAAACTATTGCAGTGAGTCAAGTTTTGATGTTAGACCATATCCCCAGTTATCTATGCATTGTGTCTAGTCCAGCATCTCTACATATGATCCCATTTCCTCTAATTTCGTGTTTGTCATCCTGAAATTTACAGGGAGAAATATGTAGATCTTTGTGGGCAAATAGAAGATGAAAAAGTAGACCCAAACGCCAT
The DNA here is from genome assembly GCF_001411555.2 of Juglans regia. Classification (NCBI taxonomy): domain Eukaryota; kingdom Viridiplantae; phylum Streptophyta; class Magnoliopsida; order Fagales; family Juglandaceae; genus Juglans; species Juglans regia. The sequence continues at coordinate 8,348,545 of NC_049901.1, read as the reverse complement.
TGTTGACGAAGAAAGCTCGATGGAAGATGATACAGTCCGTAGTCTACGTGCAAGTCCTATTGATCCATGTTCTAAGGACCGGACATCAATAGAAGACTTTGAAATAATAAAACCAATTAGTAGAGGGGCATTTGGACGAGTGTTTCTTGCCCGAAAAAGAGCAACTGGTGACTTATTTGCTATAAAGGTCAGCATCCCTGCCGACCTGAAATGGCTGAAAAAGAGGAAGTTAATAGGATAGGCTTTAATTGATTCAGTAGTTGGACATATCTGCCTAGCCACCATGCAATAGTACGATTAAGGGTATATATGTGACAAGGACGGACCAAAATGTCTCTTTGATTTCTCGAAGACTTGTGAATTCAGTGCCTCAGCTCTAGGAGATTTTTTAATGCATGATTTAGCGAGTAGTTCGAAACTTCAAATAGACGAGTCATTGCATCTTTCTTCGTTCATTAGCATATTTGTTACTGCGTGTATATTCACATGGTCTGAAAGTGTCAATTGCTTGCATATGGTTGAGACTTGAGGCAATCTTTATCTCAAAGTCTCTTTATACGTTCTGAATATTGTACAGGTTTTAAAGAAGGCTGATATGATCCGCAAAAATGCCGTTGAAAGCATTTTGGCGGAACGCAACATCCTTATATCACTTCGCAATCCCTTCGTGGTAAGCAGGTCCCACAATGTATAAATCATTGAGACTGCATTTTACAGAGATATATACTTCTAATGTGTATGTAATGTGATGACGGACAGGTCCGATTTTTCTACTCCTTTACATGCAGGGAAAATCTTTATTTGGTAATGGAGTATTTAAATGGTGGAGATCTTTATTCTTTGTTGAGAAATCTGGGCTGCTTGGACGAAGACATGGCCCGTGTATATATTGCAGAAGTTGTAGGGACATTCATACATCCTTATTTGTTTTATATATTTGCATAGATTCTATCTCGGCTCACAAGTAGTACAACTGTACAAGTTATGCTTTATTTTCCTCAGATTCTTGCTTTGGAGTATTTGCATTCTTTAAATGTTATTCATAGAGACTTGAAGCCAGACAACTTGTTGATTGGTCAAGATGGTCACATCAAGGTCAGTAGTTTGCATTTAAATTTAAGCTCAATTAATACAAATTGGCAATAGTTAATATTTCTGGCGTTTTATAAGACAATTCAGATTTATAGAATCTGATAATTTTATTAAGAGCTGCTCATATAAAACTTAATTGATATGACCTGAAGTATGCTTAAAACTAATTGATACAATGCACAGAGAGATCTTGGTCCTAAATTATTTCGAAAAGGGTAGTGCTACGTGTATTGATATTGGATTCCGATTCTGGATCCCAAGATGTTTATTTTTTTCATACATTTTCTTAATTCCTTAAACATTTTAAATTTTTTTATAAAATTATTAAAATATATTTTATTAATTATTAAATAAATTATAATAATAATTATAATAATCGAGACCTCATGACTCATAGCAATTTCCTTTCGAAAAACCTGACTCAATCTGACCTTTTCATCATGTAAGGTACGTTGTGGAGATTCAAGATGAAATATTTCCGTCAAATATTTAACTCCTTTTTTTAATTATTGAATTTCTGTCTTCACCAACCTCTATATATTTGAAGACGATCAGTTTTCCTCTCATCCACAAATTATCAGAGAAAGCTACTTATCTAATATGTTTGAGTTCTAAGGCATATATGTGGGAGTCTGGGAGTCGCATTGATCTGAATAAAGACGCTACCTTCTCCTTTCGTTTTTTTTTAATGTTTCTTGTCTTTTAATTTATTCGTGGAGAAGTATGTGTTCTATTTTTCTACATTTAATACTTGTTTGGAACGAGAGTTGGGATGAAATGAGTTGGTATGGTTTTAGATGAATTAAATAAAATATTATTTTTTAATATTAATATTATTTTAAAATTTAAAAAAATTAAATTATTTATTATATTTTATATAAAAATTTAATAAAATTATAATAATGAAATGATATCAATACTCAATCCAAACGGACTTATATGTGATATTTCTCCTTTTCTATTGTATTTATGCTGCGAAGTTTTTATGTTTCTTACAAATTTCTAATCCCTTCTGTTACAGTTGACAGATTTTGGGCTTTCAAAGGTTGGCCTTATTAACAGCACAGATGACTTGCGTCCATCGGTCAGTCGTACTGGTTTTCTTGGAGATGATGATCTAAAAAGTCAATCTTCAGTGAAAAGAGAACAGCGCCAAAAGCAGGAAGTTGTGGGCACTCCTGATTATTTGGCACCCGAGATACTTCTTGGCATGGGACATGGTTAGCAATTTATCTGCTGATTAGATATTATATCATCTACTGACAAACAACGTTCTTCAGTTCGGTCTTATTATTTTCCCACGCTGTTCTTCTTGAAGGTGCAACTGCAGATTGGTGGTCTGTGGGTGTAATTATTTTTGAGATGCTTGTAGGTGTCCCACCATTCAATGCTGAACATCCACAGGTAGGCTATCTGTATACAATCGTCACCAGATTGAGAACTATGGCATTAATTTAGAGGGTTTCTTTACAGTATACAGATTCCCTAAAGTTGAAATATTACGTACAATCAGTTTTGTGCCATTCATTTTAGTTATTTGTTTTTTTTTTTCTCCTAACAAAGAAAATTACTTCCCTTTCTTTTCTTCCCAAATCTTCTTTTGCATTTCGGTACATATCTTGGCACTTTGTATGTTGCTATTGTAGGTCTTCGTTGGTTGTTCTTTTTGTACTGTAACCATGACTTTATTGCTCATTAAAGACTAAATTTAACTCTTTACAAAACTACATACTGGTTTAGTGGTTTACTTCTTTATAAATGGACTCTTTTGAACCTTAAAACAGCGACTACAGCATTTAGTGTTATATATAATTATGGGTCTAGAGTATGCAATTGTTACCAATGAATTCTCTTTATTTGCAGCAAATTTTTGACAATATAATAAACAGAGATATTCCTTGGCCCAAGATACCTGAGGAGATGAGCCATGAAGCGTATGATTTGATTGACAAGTAAGACTTATAATTGGCTTGTGCATTTCCTGAGTGTACAAAACCTTAGGGTACTGTTGTAATATCTGTGATTTCTTCTCCCAAGTTTTATGGGCTAGTCTTGTTATCTGAAGAGAATTGTCGAGTGCGTTTCGAAAGTCTTGTTTTCCAAATCAAAATGACTCTGTTTCTTCCTAGGTCATCTCGTCAGTCGTTAGGAGAATTTTTTTCCTCATGCTTAGTGCTACTCAGTAGCTGCCTTGCAGAGATTCTACTGTTACTACTATAGGCTACTTCTCAATCGTTTCTCCTCAGAATATCTCAATAATTAATATGTGGCAGATTTTCAGATATTCATGTTCATTATGCAATCAAAACTGAGACGCTGTTGAAGTTAATAGTGCAAACCATTGAGTTAGAGCGACTATGAAGGAGAATAAACATTTTTGGGCTAGGGATCCCGTTCCATTTTTTTTTTTTTAAATTTTTGTTTCTTATTTTTTTTTATGCAGTGATTAAGAAAATGTTATTTAATAATAGAGTTTTTTTTTTTGCACATAATTTTTATAACACTTTTAAATATTTTTTAAAAAAGAAAAAAATTTACAATATCATTAAATAACATTTCTTAATCATTTCGTAAAAAAAAAAACCAAGAAAAAAAATCTTTTTTGGAATGGGATCTCCCAGCGGGATCCCTATCATTTTCCAACATTTTTTATTTAATTATGCGTTTTGATGCAACTGTTACTCATGGGCTTTTCAATCAATTATGTATTTTCTTGGCCTAAGAAAAACGCTAACTGTGGTCATCTTATAAAATTTACCGCTGGAGAAGTATCAATCTTAGCTGTTCAACATTGCCTCGATATTTGGTGTGACTTGCATTGTTGCTGGAATATGCAGTCTTATCCAATTACAGCACCCATACAAAGCATATAGCCTACGCCGGGTCTGCTATTGCCCATCAACCTAGGAAACTGTCGCCGCTAAAATCAATTGCTTGGCTAATAAATTGCTAGCCTAACTCATATAGCACACTACTAGTCCAAGTTTAAATTTTTTACATGATAATTTCCCCAATAGTCTGATTGCCAGTTGCTTCTTGGTTACTTTCTATGGCTGGCAGTGGCTGCTACATTACCTAGACCAGTATATTAGTTATGTTATTGATTTGTCTTATGAAGCCTGCTTCTAATCTGGAATTAGGAAACTTCTTCTCTTCATATTACCCTAGATTGCTTTCCATTTCAGATTTTTGACTGAAAATCCAGTGCAAAGACTAGGAGCAACAGGAGCCAAAGAGGTAAATTTTTAAAGGCCAACCGGCATAATCTTATTTGTGATGATCAAAACTAAGGAGAACCTTGCCCTTCCTGGCAGGTGAAGCAACATTCTTTCTTCAAGGATATTAACTGGGACACACTTGAAAGGCAAAAGGTCCTTTCATCTGACTTAGTTGGTTTTAAAGATAGCTATTGACAATGATGTGATTTTTAAAAGCACTCTCAATTGGCGGCAGGCTATGTTCATACCAACAGTAGAAGCGCATGATACAAGTTATTTTATGAGCCGATACATATGGAATCTAGAAGATGATCATAGAGTTGGAGGTTGTGACCATGATGACCTGAGTGAAACATGCAGCAGCAGATCATTCAGCAATGAGCATGATGAAGATGTAGGCTTGCTTCCTATATGTGATCTTGTATGTCTGTGCACTGTGGCTTTCAATAAGCCAAAGGGTGACCCTGATTCCAGTTGATATCAGTGGCTCTCATAGCAGACCAAGTTGTGATGAAATAATTATCAAAATGCTTACAAAATATACTTAGCTGTGCTATGACGTAATTTAATTTTAGAAACCCAAATTCATAAGGAATTGTGTGGAGTCACAGCTTGGTCAAATCCAAATATCTAAGTGAAGCTGAAGATCCTAAGAAATTATTAGCAAACTTGTACGAGCTGTCTTTTTTATCCACTTACCATTACATGTCTGTGAACCAGGGTGATGAATGTGGTAGTCTGGCAGACTTCAACTGTCCAACCCTTGCAGTGAATTACTCATTTAGTAATTTCTCGTTCAAGGTAAGATCTCCCTCACCTGGGTATTCTCCTTTGATCATCAGGGAACATCAGATGTGCATGAAAATGAAACTTTTGCATTTTCCTTATGTCCTTTTCAACATGAGCCGAGTATACTTATGACTATGTGATGGGGTTTGAAAACTCTACTTATATATTATTCTGGTGTTCTGGGAGTTGATTTTCAATATTAGTGAAGAGTTTTATATTCCCTTCCCTGCATTCATAAACTTATATATTTTAGCATTACAGGAAAGAAATATGTTGTTTTCATTCTTAGCGTTCTGTCTAAACTATGTAACTTTTGATAAATGCTTCCTGTGTTCTCAGAACTTGTCTCAGCTGGCCTCTATCAATTTCGATCTTGTTGTGAAGAACGCCAAGGAATTGCCAGAAGCCTCCAAATCATCCATTCCATGACCATTTCCATGGTTACTTTGCAATCCTTTTGATTTCACCTATGAGGCATCAAGTCATCTTTTGCTTTCTGCTTAGCTTTCATCACCTTTCATGGAATCAGTCTGATTTAATTTTTGGAGGAAAATCTTCTACTTTAAGAGTTCAAGGAAAGGCTCATCTGATCTGATATGCCTTCTGTTTCTAGAATAGAAGTTGTTCTTCCTGATGGCAAGGATATGTCTAAGTCTCCGTCCATACTGACCAGCTTATTGCTAGATAAAAGAAGCCGGTATAGTTCTTCTCTTACTTTTACTGTATGTATCATTCGGTCTTCCATTTTAAGAATTGCAGTTCTATTGAGAGAGAGCCATGGGTTTTCCATCAACCCCTGCGCATACAATAGGAGATTATAAATAATGATTTGCAGCATGGATTTTTCTTGGTGATGTATTTGTTGTTCTCAAGGCCAGATATCTAACAAGAGAGTCATCAAAATTTAATATGATTGCTATATTCCTCAATCCTAGCCTCTACATTCATAAAAAAGGTCACATTGTCGCTCAATCCTAGATTGCTGGTGAAGACTGTTCTTTTGCTTATGCTCTCATGGTTCTTGAGGACATGTTACTGCTTCTATGGGATGCTTCCTGAAACATATTTTGGCAACATATGTAAAAACCCAACACTTAACAGAAAATAAGAACATGGTGTCGTTCAGGAGCTCCACAAAATATGAATGACACCTCAGCGTGCCAATTACTCTGTTTCAGGGCTCTACAAAATATGAAGTACACGAAAGTTGTATTCAGGGCTCTACAAAATATGAAGAACATGATGTCACTCATTCACAATACCCAACACTTCCCCGCGGGCCACCCGATTTCATTTCATTTTAGTCTTTAGAAGGATCAAGCAATAGAATGCTGTAACATTACCCAATGAAAATCCGAAACCAAACCAACGATGTGATTTGGCGTTTTACTTTCCCTTTACTCTCTGCACAAAGATTTCAAATGGTGGATTATATTGTTGTGGTCATTCAAATTCAAGGCTGGTTTTTTCTTATCAGCTGTTGTAACATTGTTGCTAGTTTGGCGGTGAAGTGGAAGTGCGTGTAGTATAGTATCATTTGAATAACTGACAAATTGCCCATGCATATGTCAGAAATAATGTCACTGATATTGTAACTAGATGTTATTGAAATGACAAATTGTTCTCACGCGTATCATGCATACTGATCAATTTTAAAACTTCGGGTACTTTTTCATCATTTTGTGACCCTTTTTCAAGCTTTTTTTTTTTGTTCAAGCCAATGATATCTGGATTTAGGTTGGATTGTCTTCCTATGCATTCTCCTTTCGTGGCTTTAGCAAAACTTAGCTTTCTTCTTAGAACTCGTTATCTTCGACTTCCATCACGCTTATTGATGCGGTCAATTTTAAGTGACTTCGTGTCATCAAACATCGGCAACATAATTACTTACCAAATAACGAAAGCAATTCAACCATCATTCCTCTACCCCTTATTCCTTTGTCTCGCCTTCTCTCTAGAAAGAGAAGCCCTTAATTCTTTCTAAAAAATCCAAATTACTCCGTGCCTCTGTCGGAAAGGAAGGTGAGAGTTGTGTAAATATGTTTTCCACCCTCCTCTCCATCTCCATTTCCTTTCCACTACCATTGTGTGAATATGCTTCTATGGTAGTATTTTTTTTCTCTCCTCCCCTCCACCGGTTTGATTTTCTTCAGATCTACTGCACTTCGGCCACCAATAGTTGACACGTGCCTCACCATACAACCCTACTGTCGTCGATATACTGGGACGACGCGGAACCGTGCCAAAAGTCTTGGCGTGTGACCCTCACGCCTGTGGTTTTTATTTGCCGCCATGCCCTGACGACTCCATCGGCTACATGCGTCATACCAGCAAATTCCCTACCTCACGGTTTTTGAGATTTGCCCCACCTCATCTCCCAACAATTGGCGCGTGCCTCCACGAGCCATCACAGAGGCGCAGAAAGATAGATAATCTGTCACAGATTAGTCCATTCGATACCCGTTTTTTTACTATTTTATCGCTTTCCCTAATCGATGATGTTGAAAAAGAGATTATGGATCTTTTCAAAAAATATCTTAAGACAACAAATTGCAGTACACCCACAGTTTACATTGCCTCCAGCGATGGCTTACTTAAAAACTATCTTTTAAGATGACGCCCTCTTTGTAGGGTGTGGGTAGAGATCAAGAAATTCCAAAACCCATTTCATTTTTATTTTTTTATCATTTTTGCATTGTGGTTATTTTACTGAAGTGTTTATTGGAAAACCCCACTCTCTCCTCATGTATTTATCATCTTTTCATTTTTTAATGAAAATTGCTTAGAAAAAAAAACCATCATTCCTCTAGGGAATAACGAGCAGCTATGTTTCATTGATTCACATGTATCTAGTTGTAAACCGGAGAATTACATAATTAAGATCATTGCTAGGCCACAAAAGTAGTGCATGCCCACTCATATTTGGGTTACTTTTTGTGGGTAAAACTTGGTCGTTTCACCAATACCATGACAAGTATGACCTGAAAGCAATGCGCACAAAAGTTGGGCAATTGGAGCGTCTTCCAATACACTCGGTCATTAATATTTGAGCGGTGGGACGCTGGAGCTATAGCTGAATTCTGTTAGTTGTTTTAAGATAATTTTTTTTTATATTTTTTAACACATTTAAATATATTTTAAAAAATAAAAAAAATTATAATATTATTAAAAAATACTTACTTAATCATTAAATAAAAAAACTCATAATAATAAAAATTAGCGATAGAAATTAACGGTAAGAGTAATATTTTCCTTAATATTTTAAGGGCAAGAAATACTTAAATACATGATGCCACTGCAAATATAGATAAAAAGTACACGATATTCCTGGGATCAACTCAGGATTATTCCCTACTTACTCGATCTTATTTTAGTAATTCTTGCTATATATAGCGTTAATTATACACATGATTCTTACATGAGAGCAATATCATTTACATATATTGGGCTCCTGTGCTTCAACCACACAACTCTTTTGAGTGGGGGAGCTTTTGGTACGTTGCATTACATCTTCTAAAATCTGAAAAGAAAAACATGCTATATATATAGGTAGCATATCTGCATCAATATCCTATGCAATTAGAAACCCTAGATTGCCTCCGATCAGTCCAGTACCACCGCATTATTAGCTACATTTAGTTTGAAAGATAGGCAATATCCTTGCGTATCCATATCCATAATATATAGGCATACCCATATCCTTGAAGTGACTAACCAACCAGAATTCTTGTAGACTTTCTAATTGCATAAGTTTCTGTGATCTCTAAGACTTTCTCAAATAAATGAAAACGAAATTGGAAAGTGGAAGCAGAACCAAAAAGTGCCCCACTTTTGAACCCCTTGGTGCCTTTTGAACCTTTTCAGTCAGTGTTTGCCACCCATGTCTAGAGAGTTCATGTCCATTTCACTGAACAGACCAAGCCCAAATTCTTCTCCAAAATCCTTGCATGAGTTCAATAACCATTCGGAGTTATCCTCTGATGATGGCAATCCAAAGTTACTGCAGCTCTCTGATCTAGTGCCTGAGAGGTTCCAGAATGAATCATCTACAAATGTCTCGGACCAGATGTAACTCATCAAGAGGTCGTCGTCTCCGGGGTTCGACCATCGAAGAGACTGATCAGCGGTGGAGGGATTTCCAGTTGGGGCATTAGAATTATCACTGGAGGAGACATGGTGATCATCTACTTTTGGTGAATTCTGACGAGTGACTTCGACATGATGATCTCTTTGATCATTAGCGTGACATAAGTCTTGTGGGGTGCTGGCTTCTTTATGAAGAGGCTCATGCGTAATTGGATCAATACCCATTTTGATAAGCTTTTTCTTGATGTGGGTGTTCCAATGATTCTTGATCTCATTATCGGTTCTTCCGGGTAATCTTGCAGCAATTTTGGACCACCTAAAGAAAATGAAAGTGCAACAGTCTCTTAAGGAGAGAAATTAAAGGGAAGCGAGAAAGAGAAACACTTACTTTATTAAAGAACATGTTCTCCATTGATATTGTTATTGTTATAAGCTAGCACTTCTACTTTTTTAGGGCCATAATGATCATCTGTTATCATCCACTCTCACTACTATAAAATCAAAACTTCTTTGTAGCCATATGATCATAAACTTCAAAAAATAGTAAGGGGCTTTTGGACGTACATGCATCCCGCACCATCTCCGACCATATTCCTAGCTTTTCATTCACGTGTGTACAGATACATATGTGCAGTAAAAAACCTAGATCTTTTACTCGCTTCTTAATTTGGATTGAAATCAAAATTTTCTTCTGTGAATATATACAACCATGGAAAATGAAAATAAATCGGCGTTATGAATGCATTGGAAAACGAAAAATAAGTCAGCAGTTGGGCATATCAATGCATCATAACGTTATCATCTTTACTTCATGTTTTCATACTCACATTCCAACAAGTCGAAATTTAAGGTTTTCTGGTGATCTCTAGCTAGTGTGATCAGTTTTCTTCGCATGCATGCATGTGTTTCCACACAACTAGATCACGTAGTTAAAGCTGACAGCCAAAGTTTTCAGATTTAACCCAAAAAAAACAAAAAACTAAGTGTGAACATAAAGATCATGAGAAGAAATTAGATGGCAGCACCTATTGCCAAGACGGGCATGAAGATCAATAACAAGTTGTTCCTCGTCTTCATTGAGAAGGCCTCGCTTCAAGTCCGGCCGGAGGTAATTAGTCCAGCGGAGACGACAACTCTTGCCGCAGCGGCAGAGTCCCGCGAGCTTGGGGATGGCACGCCAACAACATTGGCCGTGGGTGAGGATGAAATTGACCAATTTCTTATCCTCCTCAACTGTCCATGGCCCTTTCTTCACTCCAAGCTTGTCACAGCAAGGTTGCCTCCCCATCACTACTAGTCTAGAGCCTTGTAATCCACCAACTTTAGGAGGACCCAAGCCCCACCCCACCCACCTTTATATACATTGGGAGGGGAATTACCTTTCTTTAATTGGGAGAAATCAAATGTCTATTTTGGAGGTTAGCCAGTCTCCAACTCGTTTTGTGCATGTCATTATTCTCATCAAAATATTTAAAAATTATTCTTACTAAAGTCTTTGCAAATTAAGTCATGACTTATATAATGATGTCTACTAAAAATGATATATTCATAAGTCTTTTATTCACCGGGAATAATTCTGTGATTATCAATGCAGTGTCTATAGTAAAAACTCGATGTATTTGGCGCAAGAAAAAAAAAAGGAAGTTGATAAAGGAAGTCCAAATACTTGTATGACATTAGGGATTTTTCTAATATATATATATATATATATATATATATATAAGTCATGCATTTTGCATGGAGAAGTATGTCAAATGTGATTATATAGATGTAGCTTAGACATTGACAAGAGACTCGATCGGCCTAGAAATTCCAAAAGTCGAAGCCAGTTAAGGATCAAATGTCATTGTAAAACGAATTAAAAAGCTTTCAATTCGTAGTCCTTGTAAATACCATTCATAGATCAATTGACTGGGATTAAGAGACTTACGCGTAATGTGGAAGAATAAACAATATCGTATATATGTTTGGTGTTGGGTCTCAATCCTTTTGTATATTGTTGAGCTCGTGACATGAAGAGGAGCTGTGGTCTTGAAAAGAAATTAAAAAAGAAAATCGCTTGTATGTATATAACTGGGAGTGCAGGAGGAAGAGAGTAGTCTCTATTTGGATGTTGGGTTGAGTTGAGTTCTTTATAAATAATAGTAAGTTAAGATAATGGAGTGAGTTTTGTGGGACATACTTAAGATGAGTTTATATGTGTTTAGATGTTTAGATGAGTTAGATGTATTTATTAAAAGTTGAAACAAGTTGTGAATCTTTCATGTAAAAAGATTTTAAGTTGAGATGAGTTTAATAATTTGAGAATTATGTATTTAAATGTTAGATTGATCAATTTAAAATTAGAGTGAACAAACGAAGCCTAAGATAATATGTTTAAAAAAATAACTTTTGTAACATATTATCAAATTATTAACTTTATCATTATTCACAAATTATTTATTATTTTTAAATTATTTATAAATTATTTTCTCAGTACTCATGAAATTGTCTTGGAACCTAAAAGAGAAAGAATAGAGAGGAGTGGGTGGTCCACCTATCACTTTTAGGAAAGCAACGCGGGACCAAAGATTAGAGGTGGGGTTCAGGATCGAGCATGGATGATGGAAAGGTGGGGAAAGTGGTGTACCCACTGAACCACATGACAAAGCTAGCTTACATCAACTGATCAAAGTACTAAAAACTACTTCATCTTTTTATTAATATGAAATTTTCATAGCTTAGCAAAGGCCGCCGCTGCATCAAACTAGTTCCTTCGTTTTTCATGCTTACTCATGTCTTCCATCACTCCTATCGTCAGCCCTTAGAATCCCACCCAATCTTTGCTCTTCATAGATTTATTTTGACTAGTTTTATTTTAATTAATTACCTAATTTCCAGATGATTTAATATTCTTTCTTTTCAAAACTTTCAAACCCAATTTCTTTTTACTCTACTTATAAGCCTATTTATTGACACATTAAATTATGTATCACTAAAATAAAAGTATGTCACCTCTATTAGCATAAGATAATATTTGTATCTTGACTTTTTTAATGACTCTCATGATTGCACAGTATGCAATGTATTTATACATTGACTAATTATAAATAATAAAACCATTTTAAGAATAAGATTTTTTTTAAAAAAATTTACTAGCAAACCAATTGAGTGCAAAATTGTAAAGTTATACTGTCGTAGTTTTTATCTTGTAGGCTTCCTACAATACTATCATAATCTTATGATATGTGTCCTACGTCGTCCTCGTGCCAAACGGAGTCAATCACAGTTTTTCCACTTTGCTTTTACTAAATAACAAACTAATTAAATGCAAAGTTATGAGGTTGAAATTTTTTATCTTGGAGGCTTCGTACAGTACTTCCATGACCTTATGGTTTGTATGTCACATGTCAAATTGAGCCAGTCGTATTTTTGTCATTTTGCTCAATCTAAGTAACCAATTGAATGCAAAGTTGTAAAATTTTAAGTAATAGAATTATTTTATAATCTTGGTTTGTTTCGAATATTTGGTATGATATTTTGAAGATGAAAATTTTATTGTTACATAAATGTTTAGATTGGGAATAAGAAAACTTTTGAAATTTTTTTAAAAAACTCTTTGCCAAACATCGCCGAACCTAACGATCACGGGTTCTCATACCAATCTTAATTAGAACCGAACTCGAATCCAAGCCATTACTTTGGGCAAGGAGGCCCAGGGCGAGTGACCAGCTCGGCCCAAATTAGGAAATAAAAATCAAAAATAAAAAATGAAAGTGAAAAGAGTGAGAAAGAGAAGCAGTTTAGTGGGGGCCCACGCGTCCCTTGTTCACCTCGGGTCAGCAACTCATTCGTCCTGGCGATGCCAACGTGCGTAAGTACACGTTTTTGCGAACTGCTCGGTTGACGTAATGCGTCACTGAACTGATACCACATCAAAGAACCCAGATCAAGAGCACCCGATAGAGAGACACACGACGGGAGAGATGTGGAGGCGCGTGGCTTCATTTTCCCCATTCATTTCTTCCACCAAATCATCCACTCTCAGCCAGGTAACAACTCTGCGGAGAAACCTTCGATGAAAAAAAAAAGATCTTGAGCTTAGTTTTGTTTGTAAACAGAGCTGACGTTGCTTGATCATAGTTGTATAATTTGTTTTCCCTGAGACCATGCGAAGCCAAGAAGTGAGATAAGGGCATTAGAAGCGTCCTGATATGTCTTCCTGTAGTTTTATAATCAGGCGGAGCAATTGGGTGGGATCCCACCTGTAAATTCGTTAGCAATGTTAGACTAGCTTTCAAGCTTGAAATTGGTTAAGCTTGAAGAAGCGCTGCATTTGGCCACGACGTGGTGGTATTTTTTCGCGTGGTTCCAACCAGCCATATTGAAATGTATTTTCTGGTAGTTTCTTTTTTGATAAGTAAGAAGAATTTATTATCTACGTAATTAGGCATAGCCCAAGTACACATGAAGTATACAAGAGAATATTTTCTGGCAGTTAAAAGAGGAGTTTTAAAATTGGGACAACAATGAGGGTTGAAGAGCAGCCAGTTTCTTGTATTCTTGTAAGTTGCTTGATATTTTGGATGATTAATTTGCATCCATTTATATTTACCCGCAGGTGGAAACTTTATCAGTTTTTAAGATCTCCAATGAGTAATTCGACATACAACCATGAAGTGCGTAAACGCCGCGTAATCGTTTTGAAAAAGAGTGGGGTCTCATGTTTTATTCACTTTTTTCAAAGCGATTATGCGGCTATTGCACAATTCACGGTTACAAATATATTTTCTCTTTTAACTTTTATGTTTTTAATCTTGACTGTAGTTGGGACCAACATTGAAGATTTGGGAATCATTTACCACAGGGGCACCCATCCCGGTACTATAGCAATTCTATTTCGTTGTTGCTGTAAATTTTATGATAAAGATTGCTTTTTGCAGTTGTGCCCAAGTGTTTACTACTTTCTAGTTATTGTTTCTATGTATGAACTTTTGCAACGAATTATGGTTTTTGTGCTGAAGCTTGAAAATTTTGGTGACTATGGTAGAGATGTTCTTTTAATGCCTATGCTAAATGCCATGTTTTAAATGTTGGATTTTGAACGAAATACATGTCGTAATTGACAAAGCCTTGTTTAGGTCAAGTCTGTTTCAGATATTGATGGAATCATGGAACAACAGCATCTAGCCATGTTAAAACCTGGTGAAATCATAGGCCACATAGACTTGCCTTCTAATGCCGATATGCATGTTTTTTTGTCAAGATTGGCATAAGTCTGTTTCAGATATTGATGGAGTCATCAAACAACAGATTATATCCATTCTCTATATGGCCTGCAATTGATATTTTAGTACTCCCTGTTATTTGTATGGTTTTCTTCTGTAGTTGCTACTACTCTATCTATATGGTGTGTGGAGGTTGCATTCTTACACACTTGTATTGAGCCCAAGTAAAGGATACGGTAGAGTAATGTTGCCAGCCAGTGTAGAGGATCAAATCTTTTAGTCTATCTCGTCAGTTCGTAATTTGAATTGTATTAATTACTTAAGTTGTCAATTTGTAGAAATGTTTTACTTAAATTATTTGATCAAATTGCACCTACCTTAGGTGGGGTGGTAAAGTTCATTGTTTATCATCCAGGGGCCTCTTTGCAAAGTTTCTGGCTATTGAGCTTCATTGTCTCAGTTAATTTCAAGGAAAGCATTTCTTGTTTGTTTCTTATTTTGATGCAGGTAAATCATGGAATATCCTCCAAAGATAGCACTCCATTCATAACTTTTGTCTTAGGTAATAGTTGTTCGTTATTGGGTGACTGAGAGATGGATGGGATTTTTTATTTTATTTTTTTTGTGGGAAAGGATTCATATATAGACTGTTATGAATCCTTCCTGTTTGAAGATAACATGGTTAAATTATTCCTTTAGAGTGCTTGCCATGAGGTCTGAAGAAAGTCGAAACAGATGTCACAACTTAGTTCACATGGATTTCATCTCTTGAGGCTTAATTCATGTTTGCGTCTTGCACTGACTGCTTGTTGAGCGTTTTACTTCTTCCAAGTTAAGAAGTTAGATAAATACTTCTTCCCTAACCACACAAACTCCGAGAGAGGAAGAAAAATGAATACCACTTAGCTACAAATGCTGGTTGTAGATGATCCATCAGTCATGAGATTTATTAATAAGAACTGGATGTTATTAATCACTCTTTTAAGCAATTGGTAAAAGGCAGGAAATGTATTACCATAGCTTGCGGCATTTGGGCTAAATTAATGCCAAGAAACATCATTGTTTCTAGACCATACTGAAAAATGCTTTGCTGGTAACTTTGGTATGTATTTTGATAAGTCTCGACTTATCATTAGTAGGGTTCGTGCATACTTCCTGTGTACCTGGGCTAGGCCTACTGTTTTCTATTAATAAAATTTTACTAAAAATCATTAGTATGGTCAATAGGTCAATAAAATATCTGGAATGTCACTAGAGTACCGATTTTTATGCTGCTTGTTTGTGGCATACTGTCAATGGCTTGTCTGTTGACACACCAACATAGTAGAATAGCAGAGAAAATATCAGTTTTTGCATCCTCAATGTTGGATGTGTGTAGAGTATGTCAACTTAGCAGACATAAAACAACTAAGCTTTGCAACACATTTTCCATCAACATGCAGTAAAGCAAATTCTCTTCTAAGCCCCTCCACCTGGGCTTCTAAACACTCCCCTGACAATTGTTTTTTGACTAGCAAATTATGAAATAAAATGAAAACATATAAGAGCATTGAACACATTTTTTTCCCCGAGAAAAAATGCATGTGAAGATTTCATAAATAGATGCTCTCCTGTAAATATAACTTGCAAAATTGTTGAAATGCTAAGATTTTGATTGCTTTTAAGCTGATAAATAATTTTTTTCATGTACTCTCAGGTGGCCCTGGTAGTGGAAAAGGTACACAATGTGCAAAGATTGTAGACACTTTTGGATTTAAACATCTTAGTGCAGGAGATCTGTTAAGGAGGGAAATAGCTTGCAATAGTGAATCTGGGTGATGATGCCTCATCTTCCCTATTCAGAATATCTCTTTTTAGCACACTGTCAAATTTATGATTTTCTTTTTGACGATGGAATCACAATTTCAGATCCACGATTCTTGACACAATTAAAGAAGGACAGATTGTTCCTTCAGAAGTGACGGTCAGACTTATACGAAGGGAGATGGAATTGAGTAACAATCACAAGTTTCTTATTGATGGTTTCCCACGAAGTGAGGAAAACCGCATAGCATTTGAAAGGATTGTGAGTCTCTCTCCCAAATATTTGTCTTATCAAAACTGGCCAAAGGAAATTTAGTCTTCCTCCATTTCTCATAATTGCCAAATGAACTTAGGGAGATCCGTACTTTTGCATTACGATATATACCTTCGATCAATAGAACTTTTGTTACACTTGCAAGAGTTAACTCTTTGGCAAAATAATGATATTTATAAATAGATGTAGGGCTTTAAAAAAAGTGGGATCTATCGATGAGGAGTGTGGGGTGTTTTGAGGTAGAACGCATAGGATTTTAGTTGTTGATCTTGAGAGGTCCGTTAAGATTAGTTGTTGAATCAAAAGTCTTCCTTCTGATGAAGGAGGGGAGGCTTGGTGCTCATCACAAAGAGGAGCTGGAGGGTAATGAAGGAGCTAAGACTTGGGAAAGCTGTGGTGCAGTGGTTCATCAGAACCTTGGAGGAAAGCCTAAGGAGTGGGATGAAGGAGCTGTATGCGACGAAAAGGGAGGGTGATAGAAGGTGCGCAAATGCCCAAGGAAGGTTTATGGCGCTTGTGGAATATATTGGAGGTGGAAGACGTAACTTCATCTTCATCCCTGAAGATATGGAGGGGAGGGGTTGGAGGAATATGGTTGTTGCGCTGGGAGAGATCTCTTTGGAAGAAAAAACTGAGATTTACAGGGGGGAGGAGGAGGAGGAGGTTCACAAAGGCTGCCAGAGGTGAGGTCAAGTATGTAGCCTCGATCTTGTGGAGGGGGTTAGGCAATGGTGGAGGTATTCAAGGTGGGCGTCGGTATTTCAAGTTTGAAAACATGTGGCTGAAAACTGAAGGTTTTGTGGAGAGGGTTAGGCAGAAGGTTAGGCAATGGTGGGATTCTTATCTGTTTAATGACACTCCTAGCTTCATTTTTGCAAGTAAACTGAAAGCTCTAAAAAATGATTTAAAGCTATGGAATATTCAAGCTTTTGGTGATGTAGGAGATCGTAAAAAGGCTATGATAGAGGAGCTTCAAGAGGTAGAGAGGACACAGGGGCAGGTTCTTTCTATGGAGGAAGCATCTAGGAAGGCTGAGTTAAAGGCAGAATTAGAAAGGGTGGTGTTATTGGAGGAGATCTCTTGGTGTTAAAAATCAAGAGTTTTATAGTTGAAAGAAGGAGACCGCGGCACAAAGTTCTTTTATAGTGGCCAACTCCCATAGGAGAACTAATACTATTGAGATGTTGAAAATAGACAGAGTGGAATGTACGGAGGCTCTGGTGATTAGGGAGCATGTTGTGGGATATATGAACACTTACTTTTTGAACAGGTGGGATGGCGGCCAACGCTCGATGGACTAGCCTTTGAGTCCATAGATCCACAACAGGTTTTGTGGCTGGAGCAGCCCTTTGAGGAGTTAGAGGTCCACACCGTGATAAGGAGAATGGTCAAAGATAAAGCACCTGGCTTCGACAGCTTTTCCATGGGATTTTTTCAAACTTGTTGGGATGTGTTGTGGGCGGATTTAATGAAAGTTTTCCAAGAATTCTTTTCAATTGAGAAATTTGAGAAGAGCCTTAATGCCACATTTATAACTCATTCCTAAGAAAATTGGGGCTTCCGTGGTGAAGAATTTCCGGCCTATCAACCTTGTGAATGGGATATATAAGATTATTTCTAAGGTGCTTTCCAATCGTCTAGGAGAGGTTTTGAGGAGGATCATAACAAAACCCCAAATCGCTTTTGTTAAAGATAGGCAAATTCTGAATTCAGTTCTCATTGCTATTGAATGCCTAATGGTAGGCTAAAATCTGGCCAACTAGGAATCCTATGCACGTTAGATATGGAGAAGGCGTATGATCAGGTAAATTGGGAGTTCTTACTACATGTGCTTGGGAGGTGCGGTTTTGGGGAGAAATGGTTTTCGTGGATTAGATGGTGTATTTCTACGGTGAGGTTTTCTGTATTGGTGAATGGTTGCCCAAATGGTTACTTTAATAGGTCTCGGGGCCTAAGACAAGGAGATCCTTTGTCCCCACTCCTATTCGTTCTTGTCATGGAGGCACTTAGTAAAATGATTTTAGCCTGGGTGAACAATGACTTTATTGAGGGATTCTCGATGGGTGATCCTAATAGGGGCACTATTAACCTATCTCATTTATTGTTTGCTGATGATGCACTTATTTTTTGCGAGACAAAACAAAGCCAAGTTCGAACATTAAGGACATTATTACTTTGTTTTGAAGCGGTATCCGGCTTGAAAGTGAACTTCTATAAATCAAAATTGGTGCTGCTGGGCAATGTTCGTAACATCAGGCAACTGGCTAGTATCATTGAAGGCAACTGGCTAGTATAAAAAATTTAATTTTTTCAATTCTCAAAACAACAACAACAACAATAATAATAATAATAAATAATATTCTAACAATATTTTATTCAACTTTTAACTTTCATTTAAAATCATCTTATCTCATCTCACTATTCAAACCACACCTATATATCTCAAAAGGCGGTAGGATCACCTTTATCAAAAGTACTCTTTCTAATCTACCAACATATTTTTTATCTGTATTCCCAATTCTAGGAAGTGTGGTGAACCTTATTGAGAAGCTGTATCGTGATTTTCTTTGGGGTGGGATAGGAGAAGAATTCAACTATCATCTAGTCAGGTGGGATAAGGTATGTTCTCCAGTCTCTTCGGGTGGGCTGGGCATTAGAAATTTGAGGATTTTCAATCGAGCCTTGCTTGGGAAGTGGTCGTGGAGATATAATACGGAACTGGAAGCCCTATGGAAGTTAATGATTGATTGCAAATATGGAGGCGTGGGGGGGGGGTTGCACTAGGGAGGTTTATGAAGTGGGAGTTTAGAAACACATTCGAAGGGGGTGGAGGATCTTTAATCGGCATACTAGAATGGTGTTGGGCGATGGATCTAGATTAAAATTCTAGACTAATCTATGGTGTGGAGACCAAGCTTTAAAGGATTCTTTTTGAGCAATCTTTAGGATCGCAGGTGAGAAAGATGCATCAATGGTTGATTTTATGGAGTTATTTGGGGACCTAGTCCAGTGGAACGTGAATTTCACTAGAGCCGCCCAGGATTGGGAAGTTGACAGCATTGAAGAGCTATACTCCATGAGGCCGAGAATCCAAGGAGCAGACAAGATGTGGTGGATTCCCACCGGCAAAGTTGTATTCTCGGTCCGCTCTTTCTATATGTCTCTTACACGACCACAGAATACGGAATTCCCATGGAGAAAGATATGGAGAAACAAGGAGCCTCCCAAAGCGGCACTTTTTTAATGGACAACAGCTTTAGGGAAGATCTTGACGACAGATGATCTACGAAGACGTAAGGTGATTATAGTATATTGATGTTGCATGTGTTGGAAAAATGGTGAAACTGTGGATCATTTACTATTGCATTGTGAGGTGGCTGGAACGTTATGGAATGAATTGTTTAATAGAATGGACTTAGCTTGGATTATGCTAGCCATAGTGATAGAGCTCATGGCCAGCTGGATAAATGTACGAGGTCTCCCACAAATCGCAGCGGTGTGGAAAATGGTCCCGATTGTATCATGTAGTGCCTGTGGAAGGAGCGAAATGACTGAACATTTGAAGACAAGGAGTGCTCACTAGTAGAACTCAGATTATTTTTTGTTAGCACTCTTTTCCTTTGGGCCACAGTTGTAGATTTTTGTGGCCTTGATTTTCATGATTTTCTTGTTTCTATTACTTCTCTCTAATTAGGTGTGACCGTTTGTATACCACGTTGTATACTTGGGCTATGTCTATTCTTATCAATATAATTGTTTAGTTATAATAATAATAATAAAAAATAACACTTTAAAAAAAGTGCTTATCAAGATTCCATTTCAAACGAAATGATTCATCATTACTAGCATTATAACACTGTTTGTATGTAACCATATTGTTCCAAATGCAGATTGGAGCTGAACCAAATATTGTGCTTTTCTTTGATTGCCCTGAAGAAGAGATGGTGAAACGAGTGCTTAACCGTAATCAGGTTCTTTTGCATTATATATATTTTCATATAAGAAGCTCTGATAGAAAATATTATTCAAGGGAATGGTGTCTTTTGTTGTAGGGCCGAGTTGATGATAACATAGATACCATCAAGAAACGTCTTAAGGTGTTTGAAGCATTGAATCTTCCTGTCGTCAATCACTATGCGAAGAAAGGAAAACTTCATAAGGTATAAATGAAAATTATTAATTATCTATGGGCTGGTAGTGTTCGAGGTTCTTCTTTTTTATATGGATACATATCTCATTGGCTTGGCTTTCATGTTTCTAGTTTATTTATTTATTCATTTATTTTAAGAGAGGTAGGTATCCCAATTTTATTGATTAGCCCTCACTTATAGCGGATGAATATCTTATACAAAGAGGAGCAAGGGGGTTATAGAAATCCCAAAATCAGGCTCCTATAAAAAACTATAATCCTTAATAAAATCTAGTTACAATCAAGATAAGGAGAGAGATGAAATTAATAACGCAACATGGGAATTCCTGGACTATCCAAATAAAAGATACCAATCATGAACTTATATATATATATATAAAAAAAAGATACCAATCATGTGTGTTTAGGTAATTCATAGAGGGAGGAAAAACTTGCCATGTTGCTCATTGCAACGAAGGAAGCAAGGCTATCTACTAAGGCATTGCCTGCTCTGTATGCATGGAATATATCGAAGTGGAAAGCACATTTGAAATGAAGAATGTCATCCCAAATATTGAAATAGGAGCAATGGGGCAACAAATTGTTCTTGAACCAATTAACAATAAGAAGAGAGTCTCACTCCATAATAAGATCAGTAATACTCTATCAAAATCCCGGACTGCTTGTTAAGTTTTCACAGTGGCAAGGACCCTCCCTAATGGCTGTATTATATTTTATCTGTGTTCGTAGCTTCGTTTCCCGTCTCTGTAATGAACTTTTTATCTTAATGCATGGTTTCATAGTTCCAGAAAAAAAAAAAAGATCAGTAATACTCGGTTGATAACATAAAGTAAGACCGAACTTCTGAGCTGAAAGTTCAGCATAGTTTATTTTCTTTCCCCCTTTTGATGAATTTAGAGCACCCATTTGAGATTTAATATTATAATAAATGATGTAACAGAAGTCAACGTGTGCAGATCTGTGCAGTAGGAGCAGAAGATGAAATATTCGAACAGGTTCGCCCAGTTTTTGCTGGATGTGAGGTATGTTTTATTATAATTGTTCCCCCTTTCAATGCCAGTAATCAGGAATTTGCCGCTTATCATTATATTAGTGCTGCTTTATTGTCAGGGGCATGAAATTTAATTTTTTATTGATAACTGTCATACAATAGGTACTGTATGACACTCACCTTGTGGAATCGAGATAGGTTTGTGTCTGAAATCTAGAAGTCTAGCGCTAGAGAGTTGGATGTAGTGTGCGGTCCTACAATCTTTATTATTTTGGATAGCAGTAAATCTCATGCTCTTGTTACTATCTTTCTCTCACATTATAAGCATAGTAGGATTCTAGGGGATGTTGATACCTTGTGCTATATATATACTATTAGGAAACTAATTGTTATCATTTCATACTCTTTGTTCCGCAGCAGGTGATAAGCGAGAGTTAATTGTGGGTGTCAACCAAAGTCCGAGCTAGGACAGATTTAGTTGGTAGTTAGGCTTTACTGAAAGCCTTTTAAAGAGTGGGAATTCAGCAGAGGAAAACATACATAAGCTTAGAGGGAAAATGTTCTTTAATTCTTGTTATTTTTTACTGTTCTTGTACAGAGATTAGGCTGCAACATAAAATCTGTAGCGTTACTGCTCTATTTCGAGTTCCCTTGTGTTTTTTATAATGCAAAGAAAAGGGTACTACTCTAGGAAACAATGGCTACAGCAAATGAGAAAATGGGACTCGTTTCATGTTTGATGGAAGGTAATTGCCACCACAGAAACTTAAATTGCATCAGACTCTTTGAATATACATGATTATTTTTCCTCTTTGAATATACATATCTTTCAAAATGTCTGAAGAATTTCTGCAACCAATTCAGCTGATTACTGCCAAAAGACAGTATCGGACCTTCTTTTAAAAACAAAAAAAAAAAAAAAAAAATTGTGGACCTCGGATTTATATTCATCTACTTGGGCTTAAAAACACAATTAAAAATTTATTACAGAGTACTTATTAGATAGTTCTAAAGTACGAACAGTGATAGTTTTCTTATTTTATATAATTAAAAATTAGTATTTATATTAAAAATTTATTAACATGTCATTTTGTGATAAAACGCCAGATTTTTCATTTTGATAATTAATAAAAAAAAAAAGTAAAAGTCACTGGGGGCCTGCACTGTCACGTGACAGGGATTCCCCGTGAAGCCCCTATAGGGCCGTATGCATATGAATGCAAATCGACGATTCGCAATTCATATTTCTTCCTTCGTTAGTCCAATATGGTACGCACTCTACAACTACAACCAGTAGCGTTCCACACAACTACTTCTTCTGCTCTCCACGGCTACTACTGCTCTTCCAAGAGCAAGAAACTTCCGAAACAAAAACGAATCCACCGAAACAAAAACACCTCCCTCTCATTCCCAAATTCAACCCCAACCCCACTCCTGATCAACCAAAAACCCTACACCCAAACAAAAGCCCAAGCCCTTGACGCCATCGTTGATGACCTCGAAGCCTCCGTTGACAAACGTATCAAAATTGACACCGAAATATTTTCTTCCCTCTTAGAAACATGCTACCGTTTACAGGCCATTGATCACGGTATCCGAGTTCACCGCCTTATTCCCCCAAACCTTTTACGTAGAAATGCAGGGTTGTCTTCGAAACTTCTGCGGTTATATGCGTCGTGCGGACGCATCGAAAAAGCTCACCAGGTGTTTGATCAAATGGTTGACCGTGATGCTTCGGCTTTTCCGTGGAATTCGCTTATCTCCGGGTATGCTGAGTTGGGTCTATATGAAGATGCCATGGCGCTGTACTTCCAAATGGACGAAGAGGGTGTTGAACCGGACCCATTCACGTTCCCTCGCGTGTTGAAAGCTTGTGGGGGAATTGGTTCGTTTGGGGTTGGGGAGGAGGTGCATCGCCGTGTGGTTCGTTCGGGCTTTGCAAATGATGGGTTTGTGCTCAATGCTCTTGTTGACATGTATGCGAAGTGTGGTGACATTGTAAAGGCTCGGAAGGTCTTCGACAAGATTGCTTCCCGGGACTTGGTTTCGTGGAATGCTATGCTCACGGGTTATATTCGTCATGGGCTTTTGGTGGAGGCATTGGAGATCTTCTGCCAAATGCTTCAAGAAGGGCATGAGCCAGACTCGGTTGCTATATCCACAATACTTGCCAGTTTGTCATCACTGAAGCTTACACTCCAAATTCATGGGTGGATTCTTCGTCAAGGATTTGAGTGGGATTTATCTGTTGCTAATTCATTGATCGCTGTGTACTCAAATCACGGAAAGTTGGATCGAGCACAATGGTTGTTTAACCACATGCCTGAGAGGGATGTTGTGTCATGGAACTCTATAATTTCTGCTCACTCTAGAGACCTGGAAGTTCTAACGTACTTTGAGCAGATGGAGAATTCTGGTACTTTGCCAGATAGTATCACATTTGTGTCATTACTATCAGCTTGTGCCCATCTGGGCTTGGTGAAGGATGGGGAAAGATTGTACTCTATGATGAAGGGGAAATATGCAATAAACCCCATCATGGAACATTATGCTTGCATGGTTAATCTCTATGGGAGGGCAGGACTGCTCATGGAGGCATATGCGGTCATAGAGGAGAAAATGGAGTTTGAAGCTGGCCCAACAGCGTGGGGGGCATTGCTATATGCTTGCTTTCTTCATGGAAACGTGGATATTGGAGAAGTGGCAGCGGAAAAGCTTTTTGAGTTGGAACCGGATAATGAACTTAATTATGAACTTTTGATCAATATTTACAGCAATGCGGGTAGATTGGATGGTGTGGAAAGAGTGAGAATGATGATGATGGAACGAGGACTGGATCTTTAGACCCATCTGTGGATAAATGGGTTCCATATACCACGGATCAGATCCTCCATCTTGGCTCACTACGGCCGCAAGAAGCCATTTTAGTCTCTCCTGTTTGCCCCACAATGGGTACCAAATGCACGTTTAATGATATCAGGTTCTTTATGTACATCTATTGGACCAGCATCGCCTTCAATTGATCATTTGGATTACAGAGAATTGGCTTGTCGTGCACAAAGCTAACCTGTTCATCAACTTTGGATCTTCATTGGGATTGTTGTACAGATATTTGCCATACCCATGCCTCATTATTCGTTCATATTTATGCTCAACTCCTCTAGCCATTAAAGAGTTGGGATGGAACAAAAAAAAAAATGTTCTGTGTACATGTAATGAATCGTATCTGTTCCCAAACATATCTAAAAAGGCTTGAAAATCACATTGAAATTGGAATGTTTGGAGAAACAATTTTGCAATCCTTGGGGAAGTATTTGTTTACAGGGATGAAAGTGAATTAGAATAATGTTAAATATAATCATGGGATGGTAGTATGGTGTATAGAATTTTTCTTTAAATGCGCAATAAGAATGATTATTCTAACTTTTATTTAAAAAGAATGCGTGACGCTTGCACAATTATAAGATGTGATATATTTATCACTATTAAATGATTATTTATTGTATATTTCTTTATCATATAATGGTGATTAATGTGTTACATACTATTTAGCATGATCAAAATAAGATGAGTGTGGTGTATAGCATTATTTTTTTCATGTCCACATGAGTAATGATACATGCACAATTTTTTTTTTTTTTGTAACTTTTTATACAATCATGTTTTAAAATGAGAGTATTGATGTAAAGTGGTATTATTTTTATAAGTTACTTTACAAAAATACCCTTCATTTAAAATATAGTTATAAAAAGGTTGTGAAAAGTGTTGTATCATGCATGTATTTTCCAAATTTCAAATTTTTTGGAATGGTTTTAGGGGTCGGAAATAAACTTGGCCCGAACTTCAGTTCACAAGCTAACCTTGCAAATTGATCATAAATCATTAAACAACCAAACAAGACTACTTGTCCCACAAATCATTTTTAGATTGTGTTCGAATATTGAGTTGAGCTCAGTTAAATTCAGTTTTTTATAAATAATAATAAGTTGAGTAGTAGAGGGAGTTATGTGAGGCCTATCTAAATTGAATTTAAAATATGTTTTGATGTTAAGATGAGTTTAATATTGTGAGTCTCACGTATAAAAATGTGTTAAGTTAAAAAAGGTTATGATTCTCACGTATAAGGAAGTTTTGAGTTGATATGAGTTTAGTAATTTAAGAACTAAGTGTTTAAATGTTAGATTTAATTTAAAATTAGACTAAATTTAACTGAATTTTGCAATCAAACGCAACTTTAATATTTCATTAATCCGGATTTTTGAAAATTGAGCATGTGATGATTTAAAATAATATTAAATATAATCATGAGTTGTGCAAGCCTCGTACTTTTTTTTAAAATGAGATTTTTAATTAAAAAATTAATTTTTTTACATAAATTTTATATTTATTTAAAAAAATATATACTGCGCGCGCAAATATCATTTTTCGATGATTCATAGCGACCGCCCACAATTTAATATTCTATTTAAGAGTATATCTGCAAGATTTCAGGGATCATGCTGGACTAATAAATTGTTGATTTTTAGCCAATTCAATCACTGCGCAGTCCTTATCACCGGTGCCAAGCAACCATCTCTGTCGTTTCTCATTCATCTTCATCTCAATTGTTTTTCCCTTTTTGATACGTACGCGTTTAAACATCAGAAAAATATCTCTTAATTTTGGATGAGTGCTTAGATAAATCAATTGAAATTAAAATTTTGTCTGATTATTTAAAAAAAAGCCTAAAATCCAAGAGTGTCAAAATAAAGTTTTTGACAAATGAAGCTTCAAGAAATAAAATAAATGAGACCTGAATGATTTCTTCAATCCCTACCAAGCTATTACTTTTTCAGATAAAGACCTCTTTAATGAAAGACTGTTGCCTAAGATCGACAGAACTTCTTTAACTCTTTTTAGTATTCTTTTTAATTTTTAAATTCCAATAACTTTTTTAGACAATTTATTTTTATAAACTTGGCCATCACATCTAAAATTAAATAAATTGAAAATTACAAACTTATACAACCACTATATCTATTGTGCTTAGAATAAAATACAACTACTTCAACCAACAAAAATAAAAACTAAAAATATAGGTGACCGGTGAGTTTTCTGCAGGGATGCTGGTCTCTGCATTTAAATGAGCACTTCTGTAAATTCAGTTTTGGCCACACAACAAGAGTCAAGAGGCAAGACTCGAATTAATATTTCACCATTTGGGTCGGCAACCATTTATTAGCTTTGACTTTGGCCAGGTTTGTTTTTATAACTTATTTTATTTTGTTATTATAATTTTTAAAAATTTTAAAATATAAAATTTAAATTTTCTCAAATATCAAAATAAAAAATAATATTAAAAATATATATTATAATAATATTTTATTTTAATTTTAATTTTCTTTACTATTCATCTCATTTCATATATAAAAAGAAATGACATCTTAGTCATCGAGATTAATAAAAAATAAAAAAGAAAAAAAAAACTTTACTTTTAGCAAAGCCGTGCGATTTACTTTGCTTCAGCTGCTAATGCTGGTTAAAGGTTTCACATTACTTTAGGTGTGTTTTTTTAAAAGGTTTCATAAGCCTTTTGACCCATGTTTCCTCGCTTCTCATTGGATTCACTTTCTTGAAGTTTCACACCATTATCAACTCGTCGTGATCAACAATGATCTTCGGGATCAAATCCATAAGTTTTCGACAACGAATCCAAAAAAACGTACGGTCTATCAAATGTTATGATGTCTTTCTGTTTAATTGGTCCCTTTTCATTATTACAAAGTAAAGAGTGATTAAAAGGGGAAAAAAAAAAAAAAAACTGTCCTCGTATGTGAAACAAATAAATTTTGCTTCCGCATAGGAAGGATAACAACACCATCAACCTCAAGCAGAATGACCAAAAATAAAAAAAAAACACACAAGAAAAATGATTAGTCCAAGTTGTAGAGCATGCAGAAGTATTGGGGTCCAGGTCGGTAGCATGATTTAAGGGCTCGTTTGTTTTATCCCTTTCATTTTCTTTTTCAAGCAATTAAAATTCATAAATATATTGGCATAATATGTGATGATGTTAGCACTACAATTTGAGTACCACGTGGTGGTGGGACACACTTTTTTTGTTTTTTTTATAAAAACAGACTTTATTTCATTTCAAGTTATAATTTTGATTTATCAATATAAAAAATCTAAATTATAAATCAAACTACGTATCTATTTTAAAACATTTCTGCACACATTTTTTTTTTCCCTTTAGATTGGACCCTTTAAAATTAGATAAATATATATATATAATAAATAAATATATAAAGAATCAAAATAAGATGACAAACTCATTATGCATACTAACATTTACATGAACAGCTAAATACCA
This sequence comes from Juglans regia, assembly GCF_001411555.2. NCBI lineage: Eukaryota > Viridiplantae > Streptophyta > Magnoliopsida > Fagales > Juglandaceae > Juglans > Juglans regia. Next base: position 8,320,583 of record NC_049901.1, on the reverse strand, counting down.
CTTATTATCTCCAGACACTGGAACAAATTACTCCAAAATTAGGTACGGATCATGTCGGTAAGTAAAGGTCAAATGTACACAGGCCACACCATATGTCATTAAAATATAGAAGATCCACCCATCTCGATCTAGAAGCGAAGTGTAGCATATTAAGATTTTCTTATGATACTAATTTTACTCCATATCATGCGCCTTAATTGCTGAAAACTTTTGACAAAGATTTCGGCTCCTTTAATTTGTATTAGTGCTTATTTCCCAGAACACAACACGCATGGGCGCACACGGCGTACGGTGCCTCGTAAGTCCTCTATAAATACACACTCATCTCGTACTCAAACCACTCATCCTCTCTAAACTAAACTAAAGACACCCATTTCTCCCTACCTAATATAATGGCCAAGGTTTCCCATCTTTTGCTACTTTTCTCTGTCTTGTGCTTTGCCGCTGCAACCGCTTCGAGTGGCGGTGCCACAAATTTCATCAAGGCCTCATGCAGCACCACAACCTATCCTGCCCTGTGCGTTCAATCTCTCTCAGCCTACGCCGCAGAAATCCAACAAAACCCACACCAGTTGGCTCAGACCGCCTTGTCCGTGAGCTTGTCCAGCGCTCAATCCACTAGGACATTCGTGTCAAAGTTAAAGAAGTTCAAGGGATTGAAGAAAAAGGAGTATGAAGCTATTGCAGATTGCTTGGAGGAGATAAGTGATACTGTGGACAGGCTAGGGCAGTCGATCAAAGAGCTCAAGAACATTGGTAAAGCCAAGGGTCAGGAATTTGCGTGGCACATGAGCAATGTTGAGACGTGGGTCAGTGCAGCGCTAACCGATGAGAACACGTGCGTTGATGGGTTCGCTGGCAAGGCCTTGGATGGCAAAATCAAGGCGTCCATTAAGGCAAGGATTGTCAACGTGGCACAAGTCACCAGTAATGCACTATCACTAATAAATCACTATGCCTCAAAGCACTGAGACAATTCCAAGGTTTTGTTTTTGAAGGATTCTTGGTTGCTACTTTTGTGTTGTACTGTGGTTTGGTTCTCTCTTTTTTTTTTTTTTTTTTTTTAAGAAGTGTGGTTTGGTTCTATGTATATTTCTGTGAGTGTTTTTTTTAATGATACATAGTAGAAAGATCCGTAGAATATCCGGTACTCCAACAGTCAAAGTTGGTTTGGAAGTTCTAAAACTGTGACTTCACGTGTTCCATGAAAGTCTTACAGCTCTTTTTTCTTTGATCTTGGCGTTTTGTACGGGTCTAAACTAGTATCTTTCCGTGATTGAAGCGTTCTAGCTTTAAGTAGTTTAATCCAAACAGTAACTTTCAAATCTGATGGCAGAGATTTTTTTAATTTTTTTTTCCAATTCAACAAGATATTATCAACATGTTAGATATTATGTTAGATACTCATACAATATGTTAAGGTTTGTAAAATGGTAAATATCGAAAGAAAAAGATCCTATCATTGAATAAAAACAAATAAAAAAATCCACCAAATAAAGTACCTTAAAAAATGTACAAGCTAGATAATGAGCCAAACTGTAGGATGGTCGTAAGGGGGGAGAGGAAGTGATCACGTGAAAGATATAAAAGCAGACAGAGATAATGGCTAAAAAAATCAAATGAGCAGACAAATAGGACCCACATGTGTGGGGTAGGTCGATGCTCATGCCAGCTTTGCTTTGCCTGTAAATATATGCATGCATATGTATGTATGTATAGATGTTTATGGTTGTTAGGCAAGGGACAAACCACGTGCGTGGAGGATAAACGTCGACGCCATTTATATATAGAAAAAACAAAAAAGAAAAATAAAATGAAATGGGTAGGTCTCTAATAAATTTAAGTCCCTACAAACCAGAGAAAGGCCACGTGCGTTCCGATGAGAAATTAAGCGCTGGGGGCAACGCTGCAGACGGTGCACGCCAACATTGGACCCACCTTCTTTATGTTATTTCACTTTAAAATTATCTAGAATAAAAAGATCATAATAAAATCCTCGTCCTTCGTTAGTACATATCTTCTAGATTGAAGATTCATTTTTTTTTAAAATATACTAATTGTTCGATCGCCAGAATGTTTTCTCGAGAAAATAAGCATGAAACAGATCAAGACACATTTTCTTTATTAAAAAAAAATAAATCAACATAAGCCGGCGGTTGAAATGACTTGCCATGCAAGTAGAAATATATCATTATTGCACATGGAAGAAGAAAATGGAGTAGTAGATCCTGAACTACATTTTTATATATCCTTTAAGGATTTAATCATGTGCACCCATCCGCATCATATTGCACGATACTTGTTGGGGGCTTTAATTTCTTAATTTTGTCTTTTAACAAGCTGCCATTTGTAACAGGAAAATGCTATGTATTCTCTTGATTTTGTCTCTTCGTGTGTTTTTAATTTTTTTTAATGATTAAGAAATTGACTATTAATGAATTTGTATACTTTTTTAATATTTAAATATATTTAAAAGAAAAAAAATTTGAAAATGCACCAGGCCAGGGCACGCCCTAGCATATAATTGTCCATAGGAAAACTCTGTTCATATAGCTAGTGCTAATTAACATGTATATCTTATTACCACTTGGTGTCATTTATATGTAATTAAGATCACAATCTCATCATTGAATCGGATATTTATCGATCTGATCTTTTAGTGGTAAATTGGCTGAAATATCACAAATCTTAACCCCCTTGGATGTAGTGGTACCTTGACATATGGGATGATGTTTTATCAATCCAAAAGTAAGTGCTTTCCTTTCAGCTTGACTCATATTTATATAGGCTTAGTAAATGCTAATTTAAGTACTGATAGTTTTGCAATATATGACTCTTTGGGTGATACAAATTAACCAAGATGGAGTAAAGGTTAGCTAGGCATCGGATTATATATAGTTTCTTTTTACATTTCATCATGTGGAGATAGTTGCATGCATGCATGCCGGCCTCGTCATTTCCTTTTTTTTTTTTTTTTATTAAAGTTTCTTTCAACACTTCATGTCGATCGTCTTTATTTGAGCTAAAAGCTACCTGCATGTTCAACAGAAAATATAATATGTCCTTTACATGAATTGATCATGATCTTCTTTTCCGTGCTCTCTAGCGTACGTTTTTGTTATTTCTTAGATATCCTCAGTATATCTATACAGCTACTGGAATCCGGGAATTAAGAAAGTAACAATAATTGTTCATAGTTGGGGCATCAAATTGCGCGCATGGGGCCGGGATGCAGGTGCAATTTAAAATGGCAATTAATTAATGGAAACATTTAATTAATCATTCATAAGTACTGAAAAGCCAATGGAAACACTTCTAATTGCTGTCGTACAACATTTAAATTAATAAATAGAGAAATAAAAAGAAAAGGAAAATACGAGAATTAATTAGTACGTACTAATTACGTACTAGGATTGAAGAAATTTTATGAATAGGAGTAGAGAGTGTTGATGAGAGACAAAGCATTGCTAGTTGGCCTTGCAACATTGAGAATAATCACTCTGATCTTGTTCCTCAAAGTCGTGCTTACTCTCTGCCCGCTGAATCCATCTGTGCATGTGCCTTCATCCGTTATGGCAGCGCTGACCCATGTCTTTATATTATCTATCTTAACCTGCACATCGGAGCCTCCGAGATTTCCCATTTCCTTCAAAGAATGTTTGAGCTCGTCGACAGTGTCCTTGATGTTCTCGACACAATCCTTAATGACCGCCGCTTCGCTACGTGTCAATCCCTTCTTTTTAGACAGCTTTGATATCGTCGATGATGCGCTGCGTGCGGCTTTTATGGCCACCGAGAGCGCGGTGTTACAAAGCTTTTGAGGGTTCGCTTTGATTTTGGAAGCGTAAGGGGAGAGGGAACCGTAACATACTTGTGGGTATGTTGTTGAACTACAAACAGTTTTGATGTGAGTTTTGTAGTTTTTGGTAGAAACAGCTGCTAAGGTTGTATGAATGTTTGAGAGGACTAGAAGAAGATTCATGAAGAGGATTGTCAGAGTATAGGCTTCCATCTCGACCTGTCTTTTGCATTGATATGCGTGAAGACGATCCTCTTTTATAGGCAAATTTTGGAGTTTGAACAGCATTTTCAAATACGAAGCCATGTGGCTCCCTAGAAGAAAAATGCAGTATACTGACTTGAGAAAAATAATACAAACAAACGTACAATTCATGAGAAACCGGCAAAACTAATAATAAAAGAAAAATGTCCCAGTTTACATTGGATCGATCATGCACAAGCTTATTTCTCGGCCCATCCCTGTTATCAATCCCCATTATAAAATCTTTTAGCTTAATTAACGCGATTACATGCATATAACATGTGAAGCCTAAAATAGAGCCATGCACTATCTTACCTGGTAGGGATACCTGTCCATTTTGTGACCGTTTGGCCGTTGTAAGGTCAACTACGTACCTTGCTGCATGTGATCTTGTTGTTTCCACCTGCTGCGTCTAATCATTCGAGAGACCCAATATATCACATACATTCTGAACCCGTTCATCTATTTTATTATATTATATTGCATATATTTTTTTTTTACATCCCTGTACATGTGCAATGAGAATCAGAAATGGCAAAGAAATTAAGATACGTCGGTTTTGAGCCAAACCCATGATTCCATAACCTTTTAAAAAATCTCAAACTCTGCCTAATTCATTCGAGACATTAATAGATCGTACATATATCGTGTATGCGCAAGGATGGGTATATATATTTTGAAACCCCTGGTATATTATTTTCATTTTCTAATTAATGAATCTAGATGATCATCATATATTAATGAATATTACACCTGACAAATAGCATTTAAAAATTAAATATTAAAACGTTTTCGCGTGATTTATGGAAATTGAAACATGGTCTACGGACAGAAGTTTGCGAAATTCTCCAAGATCGAAAGTTTTCCCACAGTCAATTAATATGATCATTTGGAAAGTTTCCCATTCCCTTTTCTGATTGCAGTACTTAAAGAGAGAAGTTTCTTTTTCATTTTCAAATGTACTGATCAAGCGTACTTAATACATGAGTACATACACAAATGCCTCTTTGATCTAAACTTCAAGAACTGGTCACGAGCTTCGAACCGCTTTTAGATGACTGCTGAATGCAGAACTGAACGTTAATAACCTAGAGCTGAGGATAAAAAGAAAATGGGAAAACTAAAGTTTGAGTTTGCATACGCAAAATATTATAATATACTACTTCTTACCATTCTTTTGTGACATGATTACGAAATTATCATTTTACTCCTCAAATTATCTCTTGCCTTGCATTAATAGGCACACTCCAGCTTTAGATATAATTGTAAAATCGTGTTCTAAGTATCTATATATTTAATCTATTGAGTAATATTATATATACACCACACTCCCATCTCACTATATAAGATGTTGCACATTTATCACTATTGTATGATCAATAATCATCTAATAAATAATCATGTGCTAAAATAGTCATATCTTTCGTAGTAGAATGATAGCTAGTGTGGTATATAAAACTTTCCTAATCTATATCATTGCAGATTTCAATAGCAAAATAAATTGTAACCTACGTTTCATATTTAAAGAGCAAACTTATAACTTTATTAACGTAATTTTCTGATCAAATTAGAAAAATTTCTCGTGACAAAATTAAAAGATCCAACTCTTGACAAACACGTAGTAATACCAATTAAGATTGCATTTTTATTAGTACTTGAGAGTATTGATGAGAGCTAAAGCATTGCTAGTCATCTTGCAGAGATTCAGTATAGACTTCCTAATTTTCTTTTTAACTGTCGTATTCACCTTCATCTCGTCCAACCCATCCAGGCACGTATTCTCGTCCGTTATTGCGGCACTTACCCAAGTCTTTACATTATCTATTTGAAACTCCGCATTCGAACCCCCAAGTTGGCCCATCGCATTCTGAGAATCTCGAAGCTCATATATTGAATCCTTCACATTATCAATGCAGTCCTCAATGACTGCCGTTTCAGTACTCAACAATCCTGTTTGTTTAGATATCTTCGATACTGTGGAGGATGTATTTTGCGCAGCTTCTAGTGCAACTTCGAGGGCAGCGTTGCAAAGTTTCAGAGGATCTGTTTTGATTTCGGAGGCGTGGTAGGAGAGGGATTTGTAGCAAACTTTTGGGTACAGAGTTGAATTGCAGGTGGTTTTGATGTAAGTTTTGTAGGTTTGGGTGGAAGAAGTACTGGTGGCGGCGGAGGCTAAGGATAAATGTGAGTTTATGATGGAAAGGAGAAGGGTGAGGAGATACAAGAGAAAGCGGAGCCGTGAGTATGAACCTGGGCTTGTGGAACTCATGTATACTTCCATCTTTAATTCCAAAGTGCAGATATTTGTGTGTTGGAATTGTGGGAATGAAGACTGCAATTTATAGGCACTAGGGCAAAGTGTCTGACCGCCCAGTACTTTGATTGTAGCCATACATGCATCTGGTAGCAGTACAGACCCGGAATAACAGATTATCGTTTATAATTAAGTAAATAAAAGAATAATGGAAGAATAGGTGCCCGATGAGATGGCATCAGCACATGCGCGCATGAAATCATTTTGTTCTCTTTAGTCTGGGTTTTAGACCTTGCGTTAGGTTCATAAATTGAATTGAGAGAGAGAGAGAGAGAGAGATGACAAAAAAAGAAAAAAATAGAAGATCGTGCACATATGTGCATGGAGCTGGTTACGTGGCTTCATGAGTTAAATTAAGAGGAGATTAACGAATAGAGAATGAATGAAATATGTGTTTGTTGTATGGTACGTAACGATCAAGTAGTAGTACTGCTGATTGGCGACCGCATGCATGCTTGTATGGAATATTTTTAATTATGGCAAGAAAAATGCTTATTATATATAATCAATTATTTCCGTTAAAAATGACTATTTTTTGTTATAATGAATTCATTATTTTCGTAAATAATCTTTTTTTTAATAGTGCTTCATACCTTATTGGTATTGGATTCTTACAATTTTTAATTTTAGTATATATATTATATATATCGAATGCGTGTGTTAGATACATATAGATAAATCAAGTGTGTTTTATGATATTTATTGACGTTTAAATATTTTGAAAATAGTAGAAATTCAATAAATATCATATAACTTATTTTCTATGTTTAATTGATCTCTTCCCTTCTATAATTTATATTTCTAACATGAATAACTCTAGACAATCTTTATTCACGTTCTCTCATACCAAACATACATCTATAAATTGTGTTCATCCCCAAAATGCAATTTTTTTTTATGAGAATTGCCTTGAAATTTTCTTGAAATAATAGAGTAAATTCATTTTTCTATCATTTTGATAACAGTTAATAATTTAATACGCTGTTAAGAAAGATAAAATTCGGTTATAACATAATTAACTTGACTATATATATATATCCTTTAATTTCAGAAAAATATATTCCAAATATTAGACGGTGTGACATCTTGATCTTTCCATTATGCATCACTACCTTCTAAAAAAAAACAACAATCTAGCTAATAACCATTAACACGCGTGTATGGGATATGATTAAGGAATATTGAGCTTGATGATTAACGAATAAGGAAGAAATACAACTGCTATAGAGTGTGGGGACGCCTGCCTGCCAATGCCTACTGATCCTATGAAACAAAAAGTCAATGCATCGATAGGGGCAAGAGAGGAAGAACATTGCGGTTGCGACTTTGACACATGGATAATTGCGTGAAACGCTGCGTCACAAAAGGCGCCGCGCGTTAGTTATTGGGATTCCGAGCGAGATTTGCTCATCGATCCACAAACATTTCTTTCCTTCCGTAGAAACATAGCTAGCCGCGGCCGCCGCCTTTTTATGCACGATCCATCCCAGATGTCTGCATGAGCGCCTACTCGTCATGGCCGCAGGGCAGCTTAATTGCTTTTATTATTTGTTATTTAATTTTGTTCACAAAAGGTAATGATCTAGTGTCAGCAAACATCCTAAGGCTTCGATTTATTTCTAAATTCATCTCAATTGATATTAATTTATTTAAATTTTTAAATAATATTAATATTAAAAAATAATATCCTAATAATTTTTATCATCTCAATTGAATTCAGTTTAACATCCAAACACAATCTTAATAAATTGAATTGTGATTAAAAATTAAAATTAAAATAAAATATTATTTAAAAAATTAAAAAATTAATTTTATTTTACAGAAAATTTAAAAAAATTGTAATTACTTTTAATCATTCCTTTAGCATATAATTCGTGCAGTGCATTTAGAAAGTACTGGAGTAAACCCAGAGAAATATTGCAGAAAATAAAACATGATTGGGGAAGGAATCTTTCGTTCTAGACGTCGACATGGTACTTATATAGCGCCTGTCAATATCGTCACTGTTTAAAAAGGTTAATCTCCTCTTCTAAGTTATCCAACAAATTAATAATATTTTTTTTGGTTTAACAAATTAATAGTATTAAGTGTAGCTTTTATGCTGTAATGTCTCGGAGGGTGGTAGTAATGATCTCTTATTATAACCGTGAATTCTCGAATACTACTGATCGTGAACACGCCACAAATATAATTTGTTAACATTAACATTGTCAAGTTTTTATTCATTATTGTTTAGTTGTACGTAATTGATCGTCGTGGTGTACGAATTTGATAGCTTCAAGTGCGAGAAAAAGACACATAAATAGAAATGTACCATATTTATTTTTCAACAATTAATATTGCACGAAATATTTATATGGATAATAATAAATGTTGTAGGACTCAATTCATGCATTTATCTCTCTCTCACTTAGTACACTTAACTATGGATAAGAATTGAGAAAGAGTATTATTCTTGATTTTCTTGGAGAGGCCGACTGGAATCCTAGCGCACCTCTCGCTCTCTTCCTTTTCTCTATAGAGTAGCCCCCTAAAAAAATCTAGATTAGAGGAGGGGGGTTGGAGTTTCGACTCCTCCCTCTTCTCTCTAGTTTTTTCTTTTATTTTTTTCTAATTTTATTTATTTTTCTTTTAAAGTAGGGCAAAATGCCGATCTATTGTTCTTTAGAGCCCGGCGACCACCATGTGACCCACCACAAGATTTCCAAGGCGCCGATCCTTCAAATGGGCGAAAAACATCGTCGAACGGAGCGGCGTGTGAGCCACACGCCTAGTCCAAAGTGTGCGCATGACATTCACGTGCCACTGCAAGGGGAGCTTTACCGTCATCACGCACTGAATTTCTGGGACCAGGGTCATCGGTTTCTTCAGACTGTCCGCTGTACTTCTAGGGTGGCGCGTGCACGCTACCACAGTCCATATATTTGTTTTTTTTTTTTAATTTCCCCTAAGGTTGAAAATGTGGATCTACAGCTTGCTAAGCTGTAATTCGTTATTTTCTTATATATCATTTACGTTTTCTGTTATTTCCTTTGTTTTAGGTTAATACTAAAAAAGAAATAGTCTCTTCGATATTTTGTCCGTAGTCTCCTCTAGAGGGTGGGGTTTGAAATCTCTGCTTTAGGCAGAATGTGGTCTCTCAAACGGTTTGTCTGTAGAGAGTTCTAGAAGTTAAGACCATACCAATCACAAAAGAATTTGTGTACTAGTGGAGCTTCAACCGTGAATAGTTGACTTTTTCCTTGTATGTATTAGTTACAGCTGTAACTTTACTTTCATAAATGAATCCACTTTATTTCCCGTAAAAAAAGCTACGGATAAGAATTTGAAGAGATATTTTTCCGCAACGTAGTACTCTTTAAGGACCGATTTGTTCTCATGGTAGTTATCGAATCAATGAAATTAATTATAGCCAATTGTAATCTTCACAAGGACCAATTGAGTATGTTTCTTTATGCTAACTAAATAGAGATAATGTGGACACATTACACCATCATTTTATTACAATATGCCATGCAAAAATTAATATATATATTTACATAAACAATTTTAATTAATTATACTCTAGCTAAGAGGTTTGGGCCATTTCAAGCTGAAGAAAGGTCTAATTGACTTAAGATTCCAAGAAAATCCCTATACTTGGATTAATGGCAAAAGTGGCAATACTCTAATCAAAGAAAACCTCGATCGACAGAGAATATGGAACTCAAAATGGAGACTTGTTCCCCCAAAAGCATCGATCATCAATCAACCTAGCTAGGTTCACTCCGTATCATTCTCCCATCATCCCAGAGACCACAGATAATCATTATCACTTCCTAAGCATTTTTTTCGTTTTAAGCTGGTCTCATGATAGGTCTCATATTATATAATACACTACAACAAATAGTGTTTTTTCCTGTAAGTGATTTCGTTGCAATTAGTATCAATTTGTGCTGGAATTGACTTTTTCCTGCCACATCTTCCCGTAGCTAACTCTGTGGAATAAGCTGGCAATAGAATAGTGCTTTCAACTGCAAGCCTACTTTTCGTGAGAATTACTATTATTTCTGGTAGTAGGTGATCGTGAGAAATACATATATTTTTAATAGGAAAAAGTATTGATTAAAGGCACCTTTTGCCCACATAAAATGTATATTCATAAATTTATTTAAAAAAATTAAATGCATCATGTTTTTATGTTCTCATTATTGCAAGAACATATGTCATAATTAGCAAATATTGCAAGTATAGTTTCAGAGAAAGAATAGATTATATACTTGCGTGCAGAAAATAATCAATATGAGCAACTACGCTAGAATAAACTTAACATGCTCTTAGCCCATCCTATAGATCAACCCACATAAAACTCAAAATCTCCTTTTGTTAAGCTTCTCATTGTTGTAATTATATACTTAAATAGGACACTGACTTGTACATAAAGTTTATATTTATTTATTCAATTTTTTTTTTTGTTTTGTTGATTTTTTTAAAAATTTTATTTCTTACCTTCCCATTTACTATTTCTTAGTATCTTTATTTACTCTTTTTTTCCCATTTGGCCATACTGGCGCACGTTGCCCTTACTAGTATGTGTGTGTATATATATATATATATATATATATGGGTTGGATAAAACTAAATAAGTGGCACATTTTTTTTTTATAGATAAAAACAAACCTACAATCGACATCAACAAAGATAACAATATCAAAATGATACAACTCGATCCTACATGCTAGTGACTTATTGCGATTCTCTTATATATTCTAGTACATGAACTTATAACAAAATTTCCTCACAAATTAATAGCAATAATTGAGAAATCCCGACATTGAAAACTAAAGAAAGACATGACATGATTCAACATATATGGATCTACAATCGATATTTCATTTAATTTGCTTTTGCACTTTACCTAGACGTACACATATTAATTAGCAGTCTCTTTCATCTTATTATGTACGTGATACTAAGCCATCAAGAAAAAAGTGGTAGGGGTGGCATTCAACGTACATTTCAGCTAGTATTTGAGGTTGTTGATGAAAAATATGCAAAGCTTGCTAGTTAGCCTTGAAATTTTTAGTATCCCATTCCTGATTAGGTTCTTCATTGTCGCATATATCATTTGTATTCTAGCATCCGTCAAGGCCGCACTGTAGAATTATGCAGAACAAAGAGAAACAAAATTTGACAATATGGTGACACTCCCGTGAGGGTATTTGTCCCACAAGTTGGTGATGGACAAAGAGAATTGAGTGAATTGATTTGTGCACAAATGATCCCTATTTATAAGTCATCATGCACCGGTTGGCAAAATGGTACAACCATTAGTAACCTAATAGTTGGCAAATGACACAACCGTAAGAAGTGATAGGTTGTGTCTTTTAACACTTCACTAGTCACACACAACCTTTTAACTAAAGCAAAATGTTGTGTCTCTTGACACTTCTGTAACAATCATCTCTCATGGAAACCATCACCATGTAGAGGGTGTCATTCCAAAGGATATACCGTTTAGTGATCACACCCCTTAGAATTACATCTCTCAGTTTATCACATAAAACGGTGATGATCCAGTTGAGTATTTTACCTTGGTACCAATATGAGCTTTCCATTACTCAACTCTCATCTACATACTCTTGCAAATCGGCGTCAGAGTATGACAAGCCTCTACGTGCACACGTTTTTTGTCATTACCTTATCGGACCTCAACCTTTACCATTTGTGCTTCCACTGATCACATATTAGAGGCGAATTTATTTCACTAAAAAAATTTAGTGAACGACATCAATTCGCCGTGACTGGATCAATAATTTGTATCCCGTGATTGGATTAATGATTCATATCTCTGTTACAATTGACGACTTCAGCATAATACATAACACATGTAGCGATATGTGCTGAATTTTCGTTAATTACTTCCTCTAGAGGCTATTTCTGAGAGGCGACTTTGCAAATAATTAACAGTTTACTTAGGTAATCAAATCACATTTCACTTAAACTTTAGTTAATGGCACTGAATTTTCGTTAAGTACTTCATCTCCTGAGTATTTCCTTAATCACTTTATCAGTGACTTTACCATGATCAACCTTTTACTTGGTTAATCAACTTACACTGAAATTTTATCAAGTACTCACTTTAAGGCTATTACTGAGGTTTTTCTTGATCACCTTATCAGTGACTTTATAAATGACCAAAGTTTTCATTTGGGTATCATCATAACTTTTTTAGGTATCACTAGAATTTGCTGACTTATACATGTCGACCATGAGATTGTTTCACCTAAATTTCTCTCAATCTCATTTTAGTCACATATTCTTTAAATTTCTCCAGAGATAAACCAAACATTTGGTCATCGGATCTACTACTATCTCGGTCGAGAAAATAAAATTAACATTGACCTCACATTTTTCAACTATATCTAAAATGTAGTGATAATGCACATCAATGTGTTTTTTCTTGAAACTCTATGTTCCACTTTTTATCAATGAGATGACAAACTGATCATCACAAAACACATTGATTGGTTCTATGGATGTACCTAAATTCAAGCTTTCAACAAACCGTTTTATCCACACCGCATTACTAACTATAGTACTACAAGCAATATACTCTGCTTCTATAGTAGACTTAGCAACACAACTTTATTTCTTACTTAACCAAGAAACTGTTATTCCATCAAATAGAAATATATATCAAGTTATAGATTTTCTATTATCTATATCACTTCCAAAATCAATATCATTATAGCCGATTAATTCTAAATCATTGTTTCCAAAGTACAATTGTAAATTTTTGGTACATTGTAAATATCCTAATATATGCTTTATTACTTGTCAATGTTCTTTACTTGGATTGGATTGAAATCTGCTTATCAATCATACTACATGACAAATATCTGGTCTAGTACTTGTCATTGCATACATGAGGGTTCCCACAGTTTGAGTATAGGGAATTTTATTTGTGGTATTAATTTATTTTTACATATTCTGATGATTTTATTTTTATTTATATGTCATAATCTTAAATGTCATAAATATGCACAATATGTATACACATTCAAATAATCAAAAACATGTACTTTATTACTATTAACATTCAGTACATACATATCGTGATATTTCATGTCTTTCACTGACGCATTACCCTTACTTATTACAACAGTTTCATACTTAAACTCAATTGTGTAGCATTTCTGATCTAGTACAGGCACTGATACTAAATTCATATGAATAAAAGGTACATATAATACATCACTAAGTAAAATAACGAAACCATTCACTTTAAATTTGCATGTACGTTGCCTCAAGATATCGCAGTATGTATTGTTGCTCATAAACACTCTATGCTCTCATGTTTGTTTATCTTCAAGTTTGACAAACATATCTTTGTTTCTGCATATATATCTTGTTTCTGCAGAGTTAACCCGCCATAAATCTGACGCTGGTTCCACTAGTATTACTTCTGAGACTGTCATCACAATTTACTTTCTTATGTTTTTCCCTTATTAGGACATTGTGATTTGTAATAATCGTTTTTTCCACACTTAAAACAGTTTCTAGTAAATGTTTGTTCTGTTTCCTTTTCAATCATTTTTTTTCTTAAACTGTTTTGCTTTCATTTTGTTCTGTGTAGAACGTTTGTCCTCAGCCATCAATAAATTAGATGATTTACTATTTTTGTTCCTTATTTTCATCATTTCTCATTCAAGTACTAAAAGTACTGAAAGCGATATCATTGTTATTTCATTTCAAATTTGTGTTAAAGAAGTAACAATGTGATCCCAAGATAAATGAAAACTATTTAGTATGGTTGCAAATTGCATTTTATCAGTGAGATGATGACCATCATCATGTGATTTTTTTGCAGTTAACTCCATTTGAAGTACATGCTCACCAATATCATCATTATCTTTCATACAAGTTCGGTTATACTTATCCAATAATAATTGTATATAAGTATTCGACCTTAAACCATACTTTGCTTCAGCTGCATCCATAATTTTTTAGCAGTTTCATAGTCTTCAAATAGAGGAATAATGTGATCATTCATACAATGCAAAATTAAAACTTTTGCCCATGTATTGTGTTTTATCCATTTATCTTCACTTGAAATGATGCTCCAACTTTCATCTACACCTTTTTCTACAACTTTTGATAGCTTTGGTGTTATTAATGTATATAAGGTCTATTCATGGGTTAGAAGAAAAATTATATGCCTTTTCAAGACTCGAAAATTCCTTCCATTCAGTTTTTCTATCCCGAGGGATCAATACTTTTCTTCAGTGCCATAAATAATAAATTTTAAAAAATTAACAATAAGAAGAGTATAGAAATAATAAATGTGTATCATTTAAATACAATAGTTCAACTGTGAAAGATTAAAATTATTATAAATTTAATAGTAATAATAACCTTTGGATTTAATCCAATGTAGCAGTCTTGAAATTCTCCTAATATATTTTAAATAATGAGAATAATGAAAGTGATGCCCCGATCGAGGATATCCACGACCTTTCCTTGATCTTTCACCTCTTTCAAAGAATTTATGGCGATAATTTCGACCAATAGGTGCTTTGTAATATTTTTGCACGAGATTTGGAGCATAACGACTTTTGAACGGACCAAATCGGACTTAAAATGATCTCAAACGACTCGATTGAACAAATCTGTTACGAACCAATTCATAAAACCGAGTAAACCGAGTTCAAGAGAAAACACGCAGTCAGCGGCTCTGTCAATGGCTCAGATCAGAGATCGGCTTGCTGCTCGGCTGGAAGGTGGCAAAACGATACCATTTGGAGGTGACGTTGTGTCTCTTCAGTGCTGAAAACGACGCTGTCGTTTAGCCCAGATAGAATTTGAGTATCATCTTCACAATGCACGAAAAAATTTCCTCTAACATGATCAGGCTCTTGATACCACTGTAGAATTATGAAGAACAAAGAGAAACAAAATTTGATAATATGGTGACACTCCCATAAGGATATTTGTCCCACAAGTTGGTAATAGACAAAGGGAATTGAGTGAATTGATTTGTGCACTAATGACCCTTATTTATAAGCCATCATGCACTGGTTGGTAAAGAGTACAACCATTAGTAATCCAATAGTTGGCAAATAGCACAACCTTAAGAAGGTCTCTTGACACTTTCTTAACCATCACCCCTCACCATCACTATGTAGAGAGTGTCATTCCAAGGGGTACACCGTTTGTTGATCGCACCCCTTAAAATTACACGCACTCACCCATGTCTTCATATTGCGCGCTCACAATTGACACAATCCCTCATGGCAACAGCTCGCTTCTGCGGGTGCATATTAATTAAAAGTAGTGCGTCCACATTCAATTTATAAATTTTAAAAAATATGTTAGTATGACTCAAAAATATGTTCACTAAATGTGCCTACTCATATATATATATATATATATTTTTTTTTTAATTTTTTAATTTTTTCTCAATAATTAAGGAAGTAACTATTAGTGAATTTATATTTTTTAATAGTTAAGGATATTTAAAAAATGCTTTAAAAAAAGAAAAAAAAGAACTGTTTTCATATTTGAAGTGCATATTTGATTTGCACCTAGCATGAATCGCCGCAAATATTTGTTTGTGTCAACATGAGTCATTGTGAAATATTTATTGTATTTGCGACCAAATAGAAAACGACGCAATAAGTGTTTTGAGTATCATTATTACCGTCCACTTATCGTCGACAGAAAGTTTACGGAAAAAGATCTTTGCGACGACATCAGAATTACAGAATTAATTGCCCCATGCACATTATATATAATTCAAATGGTGCAAACAATAAAAAGGTCCCCATCCTAAATTGTTAGATCACAAGTACTTGCCCTACAATATTTTTTCCATGTGGCGCTGTCGATCCGAGTGTCGAGCCCAACCTTCACAACAACATATCTATAATCCTCCCAATTATCGATCGTACAAAAACCTTATCCTTTTGGTAGGAGTGGAGTCCCTCCCTAGCTGTGACACGTACCAGTTGATCTACTACTACTCCTAGTCCTACCAAAAGGATAAGATTTTTGGGTGAGGATCATGAATATCCATGCAGCATGTTCAGTGAAAATGGATGAAATTGACATCATCAGAAACTAACAACAATAATGTTAAAGAAGAGACGATAAACTTAATTGTACTTTTCTTAATTTAATCCCCTCCAATTAAGTATATATTCAGTTCACATGATCCTAATGTTTGATATATATTATAACCTTATCTATACGCACATGCATATGACAGATATATATCTAAAAAGAAATTATATTCGTAATTATGAATTAGTGTACAAGCGCAATGCAATTCCTTTAAAAAAAATGAGTAAAGACAGGATTTACATGAAAAAAATTAATTTTTTAATAATAAATTTTATTATTTTTCAAAACGATTACGTAGTATTTGTGTACTTTAAAATTGTATGTAGTATTATTATTTTAGAAAAAAAAATCAAAACGATAATAATTTTTTATGCTAACTAACCTAATAAGACTTCTACATCATAGATGCGGTGTATCATTAAGATTTTAGCCTTATAATATTAAAAAGTACAATATTATTTCGTTTCACATATAAACAAGACCTTAATTTTCAGGTTACGTATTACATCATGTAGAATTCCAAATCCCGATTTACTTAGTTAATATTAGGAAGATCGTTTATGTTGTTTTTTCTAATAATTAATTCACATATATATCTTGTGCTAAGATTCTCTTATAAACGTATACTAAATTCCTTTAGGGGTCTTATAACCATCTGGTCACTCCGAACGATTTACAAATGAGTACTATCATTCGAACTGCACTAAGATGATATTAATAGCAGATAAGAAGAGTAATGTTAAATACAATTCCATAAAAAAAAAATGTTAAATACAATTATGAGTAACATATTAATTATTTTTAAAAAAGTTAATATATATGAGATTCACATAAAAAAATTAATTTTTTAATAATGAATTTTACTTTTTAAAAAAAAGTACGTATCACTTATATATTTTATGGTTGTAAATATTATTTAAAAAAAAATGGTAATTCAAAAAAAAATATATATATATACATGATATTATTAATAACATGACAATGATAGGACATGGTTCTTTCAAGCAATAATAGAGGTTATGCTGATTTCAAAAATAAAGTTTGGTCCAATCTAGCTAAGAAAAAACAAAATAGCATTAATATAGGGTATGGATGGCTCAACTAATTGTACCAGGTTGCTGGCTATTTACCGTCATTTTGCATTGCTGGCTACCCATATTCGTGCTTAGCTCGTAGGGTATATTAATAATAGCTATCTAGCTAGGACTTTAATTATCATGATTTTGTCCCAATATTGCTATTAATACCGTTCTTGGTTTATGTTATCAACACTATTTAATTAACCAAGTGGTTGACTTAAGAAATTGTTATAATAATTTGATCATATCAAAAAATTAATATTTATATTATATATATATACACACGTACCATGCATATTGATACGTAGAATTACAATAAAACCATATTAATTATCAGAATTGAGTTTGGTAAATTTGGCTGAAATTGTAATGATTTGATACCGAGATTTCAAAAAAGAAAAAAAAATGCAAGAAACATGAGGAATATTAATGGACCCAATCAACAACGTCCTTTTAAATTTTTTAAAGGAGCAAGTATTTTTTTCGAACTTTTCTTTAGAGGCCGGGACTAGGGGAGGGGAGTTTCAGAATTTTGGGGGGGGGGGGGCCTCCCTCCGGCGCTGCATTTTGCTTTATAATGTTAATTTATGGACCCAATCAACAACATCCTTTTAATTGAGGTGTTCTCTTATTTATTATTCATTTATTTTTCTTTCTTTGAGCTGTTAAGATATTTTCAGTATCTTAAAAAATATCTTCTACACTAGCCCTGATCATGATCAAGTCCTTTTGGTTGGTACATTGGCGTTTTCTTTCTTTTTAATACCCAGAAGTACTGGATGGATGAACATATATACTTACATAAATTGGAAGCGAAGACAAGTTAATTAAGGTCGCTCGCTTGCTAATCGAAGTACAATGGATTGGTCTTCTTAACGACATACTTTTCGTTTAATTTATATTTGGTAACAATTTTCCTTTATAATAATTAATTAATAAGGTGTGAGATTGAAGAAAATTCACATTTCAGCACGGCAAATAAAAATAAATTGAAAAAAAAAACTAACGATCTGAATTATAAAATTTCTTAAAGAATAATATTGATTTACATATAAACCATTTTACAATCTGTTATATAATTATATTTAAAAATGAGAATATTTATTTAAAATATGAAGTAACTTTTATGAATTTTTTTATAAAAATATTATTCGTTTAAGTTATAATTATATAAAAATATATAGATTGAATTTTACGTCTATTATTTTACTTTCTCAAATGTTAAAATTAACCCGAATACGATCGAATGACAAAAAAACAATGAAAGAGAGAGAGAGATCTTCCGTGTTTCGAAGCTCGAGATTTCCTACATGCAACACGAATGGCAATAATTTATGCATGTGATCGACGTCGATCGTTATGAAGCGCCGGAATTATCATTGACGCCGAGTCCGCAAATTGTACTTTACGTTGGAACGAGTTGACAAATTGGCTCACTGCAGTGTGCGTGGCGGCGCGTGCAGTACCTAAATACTCAAGTAGATCAGCATCAACTACTTTTTACTTTTTGTTTAATTTAAATTTTAAAGCATCATGTGACTAATTCCCAATAGATAGATATTTCAATTCTTATATATATAATACAGTTTATATATAGTCGGCCTGTATGTATGAAAGTGTATCAATAATAATTCAGTAGCATTTAGGACAAAGATGATGACAGCCGGCCAATGGTCTGATCTAGCTAGCTAGACGTTTCTTCTGCCATTTGTATTATTTAATTAAGTTCATGAATCAAAAGTATTTCCACGTTATCAATTATCAGAAGCCACAGTCTCGATTGGATTACTGCGTGTTCAAACGGCTTACCTTATTCGAGCAACTTGGCCAAAGGCTCCTCCTGTCTTTAGGTTTCCAGACCCACAATGCAATGCATGCATGTGCATTAGAGAAAAAAGAAAAAGAAAGAAAGAAAAAAGCAATTTCCTTTATTTATTTTTTTTCATTTTCGTCTTATATATTTCCTATATAATAATATAAATATATAGCCCCGTTGTCGTGTCATTTCCTTTGTCCAAGACACATGTTGCATAATTATTTATCATGTGACCCTAAACGTCCGTCTTTCAAAGAGGACCGGGCCCCCCCGCAATTCAGGGGATTTATATGAACTTTTAATTAAAATATCTTCGCTAATTATCAGGAGAAAAGACGATACTGAGCAGTATCGAAAGTAGATTTATACCAAACATTTTTTTTAAAAAAATCCCCATTTCAAAAGCTAAATCAACACTAGTTGGGGAGTAGTACTTGGAGAGCATCAGAGCTCCCAATTCATTTGACCAATTAACATTATAAATTAAAGCTAAATCCATTTAGCAGCGCCACTATTACAGCTCATGGGAACAGATTGGCTAAATTGGATGCCGATATTTGATAGTAAAACAGTTTTTTAAACAAAGAATCTAATGGGAAACACTGCTCTCCTCGAAGGAAGTGTGAACTTTGCATAGCGATTGTGACCTTCATCAGCATGCTCCTCCAAATAAAGCCCAAGTTGCAGGGCAATTTGAGAGCCCCCCACCCCACCTTGCTAACTTAGATATTATAATAATTAGGATAAACTCTAACCCAGCCACCGCCCCAGTACCCTTTGATCTTTTATAACTTGTATATATAGGTTTCCCTTAGCTCCTAATTTCATCACCCCCACCACCCAAAATATTTTTGTGCTTTTTAGAAATAGAGAGGGAGAGAGAGATGGAAGGCTCATCTTCTAAAATCTTTATGTCATCCCTTTTCATGCTACTTGCCATTAGTTCATGCATAAACCCTAGCTTTGCAGCTTCGGCTAACCAGTTAAGCACTGAGTTCATTAGAACATCTTGCAGATCAACAACCTACCCAAGACTTTGCTTCAGCTCTCTCTCGGTCCATGCAAATTCAATCCAAACAAGCCCTCAACTTCTAGCCAGCACAGCCCTCAATGTGACTCTGTTCTCGGCTCAATTAACCTCTACCGCGATGGTGAGGATCTCAAGAACCAAAGGGATGAGTCCTAAAGTGGTTTCCGCCATGAAGGACTGCGTGGAGGAGTTGATAGATTCGGTGGACGAACTTCGCAAGTCCATTGGCGAGATGAACAACTTTAAGGGCGGCTCTAATTTTCAGCTCATGATAAACGACATACAAACTTGGGTTAGTGCGGCTTTGACGGATGAAAGTACGTGCAGTGATGGCTTTGCAGGGAATGCCATGAATGGGAACGTGAAGACCCTTGTGCGGGGAAGGATCGTGAACGTGGCACAACTCACTAGCAATGCCTTGGCTTTGATCAATCAATATGCCGCTCTCCATGGTTAATTAATTAGCTTAATTCTAGTGAGATTATATCGTATTAGTTGTGTACTATAATCAGAAGAAACAATAGTGTGGATATTGCCTCTGCGGCATCATATTTGTAGTTGCAGTTTTGTGTATGAAGTTGGTGTATCTATATTATATGCTGGACAGAGCTAAGCTCTTAAAGATTTTTTGTGTCGATCGAGAAGCTGCAGAGTGTTGGATGAATTATTTGTGGATATCGATGCAAAAGTTGCAAATTCGCAGCTTTTGCCTTGGTATATTGTAATGCAAAACTACCTACTGGAGTTTCCTTCCTTCATATACAGTTTTTTTTTTTTTTTTTTTTGAAGTCGAAGCATCGTGATCTAGAGAGAGACAAAGAGACAAGAAAAGTGCCCACATGTGCGCCTGTTCAAGAATCTGTGAATGGGATTATCTATCACATATCTTGTACGTGTTACTGTTACATGAATCAAACATGTAAAATTACCAAAAAGAGGTCCAGTACCTTTATGTTCTCCTCGTAGTTATTTTCCATTTGATAAGTCGACTAATCCTGATTTATGCCGAAAAGGACGGTGCATGCCTACCACGTCCCTCTATTTAAAACTCGAAAGTCATTAAATAGTAATGCTAGTCTTGTGTATTCATTTCCACTTTAAAAAAAATAGTAAAATGAACCTTATTAAAATCATTTTTTTTTATAATAAATTGTATTTTTTTAAAAAAGAAAATACACAAAATTTGTACATTTTTAACTTGCACATATAATAATTTTCCATACGATTTTTTCAAATTTTAGTTGGGTATTTAACTAAAAATCTATGCATTGATGTAGCATATTTTGTCATGGAAAGTGCGTATGAAACCGGTTTTTTAAAATTTTGGAAGTATTATTTGGTGTTTGGGTTTTTTTATTTTTTGGAAGAGGAATGTATTCTTAAATGATATTATTCGGTGTTTAAAATTAGATTTCTTTACGATAGGATTCTTCGAGTATATCCCACTTTTGCCTTGTCCAACTGAACTCGGGATCCTGTAACTTCACTCTCATTAAGGAATAAGAATTCATTTAGAATTAGAAGAATTATGAGTAATAAGATCAATTCGATTCCCACTGCAACTCTGCGACATTATGGTGCAAATCGACGTTGCTTGGATGAACGCATTCATATTTCATAGTCCCGACGTGCACGGAATCTCCACTTGTCTTTTTTAAAGCATGATGCTCAGCAATTGCCAAGGTGGACCCAAGCTAATCAGCCCGCCCCGACGGCCACATCGGTGACCACGTTGCTTGGATTAATGCATTCACAGGCAGTCTCGGCCACGAATGCCCCCGTTGTCTATGACACAAACTTTAAAAATGAGTAATTGCAAACGCTGTACAATTATTTTAAAAAAAAATTAATTCATTATTAAAAAATTAATTTTTTTTTATATGAATCCTGTATTTATTTATTTTTTTAAAATAATTACACGGCGTCTACGCACTCACGACTGCAACTATCATTTTGCATTCACTTTATATTACATTGTTTGGTATTTATAAATTATATTAAAAAACACAAAATTACAAGATATGAAATACAAAATCAGAATTATGTTGGCATATCAACATTCTTTCCCTATGACGCTATTTACGCTGAACTTACAATCATTTAGTACATCCCAAAGAAAATCAATTATGGCAAAGGAATCAGTAAGCATGGTATCTCACAGACCGATCCTTGCGTAAGCTTGTTGGGATCAAATTTTCCCAATCTCTCAATGTATATAGGTCTTCCTTATCTACGCCATGATAACCCTGAGGGTAGTATTGTAGAACTTCATTCAACTCAGAAAACTCAAAATAGTGAAAAGAGAAATTAAGTGAATAAAGCATCATGTCAGACTTTTGTAGTAAGAACTATCTCAGTACTTACCTCAAGCGGTTGAGGTGACAACATCTTTTCTTTCATTTGGGACAAACAAGTCGCTGTTTGGGTGGAAATGAGAGCCCTTCTTTTCAGGACTGAAGTTTCTCCCTTCACAAGTTGGAACATGCGGCGAAGGGACTTGGAATTCAGCTTATAAGTTCTTCCATTGCTGTAGGAGTTGATCAGAGAAGCTGGCTTTAATTAGATGGGTTAGCAACAAGTGTAGATGAGCTTATGATGGCAGCTAGGGAGAGAATTAGGCATAGATCAGTTTTGCAGGGAGAAGTTCTAGGATTCTCCAGCAGTGGCTTTAAAACCATACAGTGAAAATAAATTGAACAAGAAACACAAGATTCTCACTACAATTTTATAACACAAGGATAAAATTGGTTCCAGGAAAATTAGCAAACTTGCCTCAAAATCCAGTCCGGGTCAGAAACATAGCCTTGAACTGAATGAAAAACATTCACCCACATGCACCAACTGATGGTTGAAGCCACTTGGATATTTTCAGGTTCCAGTAAGATAAATACATGGAAACTAAACTATTATAATCAGCAAAGCTTCTAAACTGGAAGCATAGAAATACAAATATCTATTACACATAACATACCAATGCCCGTGCTGCCCCAGAAAACACTCGATGCAAATCTAAACAAGAATTAGACCAAACACTCTCCCATACATTCCGGCACTTCCCTTCAAGCACAACCAGTTGGGCCCCTTTTTTCTGGTTATACAAAATCCCACAATAACATTATAAAGTTAGTAAGCAATTTTATACAAAATCCCACAGTAACCAATTCAAAAGACATAAAATGGCTAAGAAGATTTCTCTACCAATGACAACCTCACATCAGAAGGACAAATTTCAAACAGCGTGATATGCCGCTTATAGTTGTGCACATTTACTGCATCCATTTTACTAAAATTTCTGAAGTCGTGTTCCCCAAGAAATCTATTATCTGCCTCCTCCATAGCCTGTTCAAACATGGACCAAAGAGAAGGAAGTTTCTCAGTTCTATGAATGGTACCAAAATCAATTCACAACATATTGCAAACCTAATCTGCATACCAACAAATTCAGGTTCTCCCTCCAAAAGAAATATTTATACTCCCTGCTCAAACAACTAAACCTGCAAGGAAAAGAAAACTGATTATTTTAACACATAAGAAGGTGAATATAGTCTTTTATTAATTAAGCTGATTTATAAAGATTCTTACAGGCCTGAAGATGACATGGCTGATTCCTCTCATCAGCTAGGATGGCCTTCAAACAGCCCCTTGATTTTTGCAGTACTTACTAAAACTGGAATATCAACAGGAAGGACTCTATTCAGCACCCCTACATAATCTATTTCTCCTTCCGTAGGAAACATTTTAAAAAGTGAAAAAAAATAATACCAACATTTGAAAATACCAAAGAGAGTAAATTGAACAGTAAAGTTGAGCCAATTACCTTGTTGTTTGAGGCAGCCCTTCAAAGAAGTGCTTTTGTGTAATTGGGTTGGATACTCAAGGCTCGGTTGAAGATGAAGCTGGTAATCATCTAAACCAAATATTAAAAAACTGAGTTAAATAGATAATAAACTAATACAAACAAGATTGCAAGTTTCAAGTAACTTATATATAAATTTACCTTCAAGGTCAATTGACTATATATTCTTCCAACTCCTGGATGTTGACCAATTTGGTCCTTAACCAATTTTGGGTGCAAATGAGGGCTTCAACAGTCTCTGGAGACAATGAACTCCTAAAAGGATGCAAGATGCTTCCTCCAATATTAAACGCAGATTCCCGAGGCAACAGTGGAAATGAGAGTAGCTAACACATCACGCGATACCTCAGTAAAGACAGGATAATTGGCGGCATTAACCCTCCACCAATTTAAGATATCAAAATCAGGTGAGTTTTTTACACACCCCTCAGACAAATACCTCTCTAGCTCCGATCTAAACTCCATAGCACCCTGCTCCTCAAGGTAATTGGCAAACATGATATCAAATTTACTCGAAGGTGGTGCTAGCTCATTACCAATGTTTGTAGAAATAGTGTTTGGCCTCGCTTGAGCCACATTAGAACTCCCCCCACCAGCCAAACGAAACGTGTTGTACTACTCGAGCAAACGGCTTAAAAGGAGTTTAACGTTGGCCTCTATCCTATCCACCAACTCATCCCCTTTGCGCTTTTTCAAGCAAAACTTCATTGCCATAATTTTGTATCGTGGATCAAGTACAAAAACAATATATATCATCAAGTTGAACCTATCTGTGCTACCACAATACTTGTCATACTTACTTTTCATATTTATGCTCATGGTACTAGTGATAATATCATTACTCATGCACATATCATTTAATGCATCTTCAATTGTGCAGAGTTCTTGAAAATATACATTAGCCATCACATACAATGTACCAGAAATGTTCAATGTAACATCATAAAAAAATCTGTGCATTTTTCCAATTATCACTAGTGGGGTTCACGAATTGATCATCCACATACACATATCTTTCAAAGGCTTGTTTGTGTTTTTCAGCGATATTCAACATCAAATATGTGGAGTTCCATCTAATAGGAAATCCAAGCAAATCATCATCTCACTAATCTTTTCCTTTGCCGCACAAGGCTTGAACTTGGCAAGTCTTGATGCTAAAGATTTCACATGTCCAACGGCATCCCTAATTTTTGTTAAAAATTCATAAACATTTTTCAAGCCATTCTAAACAATCAAATTCAATATATGGGCAACACACTGCATGTGAAGAAATTCACCACCCAGACACTTCCAAGAGGAGCTCAACAAATCAAGGAGGTGTGGAAAATGATCCCGATCTGTATTATGTGGTGTATCTGGCAAGAACGCAATGATCGGACATTCGAAAACAAGGAGCGGTCTTTGGAGGAACTTAGAGCTCTATTTTTCCGTACTTTATGTCTATGGGCCATTGCTTTAGATTTTAATGGCCTGAATTTTCATGACTTTCTAGTTTCCCTTATGTCGACCTAGATAGGTCTTATCTCTTGTATATCACTTGTGTACTTGGGTTATTGCCTATCTCTATTTATATAATATCGATTACTTATCAAAAAAAAAAGAAATTCACCACCCAATATCGTACAATTATTGCCCTTTATTCTCCTCCTCATGTAATCAACGGCAACATCATTAAAAGAGGCATTATCAACTGTGATGGTTAAAATCTTATTAATACCTCATTCATACAATCCCAAGTCTAGCATCCTCCCAATAGTTTCACCCCTATGGTCAGAAATTTGGAAAAACTTGAATATTTTCTTATACAATCTCCAATTGTAATCAAGAAAATGTGTGAAAATGCACATGTAGTTCATATTTTGCACCGATATCCAAGTATCGGTGGTAAGACAAATTATTTGACCATCAAACAACTTTTTTAACTATATATTTTCTTCGTTATACAGCTTAGCACAATCCCTTCGTAAATTGGTTCGGGATGACAATGTAAATTTAGACGCCAAATCAGCCACAAACTCAATAAACCCATCGTGCTCCACAAGCCTAAAAGGCAATTTACACCTAATAAAAAACTTAGCGGTTGGCATCCTAAGTTTTTCTGCATCATACTTCACAAGTCCTTGTGGACTACACTTTTCCCTTCACATCCCTCCTAATACTAGAGGTTTGACTTTTTCCAACTCCTTTAATTCTAAGATGAGAGGTTTCCCATGCATTATGGAGGTGATGCATCATGGATGAAGTGCCATTCACATACCACCGATTGATTGCTAGGTGTTTTTTTGGGATTCTTGGGTAAAGGTGGGACGAACTGGGTAGGGTGTTGTGTACATGTGGACAAAAGGGTTGGAAGACTGTCATGCTCTTCTACATCCACTAGCATAGAAAAAGAGTCACCGCTACCCCTCTGTGTTGTACCAACATTACAACTCAATGAATCTTCTTCCATCTGTTATAAGATTCATTCAGTCAAATACAGCAGAACAAATAATCAAACACAGCAGAATAATTTATATTTTAATTAATTTATACTGATATTTATTTAAATGCACAAACAACATGAATAGAATCACGTCACTAAGGGCTGTGCATGGATCGTTACTGGCCCATGCACAAGTAGTGCAGCAGCAGCCATGGGAATTAATAAAAAAACAAAATAACAAAGTTCCAGTAATTTTTATATATATGGCTCTTCAGGTTTTTCAGATTCTTCAGAATACATATATATATATATATATATATATATATAGAAGTCAAAGGAAAGTGCACAGCAGCAGGGGCAAGTAAGTTTTCTTTGGTAGATTTTTCAGAATTACTATTATTCCTAGTCTAAGCCATGATTTTGAGAATTTGTAAGCATCAATTCTTAAATCCCTCATCAACTCTATATCATTCTTAGTCTGAGTCAAAACCGAAAAGCGTGGACGAGATTGAGGGCCACGCTTGGTGCGAGGCCTACGTACCTTAAAAATCTAGGGCCTGCTCTTGGAATTTTGTCCAAGGGGTGGCATATGTGCACACTCGGATGCACAAGTAGAGAAATTATTTTTTCCTAGTTAATTGAGGTTTGTAGGGAAATCCCACCTGTGAATCAAGTCCCACATCATCCCATAAGAAAGTGGAAGTTCCGTCGAGCCAAAGGCCTCTGAAGTCTGACCTTTCTCTGATTTTTATGTCTGACTCACCAAGCCAAAAAAACAAAACTGCATGATTTATGCAAGGAAACCCATGAGTGGGGCAACATATCAACACAGTCATAGGCTCACAGCCCAAGGTAGGACCGACTCTAGCCGATTTCAATCCATAATTTACAGAGTCGTGGCTGCAGCAGCAGACCGTGTACGAGTGCTAAGCTCAATGAAATCATACCTGGATCCACGACAGAAGGAGTACTCGCGAAGTGTTTTCCTGCAGAGTGTTGGTCAACAACCTCTTTTCATATGTTGGTTTGATTTAGTAGAAAGAAACTAGTGGCACAGATTCCGATCAGTCTGACCAATGGAGTCTGCAATGACCTCCACCACGACGGTAATGTTGTGAACCCTATGAGACCTCCACAGTCTTGACCAAACTACTACTTTTCGGATGTTGGTTCGATATAGTAAGAGAATCTTGTTGCACTGCAACAAGCTCCTGAATCTGTATAGTAATCAAATTAAGCGAATCAGGGTTCAACATAGGCAAAAGGACTTGTCCTTTAACAGACAACACACCAGACCATGTGAGCTAAATGTGAAATAAAAAACTATTGCTGTTCTCTATATCCAAATGATTCTCTATATAAAGCATGAGGGACATTATGTTCTCTTACCTTACAAGAGCTGAAAGGGAAGCTGAAACCTGTGTGTGTGTTTGTGTGCATTGCAGGGCACCGTTATCTGCCCATAGTTAAACCTAGAAAAACATAACATTTGAACCATCAGCATCAAATGCACAAGCATCTGTATTCCAAGTGGAAGAGCAATTTTAGATCTTGCTCTCTTTTAGAAAGCAGTAATTGCTATGTACATTGTGAAATGAACAATAATATTCTCTGCGTTGCCTGCCAAAGTCATCATGAATAAAACGATTGAGTTCTGGAGGGTAAAGATTCTAAATAAATATATCATAAATAGAAAGATTCTAGCTCAGAAAATTCCTGGAAACAGAAATTCCTTTTGTTATCAATATAGTGGAATTGCTACTATCAAGTATGTCCCTGCAGATAACTCCTATATGCTTCGATGAGTTTGGTGATTTTCAACTCATATTTTAAAGAAAGCAGCAGGACACATCAAAATTCAGATTACCTGATTCTAGTCAGCAAACGACTCATTGTCACTAGAAGGAAGTACATGAATTTCCACCATTCCTACATAAAATACCCATATGGTTATCGATCCCACCGATAACAATTCTCAAGTCAGGTAATTGTAATTACACGCTTGAAATTGTGAGCGTGTGTTTTAGGGGGGAACACAATAATTTGGAAGGAAGAAAGACAGACAATTGAAGAAAGGTGTGTTTGGCACATGAAAATTCCGCCACCACCAACCTTTGAATGTGTTTGACTGAATCAGAAACTATATTTTAACATGTACTAGGAAATTTCTTTACTCAAGGCTAAATTGACTTCTCCTCCCTTATGCATGTTTCCAAAGAGGCTTCCTTGTCACATTTTCTGGAGATTTCCATCTTTGAAGCATCTATCAGTTACCACACTAGCTTCATGCAAATTATTATTCTCGCACAATATGCAAAGCAACCATTTGCGATTAAACTGGCTGGGTAAATAATTTTGAGCAACCATTTCTTCAAATATCTTGATGGCATATACACTCAGATCATTGGCACAAAAACATCTGAGTAAATAATCATAAGAAACTCGATTCAGAAGAAACCCCCTCTTGCGCATGGTATATGAGAGTGACAAGGCATCAAGCAGTCTCCCAGCCTTACAAAGGCCTCTCAGTAAAGTGTTGTATGCAATTCTGTCAGGAGCAAAACCATCTGCATTCATCTTGTTGAACAATCCTATTGCACTGTTAATATCACCAGATTGGATATGTCCATCGATGAGAATGGTATAAGAAACCTGATTGGGACGTATACCCTCTCTTTGCATCATTTCAAAATGATCATAGGCATCCTGCATCCGCTCTGCCCTGCAAAATCCAGAGATTATACCATTGTATAGGTATAAGTTTGGCATAAAGCTATTGTCTTTAAGCTTCTCAATCAGCTTCACTGCAAAGCATTTCATTTCCTCAAGAGAATTAGCGGAAACTCTCAAAATGTCTTCACTACACATAACAGTTCTCTGATGGAGCAAATGAAACAACATTTCTCTCTCCCTTTCTGACCTTTTGTTCAAAATGGACCAGTTGTTAGTACCAATGATGTTTCTGCTAATGCCACTGATCAGTGAGATATACATAATGAGGTCGCTTTCAAACTGGTTTCGTTCCATCAGATGAACTAACCTAAAGGCGAATTCAAACTCTCCTTTCTTCAAAAAATGATTAATAAGCGAGGTATACAGCACGATATTGGGCTCAAGACCATCTCTCAACATCCTATCAAGGTACAGGCATCCCTTATGAGTCATGTTTCTCTTCACCAATCCACTTATAAGTGCAGTGTATGAATAAGAACTGGGCTTAATGGAATCCTCTATCATTTTATCAAACAACTGGTGGGCTTCAATGGCTCTACCATTCTTGGAGTAGCCATTAATCATTGTCGTATAAACAATCACGTCAGGATCCACACCAGACTCGAGCATCCTCTTAAACATTTCCTCTGCTTCAAAAATTCTTTTCTGTCTACTTAGACAAGCAATAATAGTGTCATATATGGCAACACTATGTCTCAGTCCCCTCTCATCCATTTGCTCAAAAATATCAAAGGCAGACACCAGATCACCCCGTTTGCAATGTTCATTTACTATTATCAAATAAGTTGCTTGATCGGCGACCACCCCCCGATCTTGCATAAGTTCAATTAGGGACTTCGCATCATCATAAAGCCCCTCCTGGCAAAGACACTTGATCAAAGTGTTGTAAGTAAAGGGCAGAGGCATGCATCCAACTCTCACCATTTTATCCATGTAAAGCAAAGCATCATCAATCTTTCCTTCTTCACACAAAGCACTGATGAAAACACCAAATGCTACATTACCTAGATTCAAGTTACTTCTCACAATTCCCTCGAGCAGGATCTCAATTTCTTGCTCCAAACCACTAGTAGTATGCAGACTGGCAGAGGATGAGAACATGGAAGGGTCGAACCCACACCCATTCTTGGCAATTGCCTGTAGAATCATATAAGCCAGCTGAAGCTCATGTCCCTTCGGATAAATCTTCATAAGAACAAAAAATAGAACGTGATCAGGGATGACCCCATTGCCCAGCATGCTTTTGAGCAACTCATCAATTTCCATTAGCCTATTCTCCTTGTACAGTGCAGCCATCAAAACTGTGTAACAGTGAACACTGGGAGCCATGTTGCAACTAACCAGGTTGTTTAAAAGCATCAAAGCACAATCAGTCTTCTGTTCCCTGCAGTACTGACTGATCAAAATGTGATTAGTTACCACATCAGGTTGCATTCCCCACTCTGCCATCTGGTTGTAAACGACCCACCCCTTATCAAACAAACCCAATTTCACAAACCCATGAATCAGTGTATTACATGTGTAATTATCTGGCTCACAACCTGTCTTCAGCATTCTCAACAAAACCCGCATTGCCATTTTCATTTTCTTATCCTTGCAATATTGATAAATTAAAGAAGTATACATTGTCCTGTCTATATAAAGACCCTGAGACTCCATTTCACTTAATAGTGTCTCCGCCTCCACAACAAGCCCTCTCTTACAAAGACCATAAAACAAAGATTTGTACAGATGGACTGTAGGCGGACACCCACATTTGCCACGCATTATATCAAACAATTCAAGAGCTTCGTCCATATACCCTTTGCAGCATAGCCCATCAATCAACTTATTAAAACACCAAAAACCTGGAATAACTCCAGCCTCAGTAATTCTAACTATATAATCGAATCCTTCTAAAATTCTATCTTGGGCACAAAACTCCCGAAGCAACGCATTAGAAGCAGATTTGCAAGGAACACGGCCCATGGCAAGCAACCTTTCAAGTTGAGCTCTTGCCTCTTCTATTTTCCCCAACTTACAGAAACAAATCACCATCGAATTCAAAATTGAAAAGTCAGGATCAATACCTCTGCCAACAATGCTGCCACGGAAAAGCACCTCAGCTAGCTGTGGCTGACCCAAGCTCATCAGCTTCCTAATGAGTGCACCGTAACTACCTAAATCAATCTTCAAGCCCCTTACAGCAGCGTAATGAACAACTAAAACAGCATCTGAAAACGACAAAGAACGGGCAATTATTCGCTGAACGAGCTTCTGTGCCAAGGATAACGAGCCGCGTTGAATGAGTTGCTCCACTGAAGTGAGACAGAGAGATTTGTGGTCATAGCTAACAGATGAAATGGAATCATTTTGTACATCTAGTGGTAGAGTAGAAGTCGTAATTGTTCTTCTGGTTCTGAAGAAATAGTAATAACAATAAGCACCAGGCATTCTCTTAATCATTGGAAAGCATCGCATATATGACTAAAAGGGGGCGAAGGGCTGTAAAGACGAAAATTCAGTACTTTGAGACCGACCCAAGGGCCAATGGTGGGAACTTTCAGAGACCCAGAAGCGAGAAATACCAAAAATCTTAGAAAAGAACACGTATAGATGGTTAAAAATAAAGCACAAATAGGCCAACCCAAGTGCCTATACGGAGAGTTTTCAGTGACTCTGAATCGAGAAAGGCCAAAAATCATTGGAAAGACTACCAAAAGACAAGTTATAGACTGCGGAGCAAAGCGAAAATGAAAACGGACCCAGTTTGATATCGGAGATATGCACCGATCTAGATGGCAAGAATGGAGCAGAAATCGCAGCGTGGCATCAGAAGAAATTGAAGAAGAAGCGGTGAATATGTTATATGGGGAGTTTCGCTACACTTTGTGGTATTGAACAAATGCAGGGCGCCAATGCCCTATTCCTAAAACCCTTCCCCCAACCGGGCCAACCGGTTTACCGAATAGGGATGGATCCGTGTTAGGGTTTTACAGGTCAAACCCGGAAATGCAAAGAAAATAATTTTCTGGTCCTTCACCCCTGGATATCCAAACTATTTATTAAAAAAAATATATCTTTTAATTATCAAGAATTAATAAAAAAAATCTTCCAATTACATATTTTAAGATATAATAGTAATAATCATTTTAGAATTTGGAATGTATTCTCCTCAAGAGAAAAAAAACAGCAATAAATCATTTCTCTTTTTACTTGTTTTCTAAATTTTCAATAAAAAAAAAAAAAAAAAACCTGGAGAAATGCGTTTGGAATGCATAATTACAATCCATTTAATTTGTTTTAGGTATAAGTAAAAATCCTAAAAAATTCCATATTATACCCGACAAAAGTTTGCAACATATATATTTGGGCAGACAAATGCTAAATGGTTCCATCATTTTACTCTCTCATTTTATGATTTATTTATTTTATTTTTTTTAATGATTAAGAAAATGATTATTAGTAAATTTGTATATAATTATTAATATATTTAAAAAATATTTAAAAGAAAAAAATATAATTATATTAATAATAACTTTGAGATGATAAAATGATGGGACTTATTACTGGTTTAGGACGAGAGTCCAGATCAAGGCCGGAAGTCGGGCTGGGAGGATTTGGGCTGCTTTTATCCCGAAGACCAGACCATCGGCACAGAATCCCCTTGCCTCAGCTCACTCTATGACCCAAGCACTTCATTCTCGGAGTTATCTTAACACGAATCAAACAGGCTCTCCTCGTAATACATAAGATTTTAGTACGAGAATTTCATACTGTCTGAGACAGAAATTTTTTACCATTTATACTGATTTCGAGAGATTCAAACCGTGACAGTTTACTACCAGTTTTTATAAATATAAGCCAAATTCTAACTTACAAAAGTCAAAAAGATTGAAATATATATAGATACATGCATTAAGTGGGACACATCATTATCATAATCGATGTGAATTTTTTAAACAATATTAAATAGTCAATAAATATTATAAGATCCAAGTCATGTGTATCTCTCTTGTCGTATTTGAGATACACAAGTTCACATATCGATCCTTAAAACTTATACTTTGGTTGTATAACTTGTATTATTGTCACATCATGTTGAGCCTTGGGAGGTTTAAGACAAGGTCGATCCAGTATGTAATGTGCGTCCCTCTCCCGTACTTGATACACTCAAGTTTAAATATCAATCTTTAGAACTTGTATTTTGGTTGTATAACTTTTATTGTCACACGTTGAGCCTTGGGAGGTTTATGACACTTCTCTAGATTAGATTACACTTTGAGAATCGAGACCGATAAATAAATTTGTGACGTTTGACAGGTCTCGAAGCTTCCCAAAGGGTTGGGAGTCCAAAATAGAAACAAGTAGAGAGAAAGGGAAGGATGGAAAGAGAGGAAGATGAAGGATTAGAATGAAAGATATTTAACAAAAAATTAAGGCTTGTTTGGATATAAGAAGTATTTCATCATATTATTACAATTTTTTCAAATGAATAGTGTTACATATATTTATAATTTTATTTATATTTTTACTTACAAGACTCATTATGTTAGTCAAATTTCGTGATTTTTAACATATCAATAACTAACATGTAGAAAAATAAATTTTTTATAAATTTTTCTTAAGTACATTTAGTATTTTTCTTCTCAAATTTATATACAAAATATAATAAATAATTTATTTTTTCAAATCTTAAAATAATAATAATATTAAAAATAATATTTTAATAATATTTTATTCAACTTTTAACTTTTATATCAATTCATCTCATTTCAACTCACTATTCAAACGACACATAACTCTACTTTGATAACTTCTCCTGTATCATTCTTTTCAGGATCCGAAATTCATTCCATATGTTGTAACATTTTCTCGTGTTCTTTTAATATTAGCTTTTTCCCCACACAATGAAAATATCATTAGCGAGGCTTGAGCATGAGAATTCATGTGATGAGACCACTAGATTACGTAATGTTTTTGGTTCTTTTCATTAGGTCAATATACTATGGACATCAAGGATTTTTGACATCATAAAGCGTTAGTTAATTGATCATCTATGTAACAAGCCCAACCCACAAAAAAAAGGCCCAGCCTATGCAATTTGGCCCATTTCCCCTTTTTCTCTTTCTTTCCCCCTTCTATTCTATTCCCGTACATCCCCCCCCCCCCATCTCTCTCTCTCTCTCTCTCTCTCTCTCTCAACCTCCGTTTGTCCGCTCTTCAATTCACACACACAAACCTTCTCCCTCTCATCACTCTCTCTCTTTTCCACTCACACGCATCACGCACTCACACACAGCACTGTCCCTCACTTCAATTCTCTCTCACACACACCCCCCCCCCCCCCCCCCCCTCCCCAACCCGTAAATATACTCTTTTCCTCTCTCTCTAAACCCCCTACATATTAGCAATGTACATGAGCAGTCCAAACCGGCAAAAAACAAATCAAATCGACCGTCGGAGCACGAAACTAGTGGAGAATCGGTCAGCGTCAGACAGCAAATAGAGAAAACCAATATCGACCGGTTCGGTGCTTGATTTAAACCGATAAACCGACCAATTAAAGAATTTTTTTTTATATATATACTGTACTCAAAACGACGTTGTTTTCTTCATCTCTCTTATTCCCTCCCTTCTTCTCCAATTCACTTCTCTCTCTCTCTCTCTCTCTTCTGCAACACTCTCTCTCTACTCTCTCAGACGAAGCTCGCCACTAGGAGGACCGAGAACCTACCGTGAATCGCCGAAGTCAATACGGCCGGTATTTCTCCTCCTCATTGACCGGTTACGGTCAGTTGCTCCTCCTCTTTTTCTTTCATCATTCGGCATCGGTTTTGCCCAAAAACCGCGCCGAGTGGGTCAGTTTTCACCCCTACTACATACACATATACATATTATTTTCAGTCTCTCTCTCTCTAAACCGTACATATATATTCTATCTCTCTCTCTTTGTAACCTCTACCCACAGTCACTTATTTTCATAACCATCAACATCAATATTAGGTAAATTCTCATCTTTTATAAATAGTATTTTTATTGATTTTTTATTATAAAATTTGTTAAGATTTGGTGTTATGAATTGTTGAGAATATACCTAGTTGATTACGATGTTAGGGTGTATTAAAGAGGAAGTTAATATTCAAGTGTTACAATGTGGGTATTGGCTAGAATTAATCTGTGTTTATGTTATTGTTATAAGGTTGAGTATAGACATTATTTACGTTGAAATTTTAAAAGGATAGAGGTTGTATATGTGCTGTCCGGCAACATATTTACAACTTAGAAATTTGGAGTTTATCAATTTTGAAGGATAATCGTTTAGAACAAGTCTAAATTCATGTTATTAAGGATTATGTGAAATTTTAGAGTTTAGTGAGATAATTTTAGAGTAGAAGGATTATAATGACCTTAAAATAGGTTTCGAGTGACCGTGGGCGGAGAAATATCGAGACTTTTTGAGAAATCGAGGTAAATGGCTCTTTAATGGATTTTTAATAAAAGAACTATTGGTTTTGTTTGAAATGGTGCACTTGGGTATTATATTTCAAACTTGTCTAAACTCTAGATTTGTGCATATTCTTATGCTATTTTGGCTCTGCCAGTGGGATTTGTGCAAATTTTATAATGGTTGGAACATTTGAAAGATGTTATGTGGCTTATTAAATTTGAAACTTAAATGTGAACATGCTATTTATTCTTGCTGAGCCCATGATATGAATGTTTTTGTGAAATGTTTGACGTCCCTTGCTGCGTGATGTATTCATGGCATGATATCTTTGTGGTATATTAGTGATTTCCCTATTATCATGTGGCTTTGAATATGATATTTGGCTGAATATGTTAGTTGTATTGTATTGCATTATTTTATTAAGTATTTATTCACTCTCTTATAGTCAAGAAAATTGCCAACTCCCACAACCCAATTAAATTGCTACTTACTGAGCATGTGGCAGCTTACTACTTCATTTCACATATTTTTCAGAGTTGTAGAAAGTTCATTCCTTTAAAGTGATAGCTTTCGAGCCAAAGGTTCTAGAGCGGACTTGGGTTAGTCACTTGAGGTTGAAAGTTTTGGGGCTTGATGATTTTGTTGCCTGAAGATGGTTTTGGTTGTACATAGAATTTTCTTATGGTCATATTTTAGTTATTTTACAATTTTTGTTGAAGTATATGTATTTGTAATTATTTAGAATTTAATGGATCTAGCCAAACTTGTGAATGAGTTTTTGAGTATCATTATATTATAGTTGTGAATATTTTAGAGATTGTGTATATGATATATATTGTAAACTAAAAGAAAGTTTTGAAAATATAGACGAAACTCTGTTCGTTTATAGTTTTAGGTTTGGGGCATTACAATCTAAACATATAGCCCGTAAATACATACGATCGATATTAATCATTTAAACTTTGCACTTTTTTGGCCCTTTATTTGTTATCATATTTAATTCTTAGTGTTCTAGTTACAATTGGTCTTATAATTCCGAAGATCATTACATGATATAAATTAACCAAAAATGCAATCATAAATCCTCATGGTTCGTAATTATTATTTTAATTCCGGTAAGATACATAGATCATTTTGTAAAAATAAATAAATAAAAATGACAAGGACTGCTACATACAAAACAATCTGAAAACACGAACCATTAGTACAATTTATTAGTACTTTAGCTGGATATAATTAATGTTGTTGTTTCCATGAGCGCGTGTGCGTAAAAGGTCTATGCATGATGGCGCTTTGACAAATTTTGCAGCACTGTTCTATGCATGTGTTCTGTTTTTAGCATCCTCCGAAGCTAACTGCCGGCCGGCGGCCGGGGTTTATTTTCAAGGAAGAAGTTGTAATATTTCCGTTTTTCAACTCTCAAAGAAATCCCACTTTCCGCACTTGCACGTTATTTTCTTTTCGATTCTTCCGGCCTTTTAATTAATTTATTTATTTTTATTTTAATTATGAGTTCAGAGAAACTCATAAAACATGTTAACTGTGTAAAATTTGTCTTTACCGAATGATCAATTTCTTCAATTGGCATGCATATATTGGACTTAGGTAATTTAATTAGGTGAAATCAATTATCAGGCAGACCATGCACCTAGACTTTGAGGTTCACATCAATCAGTACTATTTATGCAAATCATGACTTCAAATTCCCAAAGTAATTTAAGAAATTTATTTATTCCACCATTAATAGTACTGATCTGGTCAACTTTCTTCTTCTTTTTTCTTTCCTAATTTGATCCAAAATTAGAGCTAAACAGTCGCTTTTGTTAATATGTGTGACATGCCTATATACATATATATATATATGGCCCTTACAATCACTATGAACAGGGTTTGCTTTGGTCCAGATCAAACCCTAGCTACTGTATATGTGTGTGTATATTAAAAAAAAAAAAAAAAAAGCTGGTGGACAGTCATATCCTTGAAACTCTGTACAAAATGATTTAGTATGTATAATATCCGTTGTCACATATGGCTCATGGCTGGCCTACCTGTATTTATACTCGGGCCTTGAGTATTCCATACACCTGTCAGGTACATTTATACACTTTAAATATGAATAAATATAGGTAGAAATTATTATTAAAAGTATATATTTTGTACACATGATGTGACATTATCTAGACTACATATCTTCTCAAATAAATGTTAAGAACAATTAACTAGAAGTAACCACGTAATAAGTATAAAATATGTACTACTATAATGATTTATCTTTATCATTACTTCCAAATCAAAACCAATCTTTTAATAAAACAAAATAAAATGTGAAATTGTTAGTATTATCCTAAAGAAGAGTGTAATTAACATAAGGAAGTAATCGGTCGGTCTTTTCAGGGGGTGAACGTGGCAATAGGGACAACGTCCGATGTGGACGCAGACCACATAGGAAAAAGGCAAGAAAAACAAAATAAAGAAAGAGTCCGCGCAGGTAGGGAAGGAGCATGTAGGTAAGGTAAGGTATGGTAAAACATTTTCGTGAGGGAATAAATAGGTATGATGAGATGAGACATGGACATTTATAAATATTGCAAGTGGGGTCCGAGGTACATTAAAGAAGCCGCTTCCCTTTTTGTTGTTGCTTGCGGTCAAGTTCCTACCATAACGGAGTTCTCACCCCCGAAACGTTCGGCCCGAAACAAATGATGTTACACTGCCGTCATGATTCAATTTTTGGACCCACATGATTGAACCCAGGCCCACTTCTCCAAAGCACTTTATAAATATATAAAATAAAAATCCCTATAAATAACATATTTTACATGGTCCTGTAAAATGAGTTCTCTCTATATATATATATAAATATTATTATGGTATTTTTTTTATCAGATTTTTAAGCTATAAAAGGAAGGACTAGTCATGAGGGCTTTATAAAAATGTGTGGACATGGTAATTTTGTAATTTAATCCATGTTTACGAAAGTATTTGTATATGTGAAATGATTGATAAGAGAGTAGTGACCGGGTTAAATTAAGGTTTAAGTTTATTCGGGTGGCGTGGATGATTTTACAGTGTAGGTTGGTGATGCCAATTTACGGCCTTTTGATTAAAAGAAACAAAACAAAAACATTAATTTCTCGAGACTTTTGGTTCACTTCACCACCTCATCAAGGCCCACCCCCCACTCCTTTTAATCGTACTTGTTGTAATTATCCATAAATCTTCAGTAATCAAAGACTGGAAGCATTAACCCAGATAAGATAAACAAAGTAGATGGGACCCCTCCCACTGGGTCAAGATGGGGCGTGCAACTAACAGTTCTACAGTTTTACTTTGGCCATCACCATGGGTCATAGTTAGATTTTACCTTTTCATTCAAGAATATCTTCATTTTTTATTTTTATAAAATTCATACTCGAGTTTTAAGATATTTATAATTAAAATATAAATAATGCTAAATACAGTATGACATATCAAAATATTATATAACAGTTGAGAAATTCTATTTATATTTCTCAAATAATGATTATATGTACAGATCTATTAATATATTTCATTAAATAAAAGTTATTGTAATTTTAAAAAGATATTATTATAATTTTAAAAAATTTTTAAAGATAAAATTATCTAAATTTGTATGAGCAGTCCTCAAATGAGGACTGTACGTAGCATTTGTTAGAAAACTAATAAGAACTTAGACGTGAAATTAATGAAAAATTATATTTGTAGTCTTCATTTTGAAACTGTATGTGTAAATCTTTTAATAAATGAGAAAAATCATTATTTTAAGAGGGATAATTTTGTAATTTAAAAAAATTTTAAAGATAAAATTATCTAGACTTGTATTGCATTGTATTGCAATATCTAAATAAGAAACTGTACCTAACATTGCTCGAAATTAATATCTAACACAATCAATCAAAGACTGACACATGACATATGATCAATACCATATATCAATTTTTTCGTTAATTTCTTAATAGAAATTAATAGAGATATAAGTTGCGAGTTTTTTTAAAGCTAAGGTATTTTTTTTAAACAAAATTAAAAATTGAGACTTTGAAGTGCAAAAAAAATAATAATAATAATAATAAATTTAAAACTAAAAACAAAATTTCTTAATAAAGATACGTGAGTCATTTGGATTGATAAATATTTTCAATTCATCTTATCTTATATCATTTTATCTCATTATTATAATTTTTATAAATTTTCATATAAAATATAATAAATCATTTAAGTTTTACAAATCACAAAATAATAATAATATTAAAAAATAATATTTTAATAATATTTTATTCAATTTTCATATAAAATCATCTCATCTCACTATCTAAACAACTCCTATTAGGATTAAATTGACGTTAGAGAAATGCTAGTATGCCGTCTGAGTTTGCCCTCGTCAATTTGACAGCTCAAGTATTTGATTTCTTTTAATTTTTTTACTTAATGATTAAAAAAATAATTTTTAGTGTATTGATGTATTTTTTTTATCTTTTAAAAATATTTAAATATGTTAAAAAAACATGAAAAGGAAAAGAAAAAAAATAAAAAAGATAAATTTGTGCTAGGCAGCATGGCCAGCAGTCATTGCTAGGTGGCAACCTAGTATTATTCTTGACATTAAAATCTCGTTTGTTTTTACAGATAAGATAAATTAACATTAAAATTAAAAATTAAATAAAATATTATTAGAATATATATTTTTAATATTATTTTTATTTTAAAATTTTAAAATTTAAATTATTTATTTTATTTTATATAAAAATTTTAAAAAAATTATAATAATTAAATAAAATGAGGCGGAGAAGCGTGTAGAGGAATCTGAAAAATTACTAAGCTAAAAGAAAGAAAAAATGGCACGTGTTAGGCTCCAGTTGCAATGAAGCTGGAAGGTTCCTGGGACCCACTCGGAGACCAAGCATTGGACCCACAAGGGACCAGGGAAAGTGTGGGACCCACTGTACAACCCGTCGCAAATAACCCTCTCCAAGTTGCGAGCTCAATCATAGTGGCTAGCCCACGCCAGACCGCAAGCCGCCCGCCACGTACTGTGAAGTCCAGGCCCAGAGTACTTCCCAGGGGCAGCGGCAATCATTTCCTAGCGCGTGATGGGACCCACATTCCACTCGCACTGACCATTTCAGCCCGGCTCGACCAAGCTTATAAGCCACTTTGTTTTTGTTTTGCTTGTTTTGTTTTGTTGTGTGTTGGGTTTTGAGGGGATATTTGCATTTGGAGCACCGTCTCTTTCGTGGCCGTCGTAGGGCATACTGTATCAAAAACTACTCATGGAAGAGATTGTAACAGGAAAGGAGGACATCAAAGGTTAACCCACCAATTAAAATCAGCCAAGTTGTCAGCGGTTGATTGTCTCACAAGTTAATTCTCGCAAGGTAGTAAGTACCCTAGCTAGCTCATGTTGACCTTAAACATTCATGTGTTGTACATGATCATGTGTTATATGGAAACTTTATAAACGTCATTTTTTGTGGATCGTGAAAAAAGTAATACAAATTATGATACATATATATATATATAAGACATGAGGTTAATTTATAGGGAATAAGTAATTTTGTCTCCTAATAATCAATGCGATATCTATTAGACTGAGTGGTTATTTTCGTTACCAACTTACCAGCAATCATTTGGATATTTCGCCTGACCTAACTGAGGTTACCGGCTGACGACTAGTGCTACTGCTAACCCTTTTTTCTTTTTTCTTTTTTTAATTTCGAAAGGTACATTTGAATGAAGTTCATAATTTGACCATAGATCGGTTTTTGGAGGATAAACAATCACTTATTTTGGATAAATTAAACAAATCTCTCTCTCTCTCTCTCTCTCTCTCTCTCTAAATATATATATCCATTAATCTTCTTTTATGTATATATATATATATATATTGTGCTATTTACTTAGAACTATCTGTACTGCTACTCAATGAGCACTGCAATGGAGACTCATAAAAAAACTAAATACATTCAAAACAAACAGTCTGATTAATGGGATCGATGTTCTTTGCCAAACATATATAGTAGTAACGTTATGAGAGTTGGGAAGGACAAATTAAGGATTATTGATTATCCAGTACTATTTTCATTCATACTCGATGTTGGGCCTAGATTGCGCGAAACAACCGTGAGACCGAGGGTGTACCCGGCCAATCATCATGATCATCCCAATGTTATTAGAGTTATGCCTTGAAGATGAATAGCTAGCGGAAATGGTAGGGACTGGGAATGGAGTTGGCGCTAACAATTAGGGGCCACCATGCCTCATTCAGAGAGAGAGAGAGACATGGTGTTTGTCATTTGTGGATGGCTTTGTGGCTGTTCCATTACGTCACCAGCTAGCTAGGCATAATATCCTAGCTCCTATATATTTTATTCTCTCCTTTCCGGAGGCTTTTAAGATTGTTGATTGGTCTTTTCCGTTGGTTGTTCTGACCTCACCGTTTGCTTCTTCCCTTAATTTGTCTCGCTTGCACATATTTAGAACTGTGTAGGGAAAGACCTTTGAAAGAGAAACATATTCTGTCAAAGCTCTGTGTCGGGTCTCTCTCAGTTGCGGGTGGAGGTGGCAGTAGAGAGAGAGACATTCCTTTCTACTCTCCTTCAGCCATTTTTGCGCCACCTTTTTTCCCGCCCAAAAGCTTCCCCACCAATTCAGCCCATCCCGACAATGAGAGCTTATGATACAGAAAACAAGCTTCTCCAATAATTTTTTGCTTTTCAATTTTTTCTCGTATCGTATTTTTTTATTATTATAATTATCGGCAGGGTTTCTTCCGTTTCTTATTTAACCCTACATGCTTTCTGTTCTTCTATTCCCCAGCCTTTCTTGTCTTTGATGCCCTCGGGATTAGATCCCTACTCGACAGCCTCGGAGACCGCTTTTGGGATAGAAAACCAGTTTCGGTTCAATTCCCGAGGATACAATGAAGTGCAACTCTTTTACACTGTCGTGTCTTTGTCTCTTGTCTGATTAATTAAGGGGCTTCTCGACAGCTGGGAGTGAAGCTGAGAAAATAACCAGATAATAATTTTGGATAAAAAGGGTTTCCTCCTCTGCCACCCCAGATCTGCGGGTTACAAGAACTAGAGCCGTTCTTGCTTGATCTGTGAGCTCTCTCTCTCTCTCTCTCTCTCCAATAGTCGTCGTCTTCGTCATTTTCATCTCCTTCTTCTCGATATTATACAACTTATACAGGTACAGCCAGATACAAGATTTATTCATCTGTTTGTGAGACTTGAATTTGCATGGAGTTGTAAAGCATGCATGTAAGGGGTGGAA
Source organism: Juglans regia (assembly GCF_001411555.2). Classification (NCBI taxonomy): domain Eukaryota; kingdom Viridiplantae; phylum Streptophyta; class Magnoliopsida; order Fagales; family Juglandaceae; genus Juglans; species Juglans regia. The sequence continues at coordinate 8,277,464 of NC_049901.1, read as the reverse complement.
AGTTGCTTTGCAGATCTAAAATCTCAAGAAAAGTTATCCTCTGAAACTAATGAAACAACGGTCATTATGCTCTTCTGATTTGGAAATACCATCTGCCTAATCAGGCAGACGGTATCAATCAAACAACCAAAGTCTAACATATTCTCTCATCCCATCACATGATATATTTCCTTTTATATATTTATTTTCCCTTCATTTTTCTCTGATTTAATTTCTTTTTCTTCATAATTGCCTGGCCATACTTAGAGATATATTAGACATCTTTTTTTGGGATGCACAATGAGTGCCCAACTCATAACTAGAGAGCACTAGCTTGTATTTTCGTTCCAACCCTAGAAATTAATATCTTGATCTATCTATATATCATCTTTAATTAATGAGTATACCTGCATATATATCACATGCACGCATAATCAACTAACCACAAGATGTGTCGCACACACAAAGACTAGCTATGGTAAGAATCGGATCATCTATACATTATGTTTTCCACTAAGGAATTACCTCCTGACTATTAATCGTAGCATGTAAAGGCAGCTACTGCTGATTCCTCCTAAAGGAAACTTAAAAGCGCATTTAATTGTAAAGGCATGATTTCTGCAGAAACTTTTATTTATCTTTTCTTCTCATGCTGAACAAGATCTGAGTGGACAAAGTACTATCGACTGTTCATCCCGGTCGTCAAGCTGCTAGCTATTTCAGCATTTATTTTCTTTATCTTATCCTTTTTTTTTTCTGGTTGGACATTTAATTACTTCAATTTCACAAACTTAATTATCCTATTCATGAGATAATATTGTTGTTAGTGTTTCAATATCGTAGATAAACGGTACCGGAGACCCTATATTGGGTTGAACCTCAAACCTCCTATCTTTAAAGGAAAGATATCGATTACGAGTTGGTTGTAAGGCTTAACATAGAGTTCTCAACAAATTTAATTCTCGGAAACAAAGATTAAGTCAGATTTCTGATAGTTTTATTTTGTCATACGTGTTTTGATTTTAATTACTGCCATCATCATCCCATATTATACGCACGTTTTCTTTTGGATATACTTTTACCTGAGGTGGTATTAACTGTCAAATTAATGAGTACACTCGCCATGTTATAATTTGACACGATGGATTAATGCTAAATAGATCGACACATGAACAAAACATTCGATTTGTGACAATCATTTTCATATTGGTCTGTTCATTTTACCAATACATAGCTTGATGCATGTGCTGATCCCAATGGTGTGTGTGTGTGATATATAATATGAGCTGTTTCAAAATATTTGAATTCATTTAGATGAAAGCCAAGGGGTTCTATCTATAAATTTTTAGTACTTTTGTTTTTTTTTTCTGAAGTGTAACACACACACTTTTGTTCAAGTTAATTTATTGCATCCAATTTCCAAAATGAACGATCGGAATGTTGATCAGCCTGCTGTATTCAATTTGGAACGAAGGTAAAACTAATATATTTGCATTTGATCATGATCAATATGCTCTACATATATATTTGCAGGACTAATATAAGTAGACGTGGAAGGGACGTATGAATACCTTTTCGCATGTTCCCCCTGGTTTTCGGTTTCATCCAACCGATGAAGAACTTGTTCATTATTACCTTAGGAAGAAAGTCACCTCACGAAGGATTGATCTAGATGTCATTAAAGATGTTGACCTCTATAGAATTGAGCCTTGGGATCTTGAAGGTATTGAATATTAATTATTTCTTAAATTTTAGAGATTAGTAATCGAATAAATTAGCTAATTATATATTAACCTTTCACATGATTCTGCAAAATTTGAAAAGAGCTATGCAGGATAGGAACAGAAGAACAAAATGAGTGGTACTTTTTTAGCCATAAAGATAAGAAGTATCCAACAGGAACTCGGACAAATAGAGCCACATCGGCAGGATTTTGGAAAGCGACAGGAAGAGACAAGGCAATATACTCTAAGCATGATTTAATCGGAATGAGGAAGACTTTAGTCTTTTACAAAGGTCGAGCCCCAAATGGACAAAAATCAGACTGGATAATGCATGAGTACCGACTAGAAACAGAGGAAAACGGGACTCCACAGGCAAGTGTCCAGGCCAAATGCTTTAATTTACACAGTACTAGAAAATCATGCTTATATATATGCACTTCATTAGTGAGAAGATGTGTTTTTTTTCAATTACATAGAAATTTCTGCATAAATATTACTACAATTAATTCCTTATAGTGATCTGATCTTAGTTTTATTATTTTGCTTATTAATGGATGCAAGCCAACACTTCATGTTAGACTTTGAACGCAAGATAAGTACTTGAACGTGAAATATTTGGCTTTCTATATATATATATATATATATATATATAATCTCATAGTGCTCACGATCGGCTATAGGCATCTGACATGTAGTGTCTATTTGTGAGTTTTTCTAATTTTTGTTATCGGTTTTGAGTTTTTATGAGTTATTATATACATACCGACGTACGTACCGTTGCTTCAATTAATGTCTTATTGCAAACTTGCATGCATGGCAGATGATGATCCGTGGTAGTTAAAGACAAAAACTTTCTTTTGCTAGGCTGCCTGCTTTAATGTTTGGTAGAAAAAATGAACGAATCTGTCTGCGCAAATAGACAAGACATGTGAGTGATCAATATAAAATCTCGTTCATTCATTTTTAGAATTTTTTGTACTGCTATATAAATTTTCTTCCAACCGACGACCGTGAACTACAGACTACAGTAAGCTAGTAGTAGTAGTACTAGTTCCCCTAGTGACAAGTACTCATTTCCACTACTTAGCAAAACAGCATTATTTCATCTCATAACTCTTTCTCCTGGATTTGATCAGTTTTGATCCCTATAAGAAATAGATCAAGTGGATGTTTTCTCTTATTTATAAAAAAAAAATTAAATAAAAATAAATTTACAGACTGATTTGAATTGAAGTATTTGAAATCATTGTAAATTTACTATTTTTATAAAAAAAATATCTAATAAATCTCATAAAATTAAATATATCACGTAATTATCAATTTTCTAATATTAATGTTCATCCTATGTACGTCTCCGTAAGAAACATGCATGCAAATCTGGAACATATACACAAACCGGCCTTTCCACAAATATATACCTCCCAACTCAACACTATATATATTTGTTAGAAAACTATGCCAATACCATAGACAATGTGCACCATGGTGTTATATATATATAATGCCATGTACAGGCCAGCTTATAATATATGTTATTAATTTTTATTATTTGTTTCTTTTATAAATTCTTCTATGCATACATTTTGAGAAAACCTAAGCCTGCAACTATATATAGGTTTTGTGCATTGTGTAGTACTACGTAGATCCTATTGTTGAATCTTGCCGGCACGCGGCCAGCTGTTGTATTTGAATCTGTGATATGTGTGTGTGTGTGTGTGTGTGTGTGTGTGAATATCTGTTTTAATCTTATATGCGACATGGCAATCGACATGCACTTTCTATTTTGGACGTTTGATTGATCTATACAAGTTACGTACGTTGTTTCCCTGAAAGAAAGTGTAAATATTCATGCATGTAAGTTTGTGTAATTGAAGCAGGAAGAAGGTTGGGTTGTCTGTAGGGTATTCAAGAAAAGGATAACAACCGTGCGTAAAGTGAGCGACCACGAATCGTCTTGGTACGATGATCAAGCCTCATATATGCCGGACTTGGACTCACCTAAGCAGAATTCACAGTCCAATAATATGGTGTTCCAGCAGCCACCTTATCCATGCAAGAAAGAGCTTGATCATTTGCCCTACCACATTCATCCCCACGAGCACTTCCTCCAGCTCCCACTTCTAGAGAGCCCAAAGTTGCTCCACCAACCAGCTGCCACTTTAAGCTCCAATAACTGTTTGGCAGCGTTTGGAATAGACATAAACCAGGCCACAACTGTGCAGTCCTCATCAATCTCCCAAGAAGAGCAAAACTTCCATCCGGTTTATAGTAACAATTGCATTAACGAGCAAGCGGTGGATCAAGTCACAGATTGGAGAGTCCTTGACAAGTTTGTTGCTTCTCAACTCAGCCAAGATCATGATCATCATCATGTATCCAAGGAAAACAGCTACCCAAATGCAGCCAACAACAACAATATTTTTCAAGCATCGGGCAACACGACTGCTCTACTCGTCAGACATTTGGAAAAGCAGGAAATGGTGCTGGAAAAGTCCTCTTTGTCAACATCTGATTGTCAAATTGGGTTGTGGAAATGACACACCTACTTAAAGTACTTGAATGGCCGTAATATACATACTGATACTAGGAGATTAAGTTTGAGTACGTAGGAAAAATGAAGTAATGATCCCCAATTCCTGTACATAATGAACTAAGACATATGAATATATATGTTGGTGAGCCTCTAGTCCCCCACCCCTCCAGTATTAAGTTAATACCACCGCATCTAGTTGGTGAAAAACCCTAGTCCTTGTGTGTTGAAGATATCTAGGGTGGAGTACTGCATGTGTAGCTGAGTGGTTGGAGTCGCATCATGGTTTGCATGTAGTTGGGCTTTATATTATTTCCGCCCAAAGAAAAAAGGGGTTTCCTTATGTAGCCTAAGAATTACTACTTACAGCATCCACATGCATGATGCGCCGCTGTCCATAGAGTCGGCCGGATGGTCGATCACAGCTATATATGTTTTTATGCTTAACTAGATTATTTAGTTTTTAGAATAAATAACATTTCCGTTTTTTTTTTTATTGAGTTCTTTGATCTATTATATAATGAATATGTTTCAACAGATTGTTTAATTCCAATTCTTTCCCTATGTTGTTTTTTGTGCTTCTTAATTTTATATATATCTTCTAATTTCCCTTCTATTTTGCTTTATTTGATGAAACAAAATGATTCTAACATATGCTGATCAATGTAATTAATATCGAGATGGAAGTCAACTGAACTTTGAATAATCACAAATCAAATATTGCATGCAACTCCAAATTAATAACCGTACTCTGAGACTCTATATTGTTCTTTATTATATTTTATTTCATGGGAATTTACTACTTGATATGCTCTAAAATCTTGATCAGTTAATTTATGAATTTATATGGTTTATTTAATTATATATATGTATAGTACATTATTGCATGAAACACTTTTATTCACTAATTTATTGTGTTTATCAACTCATGAACCCATGACATTTATAATATAATATCTAGTAGCTATATAGCTAGTTTTGTCATGGTCAGGAGTTTTCATTCCAATAATCTGGAATAATCAGACTCATTATAAGGGTGCTGCAGATGAATCAATTAAATCAACTTATAAAGCAAGATCGAAGGGATGTGAGGAAAAAAAAAAAAAAGTACTAGATCATATCATGTCGTGACCAGAAAATAATATCAATGATAATGGTAATGCTTTGCTGCAAAGTTTTGCAAATTCACATGATGTCCAGCCTCCAGGTGTAGAAGGCAAGCAACTGGGACATCCAGAATAAGAATAAAGTTGGAAGTAAAAAATTAAAGGAGAAAACCTTTTTAGTGATTTCATGCCATGCACAATGCAAAGGAACTACTTTAATTAAAGTCTAAATTGTAACAACTATATATCAGAAAGTGCTCTTATAACTAATATGCTATTATTAATTACCTTTAGTGGGTGGCAAGATTCGGAGAGATGTCATCACAAGTACTGACCTTGACGGCATGTTAACAATTTTGGAGCATGATGATCAGATTCAAGGGGCCGGTTGAAATATGTTGAGGATATCTGGCTGCGCAATTAATGCACACCACCCTGGCCTTTCTAATAAATTTCCATGACAGGATCATGATCAGTACTAGCTCTTCTTGGTTGGTTAGCTAGGCAGCAGACGATCAAACTACTAAAGATTAATTAAACATTAAAGAGATGATCATCGGCCTGCATCCTGCGCGTTACTAATTAAGTAAAATTCCACGACCATTAACTAGTACTTGAGAAAGAAACAACAAATTAATGAACAACAAATTTAAAGATGAGAAGCTAATGATAACGAATTACACAAAAAATAATATCATAAAGAATCAGTCTAAAGGGAGTAAACTGGGCATCGGGACTTGTTTTCTAGGAGGCATTAATTTGCTAATGAAGTTCTTTGATAGAAAAAGGGAAGAAATCTTTAATTTTTTTTATTAAAAAACCAGAGCTGATCCAAAGGTATCTTTGATATATTAGAAAAGGAAAAGAGAGCTAAAACGAAGAGTTAAAACACAGGTTAGGGTCGACAATGCTTCATCAATACAGTAGAATGACAGTGTAATATATGGTACTTTCTGAGAATTAAAAAAAACCCAAAACGAATTTTTTGCCCAAGTTTTAAAGATTTTGACGAACTGAATGTATCGGCCTATATATGTATCCATTCTAGCTTATTACCGACGAGATATGTAGTCGAAATTGAAACCAATTGGTGACCTCAAAAACAAAGCGCCATTCGTGATGACATATTGAGCTCATCGCTCAGCCTATGGATCCTCAGGATTTCCACATGATATCCAACTTCTACGTACGTACTGCAAAAGTTGGAATATGTACAGAAGCTAAACATGATCTTTTAGACTGCATCAAGTTTCCGACGTTTATTATATTAGAAAGAACAAGTCAGAGATACTAATAGAGATCAACAAGCCGGGACTCCCTTTTCTGTTTCGAGTAAAATTACCAATATTGAAACTGGTACCTGCAGCATCCATATATATATACCACGTACGTAGTTTGAGCGGCGGCAGGAAGGACTGCAAATATGTAAGAGCTAGCTAGCGCGCGCACCAAGAGAAAATAAACGACAATATGCACTGAGCTGTAAAAAAATTTAAATGGATTTCTTTTGTAATGGTTTAACAACAGTAGGACTCTTTCCTCCTAATAACTGTGGCAATTGCGAAATAAGGACTTCCTGTGATCCAGGACGATTATAAGTGTTCGAACAATTATTAAATGGATTGGTCTTTTACTTGTGGTGAGGTCAAGCTGAAAGCTAGCTAGTCCCGTTTAAGCAATGATCAATGTTCTAAAAAACATACTCATTGGACATGTTCGAGAAAGAGAGAGTGAATTAAGGCGAGGAATCCTAGAGGGAAAAAAAAGCTAGCTAGCTAGTGAAGAACTCAGTGATATATACTTTCTGACTAAGTTTCCATATACATTTATAACCTCCTTAATTCCAATTAGAGATTCTCTATATCGCGAGAGAGAGAGAGAGACAGAGTGCCTGCAAAGTCAAAGGACAGCCTTACGCATGACATGAAAAGCACATGGGTGGCCGAATAATTAAGGTTTTATTTGTTATTTTTTAATCTTTACTAATTGTATTGTTGTTTAAGAGGGAAGGAATATAACATCATGCACCTTCTGAGTCAAGTCCATCTGATCAGTGCTATTATATATATATATATATATATATATATATATATATTCTTCTTACCTCTAAAAAATCCACCATTCGTTTCATTCCAAGATATATAATACCTAAGCTAGCTACTTGGATTTGAGACGCACTTGAAAAGTTATGGTTAATGGGGCTTCATTCACTACCCCGCCCTTTAACCCCGATCGATCAGCACTTTTGATATGTTGGGCGCTGTTAGCTAATGTTGACCACTGGGAAAATTAAGGTTTCAAGTACTATCTTCAATATTCTCAACTTTAACTTCACTTTGGAAAGTAGTATCCTTTCATGGAACCCGAATTATTGTCGTTGTTTTAATATGATCAGAGTTACGGGAGACAAGGGTAACTTATAACTATATATGTAAGGCCGGCCCCCTAGTGTATGAGAGAGAGAGATCAGAGCTAGAGTTGGATATCGTTGATTTTCTTTGTATTACATTAATGCAATTATGCAAATTTAGCTGTCTTTATATTCTCCTACATGGGTAAAGCATGTTTAGATATGTTCCTTATTACAGTCTTCGATCGGTTCCAAAAATCACAAGAAACATGATTTTCTTAAAAGTGTGCTTGCCATTAGATACCTGAACAACTGTAATTATATATGGAACCCTTAATTTGAGACGAACCTCCTTAAAGTGTGCTTGCCATAAGATACTTCAGCTAGCAACTGCATGTAATTACGGAACCCCCCTTAATTTGCGATGAACCTCCTTAAAGTGTGCTCGTGCTTGCCATAAGATACTTCGACAACTGTAATTATGGAACCCTTATTTGAGAACAACATCCTTAAAGTGTTTTTGCCATGCATAAGACACTTCAACAACTGTAATCGTTCTGAGGAGGCCAGCCTTACTTTGAGATGAACAGTACTGGAGGATTTCCTTTTTTCTTTTTTTATTTTCACCCTTTCCAATTCGTGAAACCACTTGATTTGGATAATGAGATAAGAGGAGATGATATGAGATAGTTTTAGATGAATTGAATAAAATATTGTTAGAATATTATTTTTTAATATTATTATTATTTTGAAATTTGAAAAAGTTGAATTATTTATTATATTTTGTATGAATATTTGAAAAAATTATAATGATCAGATAAGATGAGATGATCAGATAGATTGAGAGGAGCAATGCTAGATACAGTCCCCATTTGGGGACTGCAATGCAAGCCTAGGTAATTTTATCTTTAAATTTTTTTAAAATTACAAAAATATCCCTCTTAAAATGATACTTTTTCTCATTTAATAAAGACTTATACATGTAGTCTCCACTTGAGGACTGTAAATAAAATTTCTCAGATTGAGAGTATTTTTATATCCAAACGAGATCTAATTGTGGCTATGACTGGCGTTTTAGGTTCAATATTATAGGACCTCCAAATAAATATAGTGTGTCTAACAACAGATGTTGCATTAAAAATAATTTCCACGACATGAATGCTCATATGCTTCAATGTTCTCCTCGGTCGGTCAACCTTGGAGCTGTTGAGAATTGAGATGGTATATAGCCAAGATCAGCCCACAAGGCTCAGAAATAGTTTTTTGGGACCATCTTCTATTTATTTCTAGCCCAAATTACTCTCTTTTGGGCTAGAACGAAGAAATCGTAAGAGTAACCAAAACCAAAAGGGCCCAAGCAACAATATTTCATACTAATAGTTATTATCGTTTGTTTTACGATTGCAAGGAAAAAGGAGCAAAGAAGAAAAATTCTATTTTGCAGCTATCTGGGTTTGTTGATTTGAAGATGAGTCATGCATGTATGTAGAGAAGTGAGTTTTTTGGCTGATGAATTAGCTAGTATGCAGCTATCCGGGTCTGGTCAAAATGCATTTTTCTCCGTTGCTGCTGAATTGCAGAAATCTCTTATAGGAATGTGTAGACACTAGATTTATCTGATTCTCCATCTTGTAGGCACTAGGCTTGTAATGTTTTAGTTGATTTTCTGAATATATAAAGCTTTGTTGTGAATATTCCTCAACCAAAAGAAAGAGAGAATAATAAAATTGGAAGTAACGTCTCCCTTCTAAATAAAAAAAAAAAAAAAAGGATATCCATGTAGGCAATCCTTAGTATTTTAGCACCAAGCAATCATAGGGGAAGGGCATGTGAGCAACAACTTGAAACTTAATCATTCTAATTTACTAACTGATATTGAAAGCACAGACCACCCATATTCCATGGAATTATTACTCAAATGATGACAAGTGTTCCACAAATCAAATAGAATTATGGAGGCATGCATGGTATGTATGGTACATAATCCACAAGACCCTTTTTCTCCATGAGTTCGAATATATATTGTTCACATGGAGCACAATGATTTCTCAGGGTATATATCAAACTCGAGTATGAAACACTTCAAAAGGAATTAAGAATGAATCAATCATAATCAGTGTGACTTTAAGGGGCAATTGGAATAATGGATACCTAGCTAGTTGCTTAAATTACAGGAAATGGGTGGACGCTCAATGTGGAAAAGGAAACAAAAAAGAGGAAATGAAAGTCAATGAAACCACAAAATATTTTTTTTTAATAGGAAATCAAACCACAAAATACTGTACTGACAAATCTCAGTATGGGCGCACCTAAACTAAATATTTTTCAACAAAGACCCAAGAGTAACATCCCCCAGCAGCAACAAACTAGGACAAAGCCGTCACCGCCTGGAATCATAGAACTTCTTACCAATGCGGCAGCAGAATCTTAGCTAAAAATGGTAATCAGAGGAAAGAATGCCACCAGCAGATTAAAAAACAGCTTTGAGCTTCCCGTTAGAATTGATACCGCAGAGTTGGTCTGATTCCTGAAGATGCCAGCAAAAGAAGAAATTAAATTAAATCAAATATTTGTGCGTGCATGAGAAAGGGGGGTGGGGGGAGAGAGAGAGAGAGAGAGAGAGTTCCACTAAAAGGTTCTAGTCATATACTTCGCTAAGTGCTGAAGGGCACCGCAGTATAAAACATTGCCAGGTGCAGCCATCTCCGTTTCACCATTTTCTTCAGGATTGACAATTCTCATATAAGTTTCTTGGCCTAGATACCATCTATCAAGATTTTCTGCTCTAATGTTCCATGCTCCAGGATTGTCAAGAGAGACAAGGACTGCTGTCCAACCACCAGGAAAAACCTACACAACAGCAAACCATGTTTAACGCTAGAAATGCAGCCAGGTCTTTCAAGATTAGCCCCTGAACGATTCAAACAGCACCACAGAAAACTTCATTCACAACAAAAGTACACCGGCCAAAAGAAACAATTTTCTGTCACATTATCCCTAAATTCTTGTGTCAATTATATGCATGATTCAAACAGTTACAAGAATGTATTCACATAAGCTCCGTCAAAAAAGACGTTTGCAAATTTTTGCTAATCGTTCAAGAAAATGCCAAAAAATCGCCATATCCACTTTTTGGTCATTAAAGTTCACCACATCCTTCCAACCAACAGGGAAAGAAATGAGGTGCAGAAAATTAATTGAATAATCTCTGTTATGTTAAAAAGCCAACCTGCGTAGTGGAGCGAGAAATTGCATCCCACTTGTTGTATCTATCTCTTTTTTCTTCTGTCCACTCACCGAAGTCCATCCTGCAATCAGGTGATCAATTTCTCACAACGCTTATTTCCTTAAAGGTGATGGGAGAATGTACAAGCAAATAAAAGATTCATACCCGACCATAAAAAATGAATAGCCATCCATATGAATACTCTGCACAACAGTGTCATTGTTCTGAAATATCACTTCTATGAAGCCCTTGTAAGTAGCATTAATAACAGATGTGTCTATCCGGGGGGTTCTGTTAAGTGGCTTATTGGGGAAATCAAGCTTATACTCTCCCTTCACTTTATTCTGGTCAGCAAGCCTGATTGGCGTCTCCGGGTTAACAAATGAGATCCCATTGAGTGTCGCTCGAAGTGTCCCATTGATCTTTACTGGTGGCACAATCTTCATCACATATGTGTCTGTCACATTAATTGAACCGTAGTGGAAAGACCCCTGTGGATTAGGGCGAGCTCCACTTGAAGATACATTTTGCCTAAGTAGAATAGAATCGAACATAAGTATCTTCAATAGTAAGCTATTATTGCTATACTTCCCCTGAAACTTAAATCGAAATTAAAACAGGGGAAGGTAGGGACAATAGGGGGCAGTTAATCTTTTATAGGCATCAACTTAAACCACGAACTACATCTAATCGCACCATCTGCAAAGGTTACTAATCAATCAAATTTAAGGCATGAATTGCATCTAAGTGTGCCATCTGGGAAGGTAGTTGGTCAAAGCATAGCAATTTTATGCTTTATTAGCGTTTGTGATGTGTCATGAGAAAGCTATAAATGATATCAAACTCCATAAGAATCATGACAAACCTGATGCTTAGTGCCTGGTTTACTGGCCTTGACTTGTCATAAAAGTCATTTGGTGGATCAGGTAGAGGACCAGTTGCTGACCCTTTAGAATTGGAGTAGTGTAAAACGGCAACACCGGTCACTCTCTGCCAAAGTGATTCATTCACAAACCTAGCACTTGCAACGATGTAGTAATCAGAACTTGCATTCTGATCCATGGTGACCAAAAAAGAATAAGATTGCCCAACATGAATATCTACGTCAGTAAAATTTTGTTGCACTGTATAATGTCCTTCCGTTTCCGCGAGAATCAGAAAATGGTTTTGAATTCTGAAGTTTAAACAAGTCGAAATTCCAACATTGTGCACGCGGAGTCGATATGTTTTGCCTGAAAAATATAGTGATATGGTCAATTAATACTTCAAACTGCTGAAACCACTTGCCAGAAACATGAACAACAAAGAAAATCATATCAACAAAATAAAAGGACTGATTACAATGATGTGTGGATAATCACTACATCCCCCATCTACATTCATTCTACACACTTCTACATTCTTTATATATATATATATATATATATATATATATATAAGTATATGGACTTCTACAATCCTAAACTTACACCAGAAATGTTAAAAGTTGTGCAGGAGTGAGCTTGTTATGGGCAATAGGAAACCAAATGAAACTTAACTGATTCAAATTCAGAAGGCATAATTACTGGAATTACTGGTAACCAGATATGAGAAATTCACCCAAGAGCCAATAGAAACTGATAAGATGTGAAAAACAAAGTATCCCCAGTATTGGAAAAAAACACTAAAATTAAAAATAATGGTTCAACGTATTTTCCCTACCAATGCAGGAAAAACATTACCTGGATCGACTCCAATGGATTCATACTGGATGCCATCAGGTACAAGAGTGGTATTGTATCGGTAAGGTCCCTTTCCATTGATAAGAACTCCATCAGGCATCCCAAGGTCTTCTCCGGCATCAAGGACAGACCGCAGCGCCTAAAAAAAGGAAAAGAAGACTGCAGTATACTCGAATGCTACAATCAAACTGCTATTTTCTCAATCAAGCATCAAGCTGACAACTAATACTAACCGAATGGTTCCGGGAAAACCAGTCACCGATCATAATGAAGATGTCCCCGTCTGGCTGAGCAAAAGGAATCTGAATTATATCCCGATTATTAATAATGAAAGGACCAAAGCCACCAGATGCTCTCTGAAACTGGAGGGACGGGAAGTAGAAAAAGCTCCCAATTTGATCCTTGACTTGAAACTGATACGTCCAATTCCATTTGGGGTGAATTGGACAATTTGTGCCAAGAGTACCATCCTGCCATGAATTACGCCGCATTTGAATTCCAGACCTGTAGCAACAATTAACCCAAATTTCTAAGCACTCCAAATACAAATTCGAGATAAAATTTATTTGAAAAAAAAAATACAGAAACGAAATGATATTGTGATGAAACCGACCAGGTCATTAGCAGGTCTTCATCCAAATCATTCCGTACATTGACAACAACATTGTTATTAGTAGTAGAATTGATTACTGGACCCGGAAACTTCCCATTTACTGCTATAACCTGCACATTTGTTTTGGAAGAAAAAAGATAAAAGCTACTGATCAGATTCTGACGAACATATTCACGACTCGATAAAAATTGGTATATAAAGCAGTCCAAAAAAATCCAAGTAACAGGGGAATACAAAACAATGACACTAAAGAAAAATAACTAGAAAAAATACCACAAGCACAGAAATCCAAACCCGCCCCAGCACATTTCTTGAATAATGAAGCATAATAATGATTCAGAATAGTCACAAAAATGACAAAAAAATCTAGCATGAATTCGCGGGTCATAATCTATATTCGCTTCCCATATCTAGTTCAGCCAAAAAAAATATGGTGATAAAACAAAAACTCAAGCCCCAAGTTTTAACATCAACTGTAATGATATTTTGACTACTTCACCACTCTCAAATCTGATTTAAATAAACAAAAATAATCAACCAAAAAAACCAAGAAAAGAGAAGAAAGAAGGCATAAGTCTTGTGCGAGGACCTTTGTACTCTAATCTCTTTCAAAAATAAACAATTTACAATATCGAATGCAAAGAACATTTAAAATACGCAACGCAAATTATAGGAAATAAAAAACTAAAATTTCAAAAACCGTGTATAATAATCACCTAGCAATTACATGTTTGGACCCGCCTACATGAAAACCCCTTTCTAATGTCCAAGCACTTGCACACAACAGGGGAGGCAGTGATGTAAGAGACATGCATAGACTATTAGGAAATATATGAAAAGACGCAAAGATAGCATAGAAAAATCTTCAAAGAGAGAGAGAGAGAGGTAGAAAATGAACCTGTTGAGGAACGCCAAGAGGGGAGGCAGTGATGTAAGAGACATGCAGGTCATAGAAAACGTAGGGGTCAGCCGAAAAACAGAGGCTCGGAATAAGAGCAATGTGGACTAAAGAAAACAGAGAAAACAGGGAGAGCCCAAAACGAGCCATTGATGTACTCTTGGGTTTATGCGAGCGCGCAGAGCAGAGCAAATTCCTCGGAGATTTGGTGGTGTTTTACATGATCAAAGAGTATCCGTCAGAGAGAGAGGTGGGGGGAGAGAGATGAGGCTGGATGATTCGAGTATTCTTTAGTCTGTACGAAAGAGACGAAGATACTACAAACGAGTAGGGTATCAGAGCGTCGCCCTTAAAACTCTGGGTTTTTTTTTTTATGTTTGAAAGTTCGAGCCCAGTCCCGGTCGCATTATCGGTTGCTCGCTAAGCCGGTTGCGGGTTGAGTATTATTTCTCAATTTTAAAAAATTTAGGTATATATATATATAAATATTTAATTAGTAATTACAGTCGTGCGTCGTGCACAAGTATTGTTCAATTTTTTTAAAAATAATAAAATTAATTTTTAAAAAATTAATTAATTTATTTTTATATAAATTCTATATTTTAAAATTATAAATATCATTTCTTAAATGAAAATTATGATGGGTGTTATTTCTTCCGGTTGCCGGTCACAGGTGCAGAGCAGGTAGGGGTCGGAAACGTGAAAGCGACGGCCAAAGAGTCAGCCTCTAAATAAAATAAAATAAAAGGTTTGCATAAGTTTCGGCGCCCGGTGCTGCGCTCAGTGGCTCACTCTGTTTCCGCACTTCACATTTTTCCCATTTTCCTTTTCCTTAGCATTAACACGTTTCCACTTGCACATGGCGCACCTATGCGTGGGCCCCAGAATTCCAGTCTTTGATCAGTACTTATTCTGTATATATATATATATATATATATATATATTTATATGGCATTTATTATTATTATTATTATTATAAAAACCTTATTCGGTGCATTATTATAACCTTATTCAACCATTCCTTGGTTTTCCTTTTTTTTTTTTTTTTTTTTGTCGTCTTTATGCTAAAGTGGCAAACACGGCTCTAAATTGGGCTTGCTTAATGTTTTGGATTTCATCAATTCAGATCTTAATCCATAAAGTATAATACTTATTATGTTGTTTGTTTATTGGTTGAATAAATATTTTGTGATTGAGAAAGATATATTGCTTGTCTCAGACAAAAGATGCAACCCCTTAATTATAGAAAGATATTGATGATTCTTTGGGATTAATATATTCTTAGAGAATGATTATAACCTAAGAGCACTCACAATGAATTTTTCATCTTATCTTTTAAAATATATCACTAAAATCTATTTTTTCTATTTTACATATTGATTTTTACAATATACCATACATCAGCTTATCTATTTTTTCTTCATATAATTTAAATATTATACTTTTTAATATTTTTTATTCATTTCAAAAATTTTCTCTAACTACCAATAATATCCTCATATCTTTTGATATTTGCAATATTTCTCCATATACAATATTATATAATTCTATCCTATTTTAAATTAATCTAAATTTATAAACTGAACCAAAATATAAATTAGTATTATTGTTTTTACAAAATGAAATAGATAGTATCAAAAAACCCAAAGCCATCAACGATCAAAATCATTACATGCTTGGTCTATTGGTCAGTCCAACATTTTAACAAGCATCTCTTGTGTGCAAGGGTTTGAATGTGAATCAAAAGAGTTAAGAAAATGAAAACTTAGCATGGAAGGAAGAGAAATTAATTAAAAATGTTTACAATCATGAACAGTGTCCTCTACATCTTGAGATTTTCTGTAGCAGAATATAAAAGTATGTTTAAAATAGAAGATCCAATAGATAGGACTTTTGAGAGTATTTCGTTATATTTTGAAGAAAAATCATGTATTATAAAGGATGATCGATTGGGAAGATAATATAAATTAAATAAGTTTTATAAGATTTATTAAATATTTAATTTTTTTTTTCACAAACGATAATAAATATTGTAAAGTCTACTTTATATATCTATCTGTCTTCTTCTTTCTGTGTTTATATCATTAGCAACAACCAAAGAAATTATATAGGTAGAGAAGTTTTAATTTGTAAATAAGTGGATAAGGTATGAGTTTCTAAATTAATTACCACTAGTCAGCAAACAAATAATTTTTCCTAGAAACACGTACGTCAGGATCATCTACACGCAAGTGAAAGTTTTGATATCAGATTTCGAGGGATATTGCTGATGGTTAGACTTTAGGCCGGGATCAAAGTTTCACCCTTTTTGTCTTTAACCACGTTGATATTGTTTAATTTAAACAACATCGATATATCTAATGCATGGCATGGCATGGCATGCACTTCACGCAAACGTATAAATTAAGATAAGTCTCCAATGCCAATAAGCAATTAATCAGCAAGAGCGATCATTCACTGCAATATCGAGAGAGATCGATGGTCTGATCTCTAGTAAATCGGTTGGCTTGTGATTTGAGATCGAACTTGTAATCTTCCTCAAGAAAACTAACACAGAGAGAGAGAGAGAGAGAGAGAGACGCGTTGCTGATCATATCGATGATGACTTTTGCATCCTACGTACTACACACACATACAAAACAAGCATTAATTATTTTTTCCTTACTTGGTTTGACCTAAATTTGTCTTAGCTGTACTGTTTACATTCATGTGCAGTTGCATTAAAAAAAAGAAACAGACACACAACCACAGAGGGAGAAAAAACAATATTCTAGGGCATAAAAAATACAATGATGTTATTGGATTAATGTAGCTTAATTAATTAGAAATAGCAACAAATTAATTAGTTGATCAAACTGTGGGGTGCATGCCATGCTGGAAAAAGCAATAAATAAAAGTTAATGGTAAGGGATAGAGAGAGCATGATGAGCATATATTAATGCGATTTGAGGTTACTCATATTGCTTTAGAAATCAATTAAGCTTGATCGAGAGTACGTGGGTAAATGTCACCATATATATATCCATCGTGCGCCTCTCTTAGTCAATATTATTTTAGTGGGTACTCAGATTAATTCATGTATTTTTTTTTCCCCTAGCTAATTATATATATATAGGCAGAAATTTCCAGTAGATTTTTCTGTAATTTTCTCTTCATTCTCATTTTCCTGGAAATTAACTCCTGGCCTAGTACTAGTCCCTGTTACCATTAACAAGCTGGCTCTAATATTATCTCATGATTTGATCTGCTGTCACTTTTATCGTTTTTTCCTTTTGGAAGGTGAAAGCTCGGTACAGGAAACTTCCAATTCAGCCACTACCTTCAGCGGTTGACCTATATGTATCGATGTATGTATGTGTGTGTATATATATATATATATATATATATATATATATGTAGAGAGAGAGAGAGATAATTACTTGGGGAAGAGTGGGGAATTATATATTTATATATATATATATATATATATTTGTATGTGATCAACAGCTTGCGATCAAAACTTCCAATGGCAGCGCTGAACAAGTTAGTGGTTTAGAATATGGGGCCCTAGGAAACTCCATTTCAGCCACTAATCTACAGTGGCTGACTTAGGGTGCGTTTGGAACTCAAACCACTCTCAATTCATCTCAACTCATCATTATAATTTTTTTAAATTCCAACATAAAACATAATAAATAATTCAACTTTTTTAAATTTTAAAATAATAATAATATTAAAAAATAATATTTTAACAATATTTTATCATCTCAACTCAACTCAACTCAACTCACTTCAACATCCAAACACAACCACAGACAGAATTACCTTGGGAGAGAGAGAGAGATTATAAATATTGGGTAATGTGATGGAAAAGTCTCCAAAGAGCCAATGGCAAGGCTGCAACGGGCAGTGCGTTGGGACACTAAAAAGTTGAAACACACATTGACCATTTGAAATTGAGTAATTCTACTCATCTGCCTTTTAATATAATATATATATATATATTAAAGTAATAAAGCGTAAGAGATCGACATGTGTGAGAGGAATAGAGAACAATGATGCTGAACCCTGCAAACAAGGACCGGAATTCATTGATCATTCAAAACATAAGCAAATAAATTAATGTCTATGATCATTATAATCCGGCCAATACAAATTCGCTTTTCTGGCCGACTTTGAGCTAATAATCTATACGAGGTGGGTTTGTCTTTGACTTCATTTGAGATTTCGAGTACTTCTTGACCTTAACCCTCCATGTGCAAGTTAGTGCAGATCTGGTAAAATTAGCACGAGACAACTTATCTTCTATTGTTTTAAAGTACTATCATGCGTATAATTCATGTTAATATTAGAGAAGGGATTTTACTTTTAGCTAGATTAACATGCTTGGCACATCTCATGTATTAATTGGTGCATGTATGGGTAAAAAAAACTTGGTATTTCATGGCATTATATATTAATTAGTGTTCTTCAAGTACTAAATACCATATTCCTTGAATTTTAAAGGAAAAATCTATTCCCAAGCCGGTTTATTCCTTCACACTGCACACCATCGCACGTGGCAGACCGGGCTTATAAAAAAATGATGGTTTAAGAAAGTAAATTATCATTTTTGTCCGCAACTCATTTTCTTCTTCTCCTTCACGTCGACCCCTTTTCTCTATCTCCTTCGGCCTGCTTCACCTTCTCAGGCTACCAAATCGGCATGAGCAAATTTACTAAAATCATCACCAACATGATTCCCATTTTTTTTTTCTCCAGGTTGTGGCACTAACTTAACCTCTAAATCTTTTTCTGGATCTAGTTTGTGGGTTTTTCTGAATTTTTTGACTTTAAAGAAACTCATGTTCAACTATCATATTTTTAATATTTTTGCATATGAAAATTTTCTGACTTCAACACACTAGTAAGAATCTTTGCAGACAAAAATATTTTTAATTCAGGAATAGAACCTACTCTTATCCCAAACATTTCATAGAGCCAATGTGCAAAATTGTTGCTGTCAAAATCCGTCTAGTAGATTATCTGCAAACAAAACTCAGAAGTCTTCCATGGAAAATCTATTGCTAGAATCTGATGAGCAAGAAACCCTTTGAAATTCAAATCCATCGTCGCAAGAAGTTAGCGATATAGTACCGAAACAATCCACCGCTGATGACCCAATCTGACGACCCTTCTTCACCTTTTTAGCAAAATTCTATTGGAGTAGCAAAAAATAAACAAAAGGAAAACACGATTGAAGAAGACCAGATACGAGTTTGGTGGCAGTATGAAATCGAGATCCAAGTTTTGGGTTTTTGATTTCGTTGTCTTTGGGATGGATTTTCTGCTTTCTGCTTTCTATTTTATTTTTTATTTATTTTAAATTTAATCCACGTCACTGCAACGTGAAGGGCGTGCAGAGCATTCAAACTGCCACATCATTAGTGTGTGGAGTTGGAGACTTAAAAGGTAGATGAGTAAAATTACTCATATATATATATATATATATATATATAT
Source organism: Juglans regia (assembly GCF_001411555.2). Classification (NCBI taxonomy): domain Eukaryota; kingdom Viridiplantae; phylum Streptophyta; class Magnoliopsida; order Fagales; family Juglandaceae; genus Juglans; species Juglans regia. The sequence goes on along the minus strand of NC_049901.1, from coordinate 8,257,839 downwards.
GAATCATGTACGTACGTGCTGTTCCAATTTGTCTGTTCAAATGCTTAGAAAATGCAGAACATTTCAAAAAACAAAGGTGATAAATGAACTCCGAATTTTTCGAGATTTTAAACCTTAATTTCTCTTCAACGTTTAAGGAATCACCAAGCATTAATCATGTACTAATTAATGGACCAATGGTTATGCAGTATTCTGAAACTTTTATTAATTGATCTAGATATGCGCGCTCTCCTCTTACTATCATGTGGCATTGATATTCATGAATTTTATAATTTTATTTTTTAAAATAATATATCATTTTATCAGTTTTCCTGACAGATACTAAGGTTTAAGGAAAGTTCTCTGACCTGTTTGTCTGCTTCCTGCCTTGTGATCATCGAAAGGACGGTCAAATATCGAAGTACGTACATAAAGGGTAGTGGAATACTGAACTTTTTGCAGGCCTGGAGAATAAAAATGGTTACAAGGAGTTATGGGAAAGATAAATAAATAAGAGTAATAAAAGACAGAAAAAAAAAAAAAAAAAGTATTTATTAAGAATTTAAAAAAGGGGTTTCCATGCAGAATCCCAGGAGATATGTTTTCAATATTTGGAGCGTTGCTTTCGCCATAAATTTAGCAGCGATTGGTTACATCGATCCTGCGTCCTGCCAAAGAGAAGCCTGAGGCATAGAAACAGTCAAATCTGTTTAGGAACTTCGAGTTTTTTTAGTCCAAAACGGTCGGATGCTCTCTTCACTGTTTCCAGGTCATGTATGGCTGACTATGAGAAATGATATTTATAGTCGTGAATGTATAAGAGTCGTATAATTGCTTTGAAAAAAGTAAATAAATATGAGACCCACATAAAAAAAATTAATTTTTTATGAGTGGACCCTATTCTTTTTCAAAGCGACTGCATGACGTTTGCATATTCTACGACTGAATATAGCATTACTCGCCGACTATAAGTGATTTGAAAATTATGTTATAATTACCTTTGTGATGTGAAACTGTTTCTGTCTGAGTAGTGAGTTATTTTAAGTATTTTGTGAATAAAATAAAAAAAATAATGATAGAATATAAAAAAAAAAATAATAATTAAAATTAAATAAATAATAATAATAAAATAATTAATAGTAGTGAGGTATTTGAATATTCTCAATAGCTAAATTAGAATAAATTAAGTTATTTGAATTTATTTGAGTCGTGATTAAGTTTAGATTGGAATTGGCTAAAAAAATTATAATTATTTTCTTAAGAGCAATTATAATCTTTCTTATAAATTTTATTATTTTCAGTCACATTTGTTAATACAACACAATTAAAATAATTTTATATATAGACCATTTAGATATAAATCAGTTAAAATATGCCACATAGCAAGTGTGACTAGCTAGGGAGGGAAGATTTTAATTTTATATTATATCTATTTCTTCAAATTATAGAAAATATTTGGGCTAGAAAATCATAATCTCAAAATCCATTGAGTAGACATTATTAGCATGAGTGAAAGTTAGCGCATTAACATGTACTGGTTTGAAGAAAGATATTGATCTTTTTTATATGCATTTCCAACACATATATAACTACCCACTGCTTAAATCTCTCATGCATAAGGATTGTAGCGCAATGCATTGAAAGGAGACACTCGGAATGTTTTGGTTAGCATCGACCGTTTCTGATCACGGGAACATAATGGGCCCTGCAGATGGGCTCAGTTCTCTTATCTATGCCAGGAACAATATGAAAGATTCCTCTTAAAGTTGAGGCCCAAACAATGACGCCATCGAAGTCTCGAAGGTTCACACTTGATCTGCTTGCCTTGGCCCAATCAACCAAGAAAACAAAAAACAGTCAATGGCATCTGAATTGATTCACGTTTAATGCCATGATTAATTGGGAAGATGAGAGAAAAACTTTATTTACGAGATGAAATTGATTGTTTTGTTGTCTCCCTGAAAATGATTTGGCATCAACCACAATCCCAGGTTAATGAGAAAGAAGGAATAAGAAATAGGAAGAAGAAGAAGAAGAAGAAGAAGAAGCAGCAGCAGCAAGGGAAGAGAAACATCAGGAAAAGAAGAGAAAGGAGGAGCAAGAGCGAAAGTAGGCAATTTGCAAATAATCTCAGATTGTCTATTACTGAACAGAAAACGTAGCTTTAACAGGAAGTTTGCCTCTTTTGAACTAATTCTGATAGTAAAACAAAACTAATCATGAATTAACTTGGTCTGACAAGACAAAAATGAGCTGGGAAACATACTGCATTAGATAACCCAACCATAAAAATAAATAAATAAATAAATAAAATTACAAAAGACATATTTGGGAGCAAGAGGGAAACTTAATACAATAGGCACCGGGCGGGGGCAGGGGTTGGGGCTGCAAAGACTTCAATGCATCTGGTCCAAGGGGAAAGGGTGAATAAAAGCATAATTCAACTGCCATATCTTAAGCGTGGCCTTGACATTCACTCCAGTTGCATTGTTGAACAAAAATAATCTAGCTGCTCCGTAAATTGCTTCTGTTGGATAAAGACGAGATGTAATCACTCTCCTCCCTCCTTGAGCAAAGCTTTCCACAATTGAATGGTCAACCTGATTTAGCATCAAGGATACGAAGGAAGTATGAGATCTGTGTTCTATAATTTCATCGTGGCATTCCTAATTTTCCATAATAATGTTCCTGATGACAGTCTTTCTGGAACTTGGCTGCTAAATACATGAATCCCAACATATTTCATTCCCGGAGAACTGGATCTCTTTTATGTGTTCTCTTGATGACCAAAAACAGATGCAAATTCAAAATTTTCCAAAGTGAATAATAATCTCAAGGCTCTTCAACACAAGTTTTCAAGCTTAGCATATAATAACAAGACATAAATTCAGCTTTAAGATGATAATGATTCTCCCTTACCAAAATTCTCATCGACAAAGTTTCACCATCAAGCACCGGAACTGAACTTCCGTAAACTTGTTTGAAAACATCAGAAGCCTTTGAAGACCTGCATTAACCAACAGCTCAAATCACTTTCTTTCTTACAAGCTGCAGATTTACGAACAATTTCTGCAAGCGACTCCATACTAAACAGCACATGTCCCCATTTATTATTTTCCATTTCAATTTGTCAGCAAGAATCATGTCTAACACATAGTTCCATTAAAGGAAATTAATATTGACTCTCTAATAGATATCAAGCAAGAAAGAAGCATGTCAGCAAAGAAAAGAACCATACCTTCTTTCATCCGCGCAGAAGTAAGTCTCAAAACTGCCATCACTTGAATTGGCAAGGCGGAAATATATAGGGGTTAGTTCAGAAAGTGTTTCATCAGCAATAACTAAAAGCCCAAATGGCCCGAAACTGCTTCTGTCAGTGGCACCACTTCCACAAAGTCCATTGACTTCGTTCGTCTCCTCCAATCCTAATGATTCTATTTCAAACTCGGCGAGAATGTCTAACTGTCAAGATTTTCAGCACAACTGCTAGTGAGCTGGAAGTTATCAACATACAAGGACAATTAAAGTTGAGACAAAAAGCTAGACAAACCTGAGTGGCTGAGCCGATGTCTAGCTCCACAACCGATCCAGGTTCGACCACCACCCCATCAAAATCTGTGCTGTTCAGTCTCAGGCTCTCTAACTCTTCCACGGGCCATTGAAGAATATTGGTTCCAGTATTATTGTCATACAACACAGTTCTTGGAATGGTCTGTTGATTGCAGCAAGGAGTTATGTGTCTACTATTGGAACTTAACTATTATTCCAAATATACATACACATGCTATCAATGTAACAGCCCGATACATCAGGTAGCATACAACAAAATTAACTATAATTTTCTTTAAAACTCATTGTATCTGGTATAAAAACTAATATCGATTTTTTAAAACAAAAAATAGATCGAATTAAAATTAAATAATAATAATAATAGAATCTATGCAAATTGAGACGAAAGTTTATTCTTTTAAATTAACATTAAAAACAATAATAATAGGAATTCTGTGAATTATAATATGGAAACCATGAAAGAAGAATTATACCTGAACAGACGCCCAACCCTTTGCCAGGTCGTCATTTTCAGTATCGGTTTCATTGATCCAACCCCATAGGATCCGCCTCTCCTTCACCGGGTCATAAAATGTCTTCGATGCATAGTACCTCCCATAGTCATATCGCAACCCGATACCCACATCCTGTTCCGGGTCATCGGGCACCCACGTATCGTTCTCTGCAAAGTAAGTTCCAAGTGCATAGTAATCCAACTTGGTATTATCCAAACTAGCCTTCAACACGTGCTTAACTCCCGGGCCGCCCGCCGACGTATCCAAACCTTTCGTCCCATTGATCGAGACCGGGTAAAAATCCACGCACTCCCACATGCCTGTACCGGGGACGGCGTGCAACACAGTATCCAACAGCTCATAGTCGGTGAAGTTCGTGGTCGTGTACACAAGCGAAATGCCCGTAGTATTGACCTTGGACCCGATTGTGAGCCGCCACTTCCCGTCGGGTCCAAGCCAGGCGGTAGTCGGGTCTCGGAAATCTTTGGGGGCAATGCCGGTAGGGGGGACCAAGACTGGGTTACCGGAGTACTTGACCCAATCCAAGAGTAGAGGATCGGAAAGGTTGGCAGGGTAGGCAAGGTTTTGAACCTGAACGTAATTATCGGTGTCTCCGGTATAGAGCATAACGATCTGGCCGTCGGGAAGGATGGTGGCGGAGCCAGTCCAGACGCCGTTCCAATCGAACCAGCTGTCGGGAACCATGGCGATGGGGAGATAGAGCCAGTGGATGAGATCGGTGGAGACGGCGTGACCCCATGTGATGTTGCCCCACACAGCCGAATCCGGGTTGTATTGGTAAAACAGATGGTACCATCCCTTGTGATACAGTGGACCTGCACTCCCACACGCACCACAGCCATGTCAAATCGGACCTTTGAACTTTCAATTTGTAAGCAAGAAAAATTATTTATACAATTTAAATGAGTTGAAATTTTGAACTTAATTTGAGAAATATGAGATTTATTATTAAAAATTAAAATTTTTTGTGATTATATTTATACTTTTTTCAAACGAAATTTACGAGACTAGCATATCTTATTATCTAACGTTTTTTTATAAATAAAATAATAATAATAATTTATACAGTTTTATGATATAGAAGTACTTACATATATTAATATCCAGCATTATTCTATAAATTAAAAAAAATGTTTATTCAATCATACAATATATAAGTCCATATATAATTAAAAAATAGATAAATTTATGATAAAAATTAAAATATAATTATAAATGTTGTGATATTAACCGGTTAAGGCACGTGATCCCACCGTCCATAATCCCTATACACTACAAGAGCACAGGTGGACCCTCGTGACAGGCCAATAACCCACCAATCCCAACAGACATTCACTCCTATTGGTCCACATAATCCAAAAGCAACACCTCTTTTTATAAGAGTGGTGATTCTCTGCCGCTTCTATGTGCCGCCACCACCCAGTATAAATTATACTATATTTTTTATTTTTTTTTAAAAATACTCTTTAAACATATTTAAAAAATAAAAAAATATCAATACATTAATAATTATTTTCTTAATTATTAAAAAAAGTAAATATATGAACCATCAAAATAAAAAATCATATTAGCATTATTCTTTTATAATTTTATAATGAAACTTTTTAAAATTATTTTCTGGTTCTTTTTAAGGTGACGGCAGTCCAAAATCTATATTATATAAGTTCATACCATATTATATTCTTTACAATAATAAATACTATCTCATCTCCGATCCATGTTCTCGCTCGCTGCATTAAGCAGTTCAGTTCAAATAATTCCAACCAACAACTCCAACAGAAATTGGAACTTTCTTCTAAAATAATTAAAAACAAAAAAAAGAGACTGTACGATCAAGCAATCTCAGCCATCTATACCCCTTTTGCAATAAAATGATCTCAACTAATTGGACGGTCGATCCATTCAAGCCAATAGGATGCAGTTTGATTGGATCAGAACTTGCCACAACAGATGCATCTAGTTTTAGCTCAATCCAACTTCGAATCCAAGTAGAAGAATAATTGCAACTTTAAAGAGTCATGATCACCTAATCATCTCCATTTCATTGGCATTTCTTTTATTTCTGGTCTTTGTTTCGGACTTTAAAACATACATCAAAGAGTGTTTTATTATGGTATATACTTGTGATAAATAATAGATACAGTCGTTAGTGGATAAGTATCGCATAATTATTTTAAAAAAATAAACATGAGATAATGAGAAAAAAAATTAATTTTTTAATAATATATTTTTTTTTTAAATAACTGTACCACACTTATGCACTTTACGATTATATGTAAGATATTTGATATTACTGGTGTCTGATTAATGAAGAAGTTTTAAGGATGTTTGCAATTAATTAAACAAAAGTAAGTTGGGGTGGGTGTCATTAAGTTTGGAGCTAATTAATGTGATTTTCTCAACGGAGAAGAGAAAGAACTCGAGAAGCAAGCAAACATAAAGTGCTTTTGTAAAGGCTTACCATCAGGATCTGAAGCAGAACCAACCGGATGTATCCCCCACCAAATCAAATCGCAGAGGAAAATGACATCAGGAAACAGGATCAGTATCATAACAACAAACAATAAATTATTTCAAAACAAGGACAGAAATGAAAGACAGTTTAATCAGAAACCTAAATCTTAGCAACCCATTAATAGACAACTGTGAAAAATCAATAGGAATAGATTAACGCACGTCCTTTGATGTTTTGTTTGGAACTTTAGTTCAAGGAAGTTTTTTTTTTTTTTAATATTAAAAAAAAAAAAAAAACTTTGGTGTACCTACCATTCATCCAGTTCCTTTCGGGTTGAAAATGGAAGGCAGTTCTCTGCCAAGAAAACATAGCGTTTGTCCAGTTGTAAGAAAGTTCATGGCCGGAAAAGGACGGGTTGGATTTGGCGGACACGCCTTGTGCGACTCCCCTAGCCACCGGTCCCGAAATGTTGGAAAAAGACGTAGCGTTGGACGTCAATGTAGGTGCCTCATCCTTTCCGGGTTTATCCAAGGGTTCTTGGCTTTGGTCAAGGATTAATGCGACCAATGCCAGGAGAAAAATGACGGAGACAATGATCCCGGCAAAACCCTTTAAAGGTCTCCGGGGACTCGCTGGAGAGGAGTGGCCAGGTAAGGGAGCGTAAGCGGCATTTTCAAGATCAGAAGTAGTAGTAGTGATTCTGGTGTGGGAAGGTATGGTACTACTACCGCCCATGTTATGCTCTGCTACTGGGGAGTAGAGTAGAAAGAGGACGGTGGGTAGGGAAAAGAAATGGGCCTTAAATAGAGAGAAAGGAGGTCAGGTGGGGAAAGATAACTAGGGGTGCTACATTTGAAACCCATTAATTTGCTTGGTAGATCTTACTTGGAGAATGACTAATTTTAGGAATGGAATTGGACTTTGTGTGGTGTAAATTGGTTGTAATTTTCTCTTATTTTCTTCCTTCCATGGTAGCTTAGCTTTTTACTGGCCCAAGGGGCTTGAAGGATTGCTGGACACGTTGGAGTGTAAAATGGGCATATTGGTTGGTTGTCCAATTTGATCATAGAGAGAGATTGAGCTAGATGAATATGAATCACGTGGGGTGCAGTGTAAGCAGAGAGGGACAGACAGAAAGGTAAAAGAACTCGCCGTTATTCTTGTGAACCATAAATACTTGGGATCCTATAATCTTCAAATAATTTATACAAATCTCGAATAAACAAGTCTTATATAAATTCATATAAAAAAATAAACTTTATTTTATAAAAATATATAAAACAAAAATATACTTTTTATTAGTAAAATTTTTTTTTTATAAAAGACTTATATAAAATTTATCTATTTAAAAATTATATCTAGCATTATTCAATTTTCTTTACGGCTACTTTTTTTCACGGCTTGTGCATACACTGTTTGTTAATATTGGCCTTTAAACAGTGCATTAAAAAAACCTAATGGAAAGTATTAATTGTCTTTTAAATTGGCTCACAAGACTTGTAGTTGTAGTGAATGTTCTTCTACCTTCTAGTCAAAATATTCAGATCATGAATCAACAGAAAAGTTTGGGTGCAATTAGTCTAAAATTATAAAGAAGAAAAGTCCTATAGATGACCGAAAGTACTTCGATCCAATAATAAATAGTAACCTATATGGGTAGTTGTGCATGTTCATTATTAATTTATTATATATCCTAATTCCAGAAATTGCTTTTTAAAATATGAATACAAAAGAATATTCTAAAAAAAAATCATGCCTTGCCTGTATTGTTCAAACGTTTTACATCGATATTGAATCCTCATTTTCACAGAATATTTTGTACAATTAGGACTTGGGGATCGAAGACGAATTTGGTTGCTATTCTCTATTTTTAACCTTACTTGTTTTTTTCTTGTCCATAAATTAATAATAAATTGGGTTTCGTACGCTGGCCTGCCTTGAAAAATACAATAAATAATACGTCAAGGAGCTCAAAGACGTGTACAAAGGTCGATCGGTTCGACATGTCATGTGGTCCACTCATTCATAAATAATCTCCACAAATATTAGTTGTTCCAAGGAAAATTCGTGACAATTCTTGTGTAATATTATGTGTCATATATATATATATATATATATATATATTATATAGCATTATCGTAGATTATAAAAGGAGCGAAAATGAAAAGTTGGGTAGATCGATTGAGTCCAATTTTAAACTGGGAATTGGACTTGTACGTCAATGGGATCATGGGAACATTTATATGTATGTGTCTTAATTAATATTCACATAAAAATGTCACAAAATATAAATTTGTCACAGTTCATAAAGAAATCGTAAAAAAAAAAAAGGTTGTGTTTTAGCATATAGACAAGGCTACTCGTCTTGGTAGTCTATTTCTATTGCATTTATTAGAGCCCGGAGAACTACTAGGGCATGTTTGGAGGGTGAGATAAGATACAAAATTTTCATCCCATCTCATCTCATCATTACATTTTTTTCAAATTCCTATACAAAATATAATAAATAATTCAACTTTTTCAAATCTCAATACAATAATAATATCAAAACATAATATTTTAAACACTAAAACAAACCTAAAATTATCATCTCACTCCCCAAACCTGTCCTAAATTATCATTCAAGCCACTCATTCATTATATATCAAGAATTTAGAGCTTTCTATTTTTCTAAATAAACCTTTTGATAATTCATTCGAATAAAATTAAAGCCATAATCTGATTTCTTTTACTTTATAGTCAAACGATTTTATTGAAATTAATAATAAAAAGTAGTTTATTTTCCATTAATATTATAGTTAATTTCTAGTTGTCATGAAAAGATTCTATCTCTCATCGAAGTAATGTAAATTAAAAAAATGGAGGAGATAGGATTTTTTTTTTTTTTTCAAAATACCTCATCTTATTGACATTTCTCACTTTTAGCGGAAGAAAATCATGGTAACAAACACTAATATATGAGGGTTACATATATTCATAAAACCAAAACCCTGGCCAAGAGACTATAACCTCTAGACACTTTACATAATACCCAAAAAAAAAAAACCATATGAAATTGAGAATGAGACAAAACATAACCATGAGTTTAAACCAAACGAATATTTGGAAGACCCATCTTTTCTATCTGCAAAATTCCTTAAGTCTATAGGGAACATCCACTAGAGATTACCATTAACCACTACACCATTCCGCTCTCATCATTGCCAAAAAATCTGTCGAGGCATTCCCTTCCCTGTATATATATGATACTTCAATTTGTAAGGACTTGGCCACTTCCAAGATTTCCTCCAAAAAATTCCTCAAAGATGAGATAAGATTTGATCTGTCTCTTCTTAATTATTGTGGAGTCTTCTAGCGTACAAGTTACAACCATGTCTTGATCATGATCTGAAATGGTGATGGGCATCGAAAAGGTTCACAGCATCTTGTGAGCATACAATTTTGTTTTCTTTTTATTTAATGGATCAGGGATCGGAATAATATTTTATTTTAATAAATTGTTGTAAATTACACAGCCATTGGTTCAAGTAGATCCTCATAAAGGTGAAAAAAAAGGGAAATTATTTATTCTAAAGATGGAGTGTTTTTAGATTCATTTACGTACCGATAAATAAATTAGAAATTAATCCCATGCATTCAATTCTCACAACTTGATCGAGTTAAGATCATGAAGTTACTTCCACGGAAAGAAAATCTATGACTGACCGATTTATTAATCGGGAAATATATAAAAAGTCAACTTAAGATTATGTTTTATGCAGGTCAAATGCATGGTCTGAATTAATGCACCAATTAATTGTGACTAAATAATTATATATGTTTTAACTAACTAATTAGAGATATAGATAAAGGTTCTGTTTGGATAGTGAGATTAAATGAGATGATTTTATAAGAAACTTAAAAATTGAATAAAATATTATTATAATATTATTTTTTAATATTATTAATTTATTATTGTTTTGATGTTTGAGAAAGTTGAATTATTCATTATATTTTGTGTAGAAGTTTAGAAAAATTATAATAATGAGATAAATTATTTTTTTATCCAAAGAGGGCCATAGAGTGATGCATACTCATAAACAAACACATGTCATATGAATTCATGACCCGCTAAAATTGCCAAGAATAAAGAAAGAAAGAAAGAGCATTTGAAAGGAGTTTTTTTTTGTCTTATTTATCTATTTTTCATCTGAAATTCTATTACTTTCAGTCACATTAATCAATTGATGTAACATATTTTAAATTAAATGTGGCACGGTAACAAATAGGACGGAAATAATAATGGATGTAAATCAAGTATTCATAGGTGAAGTAAGGGCAAAGATCCATAGTGGGGCTCGCCCAAAAGTTCAAACTCCTTCGAAAATCTGGGAAAGCTGAAGGAAGAAGGAAGGAATGGTAGTTGTAATAAGACTGTTAGGATCTTGTCATCTTCGAACTGACATAGATTTTGTCGGTTATTTGCCAAATAGACCACAAACATTCAAACAATAGCTGTCTTATTTATTTTTTATTTTTTCAAATCTCGATTTCTTCGATCTCTTGTCAGGTTCAAGATGCACGGATCTAGCCTTAAGCAAATGCATGATGTGCCTTTTGTTCTCTTTTTTTTTCGTTCTTTTTTTTTGAGCCCCAATTCCCAAATCGAGCAAGGGGTTGTTTGGGAAACATATATCATCTTATTTTAAAAAAAATTATAATTATTTTTTAAATATTACTTAAATATAAATATTTTTCAATTTCAAATTTTCAAATGATCTAAATTTATTTATAAATCGTAGTGAATTAAGATATTTGAATAAATGTTGTATATCCCATCGAAATGTGTTAAACTCCAAAAGTTATAAATATGGAATGAGTCCACATCTAAGGTGCATAAATTGAACTTTTCATAAAGTAACGACAAAACAAAAACAACTCCAATACCATCGAAACTCATTTGAGAAATTTAAGAAATGTGAATAAGGTAGAAGAAGGTTCATACCATAGGCACGACCAATTCTTTTTTATAAGCATATTTTATAAAAATAAAAAGGTTGTCTGTCAAAGGAGTTTGATCCTTTGCGTAAGGAAGACTTCTTGTCGAGAGCATCTGCATCTCCAAAATTTAGTCAGGTCGCTATTTCTAAACACCCGATACCAATAAAAAATATGTTTATATGTTTTAATAGAGGGCCAAACTGCCATTCATGAAGTGGTTAAGCATAGCTCACATTTTTCGTTTAGTTCATGATGTGTGCCTAACTGCCATTCATGCTTACTTAGTTTCTTACCAAAAGCGGAAGACAACCATAAATTTAGGCACACCCAATTAAGTCATGCTTCGATTACAGAATTGGCAATTTTATTCCCCAAATTGTTCAAACTTTTGGTCCGGACTTAAACCATAGCTCAAACTGTTTTGTTCGGTATTCACGTGGTAGACGAAGATGATCACGAGGAGATAGATACTATGACTTACAAGTATAATGAACGATATATGGAGATTTAATTGATTATGACCACAAAACATGTTTCGTGGATGAAAAAGACAACACATAAGAAGAAGACAATCTCATTGTCTGTACACGGGCAACAACAAAGAATATGGCCAGCCATTAAAATTGGAACGTTCCTTCCCTCGCCACTTTCGAAACGGTAGATTAAAGAGGTAGCCAAGTGAAAACCCAAACCTCACAACTCAAGCCAATTAACTACATGTTTTCCACCCAGCCTCTGCATCTACACACAATTATTTTTGGTTTCTAAGTTTCATCCCCTTTTTTGCTTGAAGAAAAAAGCTTGATCCCGTGCCGCCATCCGCCATCACTCAAATCTCAAATAAGTGTAACGCTTCTAAGAAAATATGGTACATCGAATCATAAGAAAGATCCTAATGCATTGTAGAATAGTGATCAAACTAAGTTCCCTCATCCCCAAATTATTACAATCAAGCACGGAGCCTTTGGTCAAGATGATGTCATTTAATATAAAAAAATATGCACCAAAAATAAATACTGCACTGCCATCAGGATACTAAAGGCAGGCCGCATGATAAGATTCAGAAAGAAATCTACTGCAAACAAAATTTTAGTCCAACTTTGAGATGAATCAGAAAATATGTATGGCATCATCCACCTACAAATCGGCAAAAAAACTGTTTGAAGTGCTTAACTCGTTTCCTATGCTTGCACCTTTTCTCTTGGTACCTGAAAGATTGAAACCTTAAATAAGCTACACATATAGATAGACGGCCTCTGATAATACACATCGTGCTTGGGACAGAACCACTGTGCAATCCTATTAATAAATAGTTTGATCCCAGATATTCCTTCCAAGTGGTAAATGCAAAAGAATTTACAAATAAAAAATGGAAGAAAGACAAGCAATTACAGTTAAGAAATGATGACAAGCTTGATTATTGATCATCAGCATCAGTTAAAGTTCTTGAAACAAGTTAAGAAAAAGTTAAATACTGTTCAGATGCAATAAAAAAAACACAAAAACCGGAAATCCAAATTATATCACATACGTTGCTTATAATTACTATTGCACAACCAATTGCTAATGCTCAGTGAACAACCGTAGTAACATATTGCTTCTAAAGCTGTGACAAATGTATATGCACACGGTAAGTTGGTAAACAATGAAGCTTTAAACTGCTGCCCAGCCCCACACCTCAAAATAGTCACTTAAACATGGCTTAGTCTCATTTAACTAATTTCACATATGGATCATCTAAACAAGTGTGCAATAGATGTGCCACATTAGGCTTTGCATGCAATCAGGAAATATACCTTTGTTTTTTTGAGGACTGGTTTCCACATCCATCTCATCGCTATCACTATCTTTCTCAGCAGCCTGACTTGTTGGAGTTTTTCCAGAAGTTTGCAATATATCATCCAAATCCCACAGCTGCGTGAAGGAAATATGGAGTTGAGGTGATGGTTCATATTACAAAAGAGATACTTTAAAATCATTAAAATATATCCTCATATATGTTAACAGCTGCAAGCATGCAATAAAATATGGTACAGACAATTTGTCATCAACTTTATTGTGATCTAGAATAAATACAAAAAACAACAAAGTTCGTAACACATTAAACCAAGAGGGCAGATGCAAACCCATTCATCCACTGCACTCAAATAATTTAAAAATTAGACACATGAATCAAACAGTACACGAGTTTCCAAACATGAAATATCTGGTGGAGTTAATACATTTTTCCTCGTCGCCTGAAGCATCTATACCACAATTGTATTTACCAAATTTCTCTACATGACTTACACCACATAATTGGATGTAAGAGAGAAAGAGAGAGTTCCACACCTTCAACATCTGATCATGTGCTATGCTGCCAAGAAACTTTCTATCGTGCGAAAAAGCTACAAGACCAAGCAAAACCAGTGGTCAAAAAATGTTGTATGTTGATCAGTGGCCATCAGTCCAGCATGATGGTAGCCAAGCTTAACAAGAGGATGCAGATGACATCAATTACAACTTACAGAAAAGAATACGACTCATAATGGTGAAAGAATCACCAATTTACCTCAGTATCACGAACAAAACTTACACTTAATAGGAATAGATGGACCACAATGAAATTGTGAGAAATAGAATGATGGACACTATTGGTGGGATCACTACCATGAACTATTAGGTGAAACCTCAGTATTGGCTAAAGAAACTGTAGCATATTTTTTTTTTTTTGATAAGTAATCAAGCTAAAGAAACTGTAGCATATATCACCCAAATCAATCTCTCAAGAGAAAAAAAGTATATATTACCAAGCCGCTCCACAGGATATTCTGAGTGCTCAGCAATTGGTTGAATAATTCTGTTTGGTAATATGCCTACCAGGCTAAAGAAAAATGATAAGGATGTAAGTAATACAGAAAGCATAAATGCATTGAATTGTAACTATAAAAAACAGGTAGATGCGATATTTCCACCTATACTACTACATAACTTCTCACCTGATGAGTCCATTCTCAGATCCAGTAATGATCCTATCTTCATCAAGCTAACAAAATGAGTTTAAGTACTTAGTTTAGCTCGATAACTGGAAAGCAAACTGATGCTACAAATAGTTGTGGCACATGCTCACCTTCAACAATGCATCTATAGAGTTTGGAGAGAGATCAATAAAGCGATCACTGCAAATCAGAGTTACCCAATAAAAAAAAAAATAGTGAATAGTTGAGTGATTTTTCCTATATCTAACAGATTGTGGTACTCTTCCATTGATCAAATATCTTCGAAATAATGTACCTGCAATCCTTGAAACACCCCCATGAATACAGTAACAGAGTTCCAGCTTGCGACCCACATATGACTTTCCGACCATTCTAAGCATCATAAAAGAAAATTAAGATAAATCAATTTTAATGAAGTCAAACATATCAAACTATCTACCATGCGTATGATTTAGCATAGCCAGGCATTGAATAATTTTTTCCTTTAAATCTCCGACTAAAATCATCTGACTCATTGTTTCCTTTCCAAGTCATCCAGTTTCTAAAATATTTACTTTCCTCCTCTCTTTTACTTAAGAACATGCTTGTGGAGGGCCCCACAAGCCAAAGGATTGGTGGTGGAAACTGAAGAAATAGCAAGGTGTATGGAATTAAATATCTGATGAATGCCATATGCTTATTCTCTCTTCCAATTCAACTTTTGTATGCAATTCTTTTCAATTATACGTACTTTCCAAAAATCATTTTAGAAAAAAAAAAACAGAGAGATCATTCTCCCCTGGAGGTATTAACAAGGATTGGTTCAACCTGTGTCCATAGTCATGTCCACTGTGACTTCTTTGGTGAACTTATAGGGAACAAGAGAAACATTTCCCTTGGAAAACTAAGACGACAAGGAGTTAATTACACCATTGTGAAACAGGATAATATCGATCAAACATCCAAGGAGGAAAAAATATAGACTATTTTGTATAAGCTGGCATACAGAACCATATTATCCTAGATGCAAATATAAGAACCAGAAGAATAAAGAACTTCAAAGATAGAAGAAAATGTTACCTTCATGATAACAACAGAGAGTAACTCTTCTTCAGAAAACTCAGACTGGGCTTGGACCTGTAGAATTATCCAAATTAAATAAAAAAATTATAAGAAAATAAATAAAACATTAGGCATTGAAAAACTTAAAATTGGGTGTTATCACATTTCTTAAAATAAGGGGACCGAAATAACAAAGGAAATCTTACTTTATTTCTTCGAAGACTGCAAACAGATAGAGTCCCATCTCCACTACACAATCCAAAAGAGCAAATATATATATATATATAAGTGAAGAGAATAATGTTTAAAAGGTTTGAAGTGCTCCAATACTCCAATGGGCATTGAGGAACTCATGCAGTATCGCACAAGGATATTGTTGGCAAGGGGAAAAAAAGAACAGAACAAGGAGATTGAAAAGATAGAGGATTGAGGTACCTTGTCGACAAGAGTTTAAAGGCGTCAGAAACAAAAGTCATATCAGAAACGTAATCGTGATGAGCATCAAAGGAGTTGCAGCAAGAACGCTGTCTGGTATCCCACACCTTTATGCACCCTTCATCATCACCCGATGCGATGGTCGTCTCGCTTATGTTTATCAATCTATTGATTGCATCACTATCACATAACAATAACACCCACAAATACATCGTTACATATGGTACAAAACATAAGGAGATCATTATTGACAAGAGTAAAGTGTCGGATAACAAAACAGGCAATATAATACCGACCCATGGGCATCTTCAAGACGAGCAATCGGTGATCCAGTCTCCACATCCGTAGCGAGAATTGACCGGTCCGGAGAGCACGTCGCAATTGCTAACACGCACCCAAAAAGCCCCCTTTACATACATACATACACATACATGTATAGAAAAGAAACAGCCCGTGAAAGAAAAATGGAAGAAAAAAAAAAGCTTATACCACGCCCGCCGTCGATGAATCTAACAGCCCTGCAAGACTCGGTGTGCGCGCGAACTTCCAAAAGCCTTTGAGGCAAGGCATTAGCACCGTAACGGTAGAGGTGAAGGTCACCGTTGATGAGTCCGGCGGAAACGAGTTCCGACGAGGGATGAAAATCTAAATCAAAAGCGAGCCTTCCCAAATTTATCTCCATTTATGATCTTGCTCACGAATACGAGGAGTCGGCCGTTCCAGCCTCTCCCGACAAAACCACCAGAGGTTTAAGGAGGGCATCTAGGGCTCTTTTATTTGCTTATTGGGTTGGGCCGGGTTGCATTTGTTTAACCGAGTCTGTTTATATTTGTTTTATGGACATGGATCTATAAAACTGTTACTACTTTTCCATTTGAGTTGTGCTACACATAAGCCCCACACCCTGCACACCCACTTAAAAACATATATTTTTAAGTGGGTGTGCAGGGTGTGGGGCTTATGTTTAGAATTTTTCTTTCCCATTTTTAGTAAGGAATTATTGGGTATTGATTGTCTGGATATCTGTCGCGACTCTTATTTAAGTTGAGATTTAAAATAATTCGTAAATAGTAATAAAATTATTTGAATTAATATATTTTATAAAATTTTGAAAAGGAAGAGAGAAAATATTAAATAAAAATATTATAAAGTTAAAATATTATTTATTTAATATTATTTTTATTTAAAAATTTTAAAAAGTTGAATTGTTTTTTATATTTTGTTTAGAAGTTTAGAAGAATTGTAATGACTAGATTAAAAAGTTGAATATTTGAAATTGAAAATTATTTGTGTTTGTGACATTTGGATATTGAGATGAGATGGAATGAGATAATATACGATGAATTGGGGGGATTTTACTATCCAAACTAAGCATAAATGTTATCGGGATTTTTTAAAAGAAATAAATAAATATTATCGGTCTAAAAATAATGAAAAAGTCTTTTTGTAAGCGAGTTTGCACATCAAACTGTGCACTAATACTGACATGTAAGGCATCTATTTAATGAAACGTACGAATTGAAGACAAAAATGATTTTTATGAGATAGATGATATTTTCTTCTCTTAATTTTTTTTTTTCTTTTCAATAAGAAAAGTCATATCAATGTCAGTATGCGATTTGGCGCATGTAGCTAGCAAGGCTGAAAAATAATTTGGTATAACGCTTCCATTCAGTTTCTGTTGTCTTAACGAAACAGGAACAATTTATTGTACACAACTTTTAAAATATGATATCATCTAATAATATGAGATTGCTCAATAATTACTTGGTAATCTACAGCAAAAGGGGTTTTGTCATTAATTCTTGTATGCTTGAAATTGAGAACCACGATATTCTTATGAACATACAAACATCTAAAATTAAAAGAATTAACAAATGACTTAAAAAATATTTCTTTCTATTATACATAATATACCCCAAAAGGAGATGAGATGTACTCTGACCAAAACTGAGGGACTAATGAATGATTGATACACTTGTATATGATGATTTGAAGGCAACTTCAGTGCCAGCATCGGGAAGATAATCAGAGCAAGGAATTTACAATTTTTAAGACAAGAAGCTTTGAGCAGAAACATCTATGGCAGGCACAACAACACTAGAAAGAAAACCCAAATATAAAGTCCCCCTGAAGAAACGAAAACTAAGCTCCAAAACCTCTCCCCCGTATTCTAGAAAGCTCAAAACATGTTGTTGTAGGCTGTCTTTACTGTACGTATGTTAGAGTAATATCTTCTTTGCCATCCTATAAAATATTTATAGAGCACTTGATTTTTTCAATGTTACCAGTGAGTTGAGAAACTCCATGACCTGCAATAGCAGATAACACTCCCCCGTCAAAGAAAGCAACAACAGCAACAAACCCAAAATGTTCTTCTGAAAAGGGAGAAAATGTGATAAAAGAAGCAGCATCAATGCTGCAAGATCATGCACTAACCCATATTGATTACAAGAACAAGATCATGCATTAACCCAACTGGAGTAGTTGCATGATATTCGAAAAAAGAGAGAGAGAGAGAACAAGAAAGAGGCAGTTTCCCCATAATTTAAACTTTATATAGAATATTCCAAAGATAATCTTGTTCTTCATATATCTTGTTCATGCATCCTTGACTAGAAAGAAATTACTTCAGATAAAGGAAAATTTGTACCTCTGATGGGTCCCTCAGCGAGTAAACTGCACTGCTTTCCTTGGGTACAGAAGAGACTAAAATGCCGTAACCCCGATTGCCCTCTCTCAGAACCTATTACAAAGGTCAATTTAGTCGGTTAGATAATTCAAAAACTCACAAGAGAATTGACTGTATGGTAAGTTAGATATTACCTTAAATGCATCTTCATCAGTCCGGTCATCTCCAACATATATTGGGAGCACATCATCAGAGTGACCCAACCCTAAAACCATTTTCCATGGATAGAACGGACAGAATTAAAGATCTGTAAAGTACTAAACATTGTAACCAAAGACAAAAAGAACTAACCAAGTGACTCAAGTAAAAATGTGACAGCTTTCCCCTTGTCCCAATTGATCACAGGACGGACCTCTAAAACCTAGAGATGAGGTAAATAGAAGACGATTAGAGGAATAAAAGTCAATATAGCATAAGCAGAATCTTCAGTAAAAAATGAACATATTGATCAGGCAGTATTTTGGTCTAAAGAATACCTTGCGACCATGAGTCAAACGCAGACGTGGGTAGTCTTTTAGAACATCATTGACACATTGGGCTACTACGGTCCAACTCTGGATATAAAAATTAAAATCAAGTGCCAAAAACAAAAGAGTAAATAAGTAAAACAAAAAAGACCTCCCTCTTATCAGGCAAACAATAAAATTGAACAATATATCGAGGCTTGGCTGCTCAATAAAAAGCCATACCTTCTCTTCTACATTACGGTAATGTACAGAGACACAGAACTTATTATTCTCAACTTTTGCTCCTCTAATATCTTTGGTACATTCAACAAGGGATCTAAAAACCTGCTCAAACATTTAATAAATGTCAGAAAGCTATGATTGAGTGAAAGATTGGAACTTGCACTTTCTACCACTCATACAATTGTAGAGATGACATTTGCGCACCTCATTGATCATAGATAAAAATTCACCAGCAGGCTGGAACAAATTAACTTCCTTGCCCTATAATCACAATAGGACAAAACTCAATACATATATCTATCGCAGAGAAGAGAGATGTAAGATAAAGAAATTAATAAGGCCATTACCTGCTCATCCATTGATCTAATACAATTCGGATGGTCATCAGATATAGTTTCTCTAACAGGGCCAATGATGTCCATTCCATGACTACCCGCATAATAGAGTTCTGTTAGCCCTACAAACTCATACACCTGAATGAATAGAAGTGTAGGACGAGCAATTGTCAAATCAATGACCACCATTAAAGACATCTGAATGTAAAATGTAAATAAACAGACAAATGTTAAGGAAGATGTAATCAAGATAAACTATATAAAAAGAATCCAACCAATTACCTTGTCACGGCTTCTTCCACTAATTATTGCTGTCGGGAAGTATTTTGCCACCTTTTTTACAGCAGCACGCATCTAAAAAGGTTACAGCGTGAAAATGACCAAATGATGGATGAGAAAGAAAGAAAGAAAGAAAGACAACCTTAGAATGAAAATTTTCACATGTAAAAATAAAATAAAAAATCTTACAGCCTCAGACATGAATGCACAGTCAGGATTATCTACAATTGGGGAAAGTGTCCCATCATAATCCAGAAACAATGCTATTCTCTTTCCTTTTGCATGGTTTGCAATCTGCTCAAAAGATGCAATTGCTGATGGATACTTAGCCTGCGAAGTTATAATAGAAAGGTGCAGAGAACTGCATAAATATCTCCACCAGAAAATCTGGAAAGGGATACAATAAATGGAAAAAAATGAAAAAAAAAAAGGAGAACATTAGCCTAGGAAGGGCAAAATACCATCCAGGCATTGTACGCAACATCAGCATCAGAAGATGAATACTCATCCTTGGTTAGCTTCTTAGGAGGAGGCGATGAAGACTTCATGGCATCCAGCCAGCAGCTAGTGCGGAAGTCATCAAGTATTCCGGTCTTCTTCCTCGGGACTATCAGGAGAAGGCCTGGAGAGAAAGCTGCTCGTTGAGGTGAATAAGGCAGCAGACTGGAATGAATGCCAAGTCTTGACTTATTTATGGGGGCAGGATCGGTAAGAACAGGAGCAGCATGGGATGACTTCAGGTCCATCGGATCCAGATTTGTAGCACAACTTATAATGCAAAAACTATGTAGAATGTAACAGCCAAGTAATCTACAGAGACGCTAAGCAAAGATAAGTCTCGGATATATTCTTCACCCAACCCTTTTATCAATAAAAAACCACCTCTTCAGTGCCTTCTTGTCGCAACCACTGGGCAAGCAGTCCATCAAATGCAGAGCTCCTGAAATCTAATTATCATACAAAACATGTAAACTACAAAACAATGCGTATGCAACATCAGAAGATTGCTTGAATAAAACCAGAGTAAATTCCATGTACCTTATCATGTTCCTAGCGATCGAATGTTCAGGCAACAGACTGATATCTGAGAGAGAGAGAGAGAGAGAGAGAGAAAGAGTTGAGTAAAAGACTAATGACTTAGAATCAAGACCAAATCACCAGAAAAAATAATGTGATAACAGACCAGCTAAGAATTGTGGTATTCATGAAAATAAACAGCTTATAGACATTGATGCCACCGTGCATTAATTGTACCTACATAAAATTATATAAATTGACACGTTACCTAACATATACTAGAAATCAAATCATCAAGAAAAGTTAAGAGATGGACCAGGAAAAGGAAAGGATTTTTTTTTTTTTTTTTATAAGTAAAGGAAAGAATTTAAGAGTAACCAGTGCCGCCAAATCCAAAAATCATGCGACAAGGATCCCAAAGATAATTTTAATGAGAATGGCAAAAGCATCACTATACAAATTTTTTTTGGAAAAATTTGAGAACATCCAAAAGAATCTATGTAAAAATTTGAATTAATAAAAGGGTAAAAAAATCAGAAAATTTAAGCTTACATCTAGTGATAATGCTTAAAATGCATAATGAAATTAATAAAGTGAAAAAGGAAGAAAAATCATATGTTTCCCCTTTACGCGTCCTCTCACACTCTATGCTCACTTTTATTGCTCAATCTTCTTTCAATTAAGCTAAGTTAATTCCACAGAAACGGGCTCAACACAGATGAAAAAAATTTCCTCTGTTTTTCAAAGCAGTTAAACTTGAAGAAGAGTTTTGGCAGCTGCTAGAATTGGTTATAAACATAAAAAGAAATAGTGGCACTTGTTTTCGACTTTCCTTCAAATCTAACAGATTTAAATTCCATCCTGATAAAACCAAATCCAAACCCAACCCTGGATTCCCATATCATCCCAATGGCCGAGCAACGTATAAAAGTTATCCAGAGCAAAAAACTATTAACTGAAGGATTGTAGAGAGCTGAAAACTGTGAATAGTGAGTCGTGACATAAAAAATTCCCATCAATGGGTTGGAAACATCCGAGTTGATCGCTAAGATGATGATGGTAGTGTTGATAATGAACCTTGCAAAAAGAATGTATGCTAGGATGGAAAGCTTACTAAAACGATAGGTCGAACAATAAAGCAGAACAAACTTAACCACAACATACATCATAAGTTTTAAAGTACTACTTAAATTGTTACGATCGTAATTTATTTCAGAAACTCAAGGTGAATGATGAAGGTGGTTGATTACGTCATAAAGAATATCATAGCTAAAAGGAAAAGGAAGTTAAACTTGAAAATTAGAAAGGCAGTAACCAAAGCTGACTACAAACATATATCATGCCTCGTTTGGTTACACAGTTGAGATAAGATAAAAATTAAAATTTAAATAAAATATTATTAGAATATAATTTTTAATATTATTTTTATTTTAAAATTTAAAAAAAATTAATTATTTATTATATATTGTGTGAGAATTTAAAAAAATTATAATAATAGTGTAAAAAAGTTTAGTTTGTGAAAACAAACCAAAGCCATAGACTATATACAAAGGAAAATGTAAATAGTGTACAGTGAGAGAAACCGGTTTATAGAACCGATATTTGGTACAAAAGAGTTGGCGCATGGTGGTTGTGAACTTGTGCATAATAAAAGGTTCTTCTGCCCCACATAGTAGAGAGGAAACAATACAATATCCAACCACACGTTATGGGAATATCATTAAACATATGGACCCAGCAGCTAAACAATGACATATATAAATGATAAAACACCATGGACCCCAAAATAGTTTTTTATTTTTATTTTTAATTCGGACATCACTATGCCTTTGTTACTATCCCCCCATATCCACTGACCGCCTAAAAGGACACAAATTTTCCGACTACTCAAAATATATTATTTTTCCAACCATGTATTATGTTCAACCTTTATTGTCACTTTCATGGCATGCAGAATAATAGAAGATTTAAGGTCAAGATTTCCCCATGGAAAAGTACCACGTCAAATTCATGACTAGGGATTTATTTCTCTCTGTCTCGCTGTCTCTCTCTGCTTTTCTTTGGCTTAGAATAGTGTAAAGAAATTTCTTCTTTTTTTTGCTTTCAACTTGAATGGATGTGATAGGAACGTCCATTAACGAACAGTGGTTTCCATAAATTAATCTGAAAAATCAAAGATGAAAACAATAAATATCACATCAACTTAATAAAAAACAGCCAAGAGGCAGACCAATTAGAATCAGTGTCGACAATATCGGAGGTGTGGTTTGGAAAAACTGAACTGAATTAACCTATGTCGACAATCAGAGAAGAATATACATGTATACGCGTGTATGTGTATATATCAAAAGAATGAAAAGACGCAAACTCGAAATGGAACGAAAGCTTTAGAAAGGAAAAAAAAACGCATATAGCTATCGCGTATAAAATTGATTTTAATAGAAAAAGGGAAACCAGTATAAAAGCACCAATTCATAAGCACCGAATATCTGAAATTGGGTCTAGTTCAAACTCGAATCGCATAGAATCCGAATACCAACAAGACTTTGACCATACAAAAAAAATAGAAGCATTCGAAGGGTCTAACGCAGACGCCCATTCGATTCAAAAACCAGCTTTTGCGAACCCAATTTCATACAGCAATGCGTGCGAAACTGAAAAGAATCTTTAAAGAAATACAAAAAGAAGACGAACCACAAATTTACCCGACTTAAAGCTCCAATCAAGAATCCGAGGACGTGAACGGAATATTGGAGAATGCAGCTGTCTGCTCCAAAAACCTTCAGAAAACAACGCCCATATCAATAGAAAAAACAATACTGACCAAGATAAGAAATGCCCAATGTTTAACCAAAAAAACTCCACCCGTTTGTTTTGGGAATTTTGCTTTCCTGCTTGAGAATTTTCTCGGGATGCAAAGTGGCAGATAAAGGACAGAGAGTAGAAAAACAAGAAAAGAGAGGAGAATCACCTGAAGAAGGAGCGAATAGGAAGGGATTCAGAGAAAGGAAAATGAAGCTCAAAATCGACGCCAAACCCAATTCAGAAGGAAGGAAAAGAGCGAAGAAAAAATAACCTTTAAAAAGGCTCTGGTATATATAGGGGCGAAACTGTGCTTTCTGAGAAACTCGCGGTTGGCTCGATTGGTAAGAAGCCCCACGCTTCTCGAGGCGAGCATTGACCACGTTCAGTTTAACGCGCGTGGGGCATGGGTATCTTCTTCCCCGTAATATTTACTTATTTATTATTTTTATAATATTAAAAACGGCCAAACTGAAGAGGGTCCCGCGAACAGATCTTGAAAAGAAGAGGGGAGGAAACGTGGCGATGGGAATCTATCGGCCAAAGCGCGTAAGGACACCTGTGATCGTGTCGGGGATGACGTGGCCACGTTACGGGGAGGGGCCCGCCACGTAAGTTGCTGGACGTGTGCGACTGCGTCGTCCTTTTCAACAACACAAGTGGATCGTCGTCTACTATTTCTATTTTCCCGGATTGAGCTTAATGAGTGGCCGTCGATGACCCTACGTTTTTATATAAATACCAAAAATTATTAGTCACACTGTCTCATTTTAATTTTTAATGACATTACGTTCTGATTAGTTACTTTCAAGAAACAAAAATTATATTCATGAGCCACACATCATACAGTATTTTTTTATTTTATTTTTATTTTTTTTTCTTATTAAATATGTAATATATAGATAATAAGTAGAAATATTTAATTATTTAAAAAAAAAAACAAAAAAATTATATTTTATTATGTGTGAGATTTATAAATAGCAAAACTTAACAAGAAATGGTAAAACCCTTAATGAATTACATGGCAAAGGATAAGACTTGGTGGGACCAACATAGACATGGATTGTTGAGTAGAAATTTAGAATAGGAATCTAAAAATGAGTATTTATTAATTAAAAAATTATATTTATCTTCATAAAATATATAAACCTTGCATATTTTTTTAAAAAAATAAGTAAATAAGAGATTTACTTAAAACAAATTAATGATAAATTTTTTTTTTTTAAATAGAGTGCGACGTTTATACATTTTATGATTATATTTATTTTAAAAAAATGATAAATCTAAAATAAACACAAAAATTAAAAAAAAAAATTACATAAATAAGACGTCGGTATCAATGGTATTTTTGCACACGTGGGACTGACGCGGTATAACCAATATACATTAGAGTAGAGTTATAGGGGCAGACGTGCGGGATATGGTGGGGGGGTCCAACTGAGCGAGCTGGCGATGGAAACTTCTATGTTTACTTTGTTGTAGACGTTGACTAACGGATCTCCAAATCTAATTAAGCAATTAAATAATTTGGTAATCTTTTGGAACCCACAACCGAATCTTCCGTTTCTTCAACGGCGTAACGTGCAGTCAAAGTCAGAAATAAGAACTGTTTGCCTTTTTCTAGTATTTTTTGTTTCCTTCGGGCACAGAGGTTTGTTTCTTTGACACACTGTTTCGATGCTTCTAGTTCTCTATTTAGTTTGTTTATTATTATTTTTATTAGATTCTATATTACAGCACAACTCAAATAAATATTAAATAATACCACTCCTTTTTGTTCTGTTTTGGCTCGCACTTGCCATTGTCACTCGCAGCTAGTGGGTTGGTTCCCTCCACGCGCTATTTTAAATATTTACGGCTTGTACCCCCATTTCTGCTCGCTCACCTAGTGGTTTTCGTGTTATTTTTTTGAGCATTGCTACATAACCTCTACCACACTCCACACTCCACATTTTTATAAATTTTTTAAATTTTTAATATTTTTTTAAATTTTTTTTTAAGTTTATTCTTTTTAAATTATTTCAATTTTTTTATTTATTATTTATATAATAAATATTTAATAAAAGAAAAAAATAATAAAAATTAAAAATAATGTGGAGTGTAGAGTGTTAGGAGGTTGTGAATATTTTTTGTATTTTTTTTGTTCATCTGATAAACAATAAAATTAATTTATTAGTATTGCACGGGTGTTAAGTTGAAATGTCACTTTACAACTTGGAATTAAGTAATTAAGGTTCCCGTTTGAATAATAAAATGAGATAAGATAATTTTATATGAAAGTTAAATAAAATATTATTTTAATATTATTATTATTTTGATATTTAAAAAATTTGAATTATTTTTTATATTTTATATAAAAATTTAAAAAAATTATAATAATGAGATGAGATAATACCGTTTCTATATCTAAATAAGATCTAAAGAATAAAGTAATGTTTTGCACCTTGAACTACTACAATTTACTATAAGAGAAATAAGTATTTATGATGGATTATTTACGACAAAATAGACTCATTTTGACAGAAAATAATTATTTTTGTTAGAAATAAATAGTCATAAATAAGTAATTTTATTTTTCTAAAAAAAATCGCATTTAAATTACATTTTTTATATATAATTTGCATAGCATTTTATATTTTTAATCGATCTTTATTATCATAACAATAACGTGGCATACCAAACACGAAAATTAATGACATATAAATGTATTATGAATATGAATTACCAAATTGTCAACAAGAGGTGGTGAGTAATTGCGAGGTATGCATAATAGGTTAGATCAAAAAGAAAAATCTTCATCTTTAAGATCCTTGTCCACCTGAAAATGTCAAGAAGAAATGTATATGCTAATAAATAAAATTTTATATAACTATGTAAAGGTGAATGGTATTCATAACATACAAGTTATCTAATTCTGGTTTTAATATGCGTATATCATACGTGTCTTTTAGAATCTTAATTAAGTTATATCACACGAGTCTTTTAGAATCTTAGTTAAGTTGAACATAGAAAAAACAATATATTTATTTTTAGAATAATGATACAGTAACAATCAAATTATAAGTATTCAACTACTATATAATAAAATAATATATTTATCTAAAATTCAAACACATTAAAATAAAATAAAATAAAACGTCAGGCAAATTTTAAAAGACTTTAATATCTGTGTACAAACTGCTTTTGTTTTTGTTTTTATTTTTTATTTTTTCCTACTGTTTATGTCCCCTTGTTTCAATAAAACCATAAGCTAAAGCCAATCACGAGCCATGTCAAATACGAAGTCGTGATTAAAGAAACTTAGGGTTGGTTTATAAAATATAATAAATAATTTAATTTTTTAAAACTTTAAAATTTTAAAATAATAATAATATTAAAAAATAATATTTTATTATCTCAATTCAATTTAATTCAACGTCTAAATACAATCTTAATAAATTTGCAAGGTTAAAAGTTTTATTTATTTATTTATTTATTAGGGTTATATGGTTGTTATGACTCAATCAAAAGGCTGTTAACACAATTGACATTTGCCATGTCAAATCAAATGTGCAGTTAGACTTGATCAATTGGCTCAATAATTAATGCTTGATCCCCAACCACTGACTTTTCCATCTTTTTTTAATGGAAAATGAAAAGGGAAAAAGCATTCAGCTTGCTGCTTGACTTGGACATATAATATAAAATATATTCAGTAATTTACGTAATTGTCCACGTCAACATTTTGAATCTTCCCAGCTAGTATTATATATATAAAAAAAAAAAAAAAAAGCACATCACTGGTGGTCGTCAATAGTTTTAAAAATAATAAATATTTTAATATATTATAAAATTCTTTTTATTATAAAATAAATTTAACGTCACATCAAATTATAAATTTATTTATATATAATCTTCTTTTCATAATCATAACACTTTTCTTTCAAAATGATTTGTAGAGAAGTTAGTAGTTGGGATTGGGGAATGCATATAGTAGCACGTAATAATAAGTTAGACTTTGGAAGCAGTTAAAAAGTAAGAATAATAAAGTTGTAGCCTTTTAGATGATGCGTGTCGTGTGTGTATGTAATTGATATTCGTCCATCCACCGCCGACTATATTTTGATATCCCAAGTAAGAATAAAAAGCCTGGACCGGGCGAGTTATAATTAAAAATGATTTGGAGGCGTGTTATAATATCCCAACTAATACAGCCTCCTAAGTTAGATTCTGATGCTAATAATAATAATAATTTATTTATGGTTCTTACGCGGCTAAGATATTAGAAGTTCTTGCTTCTAAATGAAGTATCAGATAAATATGTATAAAAGAAAAAAAACAAAAGTATCAAATAAATAAATTAGGTGGAAAGCTGAGTCTTCATAAGTTGCCAGAATGAGTATAGCACGGTAGCAGAATTAATTCCTTTTGATCCTCATGATCTTGTTTGTGTAGTCTAATAAAAAATAATGTTAGATGCAAGTTTAAAATGGGCTTAAATTCTGTGTAAACTTTGTCATAAAAAGCAAAATCCACCGTAGAAAAATAACCTTTTATAGTGGGTTCTCAATTTTTTTATTAAATAGTTTGCACGTTTTAAATCTGCATAAATTATTTTTTCAACATTAAAAATTATACAAATACCATTTTTTTTCCTCCCTTAATTCATTATCTTCTATTTTCATTTTCCCTTAAGAGTAATCGCTTGCTTTTTTTTGTTTTGACATTCATTTTCCCACTTCCCAAACGGACTTTTTTTGGTCATGAACTTATTCTAATGGACATATTATAAGTGAATATTGAATCGAAAGGTAGCTCAATTTAAAAAGATGACTCTATAACTGTAAAAAGAAAGCCCATAAAAAGTCCGTTTGGGAAGTGGGCATAATAGGAAAGGCTCGAGAAGGCCTCATTTTAACACCACAGTTCTTCAACAATTTATTGCTTATTGCATATTGCTTTTCGATGGTAATAGTACGTAGTTTCATAAAGGAGAAATAATAGTTATAATTGTAAATGTATAAGCGTCGTATAATTACTTAAAAAAAAAAAATGCAAAACTCGTATGAAAAAATTTAATTTTTTAATAATAAATTCTATTTTTTTTCAAAACGAATGCTTGCGCACTTTACGACTGTATGTAATATTATTTATGGGCAGTCGGTGCACAAAATTCGTTATAATCGTAAAATTAAATTAAAAATATAATTTTTTTAAATCAGTGATATATAAGTGTATTGATCAACTATAATTTTCTTGTCTATCGAATTAGAAAGTGGATGGGATGAAGGGTTTCGTAGGTCGAGAAAATTAATAATTAGCACTTTCCAGTTTGAAACATTACAGACGCAAGCACTTTATTCTAGCTCGTTCTTCCTGCGAACACACACACCAACAGAGAGCAGCGAGAGAGAGAAGGCCAGAGGGTCATTTGAATTCTCAGACTTTGTGGGAGAATTTCAAGCAGTACACAATTCAATGCATGAGAGAACCAAACAGTCAAAAATCTTCTCAACTAGGTCGCATCTTCCCGGTAACATGTTATAACAACGGTGATTTGTCATGTTACCGTGTCCTTAAAGGCATGCCTCGAAGGTGCTGCCACTCTCCTCTTCACGATTAAGCATCTGGACAACCTGTGCTACACCTGCTGCAATTTCCTTATGAATCACACCATCGGGCATGTCGAAAGTCCTCCTCCTCATGGACAGTGATTTCCCAGGAGGCTGCGGGTCCACTACATCTAGCATCGCTTCCAACTCATGCACCATTGACCTCTTAGCAGCACGCACCATGAGGTCAGCTCCCTGTTACAATATGCAGCATCCAATCCGCATTAGGAGAACCAATAATGACCATATGTCCTGTTTGATTTCTTGACACTAAAATTGGAAGAGATGCAAAACATGAAAAGCTTAACAACACGGAAACGCCAGAGTAAACTATCGTGTTAAAAACTAATTGGCAGTTAAAAACTATCAACAATTTCTTGGTGTGATTTAGTAGATCAGGGGATGGTTGAAAACAGTATGTTCTATCGTTTGAGCTACAAGTAGGATCTTTCGGACCAACCTTGGATAATTTGATGGAAGAAATCATCCTAACAGAAAAAATCAATCAATGCTGTTGAATGAGGTTTACATGATTGCTATTATTATGAGGATTTTCATACAATAAAGTCTAAAAGTATTACAGTCCATAATTTTGCTAAGCAACTAGTAAAGTTTTAAAACATCTATCAGGCTTCTTGTGATTTGATATGATGTCAAAAGCTTTCTGGACCCTTTTTAGTATTTAGTTCACCATAACTCCAAATGTAGCCTCTCTAAAACTGAAGCAGTTTCTAAAATAGTTATCGAGTACACATCTTGATTCCCATTGGATTATAATAGTGGGCAGCAACATTCTTCAAAACAACAGTTTGCCAGGAATGATATGAAAGATCAATTTGCC
Source organism: Juglans regia (assembly GCF_001411555.2). Taxonomy (NCBI): domain Eukaryota; kingdom Viridiplantae; phylum Streptophyta; class Magnoliopsida; order Fagales; family Juglandaceae; genus Juglans; species Juglans regia. The sequence goes on along the minus strand of NC_049901.1, from coordinate 8,227,640 downwards.
AAGAACATGCACGTATCATTCTTGAAAACCTTTTTTTTTTTTTTTTTTTGCAAGTATCATTATTGAAAACTATTCATAACATCCCCTCAAAATTAACCGTGAATAGGGAAGTAAATAAACCACACTAGCCGGATCAAACTTTTGGCATTTGATGAAAATTCACTAAGAGCTGCACCACATTCACAACATGGTAAAGAAATCAAGTGAGATGAAGTTACCTCAATGGCATCAACGGTAAGGAGAAGGACAATAATTTTTTCTGAGAACCTCTGACGCTCTGCAGCATCCTGGGCTACATGACGGCGGTAGGAGAAATTATTGAACAATGCTCTGATCTCCTTCAACTTGGTCTTGGCAACAGCAAGTTCTCTAAGGTTACGAAGAGCCTGTGATCTGCGGATCAGATAAGCTCTGAAGGTCATCTGAATCATCATTGCTGCATCTTGAGGAGATAGTTCCTTCTTCTTACCTTTGTTCCTTACAACAGCTCCAACTCTCTTGGCAAAGGCCTTCAAAGATATAGTCAGATACAAGATCTCAGTTATTAAATGATTCATGAAGGAAAAATGTAATTAAATGGAGCAAAAAAAAATGAAATTACAACACTATACTTGTTCGTAAAAACTTCCAAAATTCTGCATTGAATCAAATAATTTCAGAATGGGTTCCGAGTCTCCGACGCTGCAAAAACTTTTTTTGCAACACTATTTATTCAACTTTTTTTAGACTTGCAAAAGCTAAAAAGAAAAAAAAAAAAAACTCCCATGGTATTAAAATCAGTGACTAGCTCCAAATTTAGACCAACACTACAGGTGAAGCATCTTTGCAGTTAAGTGACCAGCGTTATATGGATTAGACAAGCACAACCACGCATAAGAAATTATTTTAAATTAATTGGAGCATAAATTGGGGGATTATAATTTAATTAAAACCTGTCTTAAAACCACAGCCCCGTGATCTACAGGCTCTTCGATCTCCACCACACGCGCGTCACTCTCCCCCTCCTTCTTCTTCTTCTTCTTCACCTCCTTCTTCTTCGATCCGCTGTTATCACCTGCATCGCCACTTGATGCTTTGAACGTGTACGTTCGTGCGATCGGACGGCCCTCCACTCCTCTCCCATTTATCTCGGCCATCCATTTATAGTTTTTCTCGACCCCTCCCTCCTTCCCTTCTTTGATCTCCGCCGTCCATTTGTACTTCCTATCCGCGCCGTCCTTCTCTGGGCTCTTGATCTCCGCTGTCCAAGTGTACTTCCGGTCCCCGCCATTGAGCCTTGGGTTGAGAAGCCGATCGAAACGAGACTCCAGCAGGCCTACTCGGTCGCACAGGTTCTGCAAGTAAAAAGATTCGTCTACAAGCCTGTCGACTCGCTGGATTCGTCTATAAGACGAAAGCGACGGGATTTCATCCACACAGACAAGATCGGTGACCGAGTCGAAGAATTCAAGAGGGCTGGGTCTGGGGGAAAGGTTTAGTAGGTCGAGACCGAGGCTGAAATCGAAATCTTCCTCTACAAATGACGGGAAAGCTAGGGGTTTGGGCAAAATAATTGAGGTGTCTCTGACGAAGAGGGAAGGGTAGTAGCAAGGCTCGATGAGGTCGATTCGCCTGAGTCGGCTCATTGTTCGCTTAGTTGAAACGGTGTATCTCGATGGGTCAGAGTGAGCTAGAGAGAAACGAACCATTTAGGGTTTATGGGGTGAGTGGAGTGGCTTTTTGATGATCTTATCAAGATGTTGAAAGGTGAAGGAGCAGAAGAAGACGACAACTTGGTGGAGGGGAACGAGGAATGTGAAAAAGTGGTCGGTAGCGGCAAAATTGGAATTTCGGAGGGGTAACTGGAAGCATAAGATCATTTGGGAGTGATGGAATAGGGCGTCGTGGATAAGGTTCGCCGCATATTTGAGATTGCAATTGACGAAAATGACCACGCAGTTGAGGGAAATTACAGAGTCACTGAGAAGCGAATCTGTTAGTGCGATTGCACTCTTGAATATGCAGAGCATGTGAGTCCCTGATTTGATATGAGACTTGGTGAGGGGGGTAAGCCTCACATGGTGCTGTATGATTGGATTAAGGATGTAATTTTTCCAGCAAAACAAATTACAATCGTTTTCAAAACAAAACCAGGTTAATCTCCACCGAATTTGGAATCCCAAGATTAAAAAAGCTACAAATTTTGGTGGGGGATGATGATTATTGATTAGCCATAATTTAAGGCGTGATTGGAGCTCGTTTCTGAGGCGCTTTATCATCTTTCACTGTAAACTTAAATTATTCACCCAATAATTGTTTTCCCCGAATTAGATCTTACAATTTTAAACAGTACTCGAAAAACTTACAAGAATACAATTGGGCAAGTAACTTTTTGTTCTCTTGTTACCTTTTTAAGCTTGCCAAAAGTAAATCAATTGCAAAAGTTAACCCGAAAAATAATCACATCTCTCATGGGCGCCATCTTCATCAAAAGTGGCCAAGGCCGTAGAAAAGAAATTAAGATAATATCCAAAGCACTTCAAAAAGAGCATAGTAAATAGGACAATCACGAAGATTTGTTTATTTTCCTAGTTGCTTTCGGTGAATTGAATCCAAAAAGTGGGAAAAAGTAGAGGCAGCAGTGCTATATATGTGAGAGCGGTGATATTCTATCGCCAGCATATGCCTATTCTCTTAGTATAAATTATAATTTTTTTAACTTTTTATTTCAAATACTTTTTAAATAGATTTAAATATTCACTTCTTTTATTATTAAGTAAAAATAAATAAATAAAAAATTAAATACATGAACACTCAAAATGAAACATCATAGTAACATTACTCATATGTCAAACTACTGCAATATTTTATGAAATAAATTGCTTCAAAACACGATCCTAGTTTTTGGTTCAAAATGGTCAATCTTTTTTCATCCTTTTTCTGTTTTGTTTTTGGTTCGACCAACATTTTTCATGATGTTAATTGCTACAAACATATATAATCTGCTAAGTACATGATATTTACGATATATGATCGGTACTCGGATGATCTTGAATGAAAAGAAGAAAAAGAACAAATAAATATTGCCACCATAAATTTCTTAAGTAGGACCGAGGAAACATCCTGCAGGCTGTTCCACGTAATAAAAGCAACCATAAAACCTCCCCATCGCATAACCCATCAAAGCCATACCAAGCACTAGTACCCCTCCAGCCATAGCCCCACATAATCTACCAATCCCAACTTTCTTCTGTTTTCCCTTCACATCTTTCTCAATTAACTCAACCCCAACAATCCCCTCCTTCGCCCTTTTCTCCACTAAACAATCGACCAGTTCCGCCTGCAATGGATTATCATGGTTCAAACCTCCACCAAACTCCACCAGCGCCTTCTCTTCGTGCAAACCTTGTGAAAACCTTTCCGGGTCGTCTTCGTAATTAACAGTGGAGCCCAAGTCGTCGTAGGCCTCCCCATCCTCGTTGAGACATGACTCGGTACTGCAAGAGCACGTGGAACCATTATCGTCGAAATTAAGCGCCGAGGTTTTGAAACCGTCCCAGCCCAAGAAAGCGCGCTCGAGTTCGGAGAGTCTCCGTTCAATGTGGTACAAATGGTGGGGCTTGGATGGGCCGGATGATAGCTCGGCTGATAGGAGGTTGCTGACGAACACAAACTTTTGGTGGATGTCTTCGAGCACAGCGTCGGGGCATGGGGTCTGGGTCTGGGTCTGGGCGGCGAGAGAGAAGACACAGTTGAGTTCAGATTCAAGTTCTTGGAGTTTCTTCTGCAAGATTGAGTATCTCTTTGTCATGTTGGATCGGTTTCTCTGTGGAAAGGATTTCGGTTACTCTTTCTTTTGGAGTAATTGGCTAGAAACTTGTGAAATATTATTTGGGTCGACGGTTACAATTTTTGTGCGACGGTTGAGGTTGGCTCACGTACGCCTTATTTATCGCCGTTCATTTTCTGATCACTTTTTTTTTATTATATTAATATTATATGTACGCGTTGAAATTTTTTTAAGAAAAATTTTAGATATAAACTTCGTATTCCACTATACTACTTAAAAATATATCATTTTATCTTAAAATACGAGAATAAAAATATAAAATCACATATTTTTTAAATGATGTACAAAATTTGAGACTTTTGTGTAACATGATTTTTTTTAATTTAAATTTTGAATTTCAAATCTTAAAATATTCATCATTTCAATAATTACACCTCAATATTAATAATTATATAAATAAAATTACAAATATAAATAAAATTTTGCATTTAACATAAAAGCCATCTATGCTCAACGTACTCCTCCGGCAGAAGGTTAAGGTTAAAACGTTAATTTCTGTATGACCAAAAGATGATAACTTCATGGTTGGATGACGTATCATCCGTTCTGTAAATGAAAAATCTGAATTCGAAACTCTCGCCTCTTTGTAAAAAAAAAAATGATAACTTTTTGGCAAATCAAGAAACAAAGTATATTACACATATATTGCATAGAATTTTGTTATAAATAAGTCACTATTCACATTACACACCACATACTAATTATAGGGTGCGTGGATATTTTTAATAGGATGTGGTCATGTGGATGTGTTTTTCACAAAATATAATATATTTTTTATAAAATATGAGATGAAATATAGTGAATAATAGATAATGATAAATATTTTTCTATTGCATATATCTACAAATAAAAATAGTCCGATCTTGCTTATCAAAGAAGATCATTAGAATTTATAATGCATACAGCACGTACCTACACAAGAAGGCAATTTTTATGCACATCGTAGCACGCATGATTGGTCATGAACCTCGATTTCGACTTTTGGTGATTCGAACACACATATATAATAGTTGACTGTTTTTCAATATACTAATACAAATATTAATTTATGTAAATTAGATAAAATAAAAAAGAGAAATTATATTTGCAGTTATAAGTGCCGTGCACTCTTCTTAAATATGAGATCTATATTAAAAAATTAATTTTTTAATAATAAATCTTACTCTTTTAAAAAAAATGAATGTACGACGCTTGCACACTTTATGATTGTATCTAATATTACTTAATAAAAAAATAGATATTTTGACAATAAAGAAGGTGATAGCTAGTTATTTGTAGATATATAATTATTAGCCAGTACTTAACGGTACTTATATAAATCACCCTAGTTATATATATATATATATATATATATATATATAAAAGTAATAATATTCATCATGTATTTTACCATTATTTTCTCGTCATCTTTGATGTGGTACTAAATAAATGAAGATTGTTTATTATGTTTAACTTGTTGATCAATTATTTAACGTCATATTAAGAGATATCGAAAAGATGATGATTAATAAATTTTTCCTATATATAAAGAGTAGGCCTATAAATAAGTCGAGTTCGAGCTAATAGTAGGTGGTCAATTCCTATTTATTAATTTTTACTCGAACATAAGTTGAACTTGAGCTTTTTCATTAAATTAAATTTTATATTAAAAAACAATTCAATTAATATTCGAGCGAGTCAAACTTATATACGAGTTATCTTTTTTTTTTTTTAGCAAGTTAAGTACTGCTATTATAAAAACCAAATACATCAGAGTCTAGTAGCATAATTACAAGGGGAAAATAGTGGATCTTTTGTACTATGAAAATTCAAAAGGAAATGAGGTAATTGGATTAAAGTTGGGATATTGTCAAAGGTTTACGTTGCCACTGCCCATTGCGCCAAAGAGTACGCGCATCGATTCTTGGATCGATGAATTTTTTTTAACTTTCCAAACATTGAAATAAAGGGGGTGATATCTAATGTCACTGATAATTGGGGACAAAATCCAGTCCTGTACCACTGAGGGAGTGAATATTGCTTCTATAGTAATTTTGGAGTCCCCTTCCAAGATAATATTTTGCAAACCCCTTCTTTTGGCTTCGGTAATGGCCATCAATACTGCTTTAGCTTCCCCTAGATTGGAACTCACGCTGCAACTGAAATTAGTAATTGCAAAAATGATGTCACTTGTATCATTCCAGCATATGGATGATAAAATACTTCCTTGATCTCTGGTTGCAACATCGAACCGAATATGGAAAAAACCTGTTGTATGATTTGCTTCCATCCTCATCATTTGATTATTCTCAATGACCCAAGCTGTTGTATGTTGCTGGAAAGTAGAGTTTACAGACTTCGGAAATTCAAATGGGGAAGGGCAAGCTTGAATCTGATTGTGAACTTTTTTATTCTTGAGAAACCATAGGCAATCCAAAGTTATGACAACAAATAGTTGGAAGGCGTGGTGATATTCTTCTGGGATTCCTAGAGCCTCCAAAGGTCTGATGATATTTTTTATCCAAACTGATACGGGCTGACTTGCAAAGGATGTGATGTCAAGTGGCCAATTAGAATGCCTCCACAGAATTCTTGAATAGAAGCACTTAAAGAAGAGGTGAGAAGTGTCTTCTGGTTCAGTATTGCAAAGAGGACACAGAATTTGATGTTCCTCTAAGTGAATAAAACTGGTGATTTTAACTCTGGTAGGAAGAGTGTCATGGCAAATTTTCTAGAGGAGAAGCTTCGACCTATCTTGGATCTTCATTTTCCATAAAGTCTTCCAATTAGTGAATTGGTTATTGGAATTGGAAGAATTGTTTATAGAAACAAGAGCTGCATAGACTGATTTTACAGAGAATTTTCCAGAAGCATGATCGATCCATTTAATCTTATCATGGACCTGAAGATAATTGTGAGTGGCCACGGGTATTTTTTGAATTTCTCTAGAGGAGCTTTCAGTGAACAATGTATTAAGGAGCAGAGCATTCTAGCTCTTGATTCTTCTAAGATGAGTTCCAAAACAGTCATATTAGGATCAGCTTCCATTTGATTATCCAGATTTGGATGAGGTTTGAAACTAGGAATGGATGGAACCCAAGGATCATACCATACTTTGGTATAGGAGCCATTATTGATTTGAAAGCATATGTTGGAAAAAAAGAATTCTCGTTGGTTGAGTATGCTCTTCCAAAGCCTAGAGTCATTAGAATTAGGAGAAACATCCTTGAACGAATTGTTTCCAAGGTATTTTTTTAAAATGACATCTTTTCAAAGACTTATTTACGAGTTATCTTATTTAGATAAAATTGATTATTTTCATATAACTTTATTTATAAAGTTTATATATCGAATAAATGATTAGATTGTAAAAATTCTCGTGATATATTTAGTACTAAGAACATTATTTCCTCTAATATCTTTAAGTATTTTGAATATTTTCATTATAAATATAGATATAATATTATAAAAAAAGTACAAGATTATTCAAGTTTATATGAGTACTCGAACTGAGTTTTAAAGGAGTTGTGTTATTTAATAATTAATCATAATCTTATATTTACGAACAATTTATTTAATAAACAAATTTAGTCAACTTGAATTTGATTATCTCGATCGAACGATTTGTCAAAGAGTATTAATTATTTACGGTCGTATATAGATGCAATGATGCAAACCATGAACATAAATGAATATAGATATATCACGGAAAATAAATAAATAAAAGAGAAAAAAAGTAATCAAAACGTTTGCCGTTTAATGATCAGACACTCAACATTGATGCCTTAATTAAGGCAGTTATCAGCTGGTATTCTCAGTGCACTTGAATTTATATTTGGAAAAATATATTTTACACTCTTAAATTATTAGAGGATCACATTTTACACTCTAGATTATGGAGACTGACACGTTACATTTTTAAATTATAAGAAAATTTTATTTTGCACCCTTGTTTTATTAGAGAAATGCTACAGACAAAAATAAATTATATAAAAGTAAATTTATAAATTGACGTGATTTTATATGATCCGTTAGATCTATTTTTTAATAAAAATAATTTTATAATCTGAAGTATTGCATCAAACTATATTAATTTATAGATTTATTTTTGTATAATCATTTTGTAATTAAGATATTTCTCATTTTATTTTAATCGTTAAAACTTAGCTGGATAAAAAAAAGGCATGTAATAGTCGAATATCACTAAGGTGCCATTTAGAATCTTAGATAGTGAGTTAAAATAAGATGAGTCGAGATAAAAATTGAAAGTTGAATAAAATATTATTATAATATTATTTTTTAATATTATTATTATTTTGAGAATTTAAAAAGTTGAATTATTTATTATATTTTGTATGAAAATTTAAAAAAATTATAATAATAAAATGAAATGATATGAAACATTTTTACTATTCAAACAAAGCCTAAGAGTAAAGTGTCAATTTTGTATACTTTGAACGTGTAATGTGTTAGTTTAAAAAGTTTAGAGTACAAAGTTAAAATCTCTAATATATCAAGAATGTAAATTGTATTTATATCAATGTTATCGGAAAAATTACATTTGCAAGCCGGTTAAAAAACACACAATCTCCATTGCTTTCAAGAAAAGTTTAAAAATTCAATCTTTTCTAAATTAAATATTTTCAAATTAAATTTTATCATTTAAGCATTACAGAAATCATATTTCTTATAAGAAATATTTTAACTACAAAAATATCACATAAAAATAAATTTATAAATTGACGTGACTTGATATAGTAGATCTAAAGAATTCTATAAAGTATATCAATTTGTATATTTATTTTTATGTAATTTTTTTTATATATGTAACATTTTTAATTTTTCATATCGACTTATAAGTAAAAGTACTAATTCTATATATTCACGAGACACAATATTCATCTATGCGAGCCCAAACGGTGTCGTCACAACTCATCATATAATGAGATCGATGAAACGATGCCGGGATCCACCCTATGTCACACACTGACTCATATGGGGATGTTATTGTCAAGATGTTTTGGATTAGATGACATAAATTTTAGTCTACAAATAAGAGAACGAAGTTCGAAATCCATTCTTTTATTAAACTAAATCAAAATGAGTTTTCCTATTTTTTATTTTATTTTATTTAAATTAATTGATTTATTCTATTTATCATTTATATATTATATGTTTGATAAAAGAAAAAAATAAAAAAAATTATATATGATATGTGATTTTAAAAAAATATATCTAACTGATTTTAAGGTAGGAGAGGTCACGTGATGTGCAGCACGTCTCGTAATCATTACACTCTCACACTGTAAAATGGTGCATTGCTCGGTTGGTTTGTTTGTTCGACGCATAACAGAATTTCGCTCCACTCTCTCTCTCTCTCTCTGCATTTTTTTTTTTCTTGAGAAAATATCACTGAGAAAAGGAATAAGACCAACTTTTTTTGTCTACAATTCAGAGACAAAGAGGTCTGCCATTCTTCTCTCTCTGATCCCTCTCTCTTCTTATTCTCTTTCGTTTTTCGCATTCATCCATGGATGTTGTTCGTTTCTGATCAACCAAAATATGATCGGCAACTTGTAATGATTTACAGGTTTTATAGCTAGCTAAGGTTTTCTCACAGTTGGCTTGGAATATACTTCTCAAAGGTAATGCAAGCTTGATCTTTCTAACTGTTCAAGTCTCGGATAACTCAGATGATTCTGATGATCATTAATTGCTTGTTGTTTGGCTTTAGAAAATTAACACGATTCTGGAGGAAAACGTCCGTCCGTGGAACCCAATATACAGAGTCGTTTCTCTTTTTACTAATATTTTTCTGTTGATTTTTTTTCTCTTTTCTATCTGTCTGCATTGGAATGCTGATGAAGTTGTTTCTCACTTTCCGGGAAAATAAAAACCGATTAGGAGCTTAAAAAAAACTTGCACTTGTTTTCTAGGAATTGGAGTTTGTTACTTCCGGCCCCTGTACATCGCATATGCTATCTCATGATCATTCAAACACCTTTATCTTTTTTCATTAAAAAAGAGAAGAGAAACTACAACAATTAATCCAAATGCATGTTTCCAAAACCCATTTTCATTTCGGTCTAGTACCTTTTTCACACTTGAACTGAAGTATTCACCGTGTTTACAAGCTTCTTTACATTAGTGTCACCGTCAGACGATGTGTGTGTACCTGCTTATGCTTCAACGTTCTCTGAGTTCTGGTCTGCAATAGTGCTATCTTAATCATGGTAGCTTTTTCTTACACAGCCGCAATCTTTCCAATTCCTTACTATCCATAGAGCCTTTAAATTCTCATATCCTAAGTGATCTCGGTACCCCAAATCCCCATGCCATGTCCACACTCGGTCAAAAAAGGAAAAAAAAAAAATGCACTCATATTCTAAATTGATCCCTTTATTATTTGCACTTTCCAATTAGATCTGTTTTTTACATGCCACATATTGCTCTGTTATGTAGATCGTGATCATGGAAGAAAGCTCGTGTGAGTTTGATATTGCCGCAGCTCAAGTAAGCGTTCTCTCTCTCTCACCCTATTTTGTTAATTTTTCTCTGGCCAGTCACTTCCAATGTTTCCCTCTCTCTCGCTCACTCACGCATGGCCGTCTCAGACTCCCTATTTTTCCTTTTCTGTTATTCGAACACCAAGCGTGTTCTCAGTCGCGCGCGCTGTTAACCATCATACGCTGATGCGGTGATCATTATAACCCCAAGCGAAAGCCAATCCAACGGTGTAGAACAAAGTACCTATTTTTTTTAACTAACTTTATTGTCCATACACGCGCTACAAATGCGCGTCGCATCTCCTCCCAGTTTCGTTAGCAAATCGGCGAGATTCTGAGGTTTTGTTCGTGTACTTGCATATGCTAAAGAACAAAAATAAAAAGGATAAAGAAAAAACTCTAATCGCGAGATTACGAAAACCGCATGCATGGCCAAAAGCGTTATCAGCGTAATAAAAAATCATTTCCCTAGCAGCCAAGCAAAGTATATTCTCTGAGCATTGCGTGCGCGCAGTATGTACAGGCGCCAACCAAATGATGTGAAAGAATCATCGGCAGGCGTATATGTGAAATTGTAGAGTAATTGTGTGTGCATTTTTAGCTCAGCAGAATGATCAATTGGGTGTTTTAGTTACTTGGTGTCTTGTGTGTGCATGCTTTTGTTTATGGGCGCGCAGGAAATGGTGAACTTTGAAAAACAAGCAGAAAGGCCATCTTGGGCCACGCATGCAATGCCAACAGGTTCGTCCATCTGCACTCAACTAGGTAACACATGACCATCATCATGACCCCTCCTGATAATATCGTTTTCTACATACCCAATGGCCAATATGCCCGCAACTTTTTTTTTTTTTAATTTCGAATTTATATTAATATTCCCCAAAAACTTGAAGGCAGCTTCCTTGCCCATTTTTTGTGTCTTTTTGGTATTGCAGAGGCTTCGGACGCTATTCAGCACATAAAAGTGGGTTCTTTCTATGAAATCGACCACTCCAAGCTCACCCCACAAACCCCAGATCAGCTCAAGTCAATCCGGGTCGTCATGGTATTTATACCATGGACACATAACCCAATACTGTAGAGCATACTTCTGAAAATTTCTATATGCCTTTTTATTTTGACGATTGGGATTTTGCTGCAGGTGAGTGAGAAGACTCAGCTTCAGGTTGCAGTGAGGTTCCCAAGCACTTTCTCTCTTCGCACGCACTTCAGCAATGGCAACTGTGGGAGGCCAGAGGGGAAGCAGCTCCCTGCACTAAATGAGAAACACATAATGGATTCAGACCTCGCTGGAGACGCGCTTTACCGAAGAATACCAGCTCAGGAAATTGCAGAAAAGGGAAACTCGTGGAACTTCTGGGGAGTGCCTCCTGTGACGGCCGAGAAAGACTCGGGCCCAGCCTTGAGGACGAGGCTCAGGAATGAAGTTTCTAGGAAGGGTTCGTGCTGGTCTGAGCTAAAACTCACTGGCATAGTACAGTGGGGTAAGCGTAGGCAGGTCCGGTTCCTAGGGGGTCAAGAAGAGCAAAAGGTGGAAACTTTATCGACGAAAGTAAGAGACGAAGAACAAAGGAGAGGGAGACAGGAAGAGGAAGGAGATGACGATGAGGTGGAGGAAGTTGAAGGAGAAGCTGTAAAGGTAGTGTCGTCTATGACGAAGAAGAATCTTAAGAGAAAGTGCCATGGTTCTAGCAGAGCTCAAAAACCCAAAAAAGCTACGCATGAGAAGCAATATCAGATTCAGGTTTACAATCAGAGTAAGAGGAAAAAACTAAAAGATTCCATTGAAAGATGGTCTGTGGAGAGGTGCGGACAGAGGACTGTTCACTTTTAAAATTCTGATGCTTGTTAATTTGATCAACATTTTAAAACCAATTTAGTTGTTGCCTGTTAGATGTAATGGGCTAAATTGTCTTGGTGAAGGTATAAGCTGGCCGAGGAGAACATGTTGAAGATTTTGAAGGCCAAAGGAGCAGTCTTTGGGAATCCAATACTAAGGCCAGCACTGAGAACAGAAGCAAGGAAGCTCATCGGTGATACCGGTTTATTAGACCATTTGCTAAAGCATATGGCTGGAAAGGTAGCGCCGGGTGGGACTGAACGGTTCCGGCGGCGACACAATGCTGAAGGAGCCATGGAGTATTGGCTGGAGAGTGCTGAACTGGTAAATGTCAGGAAGGAAGCTGGGGTTCAGGACTCTTATTGGACCCCACCACCTGGGTGGAAACCGGGAGATAACCCATCTCAGGATCCCGTTTGTGCCAGAGAGCTAAGGGCACTCAAGGAAGAAATCGCCAAAATGAAAAAGTAGCGACCTTTCTCTCGATATAATTGATCTTTTTTTCGATACCTTTTTCTTGCTATCATTCATGTAATATTGTGCCATCTCTCTTTTCAGAATTGCTCTTTTGATAAGTCACTTCTCTTTCAGAATTTCTTATGTATGTGTGTCCCTTTTGTAGGGATTATGGATCTCAGTAGTATCTTTTCTCTTGTTATCACTACTCTTAGGCAGGCCCTTTTCATAGTTGGGACTTGGGAGTTGGCCTTATTGTGTCCTTGAACAGGGATATGCAGGAGCTGGTGACCAAGGAGCAAGAGGAGAATCTGGCTATTGTCACCACCCCAAACTCTTCTGTGATGAGTCTGAACTGGAACTTTGAAGGTTCATTGATTCCACTGAAGGTGAACATGAATTCAAGAATGGACAAGTTTAGGATAATTTAATTTTGTGACTTTGTTCATGCAGCTTGATTAACCCAATTTCAACTATGATGCTCTCACAGGAAACGTATATAGATTTGATGAAGAGGAAAGCTAAGATGGGGAAACAACTGGCGGAGATTTCACTAGCATTGAGTGGAATGGAGGTACCAAAACCTTAAACCTACCCCTCAATGTTTGTTGATTGGACGAATATAGGTATGACCTGAAAATTACTTTTTGTTTTTGAATGTCCCAGTTCATTAGGCGTATTCTAAGGTGGATCGGGTTCATTAACTATTATTACCATTGAAGGATGAGTAATGTTTTTATATGATTTTGAGATGTGTTGGCAATTTTAAAAAAGTTACCATTAGTGAATGTGTATTTTTTTAATTTGTGTATTTAAAATTAAAAAAAATAAAATACACTAGGGACACTTTGAGAGCAACCAAGCATCACCCTTGATCATATATACATTGATACCAAGAAGGAAGGGCATCACCCTTGATACCACAAACATATTTGGGAAATGCTTCTCCCACAGAAGGTGGTCCCGATGGTGGCCACCGATTGCATTTTTTTATTTTTTTTACTTAATTGTTAAGTAATTATTTTTAAATGAATTTATATATATATATATTTTTTAAATATTTAATGAGTTTAAACAAATGTTAGAAAAAGAAAAAAGACAAAAAAATCTTTTGCCTATTCGGTGGTTGGTTTCGGTGGACTCCCTCTGTGGGAGTAGCACCGTCCAACATATATATCTCCAATGATGGTTAAATGATGAAGCAGAGATTATGTTATTGATAGGCGGTGTTTAACGCAGGTGCAATTGGGAATGCTGAAATCAGCTGTGGAGGAACCAATCGTGTCAGAATCAGAAGCACCACCACCGTTATTGATGGGATCGCCAACAACACCATCAGACTGCACTGAAAGAGAGACGAAAGAGTCGGAACAAAAGAACAAATCAGCGAGCAAATCAAGCGAAGAGAGAGAGGAGGACAAAGGGGGAGACAAGGCAGCAGTCATAGCAACAGAAGACAAAGGGAGAGACGAGGCAGCAGTCAGAGCAACAGAGGACAAGGCAGCAAAAATAGAAAGGCTGAAGAGTGGGTTCAGGATTTGCAAGCCACGGGGGACCTTCCTGTGGCCAAACATGCTGGCCATGTCCCCTCAGTCTGTGGTCCACCTTGAAGACCTCCTAACGATCCCAACCCCAACTCCACCCTCAGCCTCTTCCACTACTTCAGTAACCCACTTTCAGCTCCCTCCATGTCAGACCCAACTGGGCCCCCACCCAGCTTCACCGGTCAAACCATTGGCTGAGAGGCTCCTCAGCAATGCCATTCTTAAGAGTGTCACTAAACCCTCTCTCTCTCCCTCTCCTCCTCCTCCGCCTGAGACTCCCTACTCCACTATCAAAAGTTGCTCCGTCATCAACCTCAATGAGCCCCCTCAGATCCAACACACTGACACCGGCTTTTGTGGGACTATCACCTACCAAAGAAGGCAGCATTGCGTGACCTCCGATGCTTCAATGCCACACGTACGTGAGCATCTCAGTACTCCTCTTGATCTCCTCGATTTTACTTTATTTACATACTAATTAAAAAGAGAATGAATCCTTCTTGTGCTTATGTTGTGCTTTCTTCTTTACTTCGTATACAGTTGGTCCTGGCTAAGAAAGAGGGAACGGAAAACATGGATTTAACGAGGAACTGTGACGAGCAGCAGCAAACTCCAAGCGGTTGCTCCTCTTCCACCATCAACTCCTCCTCGTCCTCGTGGTTGCAATCGGGAGAAGGGTGGTGGTTGGCTTTGGCTACCTCTAACCCGTCTTTGGATATGTCTAATCGGGGTTGAGTGGGATTTAGTTTGCCCTATAAGAGCGTCTATATATGCTAAGGTTTAGTTACTGGCCTTCTTAGGAGATTTATTATATTACACTCTTGGACAATATCTTACTTGGAATACCGAACATGGGAAGGAAGGGGATAAATACTAGCTGTACATCCATTGGACTCACGTCGGATTGTCATTTTTGGAAGGAAATTAATGTTAGGAAGGCAAATTTTGAGGGTGTGTAATCAATGCATGCGAACAATACTACTGATTCCTATTTTCTTTCAGGAAGGATGAATACATATAATATAGGAATAATACTGTTTCACTCACTCTTCATTTGTATGTTGCTGTGAATTTTGATATAAAAGCAACCACGTTATCTGCATGCAGTTGGTCGGCCCAATTCGAGTACTCACTCCCTTTCTGTCGTTGCCAGATCAGAGTTATATAATTTCGTGAATAAAAAGCAAGAAAATGAAGTACATACACTCGTTTAATCCCATTTTAAAATTCTTATGCACCTTTAGCTGTTCACTTTGAGAGCAAATGCAGGTGGTCTAGCGCTTTTTACAAGAAGAGAATGGAGGATATCTGGTTCGTGACAGAAGGTTGGCTACTTCCACTACTTGCCAAGAAAAATAGATGTTTTAAATTAATAATAATAATAATAATAATAATAAGAATCGTCTCTGGTCTTAACTTATGTTAGACTTAAATAAAATTCTCTAATACGGAATAACACTTTAGAAATGAGAATTAAAGGGTTTAATGCCAAGAAATCTTACCTCCAGCCATTGATGCAATTCACTGTATTTGTTTCGGTTTTCACTGTGTTTGGCTCTTCCAAACTCTTCTCTACTCTATTTAGATGGTGTATTGCCGAAGGGAATTGAGTCAGTGAGTTTGGGGACCAAACACATGAATTTATAGCCGAAATTCCCATCAAATTTCGGGTTTACGTGTCCTACGTGATCCTATTTTCATGGGATCAATTTAAATTGAATGGAGGAGTGTTTGACCACTTAAAGGACTCTTAAGATGATAGACTCCCTCTCACAAACGTCTTCATGAGAAAGAATCGGTCAACATTCTCCCACTTGGTCAACACTCCTGATCTTAAACCCATCAATAATCTTCATTTAAGTAATAAATACATGAATCATGGCGATAGGTCCTCTAATGACGAGTATTACCTTCCATGTATTACTATGTATTCATTCTTTACAATTTATGTGGGAACAATTTTTTAATGAATAAACCCTATGTTTATTCTTGGTCCAATACAGATAAATTTTCTCAAAAATAAATTAAGGTGCACATTAATATGAGAAAAGAACATCAAAATGATTAAGAATTTCATTAAAATAACATTGTTCATACAATGAAAAACTACATAATGGAACCAAGTCCTATATTCACTATATGATCCTTGAATTTCAACGGTGGCATGCCCTTAGTCAAAGGATCAGCGATCATTAGTTCAGTGCTTACGTGCTCAATGACCACTTTATTTTCTTTAACACGTTCCCTTATGACTAAATATTTAATGTCGATGTGTTTACTCCGACTCCCACTTTTGTTATTCTTAGCCATAAAAACAGCAGCTGAATTGTCGCAATACATTCTCAATGGCCTAGAGATTGAATCCATAATTCTAAGCCCAGAAATGAAACTCTTAAGCCATACACCATGTGAAGTAGCCTCAAAACAAGAGACGAACTCGGCTTCCATAGTCGAAGTGGCAGTCAAAGTCTGCTTGGCACTCCTCCATGATATAGCTCCATCGGCCATAAAAAATATGTATCCTGATGTTGATTTGCGTGAATCAACACAGCCAGCAAAGTCAGAATCTGAGTAGCCAATTACTTCCAGATTGTCCGTTCGTCTATACATAAGCATGTATTCTTTGGTCCCTTGAAGGTACCTCATTACTTTATTTGCAGCTCTCCAGTGGTCTAAACCTGGATTACTCTGATATCGTCCTAACATTCCCACAGCAAATGCAATGTCAGGTCTTGTACAGACCTGAGCATACATTAGGCTTCCGACAGCAGAAGCATATGGAATGTTCTTCATTTGTTCTCTTTCAAGGTCATTCTTTGGGCATTGATTCAAATTGAACCTATCACCCTTCACAATGGGAGCTACACTTGGTGAACAATCCTTCATCCGATATCTCTCCAAAAATTTATTAATATAGGTTTCCTGAGACAGACCCAAGATGCCTCGAAATCTGTCTCTATGGATCTTAATGCCAATGACATAAGATGCCTCACCCATATCCTCCATATCAAAATTTTTAGAGAGGAATTGTTTCACTTCATGCAGCAAACCCTTATCATTGGTTGCTAGCAAAATGTCATCCACATATAAAACAAGAAAACATATTTTACTCCCACTGACCTTCTGGTATATACATTGATCCATAACGTTTTCTACAAAACCGAATGAAGAAATTATATTATGGAATTTCAAATACCATTGGCGAGATGCTTGTTTTAAACCGTATATGGATTTCTTGAGCTTGCAAACCAATTGCTCACCATCACTAGAGGGGAATCCTTCAGGCTGTTTCATGTAAACCTCCTCCTCTAGATCTCCATTGAGAAATGTTGTTTTCACATCCATTTGTTGCAATTCAAAGTCAAAATGGGCTACTAATGCCAAAATAACACGCAAGGAATCTTTCTTAGATACGGGAGAGAAAGTCTCCGTGTAATCGATTCCTTCTTTCTGAGTGAATCCCTTAGCAACGAGTCTTGCCTTGTATCTCTCAATGTTGCCTAATGAGTCTCTTTTAGTTTTAAAGACCCATTTACATCCAATGGCTTTTACACCATTAGGCAACTCAACAAGATCCCAGACTTCGTTACTCTTCATGGAATTCAACTCTTCCTTCATGGCATTGTACCATAATTCTGATTCTTTGCAACTCATGGCTTGTGAAAATAACTCGGGATCATTTTCGGCTCCAATGTTATAGTCAGATTCTTACAGATACACAACATAATCACTAGGAATTGCTGATTTTCTTGCTCTAACAGATCTTCTTAATGTTGCACCATCATCTTCCTGAGAAATAGTATGTGGTTCAACTGGTTGTTCAAAAGTTGTTGGCAACTCTTGAACTACCTGATCTACTAGAGTGTCGTCAGCAACTTGTGGAACATCAATGATTGGTAGTTCAACACCAGTTGGTACTTGAGGGGTGTTGTAAATAATAACCAATCTATCACTTGAAGTGGAAGGTTGAGATTCTGAATGATCATTCTCAGGAACTATGTTCCTGGTTTGATCGCTCCCACTGATCAAGTCATTCTCAAGAAATTTTGCATTTCTTGATTCCACAATCCTAGTACTGTGAGATGGACAATAAAATCTATAACCTTTAGACCTTTCAGCATATCCAATGAAATACCCACTAATAGTCCTTGGGTCTAGTTTCTTCTCTTGTGGATTATAAATTCTCACCTCAGACGGGCATCCCCAAACGCGCATATGTCGCAAACTCGGTTTCCAACCTTTCCATAATTCAAATGGCGTTTTAGAAACAGCCTTGGTTGGAACTCGGTTTAATATATACACAGCCGTCTTAAGTGTTTCAGCCCACAATGATTTAGGAAGATTGGAGCTGCTAAGCATACTCCGCACCATGTCCAATAATGTTCAGTTTCTTCTTTCTGCTACACCATTCTGGTCCGGTGAACCAGGCATGGTGTATTGGGCAACAATCCCATGCTCTTGAAGAAACTTTGCAAATGGCCCAGGTGCTTGTCCATTCTCAGTGTATCTACCATAATATTCTCCACCTCTATCTGATCTCACGATCTTAATTTGTTTACCGCATTGTTTCTCTACTTCAGCCTTAAAGATTTTAAAGGCATCTAATGCTTCGTTCTTGTTATGAAGCATGTAGAGATACATATATCGTGAGTAATCATCTATAAAAGAGATGAAGTATTTCTGACCATATGAGTCCATGTCTGGACTACATATATCAGTATGTATGATCTCTAATATGTCTGAACTCCTATTGATACCTTTCTTTGACTTGTTGGTCTGCTTTCCCTTTATGCAGTCCACACAAGTCTCAAAATCAGTAAAATCCAGAGTATTAAGTACCCCTTCATTTACTAATCTTTTAATCCTATCTATGGAGATATGACCTAATCTCCGGTGCCATAATTTAGAGGAATCCTCATTAATAACACATCTTTTAGTGCCAGTGTGAACATGCATTGAATCATAAATGGTATTGTTTTGTAAATTAATGCAGTAAAGACCATCAGACAAAGTACCATTCCCAACACAATCAGATTTATAAAATAAACTGAATGATGAATTTGAAAAATTAAAGGAATATTCAAAAGGTACTAGTCTTGAAACTGAAATCAAGTTTCTAGAAAAACTTGGAACATAAAAGGTCTTCTCCAACTTTAAAACAAAACCACTAGATAAAATTAAATAGCAAGTTCCAACAGCTTTCACATGCGAGCCCATCTTGTTTCCTGATAAGATGCTTCGCTCACTTCCCACTGGCTTCCTTAGGTTTTGCAAACCCTGCAATGAATTCGAAATGTGGATTGTTGATCCAGAATCAATCCACCATGTGTTAATATTGACATTAACCATATTAGATTCATAACAAACAAGTGAGGTCGAATTACCTTTGTCCGCAAGCCATTTCTAGAATTTGGCGCATTCCTTCTTCATGTGTCCCTTCTTTTTACAGAAGAAACACTTGGAATCTTTCTTAATACCACATTGGGGAGGTATTTTGCCTTTTCCCTTCAGTTTGGCTTGATATTTGCCCTTTCCATGCGTTGCCAGCATTGCACTTTCACCCTGTTCCATCATCAGTCTCCCTTCCTCTTGAACACACATGGTCATGAGTTCATTAATTGACCATTTATCCTTATGTGTGTTGTAAGAGATTTTGAAGGGTCCATATTGATGCGGGAGTGTGTTCAGGATGTAGTGCACTAGGAAGGACTCCGACATTTCAACCTCGAGTTTCTTCAATTGAGCCACATTGTCCCTCATTTGCATGATGTGCTCACGCACACCTTTCACACTGGTGAGTCTTAGGGATGAGAACTTCATAATTAGGGTGCTTGCTAGAGCCTTGTCTGAAGTGACAAATTGTTCATCAATGGCTTTTAGCAAGTCTCGGACCTTTTCATGCTGATCGACAGAACCACGAATACCAGCTGATATTCTAGTCTTAATGAACATCATGCTTAGGCGATTAGATCGCTCCCATCGCTCATAAAGTGCGATGTCTGCTGCATTACTGGTATCAGTTACAGCTGGTGGTTCGTCTTTCCTAATAGCATAATCTATGTTCATCCACCCTAAATGAAGAAGAATTCTCTCATTCCAGACCTTATAGTTATTTCCCTTAAGTTCAGGGATATCATAACGAATATCAGAGAAATTTGTAGGTTGTGAAACTGCATATAGATTACATGTTTATGTTAAAATTGAGGCCTAAATAAATATTCATGTTTTACTAATGTAAATCATGCCTAAAAATTGAATCTAAGGACATAAAATTGCATGTGGGCTAAATTTTAATACCAGTAGATCCAATTAATCTATATGATAGAATTTTATCAATATAATTACTTAATTCATAATTCTAAAGGGTATATTATGAATTTGATATGTATTCTATCGTAGAATTTTATGATAAAACTATCAAATTATTTATTTCATTCATAATTCCTGTGGGTAATTTATGAATAACTTGATATTTTATCCAAATTAATAATATAAATATAATAAAAATTCCTGTGGGATAAAATTTATTATATTTATGTATAATTAATTACAATTAATGTCTAATATTCCTTATGTGATCATAATCAATCATTATAATTTTACTTAATTAAAGATGCTGTGGCTATTCTCTAATTAACATAAAACTATATGGATCACTAGACATTTAAATTGCATAAGGCTAGCTTAATATTATGAATTACATAATTTTAACTAATATAACTATGCACAAAAGATTCATAATATATAAGCATAAATATTTAATCTCATGCTCTAAACTATATACTCATCAAAAATTGCATGTAAAAAGCAAAAAAAAAAAAATTAATCAATTCATGCAAACTGAGCATAATAAACAAATATTCTCGTTGCATATAATTAAAAATAAAAAATTATAAGCACAATGGTCCTTAGACCCAAAAACCCACTATTCAAGCCATTTAAAAAGGGGATTTTTTTTTTTTTTCTGCACCAAGTAAACGACAGGTCGTTTTTTCAAGAAGGAGAAAAACGACGTGTCGTTTTGCCCATTTCTTAAAACACAGACAGCCTCTAAACGACATGTCGTTTTACTGAAACTCAAAACGACATGTCGTTTACCATCAGGCTTGATAAATGACTACCGAATAAAACGACATGTCGTTTTCATCAATTGAAAAACGACGTGTCGTTTTGTCATTACACTTGAACGGCCTCCGAAGTAAAACGACGTGTCGTTTAGTAGTATACGGGAATAGAGAACCTAATACTAAACGACATGTCGTTTTCATCAAAGTTGAAAACGACCTGTCGTTTAGCAGAACCGAATGAAACATAAGCTGCTGAAAACGACATGTCGTTTTCAACAAGCCTGAAAACGACATGTCGTTCGCGTAGTCTTCAACCTCCAGACGCAGCGCGATTTTCGCGTTTTACAGTGTTTTTTCACGTCAAAAATCATGTTTTTAATCCCAGAAAGCTTAGAAAAAATATTTCTTTATGATTTCTAAACTTCTTTCAAATTAAAAACGTCCAAAAATCAAAACCCAAAAAAAATTTTCAATTCACGGCCAAAAACAGAAGAACTCGGGTTTTTGAATTTAAACATCAAGACAGAAGATTTTAATGCTCTGATACCAACTGTTAGACTTAAATAAAATTCTCTAATGCGGAATAACACTTTAGAAATGAGAATTAAAGGGTTTAATGCCAAGAAATCTTACCTCCAGCCATTGATGCAATTCACTGTATTTGTTTCG
This sequence comes from Juglans regia, assembly GCF_001411555.2. Lineage (NCBI taxonomy): Eukaryota > Viridiplantae > Streptophyta > Magnoliopsida > Fagales > Juglandaceae > Juglans > Juglans regia. Next base: position 8,205,750 of record NC_049901.1, on the reverse strand, counting down.
GTTTTCACTGTGTTTGGCTCTTCCAAACTCTTCTCTACTCTATTTAGATGGTGTATTACCGAAAGGAATTGAGTCAGTGAGTTTGGGGACCAAACACATGTATTTATAGCCGAAATTTTCAACAAATTTCGGGTTTACGTGTCCCACGTGATCCTATTTTCATGGGATCAATTTAAATTGAATGGAGGAGTGTTTGACCACTTAAAGGACTCTTAAGATGATAGACTCCCACTCACAAACGTCTTCATGAGAAAGAATCGGTCAACATTGGGAAAAAAAAAAAAATTCTTTATGATTTCTAAACTTCTTTCAAATTAAAAACGTCCAAAAATCAAAACCCAAAAAAAATTTTTCATTCACGGCCAAAAATAGAGGAACTCGGGTTTTTGAATTTAAACATCAAGACAGAGGATTTTAATGCTCTGATACCAACTGTTAGACTTAAATAAAATTCTCTAATGCGGAATAACACTTTAGAAATGAGAATTAAAGGGTTTAATGCCAAGAAATCTTACCTCCAGCCATTGATGCAATTCACTGTATTTGTTTCGGTTTTCACTGTGTTTGACTCTTCCAAACTCTTCTCTACTCTATTTAGATGGTGTATTACCGAAGGGAATTGAGTCAGTGAGTTTGGGGACCAAACACATATATTTATAGCCGAAATTCCCATCAAATTTCGGGTTTACGTGTCCCACGTGATCCTATTTTCATGGGATCAATTTAAATTGAATGGAGGAGTGTTTGACCACTTAAAGGACTCTTAAGATGATAGACTCCCACTCACAAACGTCTTCATGAGAAAGAATCGGTCAACAAGGCAGACTCAAGAATAGAAAAATGCCGGCCAATAAACCCGTGCAAGTGATCTAGCCAGGTCGTTCATTTGTGGGCAATAGAAGCTATATTGTTCTTTTCTTGAAAAAAAAAAGCGGTGAATTTGTCTTGCCCAAGATGCCCGTGAGTATCTTGTCACTGTTGATGACAAGAAAATTTACAGCAATTCCATTATTCAGGCAGAAACGAATCAATGTGATCCTTGCAGGAACAGGGAGAAAAGGAAGGTGCAATTCAAACTACAACCTTGCATATCCATTCGAGCTTTGGATGCCAATATCTTGGAGATCAATGCAGTGCGACAGCGCTGTGGTGAGCTTCTTCAGATCATCCGTTGTGTGCACTGCACTGAGAGTCACCCGAAGCCTAGAGAGAGAGAGAGAGAGAGAGAGAGATGAGGGAAGTGGGGATTTAAATGATAAATTAGTGTATTCAAGACTAATTCAAGAAAACATCAAGCAATAACTTCCATACTAGAAATTCAAATCTGACTCTAATTTTCTGCAATGCTTTCCAAAGTTCGACCTGATTTTAACTGTTTTTAAATACCTTGAACTTCCCTACATCTTTTCCGGTGCTATCTTTGACATATCTACATGTATATGCATTTCAATATATATACCTAGATTGTATTAACTATTAACTCGTATTTTGCGTAGTCAGTTCTTTAATATTTTGGCCCAGCCAATCACAACCTGACCTGATCAAACCACTGACATCTCTAGTCAATGTAAAAGGATGCGCAACTTCAGAAGGTGGAATATGATAGACTATGCGACATACATATGCCTAATTACATACTTGTATTATTGTATATATGCATGAAAGATGCAACGTGTAGATGTGTTCCAATGTTTAAACTGTCCAGATAAAGACCCCACTTCTTTTTTGGGTGGCGGGGGGGAGTCAAATTGAAATCCCTGTAGTTGATGAATGAGAAAATAACAGCAATTTCAAAAGATAAAGAGTCACCAAGATACAAAAAAGAAAGACTAAGAATTATGCTTGCACATACAAGACTGATGAGTACACGACAAACCTGCATGAGTTGGGAGGCACCGTTGGGGGTCTGATTGCAGTTACATGGAATCCAGATCTCAACAGGTGGCTGTTTCAGAATGATTGACATATTCAGTATCTGTTTTAGGAAATGAACATAATCATAGAGAGAGAGAGAGAGAGAGAGAGAGAGAGAGAGAGAGAGAGACCGGCTGGCATGCAGGGCCTTTTCTTCACTCCCCACAATAAGAGATATTATGGGACTCGCGATTGTGATTCCCGTAAGGGTATGGAAGTCTTGCACCCGTTTCCAAATTTCCCTTCTACGCCATGTCTCCTTTTTTGCAACAGTAACTGCAGCTGCATTTCACACTCCAGTTTTTAAGGGAAAAAATTTCATCACCGAGGCAAAGGAGACAACTATTTTATGTCAATCTTAATTAATGTCCTAGGTCAGATTATGAGGGAGAAGCAATGGGAGACAAAGGCTTTAAGACAGAATATGTTTAAGTCTTAAAATTTGCAATAGGTATACAAGGGATCTAACTTAGAATACCAAATATCCAGGTATGTATACATATAGTCAGCACAGTCCGTGTTCATTCTGCTTTCATTTGGTAAGCAACAACCTATCAATTTTGGCCATCATAGTACCGTGAACTGGGATAAAAAAGTGCAGATACTACTCCCTTAAGTCTCTCTCTCTCTCTCTCTCACACACCCAGGATCCAAAATAATTGTCTGCAAAGCTTTTAGTGGACTGGAAGAAAAAAGAATTTGCAATTAGCAAAATTGAATTCACGACCTTTGAAGAGTGAAGTCACAAAATCAATTGCATTCATTACCTATCTACAATCTGAGTACAAGTCTGCATGTGTTAACTGATAAATCATTATGACCAACGTGATGCCTAGCTGTCTGCTTTGGCATTTGAACCCACATGTTTCATGTCAAAGCTAAATCTGGAATTCACACTTAAGGCACAATGCATACACATATCTCCTACAAAATGTACATCAATTTCTAATCTTTTATGTGTACATAAGATGTGCCAGATGATGCAAGTCTTTGTAAATGGGAAACTGATCAAAGTCAAACGATGAAAAAATTCCTGGTCCATGAAAAAGAAAGAAATTCTAGCTCAAATTGCTCATCTCTTCCATAAAAATGGGATAGAGGGTAAAGTAATGGAATCAAAATTTATCGGGCTAGTGTAACTTTTTTTTATAAGTAGGCTAGTGTAACTTAATAATCAATGAATGCATGTATTTAAACATATATGCTTTTATAGAAAGAGCTTAATATGAGAATAAATGCCCCCAATAAAAAAGCTAATATTTACCATGGGCAGCTGCAGCAATGGGGACTGGCATAGAAGTTGAAAATATAAAGGAGCGACCCCTTGATTGTATGAATTGCTTCCACTTTTTGCTGTTCATATTGCGATAAAAAATGGCATTGTTATGGTTTGTTATGCCAAGTCTAGCACAGCAAAAAATATTATGTTCCCAAGCATCACTTAGATGAACCTTATTCATTTATCAATATCTATTCTTCTCCAACAGTAGCAATGATGGGAGAGTATACAAGGAAGATTACCTGCATGCTATAAATCCTCCATGGCAACCTGCAGCCTTACTCAAAGTGCCAAGGCATATGTCTACATCTTCTTCACAATTGAACTCCTCAGCCACTCCGCCGCCACTTTTACCACAAACAAATGTTCCATGAGCCTGAAAAAACTCTTAACAAGAGTATCTTTTATTGTTCAGCATCAAAGAATGTGAATGGTGGAACCTTTTTTTTTTTTTTTTTTACACGAACTAAACCAAAGTGTATGTTGACGATACAAAAGCAACAAAGTAAAATTGACTATACAATCTCAAGATGAATACCATATCTTCAAGACAGGCTCCAAACAGCTTCTTTTGATATAATAAGAATCAATATATAAAAGTGACTTACATCATCAACGACTAACAAAAACTGATGCTTATTACGGAGCTTTGCAAGTTCGACCATTGGTGCAAAGTCCCCATCCATACTAAACAAACTGCATTAGAAGGAAGATTTAAGTCAATCACCAAGTTCAACAATGCACACTCATGTACACATGTCACAATGTTTATTATAACATGACTAACCCATCAGTCACAACAACTTTTTTCTTCATTTTGCATTTCGACCTGCCAAAAAACAAATAAATTGCAAAAATATGAGTCCTGGATAGAGTATGCTTAGCAATAACAGGGAAACTGAAAATTTAAGACAAAGGTAAAAACCTACAACAATGCATTAAGGTGAGACATGTCACAATGTTGATATATGAACACTTCTGTACTTCGCTGTCGCTCAGCAAGACGAATACCATCGATTATTGATGCATGGTTCAGTGCATCAGAAAATATGGCGATCCTTTCTTCCTCTAAATGTGTTTTACCTGCAGCCAGGAGAGAGCCAATATTTCCTAATGCTACCATCAAGGCCATATTGGCTGCAAACCCTGTAGGACAAAGAAGGCAATCCTATAGCATAAATTTTAAACAAGAATGCATCAGTTTTTGGCTGAAATAACTAGAATAGGTTATAGATAGTACAAATGGTGATCAAACAAACGGCACCCAAATTATTAAATCTCCAAGGAAACCATGTATTTGATTTCCATGGCCTCAACAAATCATATTTCATTTTTCACATTAATGATCTTGATAATCATCATCAGTGGAACCAGGTCAATCATGAATGTAGAACTCCACAAACGGTGTTCTCTCACACCATGGCTCATGTCAACCTTGTATGATTGCCAAGTGTACTTGTTGGTTCCATTTCTATGATCGATTTGGCTTTATCGAGAAATGCTAGGTTTACCGTGCAAAAAAAAAAAAAAACATAAACAGCTTAAGGCATTATTATAATACGCTATTACCTCTTTCTTCTTTAGGTCTGCCAAGCTCGACTCCAGTAACCTATGGTAGTTGGTATATCCACAAATTAGAGCAGAACCCCTTGGACCCATTCCATGTTTTTGGGCTGCCTGGTTTATAACAAGTTCATAATGTCTTAACAGCATGTTCAGAAAAAGAGGGG